>NC_062567.1:134330942-134973876 GCF_022837055.1 Prionailurus viverrinus
CAGCCCGGTTCTCTCGCGTCTCCAGGCCTTTTGCCCAGATGGCTCCTCTGCCTACCCTGCCTCCCGCTTCGTTCCCACCTGCTTAGCCGGGCTGTCGGCTCCGACCGCCTTCGTGGCTCATCCAGGCTCCTCGGTGTTCCATGGGCCCCCGAACCACAGCCTACTTCGGGCCTCACCTGGCCCTTTACCCCGTTTCATCCCCACCCTGCACCCCTGCGGGGGGACAGGGCATGGGTTGTGTCTCCGTTCGGCAGAGGGGGAAGCTGAGGCCCGGAGAGGCTCTGGGGCTTGCCCAGGACCACTCCGCTGCTCAGTGGCAGGTCTGACACGAGCACTGGCCTTCTGACCCTCAGCCTGCTCTTCTCACCCTTACACCACGGAGACACGGTCTTCAGTGGGCACGGCCTCCACCTTCCCAGGAGGCAGAAGCGCGCTTGACTGGAAGACTGATGCGGGGCTCGGACCCTCAAGGGCTCGGCTCTAGGGTGAGGAGCCAATCGGCTGGAGCCGTGCAGCGTTTGTGGTTCTAGAGGCAGGAGCAGGAACAGTGGGCTCGCTGTTTGCCTCCAAAGCCAGAGCCTTCTCCCTGTTTCTGGGGAGTCAGGGTGAGCCCTAAGGGAGGCAGAGGGGGTGTGAGCCTCTCCGTGGCCAAGAGGGAGGCTTGCCCGAAGCTGCTGGAAGGCTCAGGAGGGTCAGAGCCCAGCCGGGGCAATGGTCTTCGCCCTGCACCCAGAAGGCAGGACAAGGCAGGAGAGCGGGGAGGCGGATGGAGAAGTGAGGGCCACACGCAGGCCGGGGAGCCTTGGGAAGGGGCGCAGAACCAAGACCCGGGACGGCACAGGGGTCCCCTCTTTGTTCCTCGGCTGTCGGGCTCCATGGGGACCGGTGTTTTCGCGAGACTGTCATTCCTTTCGGGAAGACGAGCTCTAGGGACGGAGGGAGGGAGGCGAAGGTCTGCTCTGCCGAAAGCAACACACCGGTTCCGGGAATCGCGGGCCTCCTCCCACGTTCAATTATTTCTCCCCGGGGGGGATTTGAGCGCATCCTCCTGGGTTACAACCTTCCCCCCCGCTCCGTGCAACGTGGTGCCTCTGTCACCATCTCACACCGTGCACGGAAGCGAGGTGACGCTTAGGGAGGAGCGCGGGAGACAGATCTGGAGCCTGCGGCAGCTCCGCGGGGCTCGGGTCGAGCACGGGCTTGACAGGTTGAAGCAAGTGTGGTCGTTCTCACAGTGTCGATGGTGGCGGTTCTCAAAGCACAAATTCCATGGGGGCAGGGAGCGGGGGGCGGGGGGTGATTTTGCCCTTGTCGCACAGCCAGCCCACAGTAGGTGCTCACAAGTATTTTTTAAGTAAGTGAATGGACCAAGTGTTTCCAAAACACTGGTCCCCTGAGGGGCCCCATGACAAGTGGATCCTACGGTCAAATAACTTGGGCAACCACGCATTGTCTTGAAGGTTCGCGGTACGCCGTAGACAGTCAAGGCTCTGAGAAGTCCCGCAGCGAAGGATTTCCATTGTACTTTAAGCTAACCTTTCCCCAACCCGTTTGGTCACAGACGCCCTTTCCTTCTATGCCCTGGGTCACGCTCTGGGAGACGCCGGTGTGGAGAGTGAGTCCATCAAAGGCAGGGCTGGGAGGCGGGAGAGCACTGTGCCGAGAGTCCAGTCTCAGCCTTTCATTCTGACGCTTACCTTGTGGTAGCCGGTGACTAGTGTTCACGATGAGAATGTGAACAACAGCGGCCCTCATTTTTCAGAATATTCCGGGCTGGGGGGAATCCTTGGGGACACAGTGACAGCAGCGAGCAATGGAGCCGTGACCTGCTCCCTCTGAGACTTCCTACCTGCGTCTGCACGGCCCCAGTGGTGTGTCCCACCTGCCTGGGGGCTTCGGCACCACTGACAGCCTGGGGCTCCTCCTGACCGGCTACAGCGCCGCCCCTCTCCCACTCTTGCGTCTCGGACCCCCCACCCCCCTGCCTGGGTCTCTGTCCATTCTCTGTGGCAACAACTCTCCCCGTGGAGAGGGACCCCACAGACGGCCCGCCTTGTCCCCGCACAACCTGCCGCGACCAGCCACCAGGGAGCGCTCCGCCCCTTGCCCCAGATTGCAGCGGGAGTCCTGGGGTGGGAGGTGGGGTGGAAGGTTCTCCCCGGCCCCGCCCAGTGTCCTCGGACCAGGACGGGGTGACCCTCGGGAGAGCTCTCTTAGGGGCTTCGAGCCCCCCCCCCCCCCAACGTGTCCCATCTCCTGGCCCCCGCGGGAGCCCAGACACAGGGAATTTGCAGGGAGGCCCCGGCCGAGGCCAGCCCCCCGCTGTGCCTTCATCACCCGCCTTCAGCTCTTGCTTTGTGGCCTTCGTTGCGTGTCCGTCATCATGTTTGACCCACGTGGCAGCTTTGGGGAGGCAGGCTGGAAGACGCGCTGTGCTCGCTGCAAGAGGGGGGAAACTGAGGCCCAGCCAGGCCGGGTGACTTACCTGACCCGTGACCCGTGAGCTGGTGGGGGTCGGGGCACGGACGCCCCGTCCAGGTCACAAGAGTCATCCTACCCAGAGCCACTGGGAGGCCACCGGGCTGGGCCGGCTTCCCCAAGTGGCCTTGCTCGGCTTCGGGGCCTCTAGGCCACCGGTGAGGTTGCCATGGGGACCGTGGGAAGCTGGGGCGGGGATGGGGCCGCATGGCTGGCCGCCAGTCGAGGCCTTCCGGGGCCCACAGTCACCCTGTCGGGGGCCGAGACCATTGAAGGGAGGGCCTGCTTGAAGTCACAGTGAATGAGGGGTTTAGCTGCCTTCAGACCTGCTTCACCCCACCCCGCACCGTCGCCATCACCCCACACCGTCTCCTTCTAAGACACCAGGCTGCTGCCCCAAGAAGGGAAGGGACTTTTTGATCGTATCGAGGCCCCAGGGAGAAACTAGCCGTGAACACGGAAATCTCCGCTAACAGAGCGTCTCTTCAGGGCTCCCCAGGGCGCGCCACCCAGCATCCGGATCAGGACACGGGGGAAATGGTGGGGACCCCGCTCTGCAGGTGCGCAAGGCAGGGCCGGGGGAGCCTGGAGGTTGCTCGGCGACCGAGCAGGGGTCTGAGCCCAGGTGGGCCTGGGCAGGGGCGCTGCTCCAGCCTCCAGCCTGCTTTGCACGGACATCAGAGTGAGACAGACCTGGTTCTGACACTCTCCGTCTTGTAAGCTCAGACGAGCCCCTTGGCCACTCAGAACCTCAGTTTCCCCATCTGTGCGTTGCCCCTGGAACTGAGCTGCTTCTGGTGGCGTCTCCGTTGCCCACAGCGTGGGGGCTGCATCAGAAAAGGTCAGGATAAACCCCTGGCTACGTCCCCTCCCTTGGCAGGACTTACCTCTAGACGTCACCTCCCCCAGGAAGCCCTCCCTGACGTCCGGACTAGGTGCCCCTCGCCGTAACTGCCTTTCCCACTCGGGGTGGACTCCTTGAGTGGTGGGCGGGCCTAGTACTTGGGGACCAGCACCTGGGTGGAGGCTCCGCATTTTGCCAACATCTGGTCTTATCACAGCTGCACAATGTCACCCTGGCCCTGGAGCTGCTCAAGGACGAAGGCCTGCTCAGCTACCCCATCAACCCCGAAGGTGAGGGTGCGGCTCGAGGGGGTGCCGCGGTGTCAGGGGACAGCATGTGGCTGTGCGGTCCCCTTGCGTGGCATGGCAGACACCGAGTCTCTTCAGGGACTTCCTATGAGGGGGTGCGGTGCCCACAGCTTCCACCAGCCCCAGTGGGGGAGGGGTCACAGGGAGAGGAGACGGGGGATTGGGGACCCTGGGGCAGGCTGTCCCGACAGGTGTGGGGGGCACCGGGGTGCAGTGGAGGAGCAGGGAGGCAGGGCCACGTGAGGGTCCTGGGACTCAGGCCTGGCGTGACCAGCTGTCCCGCCGGACAGGGATTCCCCACCCCCCGGGTTTAGCACGGAAGTCCCGTGTCCCAGGAAGCCACTCGGTCCCGGGCAACAGTGGGACGGTGGTCACCCCCTCCCCACCCCCGCCTAGGCCTGACCGGCTGTCCTGTTCTCCTCTGCCCTGCAGACATCGTGAACAAGGACACCAAGAGCACGTTGCGTGTCCTCTACAGCCTGTTTCGCAAGCACAAGCTGAAGGAAAACGCAGACGGCACGCCCCGTGGATCCCCGAATTAACCGTCACTGCCCCCCCAAAGCTGCTTCTCTGAGCCTGCTTGCAGGACCCAAGGGAGGGCCCAAGGGCCACAGAGGGACCTCCCCCACCATACAGCCGGCTGCCCTCTGTTTCCCTGTGTGTCTGTGGCACGCCTGCCCCTTCCCCCCATCCCTGATCCGCGTTTCCATCCGAATATCTTTGAATTCGCTAGGCCTGGATCTGTTTTGAACCAACCTCTGGCCTCACTCAGTTTACAGTAACTAATGTAGTTCTGGGAGGGATTGGGGGAGCCTGCGGTGCCCTGGGAAGGACCCTTCAATATGCATAAGTACGAGCTGACCCCCCGAAGCAGTTCCCCTTTCCATGGGGCGGGGCGTGGAAGGTTCTCAGGGTGTCATCTCTGAGGGCATCCGTGGGAGCAGCGAAGAGACCAATGGTGCTGACCTTCACTCGGGCTCCTGGGTCCGACTCTGGGAGCAGAAAGGACTGTCAGGTGTCAGGGCTGAAGATCGGAGGCCCCAGCCTGCCTCTGTCTCAGCGTGATGGGCCCCGGGATCACCATCCAGAGGCAGGAGTCTCACCTGGCCCCCAAACCAAGCCCCCGAGCCCCTTGGGGGAAGTTAATCGACTTACTTGCCAGAGAAGCCATGGCCCAGAGCCACCCCTACAGCTCGATGGTGAGCCTTGCCCGGAAGTCACAAAGGAGAAATCTTTGTGGCTGACGGGTAGGTCGGATGGTCTCCTGGTCTGTCCCCAGGGATGTGCCATCATGTCACGCTCTCTCTGGTGAGAACTGGCCCTTGCTGCCTGTGTTTCTCAAAGAACAAGTCCCTGCAGGGGGGTGGAACGTGGCCGTCCTGGGAGCTGATGTGTGGCGGGAACCAGCCAGGACAAGGCACAGGGGGTGGGGGTCGGGGCTGGCAAGGGGACGACTGAGCTGGGCACCCCCAGGGCTGCCTCTCCCCTGCCCTCCGGCTCCGGGCCCCCGCTGGGTCTGGGGTTATACCAGTTTGACAGCCTTGGATCTGGGGGCGGGCGTGGGGGGCTTTGGGGTGGGGGGCTTGTGGCGTGTGGGAGGACGTCCCATGGGGTGTGGCATCAGGAGTTGATGTCTGAGGGTGAGATGGTCTCAAGAGGTCTCTCTTCCACCCCACCCCCATCCACCTGCTCCCCTCCCCTCTGGACTCACAGGCGATTAAGTATAGAGGAGTTCTCGAGGGTGGGGCCCCGTGATGGGATTAGCGTCCTAATAAGAAGAGGGAGAGACACCAGGGCTCTCTCTCTCTCTCTCTCTCTGTGTCTCTGCCGCGTGAAGACCCAGCCAGAAAGTGGCCATCTGCAAGCCTCGAGGAGGCCTCTCACCAGGAGCTGAACTTGCCGGCACCTTGACCTCGGACTTCCAGCCTCTAGAACTGTGAGCGATGAATGTCTGGCGTCTAAGCCCCCCCGTCTGCCGTATGCCGTCACAGCAGCCTGAGCTGAGCTGACCAACCCGGGTTCCCCAGACCGTCGTTCCTTAGGGAAGTAAAACCACCAGACTGCCCGCCGTGCACCTCCTATCACGGCCAAGTTGAAGAGTCTGACGATATCAAGTGTGGGCAAGGACGTGGAGCCCCGGGACCTGGCACACGTCGCGGGTGGGGGTGCGGGTTCGGCAAGGAGTTCGGCGGTTTCCTTCCGGACTAAAACAGACCCTCATCGTCCGGCCCGGCCGATTCACGGCTAGGCGTTCATCCGAGAGAAATGAAAACGTACGTCTACGCGAAGACCTGCACGCACATGGCGGTGCTGTTCACAGGCGCCTCAGATCGGGAAGGACTCAGACGCCCGTCGCTGGCAAAGGCATACACGGGTCACAGGGCGTCCGCGCACTGGGTCCTGCGTGGCCCCGAGGGAGGGGGTGCCGATACAGAACCAGCGGGCGGGACCCCAGGAGCACGGGGCAGGTGACAGACGGGAGGCCCAGCAGGCGATGCGCTGATGCTACAGTTTGTAAGAAATTCTAGAAAAGGCCAAACTGCGGTGGGGGGGGGGGGGGGGCCGGGGGCGGTTCCCAGGGGGGCTTGGGGAAGGGTTCCGACACCAAAGAGGCACGAAGGGACCTTTGCGGGAGGCGGCACTGCCCTGCGTCATGAGGGTTGGGGCGGCGGTTACGTGACTATATGCCTTCATCAGAACTCATCAAATTGTGCACTTAAAACGCTGGGGGGCCTTTCCTTTTATAGGTTACCCCTCGATAAGGCTACAGAAAACTAACGGACACGTTTAAATTTGCCGTGACACTGCACAGGGGTCAACGTTGTCCACCTGCACGAGCGAGGCAAGACGGCTGGGGCGGCCCTGACTCGTGCTTTCTGGAAGCCTGGTGTGAAGGGGACCAGGGCCAAGGGCCGAGGCGGGGAGTGCAGAGGACCTGGCCCTATTAAAGGCCTGCTGGGGACGGCAGGGATCGCCTGGTGGCTCTTGGGTTAAGTGTCTCCCTCTTGGTTTCGGCTCAGGTCGTGATCTCACGGTTCGTGGGTTCAGGCCCCGCGTCGGGCTCCGTGCTGGCAATGCGGAGCCTGCTTGTGATTCTCTCTCTCCCTCTCCACCCCTCCCTCTCTACCCCTCCCCTGCTCCCTCTCTCTGTCTTGCTTGAAATGAATCAATAAACTTAAAAACGATTTTTTACATAAAAAATAAATGACTGCTGGAAGGTTCTGGATGAGAGAAGGGGGTGGGGGAAGAGGGAGACGTTCAAAGTGTGGGAGGGGGCGACAGGCGCAGGGAGGGCGGGAGGGGCGGGTGTGGGAGCAGGCGGACAGGATGCTCACCTGGGGCTCCCCGGGGAGTGCCGTCTGTGCTCTCCTTGTCCCCTGGAGTGTCTCCTGCGCTGAAACCTTTGTCTGATGTTAACACAGCGAGCTGTCACCCATCTTGCTACACTGTGTCTCTGTATGTAATGAGGATTCCTTGCAGACACAAATAGCCGCGTCCTTCTGGCCAATCTGAACAGCTCTGCCTTTTAATTGCACCGTTCCGTCGCTTTATTGTGGAAAAATGCACCTGACGTCTGGAGGGCACCGATCAGTGGCATTAAGGTCCTTCACGTTGTCCCGCGACCATCCCCACCATCCGTCCCCAGAACTCCTTCCGTCTCGCCAAACTGACCCTCGGTCCCCCTTGGACGGTAACTCCAGCCCCCACCCCCCAGCCCCTGACACCCACCATCCGCCTTCCCGACCACACCCCCGTTTCCAACTGCCCAGGGCCCGGCGTCCCTTGGGTGGGGGAGGGGGACCCGCCCAACTCACCAAATCCAGGTCAGCCTCGCCCCTCCCCTGTCCGACCGCCTGCCTCCCCATCTCCAGCCTCCTGGCCGCCAGACTCCAGACCCCTCTAGACGCTCCCTTCCCCCCCTTCCCGGGGAACCAAGTCTTGCCCTTGCCTCAGTCTAGCTCCCTGGTCCTGGCCCCCCACCCCCTCCACCCCGGGGAGTCTGGCTCCTACAGAGGAGGAAGCAGGAAGCAGGATGATGACAGTGGCTGAACAGGAGGCCCTGAGGCCTGAGAAGGAGCTGGCAGTCTGGGGGCTGCGTGTGCAAACAGCTTCGGAGCGACGGGAAATGCCTCGAAGGACGGCCGGGGTGCTGCGGAGTTGAGCCGCTTCCCGAAATAATCCAGGGGGCAGCTGTCTCCGATTCTGAAACTGGGTCTGGCTGCCTGAGCTACAGGAAGCCCCGGGCCCCACACCAGCCCCGCTCTGGGAACAGATGGCACTAGGAATATTTTTTCTTTTACCAAAGTCAGCTGGGAAGCAAACAGCTTGTCTGGGGAAAAGTGTGTTCCTCCCCCCCTCTCTCTGGCAACAGACCAAAGCCCCCACCTCCCTCCTCCAGTCCCCACCCCCGTGGGCTTTCTTTCCCTGTAAGACCCAGGCAGCGGAGGAAGGGGGCATCATGGGCCTCTCTCACCTGGGAGATCAAATGGGTCCTCATATCCCCCCCGATGGGTTTATCCTAGGGGCAGCGGGGGCTGGTCGGTCTGTGGGGGCTCGGGCTGAGCTGGCACAGGAGGTTCTGGGAGGCCCGGCTGCTTGGAAAATGGGCAGCAGGGATGGCCCAGGCATGCTTCTCCCGGGAAGAGCCGGCCAGCTGATCTGGGTTGGCCAACAACTGCAGGAATTCATTCATTCATCCGTGCGCATTTCGGATGGGTTGGTATGCTTCCTGTCTGCAGGGGTATCATCAAGGCACAGGTGGGATTTCACATCCGTACAAATCACTGTGCACAAACCGTTCCTAACAGACCTTCCCCGCGCACCTACCCTACGCAGGCCCTGGGCTCAGAGCCGGGGATACAGACGGCCTGTTGGAGGCTCTGTCCAGGAGGAGCTCAGTGCCTCTCTCGGGGCATCGGCTGCCCTGCAATGCTGGAGTCAGGTCCCAGGGCGTGAATCCTGGGTGCAGCCTCCACCTGCCCTGTGACGCAGGGGGAATCGCTCACTCCTTGGAGCCCCGGTTTCCTTCTCTGGTCAAATGGAAGCGAGAAGGGAATTTGCGTTTCGTCGGGTTATGACGAAAGTTAAAGAGGGTCCGTCTCCCACCCAGGCACTGCCGGGCGCACAGCGTTCAGGATTGTCGGATAACATCGCTGCCGTCACCAGAGTCAACTTCACCATTGTCGTCCCTATACCTGCAAAAACAGAACTGAAAGTCCTTCCTTCCGTGGGTCCTGGTGAAAATGCTGTGCCGTGAGGTCAGGGCCCCAGCTCGTGGTGGGAGTTCGGGCGCTAAAACTCTAGCTCATCAGGTAAGCCCTACCTGGGTTTCGCATGTCTCCTGCTCCCAGGCTCTGCTTGTTGAAACCTACAACACTACCCACTGACACGGACCTCTTAGCTGCACTGGGGTGGGGCAGATGCCGACCCTGGGGCCCAGGCCGGCCACCCTGATGCCCCAGGGAGCTGGTGTTAGAGCTGAGCTCAACTCTAGGCTCACGGCCCTGACCTCCGATCAGTTTCCTCAGCCCCTGGGTCCACTGGAGCCTAAGCTGGGGGGGTTCACCAACTCAGCTGAACACACAGAGGCCAACGGAGGACCCCTGGCTCCACGATCCCTCTCCTTTCCCCTGGTTGTCCGGAGAGAGAGGCAACGGTGTGATGTGGCGGGAAGTCCTGGACTCCGATCCCAAGCTCGGCCTCTCAGCAGCTGTGTAATCTTGGGCAAGTCACTGCCCTTCTCTGAGCATGAGTTTCCTCATTTGGAAAATGGGAAGGCTGCTCCCCGCTTAGCTCCATCCCCAGGGTGGGAGTCACGAGGATTAACGGAAGTAACGATGGGCAAGGTTTTCAAGAGTGCTGTTAGCTAAATAATGGCTGTGGCTGACACTTACTGGACCTTCATGTTTCTTCACCTGCCGTGGTCCAGACGGCCTGGCCGCTCAGCAGACCCACTTTCTTTTCCTGCTGGGAGCACAGCTAGCCCACATCTCCCAGCCATGGAACAGACTCCAAGTCACCGAAATGTGAGTGAAGCAAGATGTACCCTTGCGGGGCCTGGTCCCCAAACCTGGTCCCCGTATGACCCTTGGTGCTCATACGGGGATGTTCATCCAGGAGGCCCGGGTGATGCCCTGGTGCGCAGGCAATGGGGTGACATTGGTAGCCACGTGCTGGAAGATGGCGGGGCCACAGATGGAATCGTTCTGGGAGGGAGGGCTGCCGGGTAGGAACACCCGCTTTGAACTTTCTTGAGCAAGAAATGTGTGAACTCACCCCTTGGATGGGCGTTGCAGTAGCTGGGGGTGGGGGTGGAGGAGGGGACCTTGACCACAACGGCTACATTGACTCTGCTGTTTACTTCATTTTATTATTGAGCTGGCGCCTGAAGCCTGGTCTGCGGCGGCTGCCTCTTGTTTGCGTGGACGCTTGCTCATGGTGCTTTTTCCCTTGTGTGTCTTCTGTGAGCTTTGCCGGTGGTCGTTTCTACCTGCTGAGAGTCACTTCCATGTGGGTCCCTTTCACTAGAGTCTTAGTTTGAGCTTTGTGGTCCACATGGCTAGGTATAAAATCCACACGAGGGCTGCTTTGTGGTTATGACTTCAGGGGAGAGTGTTTTTCCTTTTGTCCTGTGCCAGGATGGATAAAGTAAGTGTTCTCTTCAAGTTTCCCCTCTAATTAAAAAAAAAAAAATCTGTATCTATATCATCTATCTATACATATATATGTTATTGTTTATTTTTTGAGAGAGAGAGAGCGAGGGAAATGCAAAGAGAGGAGACACCGAATCCAAAGCAGGCTCCAGGCTCCGAGCTGTCAGCACAGACGTGGGGCCCGAACCCATGAACGGTGAGCTCATGACCTGAGTCAAAGTCAGATGCTTAACCGACAGAGCCACCCAGGCGCCCCACCCCCTGCCAACTTATTTCAACAGTGACATCATAGCCCTTTGGAAAACCGGGCTTTACGTGGGCTCCCTGACTCTTGAGCAGGACAGGCCCAGGCTTTCCTTCCCACCCCAGCGCCGTGAGTGGTCCTGACAAAGGAAGGTCAAGGTGACTGGGCTTGGCAAATGCTCCCGCTGGGCAAAACCAGCTTAGGCAGTGGCTTACCTCTGGAGAATTCCAATTCCATTTTTAGTTCCTTGGCTCGTGAGGGTCTTCCTTGCTCTTGCTTGCTCTGTGTGATGCATATTAATCTGTCCATTATCCATATCTGTATGAGTATATGCACACAGAAAAAAATACCTTCACACGCACGCATACACATGGCACTTTTCTGTTGCTTTGCAGCGTGGCTCGTGCTCAGCGACTCAGTCCATCGTACTGTGGGATGGGGACGTTGTTCTCTGGTCTCACGTAACAGATTTCTAATAGGCAGCAACGTATCTTCACCGATCCCTTTCGCCGTGTTGGCCCCTCCTGGAGTCTCCACATGGAGGGAGGGATCTGCTCCCCCATCACCCCCTGTTCCTTGTCGAGACCCACTCCCCTTGCCCGGGCCTCTCATCCTGGACCCTGACCCAGGCCGCTTTTGTCCGTGAATCATCTCCATCACGGCAGTATACGTCACTAACAAAAGGCTTTGGGTGCTTCCTTCTAGGGACACAATTAGCGTGGTGTTAGCAAGCTGGAATCTTCTCGAACGGCCGGTCCTGGTTGGTCGGGGGGACAGGTCCCACCCGGGGAACAGTGGGGGGCGGGGTGCTGAGGCAGCAGCTCGGGAGGAAAGAAATCGGCCTAAAGGTCCCAGGCAGAGGGAGACAAGGTGCTGGGGAGCAGACACCCTGAGGTGGAGACCTGGCCCCGGCAGCTCACCCGGGGGAGTCAGAGGCCGGGGAACCCTGCGTCGGATCCGGTAGAACTTTCTAACAGGCAAGGCCCATGGAAGGAAGGTATGGGCTGCACAGGGTCCCAGCATCCCATGGCAAGGTGGGAACAGAGCACGCCTAATGGGGCCAGGTGCCCCGCTCAGACCACCCTGGGTCATCCAAATCTGGGCCGTGATGGTCAGACGGGCCGGCCAGCTCATGTCCATCCGCCACTCGGGGCCTCCGGGGACAGGAAGTACACCTGGGTTTCACGCCATGCACCAGGCAGCGGCTCGGAATGCACATGTGCGTTGCTCACCCCGGTGATAGACGCAGACTCTGGATGGCTAACGCGCTCTGGGAGGCCCGGAAGCTGCCGGTCCACGGACCACCCTTTGAGAAGCTCCAGGAAGGCGGTTCCCATCTTGGCTGCACTTGGACTTCTGATCCTGGGCCTTACCTGTGCCCGTTCTCGGTCCCTGGGCTGGGTGCGGGTTGGGCGCTGGGAGGTCTGGACCCTGTCCGGGTGATTCTAACGGGCAGTTGAGCCTCAGAACCATAGTTCTAAAGGCCACCGAGAACGGGGAACTCATAGGCCCTCCCGTTCATCTTCCATCGACAGAGGTTTGGGTGTGGAGAAACACCTGTCTGCTCTGAGAAAAAGTGGCACAGAGCTAGTGACCGGCTGGCTAGGACACAGAGACCCAGAGAGGGGCCCCCCACAGACCCTCAGGGCCTTGTACGGCCACCGTAGGCAGGAAGGAAGCCTCGGGCCTGGCTGGGGTTTATCTCCTCACTGCGTGTTGCAAGTTGCCCTGTCCCGCCTCCGTTCCTGTCCTGCCACGTCTGGGTCAACAGTTCTTGAACTTGAACCCACACCACATGTGAGCTCTCTGTGCCTTGACCCGCTCTGCTGGAGCCCGAGTTCCGGGGCACAGAGCCCTGCTCTGAGAGTGCGGTGCCCACGGCTGGGCCTGTCTTCCCCGGCCGGTGGGCTACTTCAGGGCAGGGCCTGAATCTGCCTCCCTACTGAGTGCCCAGCGCCCAGCAAGGTGGGCACGGGCAGTGGCCGGTGAGGATCTGCTGAGTGAGTGCGTAATGGGCACGCTCTCCCCTCCCTCCCTCCCTCTTCCACCTCCCCTTCTCCCTTCTCTCTTCCCTTCCCTTTTCCTTCTTCCTTCCTTCCCTCCTCTTTTCCCGTCTTTCAGACTCCTTCCCTCCCATTCACGCGACAGCCCCATGGGGCACAATGCCCAGGGACACCAAAGCAGACAGACTAGCCCCTAACCTCAGGGGTTGTCATTCCAGGCGACAGGACCCTTCCCCTCAGTCTCCCCACCTTTAAGGCCAGGTGCTCCGAACTTGGGATTCCCGTGGGATCACCCTCCCTGCTTTGGAACTCTTAGAAGGGCCCCTCCTACCCCATCTCAGACCCCGTGTTTGTGGGGGGCAGCAGGCCCCAGGGGGATTTTCTGGGCATGTGTGGTCTGTGATGCGGTTTGGACAGGGCAGTGACGAATCCTGGTGACACAGTGATGGTTTCTGGAACAAAGGTTAGCCTTTTTTTTTTTTTTTAATGTTTATTTATTTTGAGGCAGGGAGGGACAGAGAGAGAGAGACAGAGACAGAGAGAATCCCAAGCAGGCTCCGCACTGTCGGTGCAGAGCCTGACTCGGAGCTCGAACTCACGAACCCTGAGAGCGTGAAGGCTCTGGGCCTTCTCCCTCCTCAACTCACACCTCCCTCCCTGCCTTCCCACAGCCTGGGGGTCCTGCACGTCTAATCCAGTCCCTTGACTCAGCCACCAAACTGCCCTCTCGCAACGGGGTGCGTAGGGGAGGGTGGAGCTTTAAAGGCGGGACTTCTGGGGCGCCTGGGTGGCTCAGTCGGTTAAGCGTCCAACTTCGGCCCAGGTCACGATCTCGCGGTCCGTGAGTTCGAGCCCCGCGTCGGGCTCTGGGCTGATGGCTCGGAGCCTGGAGCCTGCTTCCGATTCTGTGTCTCCCTCTCTCTCTGTCCCCGTTCGTGCTCTGTCTCTCTCTGTCTCAAAAATAAATAAACGTTAAAAAAAATTAAAAAAAATAATAAAGGCAAGACTTCTATTAAAATCGTGCTCTGCCCTTTATCTGCCTTGACCTTGGGGAGGGGACTGGAGTTTTCAAAGTCATATTTCCTCATTTTTTTGGGGGGGGGAGGAATCTATTAATAACACTTCTTCCCTTACAGTTTCCATGGCTCTCTGGTCACCCCCCGCTTACCTGCGGGTCAACCCAGCAGCAGGAGAGGACCACTCTTGTTAGGCTCCTGGCCTCTGCAGGGGTGAGCTCAGATGGGCCAGCCCACCGCTCTGCCGTGGGAGGAGGGCTAGAAAGGCTGGGGGTGTCACCTGAGGTGTCTCAGGGGCATGCCCGGTCCCCCGCTGGGCTTGGCTGGCCCCGCCGATGGGCCGGTGCCCGAGCACGGCGGCTGCTGGGCACCTTGGGATTCTCCTGGCAGGAGATCGGGCTTCTGAGTGTCCCAGGAGGAAGCTGGTGGCCTTTGGTGACCCGGACTGGAAGTCAGGCGGCGGGAGTCCTCCATGTCTGTAGCTGACACCGTCACCGGCCACCGTGGACTCGGCCACGCTGAGCGTGAGATGTAAGAAGCGGGTGTTTCTAGCTTTTGCTCGTGCGAGGCCGAGACAGAGACCCCCGAGGAGACGCGCAGAGCAAATCGACCTGGAGACAGGCTCCGGCCTGAGATGAACCGGGCCAGTGAGCCCGGCAGGGGAAGGGGCCTCAGGCAGGCCCCGGGCCCAGTGTGGCCGTGTCAGGCTGGCCTCTGGTGGTGGACAAGCCAGGTCCTCTCCCGGGTGAGGACAGAATGTTTTAACGGCAGTTTTCCTGACAAGAAGGCTTCTTCTGGGCCAGCTTGGCACGCCCGGGGGGAGCTGGAGGAGGAGGGCCGGATGCTGGCACAGAGAGGTTGGCCTTGGCAGGCGGAGAGGGGACAGGGTCTGGGGCCGCACCCTGCGACCGGTTCCCGTAGCCCCGCTCCTGCGGGCGGTCCGACAAAGGATGTGCCCCTCCATCTGCGAGTGAGTTTTCGGGGAAAACCTCCCCCAGGTGCGAAGTGCATTTTACAAGCTGCCACCATTGATAATAAAATTACACACAAGAAACATCAGCTTTAGGGGCGCCTGGGTGGCTCGGTCGGGTGAGCGTCTGACTTCGGCTCAGGTCACGATCTCGCGGTTCGTGGGTTCGAGCCCCGCGTCGGGCCCTGTGCCGACGGCTCGGAGCCTGGAGCCTGCCTCGGATTCTGTGTCTCCCTCTCTGCCCCTTGTCTGCTCACATGCTCTCTCTCTCTCTCTCTCTCTCAAAAATAAACATAGAAAAAAAACAACACAGTAGAAACATCCGTTTGGGGCAAAAATACCCTCCGGTCAGCACACGTCAATTCAGTCACTTGCCGTTGGGACTGAAGGCTCATGGGCGTGTTTGGACGTAGGGGCCACTCCCCGAGCGCCAGGTCCTGGCTGTGTGGCCTGGGAATATTGTTTCCAAGCCTCCCGATAACGTGAAATGGGAGTTCTCACACTCGCATGTGGCAAGAGCCCAGAGAGGTGGATGGCAGGCTCCAGGCCACACAGCTGTGGCCTGACAGAGCCAGGAGCCCCAAGTGTGGCCCAGGGCGGGGACTGGGGGCTGGAGCCGGAAGCTCAGAGTCACACGACGTGCAGAGGCACAGGGTGAGGGCCCCCCGCCCCCGCCCCTGCCCTGGGCCAGTCCCCTCTCCGCCCGTTCCGCTAGGGTTCGGCCGAATCTGCACCTGAACGTGTCCCAAATCACCACGCACTGGGTGCCTTAACATAACATTTATCGTCTCCGTCTGCACATCGGGGTCAGAACAAGATGCGGTGGGGTCGGCCCTCCTGGAGGCTCTGAGGGAGGATCCGTCCCAGGCTTTCTCCAGGCTCCCGATGCACCCCGCCACCCTCAGCATCCCTGGCGAGGCCGCACCCTTCCTCTCTTCTCGTCCTCACAGCCTCCCCTGGGCGTCTCTTCTGCGTCCGTGTCTCAAATGTCCCTCTTCTTTCTCCTTGAAGGACACGCCAGTCATTGGACGTGGGGCCCACCCTAGATCTAGGATGACCTCATTTTAATTCTATCCGCAAAGACCCTATATCCAAATAAGGTCACGTTCACAGGGACCGGGGGTTAGGAGGCAGACGTCTCTTTCTGGGGGCTCTTTTCAGCCCACTACCACAGGGAGGGGAGCCTCTCTGGGGCTGACCCGTGGCAGGAAGTAATCCTGAGGGTCCCGGGGAACAAGGCTGGGCCAGGGGGTGAGGCTGCAGGGGCTGGGAGTCATACAAGGGCAGCTGTAGAATGCCCAATAAGCCTAAGCCGGGGCCTCCGAGGCTGCCGGGAAGGAGGGTCCCCAGGGGTGGGGAGGGGTGGGGAGAGCAGGTTCGGCTCAGGCTCCTGCCACAGAGACCTTGAGGGGGCGGGGGGCGGGGAGGGGACAGGAGGGAAACGCAAGCCCGAGGGTGGCACACACTCGCAGGGCCCCTCTGGGCTCAGGGCGGAGGCGCAGGGCCCTGCCACCAAATGCCCCATCGCCCCTTGTCCAATTTCTGCTCCTGGGACTGACTCTCCCCAAGAAGGACATTGAAGATGGCCACCCACCTCAGGGGGTGGCCCCCCCCATCCTCAGAGGCCAGCTGGATCCCGCCACCCCCCCCCCCCCCGCCCCCGCCACTCCGTCCTCTGTCCGGAATGCTGTCCTCTGATAGTCACACGTACGTGACCCGGGTCTCTGAAGTTGTCACGGCTCCGGGTCACCCGTGCGAACCGCCCTGTCACTATCTCACGCCGCCCAGAGCCCCTGCATTGCCCCACACTAGCTGGTAGCTGTCTCCTCCTGCCCCTCCTTCGGCCGTCTGCGTGGGTTCCTGTCGGTCCACTGAGGGCAGGGGCCCTGTGGGCCTTACTGCATCCTGCACCGAGAGCAGTGGTCAACACATTATAGGCACGCAAAAGAGAAGTTGTTCAGAGAAAAAAACTTTCTAACGTGTTGAACCATCTCACGATGATGCTTGTGATAGTGAGCTGCCCGTCACGGGTGGCATTCAAGCAGTAGCTGGATGGGCGCTTGTCAGGGCGTGTTGGACGGACAAAGGCAGGGGGGAAAGCCGAAGCGGAGGGCGGCCCCAGATGCCCTGCAAGGGCTCTGACCCTCCTGCGCTCCCTCCCTGTCTGCCACCACCTTTCTGTGGGATGCTGGGTAATGCCCCCGCCCCCCAACCGGGCCCCAGTCTCTCCACACTTCTAGAAAACAAGAGGTGGCCGTATCTATTTGATTGAACCACCCAGAAGGAAAAGGCTGCAGAAGGAAAGAACAATATTTATTCATGATCATGTTCAGAAATTAGGCTGGGGAGCCACAAACAGGCGTTTCCGACGACAGCCCGTCTTGCCCTGCCTCTCGGGCTCATGCGGCAGATTCCTCGCTCATGTCACGTCCTGCAGCCTCAAGATGGGTTTGGCTCATCTGCCAGCCGCTCGGGTTGTCCTCCGAGGCGACGAATGGGGAGATGGGGCGTCCGACGGCCATCAGGGTGCGTGCCGCTTGAGGCCCCACCTGGGGGCTGGCTGAGCCTCCGTGCGGTTCGGGGACTCCCCCCACGGAGGGGACCGTGCCCGCTGGACCAGGGCAGGTGCGGTGAGGGTGCCGGCTGGGACGGGGGCTCGGCAGATGTCCCCCCCACCAGGACGGCTTCGGCACTCGGGCACCCAGCTCGCTCTCCGTTTTCAACGGGCCTTCGGCCCTCTCTTGAGAGCAAAGCTCCCCGTAGGAGCAAAACCCCTCCCTGTCTTTTGTGAATTCCCCCCCCCCCAGAGCCCTCCAAGCGGGCTCTTGACCCCATGGGTTCCCTGAAACGGCTCTGGATGAACTCAGCAGCGACCCCCACCCTGAAACCTGCTATCAGCTGTCAGATTTCGGCTCTGTCAGCAGTACCCAGCTCTGTGCATGGGTACCTCTCTCCTCCTGGTCGCCCTCCCTCCCCTGGCTGTCCCCTCTTCCCCTGGCTGTCCCTTCCTCCCCTGGCTGTCCCCTCCTCACCTGACTGTCCCCTCCTCCCCTGGCTGTCCCTTCCTCCCCTGGCTGTCCCCTCCTCACCTGGATGTCCTCTCCTCACTTGGATGTCCCCTCCTCACCTGACTGTCCCCTCCTCCTGGCTGTCTCCTCCTCCCCTGGCTGTCCACCCCTCCCCTGGCTGTCCCCTCCTCACCTGGCTGTCCTCTCTTCCCCTGGCTGTCCCCTCCTCACCTGAATGTCCTCTCCTCACTTGGCTGTCCCCTCCTCACCTGAATGTCCTCTCCTCACCTGGCTGTCCTCTCCTCCCCTGGATGTCCCCTCCTCCCCTGGATGTCCCCTCCTCCCCTGGATGTCCTCCCCTCCCCTGGCTGTCCCCTCCTCTCCTGGCTGTCCCCTCCTCTCCTGGCTGTCCCCTCCTCCTCTGGCTGTCCCCTCCTCACCTGGATGTCCCCTCCTCCCCTGGCTGTCCCCTCCTCACCTGGATGTCCCCTCCTCTCCTGGCTGTCCCCTCCTCTCCTGGTTGTCCCCTCCTCACCTGTCTGTCCCCTCCTCACTTGACTGTCCCCTCCTCCTGGCTGTCCCCTCCTCCCCTGGCTGTCCTCCCCTCCCCTGGCTGTCCCCTCCTCCTCTGGCTGTCCCCTCCTCACCTGGATGTCCCCTCCTCCCCTGGCTGTCCCCTCCTCACCTGGATGTCCTCCCCTCCCCTGGCTGTCCTCTCCTCACCTGGCTGTCCTCTCTTCCCCTGGCTGTCCCCTCCTCCCCTGGCTGTCCCCTCCTCCCCTGGCTGTCCTCCCCTCCCCTGGCTGTCCCCTCCTCTCCTGGCTGTCCCCTCCTCCCCTGACTGTCCCCTCCTCCCTGGCTGTCCCCTCCTCTCCTGGCCGTCCCCTCCTCCCCTGGCTGTCCCCTCCTCACTTGGCTTCAGGACCCTGAACACTCACTCCCTTGCAAATGCTTCCTGTGTCTTTGACTTTGAACCCATGCGGTGTCGCAAGACTCAGTCTCCAGACTCTGCCACCTTTTATTAGCCACGGGCTCCCTTAGTGAACCTGCCCTGTGGATTTAAACCCCGTCCAGATGCCAACGACGCCCACAGTGTCCTCCATCCAGCCTGGTCGCCCGTCCTCTCCTCCAACCGGGTTTCCCGCTGCTTCCGCCGTCCCGCTTGGATGTCGGGGCCACGTCTTCTCAAGCTCAGCGCGTCCACCACTGAGCCCCCGGCCTCCCAGCCTCCCCGCCCTTCGGCCGCTCAGGCCCAAGTACCTGTGCTCAGCCGTGGCGCCCCTCTCACAGCCCACGTGCCGTGGGCCGGAAACCACGTTGTCCTCTGCCGTCGAAGCACATCCGGGACCCGACCACTCTCCACCCCCGCTGTTTCCATTCTGGTATAAGGCACCTGCCTCCGTGCGCCCGGCGGTCTGTCCTCAGCACGGCGCTCAGAACAGTCCTTCGAGAACAGGAAGCCAGGGCGCCGGGCTGGCTCAGTCGGTAAGTCGAGCACGCGACACTTGATCTTGGGGTCGTGTGTTCGAGCCCCATGTTGGGCGTAGAGTTTACTTAATAAATAAATAACCAACCAACCAAATAAATACAATCTTAAAAAAAAAAACAAAACCGGGGGGGCTCTGAGCCTGGGTGGCTCAGTCGGTTAAACTTCTGACTTCGGCTCAGGTCATGAGCTCCCCGCCCGTGGGTTCGAGCCCCGCGTTGGGCTCTGTGCTGACAGCTCGGGGCCTGGAGCCTGCTTCGGATTCCGGGTCTCCTTCTCTCTCTGCCCCTCCCCCACTCACACTCTGTCCCTCAAAAATAAATAAATAACAAAAAAAAACCACAGCAGAACCTATCACTCCTCTTCCTCTGCTCAAAACCTTGCAAAGTCCCCCACCTTTCGCCTGAAATGCAAGTCAAAGTCCTTACAAGTCCTACAATTTTCCTGGACCTTCTCCAGGACCCCCCACTGCCTCCTTCACCCCCAGTCTCCATGCCGTGAGGAAGCCCGAGCAGCCGCGCACAGAGAGCCCATGGCCAGCCTTGGGCGGGTGGGGGGGCCTCACGCGGAACCCTCCAGCTATCTCAGCGCCCCAGAGAGCCCCTAGGCTGAGCCCACAGAATTGTCACAGTAAATGGTTGTTGGTATTTTCAGCTCCTACGTTCTGGGGGGTTTCGTACGCAATGATGGACACCTAAACGGCCACCCCCCTGAGGACTGGTTTTAAAATGCGCTTTAATGACATGAACACATACATGCAGATATTATGCACAAATGCCAGAATGTGTTAACATATGTGCAATTTGTTTTATTGGCAGTCTTTTTGTTCTGTTTTCCTATTTTGCTTGGCTCCCTTTCCCCTTGCCCACACATCACACCCTATGTCCTCAAACCATGTTGTCTGATTTGTTGGAATATGCACGTCATTACTTCTTGATGTGTATGGACACAGGGGGAGGTCACTGTGCTGCAAAAATGTGGCCGGGGGGCGCCTGGGTGGCGCAGTCGGTTAAGCGTCCGACTTCAGCCAGGTCACGATCTCGCGGTCCGTGAGTTCGAGCCCCGCGTCGGGCTCTGGGCTGATGGCTCGGAGCCTGGAGCCTGTTTCCGATTCTGTGTCTCCCTCTCTCTCTGCCCCTCCCCCGTTCATGCTCTGTCTCTCTCTGTCCCAAAAATAAATAAATGTTGAAAAAAAAATTAAAAAAAAAAATGTGGTCGGGGCGCCCGGGTGGCTCAGTCGGTTGAGCGTCTGACTTCGGCTCGGGTCGTGATCTCGCGGTTCGTGGGTTCGAGCCCTCTGTTGGGTTCTGTGCTAACAGCTCAGAGCCCGGAGCCTGGAGTCTGTTTCAGATTCTGTGTCTCTGTCTCTCTCTCTCTCTTGCTAGCACTCTCTCTCTCAAAAATAAGTAAACATTAAATAAAGAAAAAAAAATTAGGGCTTGAGTTACGTTTCACTGGTTGTCTGGACTTGAGAAACACTAACATTAATAATGCAAATCAACGTCAAAGTCACGTCTGTGGCTGGGGCATTGGGAAGAGCACAGACAAATCAAGGAACGAAAACTTGCCCAATTCAGCAAAGAGGGCGTTCGTGCCATGGCCAAAAAAGTCTCAACACGTCTTTGGTTTCACTTTCTACTCTTTTCCCGAAAACAGAACGGCCAATGAACGTTCACGTTGGATCTAGACGTGCTCATTGGTTGCAAACCTCGGTGGGCTACAGGTACGAGACTTTGGCAAAAACTCAACAAAAGCACCTTCTGAGAATGATTTGACTGTGTAAAGTTCATAGCCCAGAGTATCGTATATTTTATTATTACTCGTAAACTCAGTGCCACACATCTTTTATGTTAGTCAATTTTATGATAAATATAAAGTGCATGCATTTTCTTTGCCCCCTGGAGGAGGCTGGATTGTTTATCACGGAGCCGCACGCCTCTGTGTCCGTCCCCCTGTGGATAAGCGTCTTTTTGTTTCCTTTCCAACACGGAGCCCCCTTCCATCCATGCTGGGTCAAATGGGGTATGGATTTTTAATTAAAAAAATTGTTCTGGAAAATTGTTTTTCTTTCTTTTCTTTTTTTTTTTTTTTTTTTAGAGAGAGAGAGAACGAGCAAAGACAGAGAGAGAGAGAGGGAGACAGAGGATCTGAAGCAGGCTCTGTGCCGACAGCACAGAGCCCGACACGGGGCTCAAACTCACGAGCCGCGAGATCGTGACCTGAGTTGAAGTCGGACGCTCAACCAACTGAGCCACCCAGGCATCCTATAATGTTTATTTTTGAGAGACAGAGAGACAGAGCATGAGCAGGGGATGGGCAGAGGGAAGGAGACACAGAATCCAAAGCAGGCTCCAGGCTCCGAGCCGTCGGCACAGAGCCCGACGCGGGGCTCGAACCCACAAACTGCGAGATCCTGACCTGAGCTGAAGTCGGGCGCTCAATTGACCGAGCCGCCCAAGCCTTTAGAGCCAACCCTTTAGAATTTCTTGCTGAATGTTTATGGTTTTAGGTAAGTCTCTAACGGGAAGTTGGTTTTCACATACGGCTGCAATAGGGTCCAATCGTATTTTCCTCTGGATGGGTAGCCAGTCAGTATCATTCATAAATACTTGTGGCTTAGTCCAACAATAAAAACATTTATATATTAATTAGTGATTCCCCACCGGATTGAGACCCTGCTCTGGTGTATTAAGTGCCACACACGCTCACTTATATTTCTGTTATTCCAATCCATTTGTCTATTCTCAAGCCAGTCGCGTACGGATTTGATCATAGCGCCTTCACGGTAGGTTTGCAATCAACGTTGGGATGAGGTCTTAAGAGTGTTTCTTCGTCTACTGCCTCTCGGTGACCTTCGCATCCGGGAGGCTCCAGGTGAAAACCGCGGAGACGTAAAATGGAAAACGGCTGGATCCCCCTGTCACCTCGCGGAGGGGAGCCTCCCTGCAGCCTGCCCTGATTGCGTCATCTCTGCATGAGTGGTAGGCAACCCTCGTTCTGGCCTCCGCGTAGCCTAACCCGTCCCGGTAAAATCTGTGTTTCTGCGTCAAACAGCTAAAAGATACGGCATTGGCTTAGCGGCTGGTGGCGGGTGACGAGGAAACAGTGGGTCTGGGGGATGCGGATTCGGCTGCGGATGGGGACGCCTTTACCTGAGTCGGTCCACGTGAACTTACAGCCTATTGAACTTGCAACACTAAAATGAGATTTGAGGAAGCAGGAGCTGACAAGTTTGCCTTGGCTCTTGACTACAGGCAACACGATGTTGCAAGAAAGCCAAGGAGTGGCTCTTTTTTTTTTTTAAACTTTTAATGTTCATTTATTTTGAAAGAGACAGAGAGAGAGAGAGAGCCTGTGCGTGAACGGGGGAGCGGCAGAGAGAGGGGGGTGGAGAGAGAGAATCCCAAGCAGGCCCTGGCTGTCAGCACAGAGCCTGAGTGAGGGGCTCAAACTCATGAACCGGGAGATCATGACCTGAGTCAAAGTCAAGAATTGGACGCTTAACCAACTGAGCCACCCAGGCCCCCCAACAAGTGGCTCTCTGTGAGCAGAAATAAAGAGAACAGAGACATTCCAGAAATCCGGGGCTTAGCAAAGTTGGAAAGCCAACAATAACTTGATAAGGGATTTAGAAAGCCTTTAGGCAGTAAAGGCTCAAACTATCTCGGGGCGAAAAGCAGATGAAAAAGGTCCCGACAGACTCAAGGTGGCTGCGTTATGTTGTGAGCGAAACATGGGGGCAAAAGGCAAACAAGGCAAGTGGAGACCCGTGACCCAGAAAGACCTTCTGCATTGAGAACATGGAACCCACTAGAAACAAATATGTCAGACAGCGACGACATTTTTAAGGAAACCGTATTGGAAAGGAACCCAAAGCTGGGACTAAAATACAGCGTCGGCTGTTCCCTGGGTCCCCAGTCATCCATGGCGGACAGCTGCCGAGAATCGCACAGCCCCCAAAGGGCGCACTCCCCAAGCCCATTTCAGGTGTGACCCAAGAGCCTGATGGCAGGACATACTCCAGGGCCAGAGAGAACAACCAACAAGGCACTTCCTCTGGAGAAGCTGAATCGAGAAAGCTGCCCCCTTCACCATGTCTGCCCAGCAGGCCGTTGCAATTGCCCCAGAGCAGAGAAGGCCACCTGTGTTCATTGGTTCCCGTCTCCACATGGAAGGGTTCCCCGCAGGTGCCATGACCTTGCTCCATCACTGAATATGGGATCTGTAGAGGAGGCAGGTGACGTCTCTTGCGGCCTGTAGGTGTCCAGACCAAGAGGAGGCGGGACACACCCTCTGGAAGAGCGCCGTGAAGGTCACTTGCTCTAAGAGCCAAGATTCCAAGTTGGATTCTACATGTGGGACAAAGCGTGCCTTGACTATCTGGGGACCCCAGGAAGACTACTTTTCCTAGCTGCCTGGCGGTTAGGTGGGGCTCTGTGTTCCAACCAATGAAATATGAGTGGAAGTGATGTTCATTACCTCCGGGCCAAAGTGTCCAAGAGCTGATGAGTTACCCTCACGCTCTGTCCTTCCTCGCCACGGTGACCCTGGTGGCTGCGGGGTGAGATGATGGTGAACAGGTTAGAGGTGCCTGAGCCCCTGAGTGATGTATGCTAGAGGGTTCTCACCAACCCCCGCCAGATTTTGCTTGAATGAGATAGATATATATATATGTATATATATATAGTTTTTATGCTTAGCCGCTGGGTTTAATTTATTTTGGATTTCCTCCCTGTACCATCATATCATCTTGAAAGGTGGCATTTTAATTCCTTCTATTTCGGCCTTCACACCTTCGGAAGATTCCTCGTCTCTGCCTCACAGTGCTGCTGGGAGTTCATATTCGACGTGGGACAGAAGTGGCGAGAACAGGTGTCCGGGGCTGATCAGCTCCTGATCTGAAAGGAAAGCTTTCAAGATTTCAGGACTCCAGGTCTGGAAGGTGTTTTCTATACGTTTTTCACAGGTATCTGCTGTCTGGTTGGAGAACATTCCCTTGTGCTCCCAGCCTGTCCAGCATTTTAAAACTTGAATGGGCCCTGATGTTTGTGTTTTTTTTTTTTTTCTGTACCTATTGAGATAATCACATTCTTCCCTTTAATATGCTGATGCTGTGGATTATGGTTATGGTTTCATTTTTTTGCAGTTTATTTATTTAAAAAAATTTTCTTAAATGTTTTTATTTATTTTTGAGACAGAGAGAGACAGAGCACGAGCAGGGGAGGGGCAGAGAGAGAGGGAGACACAGAACCTGAGGCAGGCTCCAGGCTCCGAGCTGTCAGCACAGAGGCCGACGCGGGGCTCGAACTCACGGGCCGTGAGATCATGACCTGAGCTGAAGCCGGACACCCAACGGACTGAGCCACCCAGGCACCCCTTATTTATTTTGAGAAAGAGAAAGAAAGAGAGGGAGATGGAGAGAGGGGGAGAGAGAATCCCAAGCAGGCTCCATGCTGTCAGGGCAGAGCCCTACGTGGGGCTCGATCCCATGAACCATGAGATCAGGACCTGAGCTGAAATCAAGAGTTGGACGCTTACCCGACTGAACCCCCCGCAGGCGCCCCTCTAGTTATTGTTCTCGGATTTTCTACCAACCCGACATTTCTGGGACCCACCTGGAGGTGGGCCTGGAGTTTGCTTAGTGGGAATAATTTGCCTACGGATTCAACTTATTTAATAGTTACAGGGCTCTTTCGACTTCTATTTTCTAGTGTCAGTTTGGGGAACTTGTTTTTCCCAAGTCTTTTATCGGTTTTTATGTTTTTTGGATGTGTGGTGGGGCCTCCTTCTGGATTCCTGGTATTGAGAACTGACAACATCCCTCCCTTGTCCCACACCTGCCCGCGGCTCCCCATTGCCCATTCGATTCAGCCCAAGGCAGTTGGCTGGGCGTCCGTGGCCCTGAGGGATCTGAAGCCGATCATTGTCCCTTGCCATGTGTGGTCCCCTTGCCCCCGGCATAAGGGACAACTGGGGGGACAGAAGGCAGCTTTCCAGGAGCACACTCTTCATTCGGGGTGTTGATCCTGTCCCCTCCTCGGAGCCGGGCAGGGGAGGCGCATGTGTGTGTGTGTGTGTGTGTGTGTGTGCGTGTGTGTGTGTAGGGATGGGATTTCGAGATGACCGCTCACAAAGACGTGGGGCGCCTGCAGGGAGAGGACTGGCATTTCCTTCCCTGGTGGCCAGTCTGCTCCCCGCCAGCAGCCCTGCTCGAGCCCCCAGGCAGAGGCGGAGAGGCTGGGAGGAGCGGGGCTGAGGAAGGGGAGGTCACAGACCCTGGGACCTGTCACCTCTGGCTCTGCCGAGGGCAGGGAGCTTCCAGGGAGACAGGACGGCTGCCTGGGAGGGAGGGGTCTCAGCAGGGACGCTGTGGGGTGGCTTGCTGTTGCAAGACCACGTCCCTGTGTGTGTGTGTGTGTGTGTGTGCGCATGTGTGTGTCTGTGTGCACGCGTGCACAAATGGCTGCATCCTAGGAGCACGGGGCTCCCCAGAGAAGCCTCCATGTGCCCCAAGAACGTGCCTGCGGCAGCAAAAGCAGTGACATCCGTCCAGCTCCCTGCCCTCCCCTCCTCTGGTCCCTTTCCTCCCCTCCGGCCGGGATGCCTCCTGCACTGGAGAGGAGAGGGGTGTGCCGGGTCTGCCCTCCCTCTACTGGGCCGTGGGACCGGACGCCAGGCCGTCAGGTGTGGGAGGCAGGGCTCCGAATGGCCTTTGAGACCGGAGCTTTGCTCTGGCCACATTGTCAACGGGGCTGAGACCCTGGTGGAAAGAGGCCCCCACACGGTCCCCACAGGCGGCAGGTATGGGAGGCACAAAACCCCCTTTGCCAACAAGTGTGTCTGTCCCTCCTGGAGTGCGGCGGGCGCGGTCGTCCTCCGAGAACCCACGGGCTGGTGGCGGCACTCGGTCACCCAGGGCCACCTTCCAGGCCAGGTGTGGGAATACACGCTGCCCCCCATGCCAGGCCAGGCTCAGGCTTCCCGGAGATAACAAAGGAGCAGGGCCGCCTCGTGCAGCCCCTGTCCCCACCCGCACCTGTGTCCTTGTGGACGCCACCGGCCGGGCCTCGGGGCTCGGCTCCTTTCCGACCTGCTCTTGTCCCTTGGGCAGGGGTCCCCCATCTGGCCTCTCCATCTGCCCTCGGGGCCACGCCCCCGAGGTCTTCCGGATGGACGCGTGTGCCAGCTGCCCGTAATGTCACCCCAGACGCCTCCCCAGCGGAGACCTCAGGCCCTCCTAGCCTCCCGGGCGCAGAGTCACAGATCACGGGGGCAGGCTCCCTCCGGTGCGCTTGAAACATTAAAGCAAGTTTCGGCACAGGGAACAGTTGACATGATCCTCCTTTATTAAAACCTAAGGACATCTTTATAAAAACTACTGTATATAAAGACCAAAACAGTGCAGCAACAGTTAGTGTAAAATACATTATTATTATTATTATTATTATCAGGAATATTACTGGTTTTTTTTTTTTTTTTTTTTTTGGTTTTCCCGGTTATCAGCTCCCAGGGAGACCCGGTGCCTGCTCATGGGAAGTCCGGCCACGCAGGAGAGAGGACGCGTTCTTTCCCACCCTTACCCGCATGCCCTTGTCTGGCTGACCCTGGGGTGGACATACCCACCTGGGGAGGGGTCCTGCCTTGTTGGGGTGACCGAGCCCCTCACCCTCGGCGTCCCAACTCCGTTATTGCACGTTACTCAGGCTGCCTGCCTGCCTCTCTGCCCGTGATGTGTCCCACCAGTCGGAATACACGACACAGGGGGGGAAGCAAAAAATGAGAAACCAAGGTGGGGTTCCAAGAAGACATTCTCTCAGGCCACCAGTTTGGCTCCGCTGGGGGCCCGCGGTGGCAGCGCCGTCTGTAACTTTCAATCACGCGCCCCAGCACGCGATCCCCCCTCCCGCTCCCCCCCCCCCCCGGGGTTCGTCTGACTTCCACGGGATCCTGCACATTTTGGAGGGTGGTTTAGGGCCATTCACAGGGCACCTCATTGCACAAGCCCACTGGGGCCGCTGTTGGCAACGTGGTCCACAGAAACGATGTTCCTGGGAACCCATGACCACTTCTGTGACAGCACTGTGAAAGGTGCCTCCCGGAGGTGGCCCCTGCAGCAGCCCTGAATTTCACTCTGTCAAGGGCAAGCTCATTGGGGCTTTGAGGCAAAGATAGGAGTTTTCGATACAGTGTGATTAACGGTCAAAGCCGGTCACTCACCGAGCGTCTACCCAGCACCAACTATCTGGCCGGGTCTGGTACTGAAAACTTGGGGGTGGGGCAGGGACAATGCCACCTCCAAGGTCACCATCATGGAGGGGATCCCTATTTGTCTTGTGGATCTGGGCCTTCCTGTTGGGCACAACTGGCCAATTCCCAGGGGATCCCAGCCCATGTTCCCTGACATCCCTGTGTTTGGCAGGAACTGCTCCCAGATGTGCGCTGGGTTCAGAGCGGGATAAATATTTGTCGAACTGATGAACGAATGCATGCGTGAACAAGCGGATCTTCTAGAACCTTCTGTCTCGCCTAATTGTTCAACTTCGACATCTGTTTTCCAGGCCGCAGCCCCCAAGGTTGCCTACGTTTGTTTAACTCCCATCTGGTGCCGTGTTTGTGCCGCAGGCTGGCTGGGGGGGGGGGGGGGGCTCAGGTGGTGCTGGCCACATAGCAGGTGCGCAGCGTCTGAGTTCTGGGGGGGGAAAGGGCATTGCCCCCGCCCGGTGATGGGCTCGGGGGCTGCAGGTGGCAGTGAGCAGTGTCACCACTCACTGGGGGATTGGCTCCCCTCACCCTGACCTTACAGATGGCTGTGGGGACCAGACAGACAGCATCCGACACCCGCCAGCTAAGCGGTAAGGTCAGGAGTTCCTGAAAGTCACCTCTGCCATTCCAACCCCAGATTTCCATGGCAGAGGATGGGGGGGGGGGTCTCCCACGGACGTCGCTCTGTGATGTCAAGGCTGCCCCTCCACACAGACAAGAAACGCCCCCGATAACACCACTCGGAGCTGTCACGTCATTCTGGATCGTCGAGGAACCTGCAAATTCACTTCTGAAGAGTCACAGCTCTTCCTGCCCAATCAGCCACGGTGAAAAAATTAAAGTGAACCAGGACACCATGTTTTTAAAGTCTGTGACTCTGGAAAAGGTGGTTTTGGTTTGTTTCCGTTTTTGTTTTTGTGTTTGATGGCATGGGCTCCAGCAGACCCAGCGAATGGGGCGTCAGCTGAGCCGGCGGCCGGGCCGGGGCCGGGGCAGGGGTGACGGGCTGGGGAGGGGTGCGGTGGAGGGTCTGACTCCCCCACCTGCTGCGGACGAGGGTCTGGGGATCTGCGTGGGAGACAGTGCCCGGCACGGCGTCACCCACAGTCTCGCTGTGACTGAAATGATCTAAAGAGAGCTTCTGATTGGACGGTGAGCTGAGAAGGGTCTTGTGGCCGAAGTCTCTTTGCCCCAACCCTGGCTGTGTTTCTTCCTGTCCCCCCTCCCCACCTCCCCCCCCCCCCAAGCCCTTCCTTCCAGCCCCAGGGCCAAGCTTGCCTCAAGGGTGTTTGGGATGGTGAAGAGAAACCCCACCCGCCCTAGCTAACTGCCCACCTGTCCTGGTAAAGTATCAGGAACCACGGAGACACGGGATCCACGCGCGCGTGTGTGCAGTTAAGGCCCGTTTCGTGTCAGCCATCCCCCAGGCAGCTGGTGGCTCCGGGCAGGTCTGCGGGAGAGCGGGCTGCTCCTTGAGGCGTGGGCGACGTCAGAGGTCAAGGTGAGGGCGGAGAGGCCCGAGGGTGCTGCCCAGTCCTGGTCCCGAACAGGCGCCCGACCACACCGATGACACCATACACGGCCGACACTTAAAGCATCGATCGAACTGCTCGTTAATTGCACAGCGTTCCCGGGGGGCGGGGTGGGGGGGGGAGGCCCTTACGGATACGGGGCGCCGGCTACACGGACCGGCCGGCCGGCGTCGGGGACAAATTCTTCAGGAAGGTACGTCGTCTTCTCCTTGCTCTGCTTTTTATTTTTCTTTTTGTACGATTATTACTGGCATTGTTACAAATGACGCGGTGATAAGCCAAAGGGAAACAGAGGCAGCTTGAACACCCGGGTTTGCGAGTCGCTAAAAATAAAAAACACTAACGCGGTAAATCTCTACTGGAGCTCGTCACTACCCCGTATCTGGTTCTCAGGGATGCGCTACTGACTGGCAAGGTGGCCTGCCACAGTAGGATGGGGACGGGTTTTCGCTGGGATGAGCTGGGCTCCTGCGGGCCTTGGAGGAGCCCTTGACACCGGGAGGGATGCACCTGCACACCCGTCCCCGTGCCCGCCGCGCGGGGCGCCTTGTCAGCAGCCCCTCTGGGAGGCCGTGACTGCCGGCCCCTCCCTCTCGCGCCCCCCACCCGACCCACACACCCGTCAGGTGACACACGGGCTCGGAGAGGAGCTGGGAAGGGGCGCTGCTGTGGGTCCCCGCCCGCCACGCGCTCTGCCCGGCACTGGCCTGCTGCGTCTTGGATGTCTACTGAGCTACGTGTGGGAGGCCTCCGCTCCGACGGAATGTTCCATCCCGAGCCCCCACAGGGTTATCAGTCACTCCCGGAAAAGACTGCTGGTGGGGCCCAAAGCAGAGCCTTGCAAACCGTAATTCTCGGGGCTGCGGATCAGGTGGGTCCGAGCCCCGGCTGGTCTAAGGGATAGCAGCCTCCAGGCCTGGGGGGTGGGGACAGCCAGCCAGCTCCTTCCTGGCCCAGGAGGCACCTCTGAGCGAGCAGCTGTGTGGGGGTCACCCACAACCACGGGAAGCCAGACACGCAGCCCCCTACATCCCTGGCCTGACTCCTTCCTCTTCCCGAGGGGTAAACTGAGGGCAGAGGAAGCACAGGACTTGCCTGAGGTCACACTGCCCTTGGGGTAGAGCTGATGTCAGAATCTGGGTCTCTCTGGCTGCCCCACCCCCGACCCTCAGGTCCCCCTGATTCCCGAAGCTCGGCACCTAGGATGCCTTCAGGTGAGGGGTGACCCGCCTGGGAGGGGTGGGGTGGGGACGGCTGCCGAGCACCTCTCCAAGGCCCCCCACGGTGTCCGGGGAAGGGAAGACACGCCCAGCCCTACTCAAGACCCCAAGCAAAGTTTTCCCACGTTGCCCCTGCCAAGCCATACGCTCGGGCACCCCAGTCTGGGGAGACGCACGGAAACCGTGCATCTGGTCCCCCACGGCCTGTGGCAAGCCACGGGGGCCAGCGGGGTCTCAGCCTTAGCCCACGAAACGGGCAGCGTCCCTTCTTTACAGAGCTGTGGAAGGGACAGAGAGTCAGGGTGCACGGAGAGCGCTTCACCCAAGGACGGGCCGTTGTGTGCACAGCCTTACGGCCTCCCTCACCCTCCGCCTCTTCTGCCCTCCCTCTGGGTCCCGGCCACCCTGGATTTCTCCGGCTCCTCGAAACCATCCAGCGTGTTGCTGCCTCAGGACCTTTGTACTGGGACGCCTTCCCCCTGGCTTTAATGCCCGTGGCTGACTCTCGCTTCTCAGCGAGACGGTCACCAACGGACGGTTTGGACTGAATTCTCTCGGCCACGCCCTGGTCGCTATTGGTAGCATCCTCAGTCGTGACCCACTTCTCCCCAGCGTGGAGAGAACGCCACGAGCAGGGGCCCGCCCGCTCACTTGCTGTGTCTGAAGGGCAGATAGTCCGTGTGCAAGAACACTGGGTCTGGCTAGGTGAGGAGGTGCCGTCAGGGGACACCCGTGTATCGAGCAGGGGCCACCGAGCCAAGAGCTGGGGGAGGTCTGGTCTTCGCTGACACCAGCAGGACGAGGGTGTCTACACTGGCAGTGTGGCCTTGGGGGATTCATGTGATCATTTCCGGGGCAATGCCCTTCCGTGTGTGTGCCCTGGGCCAGCAGGGGTGTGGGTGGTGGTAGGGAGATCTGCGGACGGATGTCACAGGCATCGGGTTTCTGGAAGTCTCACCTTAAACTAGAACGGTTTCTAGAAACGTCCCCCTCCCCGGGGGCTCCCACAGCCCCCTGTCCGGCACCGATCTGTGTGTCTGTCTATCCCATCAGATGGTGGCCCCACCAGGGCAGAGGCAAAGCCCGCCTGCCTCAGGGCCGGTCCCCATCACAGCCCAGCCTGGGGCCTGACACACAGCAGGTGCTTAACCAGGATGTGTTGTGTGGATGCGGGTTTCAGGGCAGTGGTGGGCGGAGAACTCGGGGCGACAGCCAGTCCGCCGAGAAGCCAGTGGCGAGATTTCCCAGGGACTGCGCTGGGGGTGCCCTGGGCTGGGGAGCTTGGACTTTGGGTTCCCACACCCCTAAGATCAAACAGAGGGGACGGTCTCCTCCTGGCCTTGTGACCCTGGCACCTTCATTCCTCAGAGCCGTTTCTCCAGGGGGCTCACCACACCCCCCTCCCAGGCGGCGGCAGAGCGTGCGCACAAAGACACGCGGCCAAGTGCCTGGGCCATGGATGGCCCAAGACGCGTCTCCTGTTACCACGTTGTGACAGGAATAAATTCCAGAAGCACAAACCCTCACTAGCATTTGCAAAGCCCCAGTGGCCTCTGAGACACCGCTGATGGCAGCTGGGTCCCAGCTGCCAGCTGTGGCGAAAAGCTTGCCCCGGGACGCTGGTAAGGACCCCCAGCACAGGGGACCTCTGCCCATAAGAAGACTCGGGGACCCCAACAGAGACTCAGCAAACAAAAAGAACACCCCAAATCGCACACACGTGCACGCACGCACGCACACACACACACACACACACTCACATTCAGTATTCTGACACGGAAAGGCCCACAGGCCACGACTGGAGGGAGCGGAGGCAAGGGGCCCACGGGTACATCGCACAGGCTTGCATTAGAGTGGCTCTGTGTTGCCCATCCTGAGTCCAAGTTGGCGTCACCTCTCAGAAGCCACCGGCCCAGAACGGGACTATTGCTTGCGAACGGGTGGCTCACGACCCCCTCCCTCCCTTACGGCCCCCGGCCCCCACCCCTGAGTTTGCTCCTAGTCTTAGAAGTCCGCGGAAGGGGGTTTGGGGCACAGGTGGCATTCCCTCCTGTGCCACCGCTGCAGCCACCTCGGCTCTCCCTGGGGTCTCTGCTGACGTGGTTCTTCTCGGAGGTCGTGCCGGGCGCTTCGGGTCTCACCTCCCCCATCCTGAGGCACGGCGAAAGGGTTTTCTGGGGAAGCAGAAGGAAAGAAAACATCACCTGGTGTCTCCTCCGTGGGGACTCACTGAGGACCTTTCTGCTGGGCCTCAGTGCCAGGAGAAGCCAGGTTTTCCCCGAGTGCGTGACTTCTGGATACTGAGAACCATTTGGCTTTAACACGGGGAGCAGGACGATCACGTCCGCCACCACTATGGCCCCATCCAGGACCAGCACCCGTGGCCCATGCAATAAGACAAGAAAAAAGCACAGTGTCTCAGGAGTGGAAAAGAAGAAACTGAATCACAACTAACAGCAGACAATGTACACAGAAAAATCCAAGAGAATCAACAGGGTAATTGTTAGGACAGAACGCAGATACAGATACGACTTTCAATCCACGAGACATCAGATTCACCTCCAAAGCCCGATGGTGTTTATCTGCGGCAACAATTACCAGAGTGACCACGTGTCTCAGCTGGGGTCATCCCAGATAACACCAGCTGTTCTGACATAATTTTTAATACTGTTCCCCTTCCGGGCTAGTAAGGATTTTCATTTGGATGATAAACCATACAGTCACCCTTGCTATAAAAAAACTAGAAGATATTAAGAACAGGCACCAATACCACTCACGATCGTAATAAAAACCATTGTGAATCTTGGAATCACGTCACTGGATGCGACCATATCCTACGAAGCGATGGGGCGGAAACCAGGGTGCTCCTGGCACAGGGACGGGCCGAGAGACCCATGGGGCAGGGGCAGGAGTGTAAACACTGGCCCACAGGGCACTCACAGCTTTGAACAGCAGCGTCGCGATGGCACTGTGAGTCCTATGTCCCACATCCATTCAAAGGGGTAACGGCCTAGTCGCAGACACTTACCTTCCCAGACTTCCTGGCAGACGGGCTGGTCACGTGACCCAGTCCCGTGTAGGCGGAAGTCCACTGCGGAGGGGATGTGAATCCAGGTAAGAGCGTGAGAAGGAGGGACACTCGCTAATGCAGGTGACGTGGGGGGCCGGGAGGAACCTGGTTCCGGTGCTGGGTCCTGACAGCTCACCTCCATGCCAGGGCGGCTGGGCTTCTGTTACTCGCATCTGATCACGGCTCTTAACCGATAAGCCATCGTCAATCAAGCCCCAGGGTGTGTTGGGGGGGGCCAAGGCCGGGGAGTTGAGGGCGGGGCTCTGACAAGGCCAGCACAGCCCATCCTTCCAGAGCAGGCGAGAGGCCGAGAAGCAGGCCAACCTCCCTGCTCTGCATCCGCGGGGACACGTGCGTGGGCGCAGGGTAGGGGTTCCACAGAGCCTCGTCCTCTGCCCGGAGCAAAGCCAGGTCCAGTGACCACCCCACCACCCCCCCACCCGCTTTACCTTTCTCCATAGCATCTACCAAGTTTACTTACTGGTCCAATTTACTATGTGTCTCCCCAGCTAGAAAGTAAGCCATGAGGGGACCAAAAGGGTTTGAGTTCTGTGTTCACTGCTGTATTCTCAGGGGCTGGGACGGTAATCGGCAGGCACATCACAGGGGTTTCCCACGTGCGTGTGGAAGGATGCACGAACCAAGAATGGAAAACCCAGATGAACCATCTTTCAAGTTTCCCATCGTCTTTTTGAGCCTCTTTTTGAAACCGAGTTCTCGCGAGTCCTTATATATAAATTACTCGAGGACCAAGGCCAACCGGGGGGAGCACAGCAAGGGCCCTGGCAGCGAGAATCTATTTAACGGCAGGACCGTCTGAGACAAAGCCGAGGGTCGTGACTATTATAGGAAAGAAGGAAAGCGAAAACAGAGGGCCGGTGTAAATGATAACGGATAGGAGGGTAGAGGTGAGACGGAAGGAGGGGACAGCCCATCAACCACGTCTTCGTCACTTACGTTCAGGGGCCTGAAGAATCGTTCCGAGGTTTCAGTAAAATTGGACGCACAACAGTAAACAGAAAAAAAAAATCATAAAACACAAGCAACCGAAAGCATTTGGCGGAAGGGAGAGAAGGGGAAGGAAAACAGAAATATTCGGATTTGGACATCCTTCATATGTAGGGAGAAGATAAACATGGTCTAAAGAAAGAGAGAATTAAGGGTGTCCTAGCACAGCATAATTATAAAGATAACCACAGGATCAAAAACACAGCCTTGCAAATTGTCACAAGACACAGACACAAAAAACGAAACAAAGAAAACAGAGACCATATGGCGAAAATTGACAAACCTCCACAAACGCTAGAAAAGCAGGAAGCCCATCACAAACCATGACAGAACTAACGCCAAATGTAGCTGCCACGTCAGGAAATGCTAATGAGCCATACACACTCGCTTAAAAAAAAAAAAGACTTGGGGCGCCTGGGTGGCGCAGTCAGTTAAGCGTCCGACTTCAGCCAGGTCACGATCTCGCGGTCCGGGAGTTCGAGCCCCGCGTCAGGATCTGGGCTGACGGCTCGGAGCCTGGAGCCTGCTTCCGATTCTGTGTCTCCCTCTCTCTCTGCCCCTCCCCCGTTCACGCTCTGTCTCTCTCTGTCCCAAAAATAAATAAACGTTGAAAAAAAAAAAAAGACTCTCAGACCAGATGACAAACAAGGTCTCCTGAAGGCAGAACGGGGTCACGTGGGTGTAACGTAAAAGGCTGGGCAGATGGCAGGGGTCTTGATCCGAATCTTAGGTAAAGCTGGAGTCTAGCAGGAGAAAAAACAGGGCACTGGGCGGGGGTCGATCAAGGATGAGTCACCACGAGGATCTCAGAGTAAGGGGTGTCTGTGCACCAGATAACATGGCCTCTGCCTTACGGGGCCAGAACTGCTGGAAATGTACGAAGCAGGAGACACGCTGGCTAGTATTTGTGCATTTTTTACAAACGTAAATGAAAATACACATTTTTTTGATTTCAAAGAGAGAGAGAGCGCGCACGCGAACGAGAGTGTGCATGCAAGCCGGGGAGAGGGGCAGAGGGAGACAGAGAGAATCCCAAGCAGTTTCCACGCTTGATCCCAGCACCCTGGGATCATGACCTGAGCTGAAATCGAGTCGGACGCTCAACCCACTGTGCCGCCCAGGGGCCCCACTGCTACTCACACATTTTGATTAACCTCTCTGTCCATTACAGAGTAAGTTGACAAATAAATGTGTGTATGTGTCGTGTGCAGATGTGTGCGTGTGTGTGTGCACTCAACACAATCCGCCTTCTGTTCAAAGGGTCTTGAAAACAAACGCACAGAAAATGACTATCAGACCACGAAGAGAGCAAACTCCCAACTTCAACAAGGAGATAACGTTCTCTGATCACGATACACTAGAATTTGAAAGTATTTACAACCAAACCACAAATCAAAGCCAACTCTACCACCAAGACGTTTAGAAACTCTCTAGTAACTCTTGGGTCCAAGAGAGAGCCAGGGAATTAAGATTCCAGAAACTGGGGGCCATAATAAAAATGAAAATAGCACATCTCAGAACCTGTGGGATGCTCAGGAGATGCTCAGAGGAAAATTTACAGCTTTAAATACTGATATTAATAGACAGGACATGAATTAACGATCCCACTCAGAAAATTAAAAAAGAAAGGCCAAACAAACTCCAGGAAAAAGCAACTGCTACCTTAAAAGTGAAATTAAGTTGGGGCACCGGCCGGGGTGGCTCAGTCGGTTAAGCGTCTGACTCTTGGTTTCAGCTCAGGTCATGATCTCACGGTTTGTGACCTCGAGCCCCGCGTCGGGCTCCACGCTGACAGCACAGGGCCGGCTTGGGATTCTCTCTCTCTCTCTCTCTCTCTCTCTCTCTCTCTCTCTCTCTCCGCCCCTCCCCCACTCTCGCAAAGTAGATAAACACTCCTTAACAAAACTGAAATGAACTTAAAGACAAAGGCAGGAAGGAATAAATAAATAAATGCAATTTCTGGTTCTTTGCAAGACACTGAGACGTGAGCTGTGGCTGAATCGAAAAGGCAGGAGGAGGAAGTGACCACTGGCTTTCCATTTCCGCTGTCCCTCGGCCCCCGCAGACAGGCTTTTGTCCCAACTACTCTGCGGAATTTGCCCTTGTCAAGGTCACCCAAGGCTTCCGTGTTGCTAAATCCCGTGGTCGATTCTGGTCCTTTTCTCCCTTCCCCTCCCCCCCCCCCCCCACCGCCCGCCTCCGCCAGTGGGGTTGCCACAGGGTCACTCCTCTTGTCTCTGCGACACTCCGGAACCTCTCCCGGTTCTCCTTCTGCTTCTCTGGTCACCGCTGCTCACGCTCCTCTCCACGTCCCTTCCCCCCTTCCCCTCCCTTCTCCTCTCCACCTCCATCGCCCCTGAGGAGCTCATCTCCTCCCGGGGGCTCAGACACTATACATCGAGGGCTCTCTGACCTCAGGGATTTCCAAACTGTCCACTTGGCATCACCAACTCGAGATTCACCGGACATCTCAAACGTAACCTGCTCTAAACTAAAACCCGGATCTTCTTCCCCAGTCGGACTTCCCACGATGGTCCTGACCTCAGGAAATATAAGTCCATCCTTCCTGTGGCCCGCACCGGAGCCCCAGGGCTATGTCTGGCCCCCCTCTTCCCTCAAAGCCCACTCTGATCCGTTAGCGGGCCCGCCTTCTGCTGTACCCGTGAACCACACGCTCCCTGCGCCCCCTTTTCCCACCGCGGGTCGGGCCCACAGGTTTCCTGCAGTGGCTTCCTTGGGCCCCTGGGCCAGAGGGACCCTGTGAAAACCCGAATCAGATTATGTCACCGCTCGGCTCAAAAGCCTTCAGGGCCCCCATCCCATCAGAGAGGAAGCCAAAACCTTCTCTCTCCATCGCCTCTGATCAAGCTCTTGTCTTCTCTCTCTTGTTCACTCCACCCTGACCCGGATGCCTCATTTCGTGGGTCAGCTCGACTGGGCAGTGGGGGTGGAGCCGGGTATCTGGGCAAACAAGATGCTGAGTGCGTCTGCTCCGGTGTTTCTGGATGAGACTCACATCGGAATCAGGTGACTGTGCAAAGCTGACCGCCCTTCCCGGTCCACCGGAAGCCTGAATCGGACAAGCTGGCTGACCGGGGGAGAGTCCCCTCTCAGCCTGGCGTCTTCCGACTGGGACGTCGCTCTTCTCCGGCCTTCAGCCTGGGACGCGTACCGGCCCGCGCGCACCATCCGCTCTCCCGGGTCTCCGGCTTGCCAACTGCAGATCGCGGGACCGCGTAGCCTCCAAAACTGCACGAGCCAATTCCTTGTAGTAAATCTTTTTATATATCTGCACCTGTACTCACAGGGTGTCAGTATCTCTTTCTATAGCCTACCCGTATCTACAGTGTATATATATCTACAGCGTGTCTATATCTACATATGGAGTGTATCTCTACGTATATGTGTATCTGTATCTGTATCCACAGATTGGTTCTGTTTCCCGAGGACCCAGGCACCCATCTCTTCTCCCAGAGAGACACATGACTTATTCCCTCATGGCCTTCAAGTCACCTGTGCCTGAGACCCTCTCTGGCCACCCTAAGAAGCTGCATTCCGTCTCCAATTCCTTCTGTGCTATGCTGTTTTGCTCTCTAGCACTAACTAAAATCTAGCCGTGCACAGGTGTTACCCACGTAGGTTTAAAATCCTCTGCGCATAAAAGTAGGCGTCTCATCGGTTCGGTCGACTACCATATCCCCAGGACAATAATGATGCCGGGCACACAGCAGGTGCTCGGCGAACCGAGGTGAGCAGACAGATAATCAGAGAGGAGCGAGGGAGCCCGCCCGCTCAACTCCGTCCAACGACATCAGAAAACCTCGACGAAATGAGTGAAGTGCCAACAAAACAGAAATTACCCCCAAGGATCCAGGAAAAGAGCATCTAAGCAGACCAATTGCCAAGTGGAGAGACAAAAACTGTCAAACCGCAAATCCAAAGTCAAAAATAAGATCAATGCAAATCAAAGCCATCATGAGAAAGCATTCCGGGCCACCAAACGGGACCCTTCCGTGTGCTCGCACCCACCACTTCGGCAAAGACCAAAAAGGTCGTGCCCTCCTCGTGTTTGCTGGTTTGTGGGGCTGGTGGGGGGCGGGGCGGGGGGGGGAACCCCTGCCTCGTTGCTACAGTAGCAGAGACATCAAGGTCGTTTCTGGAAGGCTGTCTGACGTGCTGCAGAGTTACAGACGCACATGCCCTCTGACCCCGCAACTCCATTTCACAATCATCCCCCAAATCTGCGCGCGGGCGATGGCGGGAGGTGGGGATCAATGACGTGGCTGTCGGTAGGGCACCGGTTCAAAAGCAATGGCTCCCCACGCGTGGAGAGGGAGGCCGACATCAGAAAGGACAGTCTGTCGCCGCCCCAAGGCCCCACGCCCACACACCTCCCGTCCTCTGGTGTCTGTCTTAGCCGTCGTCGGGGTTGGTGACTTTAATCCTGTCTACGTGCCGAGGCCTCTTCCCCGGACTTTATTCTGGAACATCCAACCACCTCCTGGCTGTCCCCTTGGGTACCCAGCCGGCATCTCGTCCTCGACACGCCCGAAACCGAACTCCTAGGCTTCCTTCTAAACCCGCTCCTCTTCGGTCCCCTTTTCGGCTGATGGTAGCTCTTTTCCCGCACACCCAGGTCCAGCCCGCCAGCCAGTATCTCGTCGTTTCAAAATACACGCGGAACCTAACCGCTTTCCCTGCCGCCGCCCTGGTCCAAGCCGCCGCCCTCGAGGACTTCAATACTCTTAGCTGATTTCTCTGCCCTTACCTCCCGACAGTGCATTCTCGACACGGAAGCCAGAGTTCTCTGTGCTTCTTATATATTTTTGAAATATAGGGGGCGTGGGGCGCCCGGGTGGCTCAGTCGGTTAAGGGTCCAACTTTGGCTCAGGTCACGATCTCGCGGTCCGTGGGTTCGAGCCCCGCGCCGGGCTCTGTGCTGACAGCTGGGAGCCTGGAGCCTGCTTCGGATTCTGTGTCTCCCTCTCTCTCTCTCACGCTCTGTCTCTCTCTCTCCAAAATAAATAAGTATTTAGCAATTTTTTAAAAAGATATAGGGGGCCCCTGGGTGGCTCAGTCGGTTAAACGTCTGACTCTTGATTTCAACTCAGGTCATGATCTCAGGGTTCGTGAGATCAAGTCCTGCGTCGGGCTCCGTGCCGAACGCATAGAGCCTGCTTGGGAGTCTCTCTCTCCCTGTCTCTCTCTCTCTCTCTCTCTGCTACCCAACCCCCCTGCCCACTCGAGCTCTCTCTCTCCAAAATAAATAAATAAATGTTACAAATAAATAAATCTTTTCTGCTTGAAAGTCTCTAATGGCTTCTTATTACCAAGGCTCTGGTGTCTCTCCATGCTGCCCCCCATACTTTCCCGACGTGGTCTCCTGCCTCCTTTGTCTTCCTCTCCAGCCCTCTGAGGGCTTCTTAGTTGTTCCTCCAACATTCCTGGGCGCCCCTGCCTCAGGGCCTTTGCACTTGCTGTTTCCTCTGCCCAGGCTGCTCTCCCAGACATCTGTGCACGGCTCATTTTCTCAGCAACCTCAGGTCTCGGTGCAGACGGCTCTTCAGGGAGGCCTTCCTGACCCACCTGCACCCCCGACCCCCTGCTCACTGCCACACTCTTCACATTCCTTCCTTTGGGGACCGTCCGCCTTCCCGCCGCCACATCTGTTCCCTAAGAGCAGGGCTTATCTGATGCAGGGTTTTCTGCTCTATCCCAGCCCTGGGGACTTAGCTGGTGGGGGGAGGCCTGGATGATTCAGACTCTGGCCTTGGCAGCTGCATCTGGAGAGGCAGACAGTGACATCAGGCAGGGAAATGCTGAGACAGAGCAAGCCCCAGGGGCTCAAGGAAGAGGAAGCGTGAGGACGCTTGTGGAGGAACTCCAGGTGGTTGTCTAGACCTTGCTTGGCTTCCCCCAGGGACAGGGAGCTCACTAGCCCACAGCCCATTGCTTTCTACTGTTCGGTTAGCTGGGAAACCTTTATCATATGGGCCGAAACCTTCCCGTAGCTCCCCCCCCTGCCTCTGGTGGCCCTTCTGAGACACGGAGGCAGCAGGAATGTCCTTCTTACTCGTCTCTGCTCTTCAGCTGACGTGGAAATGAGGCTCCCCTTTCTCTGAAGGGAGGCGGCATTACCCGTGACCCTGGCCAGGGCCTCCAGGAGGCAGTCCCTGCTTCTGGGCCCCGCGATCAGGCCAGCCTCTGTATTTGCCCAGAGAGACTTCTCCGGACAGCAAAAGCTGCTCCAGCGACCGCCTGGGGGGAGGTGAGTGAGGCCAGCAGGTGCGAAATTCAGGCCGGGGGAACCGAGTCGGGGGCGCTGGGGTGGGGCATGCGGGGGGCCTCTTGTCATTGCTCTGTGCACAGGCCGGGCAGTGGGACGTGGCGTTTATTGCATTATACATTTTATGTATGTTCTTTTTTTACGCTTATTTATTTTGAGAGAGAGAGAGAGAGAGAGAGAGAGAGAGAGCGAGGGACCGCATGAATAGGGGAGGGGCGGACAGAGAGGGAGAGAGAGAATCCCAAGCAGGCTCCACACCGTCAGGGCAGAGCTCCCCTCGGGGCTCGAACCCACCAACTGAGAGATCCTGACCTGAGCCGAAATCGAATGGAAGCTCAACGGACCGAGCCCCCCGGGCGCCTCTTACGTATCTTCTTTTGCGCAAAGTGAAATATTTCAAAATCAGTGGCATTAAAAAAAAAAAATTGGTCAGGGTTTCTTCAAGGGTAAAGTTTAGAGGCCTTAGCGGGCACTCGGGGCCTTCCACCACCGGACTCCGACTACTGTGTCCACATCTGTGCTCCCCTCTCCAAAGCCTCTCCAGAACGCCCGAGTTTGCTCCCAGGAGGCTGGGGACACCGCCCCTTTCTCTACGTGGCAAACTCCTACTCATCCTTCAAGACCCTGCTCACAGGGCACCCCCTCCATGCGGCTTGTCTTGGTGACAGTACCACAGGGCCCTGCAGACGGGCTGGGGGTGGTGACTGCCCCTGGCCTTGGGGGGCAGGCCTGGGTTCAGATCTCAGGTCTCTCCCTCGCAAGCCGTGTGACCCTGGGCAAGTCACTCAACCTCTCTGGGCCTCAGAACCCACCCGATTGCCACTCCTCACTGCTGGCCAACGGGGCCTCTCACTGCCAGCTCTGGCCTGGCCCATCTGGACACAGCAGGGCCCGTCACCCCAGGGCAGTCCATGCACGTCAGGAACACTGCACCTCAGAGCAAAGAGTCAGCGAATGTCAGCTTTTGTTCTGCTTTCGTGGCACTCACATCGCGGTCACACAGGGAGCTCGCGTCCGTGAGGGCGGGAAGCCGATGGATCGGCCGGCTCCTGTCCCTGAGAGCCACCCGCCCCTGTCCTTGGGGGCCACCGGTCCTCCCAGGCGCCTTGCGGGTGGCCTGGCCCAGGGTCACCAATGCTCCTTTCCCTCAACACCAGTGTCCACACCTAAGCCCTCACCGGCCGCACCTTCTGCCAGGCCTGGTTGGGTGCTGGGGGCACAGACCTGAGCCAGGGGTGGGCCCTGCCCTTCGGGGCTCAGAGCTGCTGGGGGAGCCGCACGGGGACCCGCAAACAAGAGCGGGAGGTCCGCGCTGTGCCAGCGGGGAGTGCCGGGGGCCGTGCCTGGTGCCGAGGCGGAGGTGGGGCTCAGGGAGAGCCCTCGGGGAGCCGGGGGAGCTGGTGTCGAGCTGAGGCCCCGAGCAGAGTCAGGAAGATGAGGAAGGGACGCAGGGGGAGGGCACGGCCTGAGCCGAGGCCGTCCAGGGGCTCAAATGGTGCAGCACAGACGCTCCTGGCAGGGGTGAGTCTGGGGGGTTGGCGGCCACCAGGCACTTCCGTGCCAGGCGAAGGCACTGGGACGTGACCCTAGGGCCCCGAGAGCAGACGTGGAAGCCACCACTACCCCCCCCACCTCCCCGGCTATAATAAGGGGGGGGGTCGGGGCGGGGGTCAGGGGTCAGGGCGCTTGGGCTGGGTGTTTCTTCTGTGCCAGCGTTTTCCATGCACAGTCTCGCCGAGCTCTCCCACAGCCCTGCGAGGGGGGAATGTTACTTCCTCCGCGTACAGATGGGGACACTGAGGCTCGGGGGGGTCACGCAACCCGCGCACGTGTGGAGCCGGGAGGGCGAGCAGCCTGGGCCACCGGCTGCTGTGTGCGCCCATCGCTCTGACGCAGGGCAGTGGCCTGGCGGGCTGGGGGCAGGGAGCTGGGGGGAGGGGGGAGGGGGCGGGGGGCGGTGCAGAGAGAGCTGCGAACCGGCAGCAGCGGGGGGGAGGGGGACCCACCAGGATGACGAGTGTCCCAGCTGGTGTCTGCGTCCTAATTGGGAGGATAAGACAGAGCACCTGGCAATTTGAATAACAATGAACGCTTCCAGAAGGCTGAGAGAGTCGGTAACAATAACGCTTAGCTGACAGAGGCAGGAGTCAGGAGACCCAACATGACTCATTGCCTGGGGGGGGGGGGGGGGGGGGACCGCAGACAGTGCGCCCCTCCAGGGCGGGGGTACCTCCGTCTGCGTCTGCGTGGCACTGACCATATATCCACTGCACCCCCCCTGCCCCCCCAGCTCCGAGATGCAGGGATGCTCGGATCCACCTCTCACGAGGGGCAAACCGTGCAGGTGCCCGGAGTGAACCTTCGGGGGGTCGGGGGGCGGGGGAGAAGGCAATCCCACCTAGGCGAGAGCAGAGTCTCCCCCCCCACCCCACCCAGGGCAGAGCTCTGAGCCACAAAGGAGGTGGTCTCGGAAGGCTGCGTGGAGGAGGCGGCCTTGTGTAACACACACCTTCGGGAAGAGCTGGCTGGGGCCAACGCCGACGTCAGGCGCTCTAAGACTCATCTGGGAACTGCTGGGTCGTGGCTTCCTGGCGTCCTTCCCTGCTCTAGGCCAGGGCTGGGAGGGGAGCACGGGTGCGGGTCCCAGCTCTGCGCTGCCACGGTGGACCGGGCACGTGGCAGGTGGAAGGGCGGGCGGCACCCCCCCCCAGGTGCCTCCGGCACCCCAGTCACCTGCCGCTCCCTAGGCTTCCGGGAAAGGTGAGACGCTATCCCAGCAGACACCCTACTCGTGGACAAGTCAGACAAATTTTGTGTTTCGGAGGACGCCGGGTCATTTTAAAGGCAGACGATGGCTGTCCTCCCAGCGAATAGAGAGGCCAGACAGATGGGGGAGGGAAGGACGGTGTCTCTGGTGCCGGGTGCTGCCCGTAGCTTCCACAGACGTGGCGTTGTCTCTGTGTTTCAGGGAGCACGCCGACGGCACCGGGGGCAGGGGAGGCTGTTCGGGGGACAGGGACGGGGCATCATGGGGGCGACGGGCAAAGGGCAGGGCATTTGGTCCCCCACATCCCTACGGCTGGCCTCGATCCTCTGAGGACACCCCCTCTTTGAGCCTCTGGATCCCACACCTCCTGGTTTCCTCCAGCCTCCTGTCGGATGCTCCCCCCGACTCCTTTCCAGGGGTCCCTTCGTCCCCCCAAGAGCTCCCACACACTCCTTCCTCTCCCCAGGGGACCCCCAGCCCCTCAGACTCCACGACAAGTCCCGTTGACCAAGTCTAAGCTGGGCTGCAGCCCAGGCCTTCCTCTGAGACCCTCCTTGACTTGTCTGCGGCCCTAACATCACCCCCGTGATGCTCAAAGATGCTCACAGGCCTCCTGAACTTCAGATGTCCCTGCGCAGCTGGTACCAAAGCCACACCCACCCCGGGGTTCCCATCTCAGAATATCCCACCAGTACATCCCCAGCGGCTCCGTCCAGGGTCCCGGGTCTCCCCTTTGGAGCCCCCTCCTCCGTACCGCTCGCCAGCCAGTCTCAGGGGCGCTGTCCCCTGCTTCTGCCACAGCCCTGCCTGTGACACCCCGATGGCCTCTTCGCTGCCCGAGGCAACTTTTTAAAAGACACATCGAGCCACGTTCCTCTCCTCGAGGGGTGTCCCCTGTGCCCGGACTCCGAGCCCACTCATCACCGCGGCCCCGCATGATCAGCCCCGCCGATATCTCCGGCTCCTCCCTCCTGTGCTCCCCTTCTTCCCCCATCCCTGCGCCCCGACCTTCCTTCTGATGCACGGACGCCCCAGCTCTCTCCGCCTCGGTGCCCACGGCCTGTCTTACGTGGCAGGCCGCGGGGAGCCTCAGAGGGGCCGGTGGCCGAGGAGGGCTGACCCGGCATGCGCCCCGTGGATGCAGGGCTGGAGGCCGTTCTGGCTTTCGGGGGGCGGGGGGGGCTGAGGGTCCGTGGGGAGCTGGCTCCGGGAGCTTCGCCATCCAAGCCCTGCACGCGGCCTTGTTCCCGTCACTTCGCCCTCCTGACTTCTGGACGTTTCTCGGGGAGCTCGGGGGTCTTTAAACACCGACATCCTGAAGGTGAATTTTTAGTGCCACTTTGGTAAATATTTAATGCCACTGCTCGCGCCGGGAGATCTGCGTTCTGCATTAAATGCCACAAAGTGCTGGAGACGCTGTGTTCTTTTGTGCCGCCACCCCACCTCTTCCTGCCCGACGAAAATAAAGACTCCCTTTGCCTCCCGTCATGAATTTTTCAAGTGCTCTCCACATCCATTCTGGTCCCCGATCGGCGTCCCCATTAGGCAGATGGAAGGTCAGAGGCTTCTGTCACATGAGAGGAAAGCAAAGCCCCGGCAGGGACGTGGCTGTCCAAGGTTAAGCAGCAAGCCGGCCAGAAGGAATCCAACAGCAGCCATGCCTCCCAGCCCGGGGCTCGGCTCCGGGCACTGGGACGCGCGGGACTCGGGCCGTCCCTGCCCTCACCGCATCCAGCCGGCCCAGACGTGATAACAGACCGCGTGGGCCTGGCCGTCATGCGAGTGGGGAGCAGGGAGAGAAGAGAGGAGGGTGGGAGGCCTCAGGAAAATGGCCACCAGGAGCAAGGTTTTGAGGGAGGAGTAGGAGCTCGCCGAGGAGCCGGGGTGGGAACCCAGTGAGGTGACCAGGCTTGGCTGGGGCCCGACCCGTTCTGTGTACCCGGCCCTGGCTGGGAGCTCGGCCCGGGTCCGGGTTGCGTAAATCCTGGGGAAGCTAACGCGCCTCTAGCTCCCAGGGTTCTTTCTACCTTGCCCGTGACCGTCCACGGCTGCTGGTCCCCTGGCCCTAGCTCTGTCCAAATCTCTGCTTTTATGGTAACGCGCCCCTGAGCTGCTCCGATGCCCTGCCCCCGCCCCCCCCCGCCCCCGCCCTTCCTGTGCCCTCGGGTCGGGACAGAGGTGGCGGGAGGGGGCGAGGCTGGAGCCAGGGTCACACCCATGCACGTGAGCGTGCACACAACACACACATTTATGCACACGCACGGCACACAGACGTGGTATCAAACACACACACACGTACACACACACACACACACACACACACACACACACACACGCATGCCAGTCTCTGGCCTTCCTGGCTGGGACCAGAGCCGGGGGAAGGCTATGTATCACGGGCAACACGTCCCGAGTCTGCCCCTCTCTGGCTCCTGCTCACCGGGACCCGCCCCCGCCCCCGCCCGGGAGGCATGCCCTCCCCTGTCCCCTCGCGCACAGCCCGGGGGGGGGGGGCACCGTAGCCAGGCAACAGGCCCCCACCAGGCCACCTCCAAAACGTCCCCAAACTCGTCCCCCGCCCCCAGCCTAAACTACCAGGGTCTCCTCCCTGGGGCGCAGCAACGGCCTCCCCGCGGCCTCCTTGCCTCCACCCCTGCCCCCCACGGCAGGGGCCTGTCACCAAAGCTCCCATCTGGCCAAGTGGCTTCCCGCTGAAAGCGCTCTGCTGTCCCGGGTTTTCCTTGAACTGAGGGACACGCTCTCCCCCCATCAAGACAGCCGCCTCGTGGGGTCCTGGGTTTCCTGCCTCCTCCGAGGCCACCAACCATGAGGTGCAACGTCCCCGAGATCATGGCTGTTGGGGGAAGAAGCAAGCAGCGCTCCGTTAAATGGACACCTTGGCCGGGGACGCATGTGGATGCCAGAGGTGCCAAAGATGTGCCCCTCAGCGTCATGTTAGTGATGGCATCAGGCAGGGTCCTGGCGAGGACCCAGCCGCTGGGCTGTTACGGAGGAAGGCGCTGAGTACAGGAGCTTCTGTTTCCACACTCCGGGCCAGAAAAGGGGAGCCGAAGGCTGGGGTGGGGGGTGGTCACTCAGCCGCACCGGGTGGGGGAAGGGCCCATCTGCAGGGGCCCGGGGGCTGAGGGGCCGCCGAGGGGGCCTGGGGTCCAGGGAAGGGTCCTGCCTTCTGTGAGCGCCCCGGGGCATGTCTGTGGCCTGGGGTCGGCAGTCGGGAAAGAAGAGCCGGACGCAGACGGAAAATCCGACGACACACTGGGGCCCGGGGACACCTCCGTAGCTGTGCCTCCCCGGCTGTGAGACCACCAGGGTCTAGTGACGCTGTTTTGGGCTTCCTGAAATTCGGACGACTCTGGCCGGCCTTCCCAGGGAAGTGGATTCTGGGAGACGCAGGCCCCAGGGTAACCAAGCTGCCAACACAACAACCTAGCACAATATCCCCTTTTCTTGTCTGGTTGGATGAGCCAGGACAGAGGTCATCAGCAGCCTCGGCTGGGGGCAGGGACCCCTTTCCCTGCTCACAAAGGAGACAGCAACGGGCAAAGCGGAAACTTTGGAGGTCCTCCGCACATCCCCGGACGGCACCCCCCTTATTCCCCCGCCAGGTGGGAATTATCTGCCTCCCCGCTGGTGTCTCAGAGAGCTGAAGCAGCTCGTCCGAGGACACACAGCCGGGCAGCACAGAGCCGGGTGCCAAAACAGCCCAGGGGACTTCAGGCTACCACACCCAGCAATGCCTGAAGCCACAGGTCCCCATACTTGGGGGCAGGCGGGAGTCACTCCTGGAGCCAAAGCAATCTGCCAAGAAGCTCTCCCGGGCCTCCTCAGGGGCGCCTCAGAAACGGCAGTAAGACTATTCTGGAGGGCATTTATGAGGACCGGGCGCCCTCTCGGCCCTCAGGCGAGCGTTGGTTCCCATCATTCTGACGGCAGTGGGATGCCCACGCCGGGAGAGCTGTGCTGGGCCAGTAAGCATCTATTCTTGGAAGCAAATATTTTAGCAGTGAAGGCCAGAGTTTTAATGATGGAGGGAATAAGGAAGGAAAGTTCTCTGGTCCTCCCTGGCCTGCACTGATGGAGATGAATTCCTCCTTCCCCGGCCCTGTGGCGCCCGACCTGGGAGCCAGGCCCATCAAGAGCCCCTGCACTCAATGGTTTGGGGACGTATAATGGCTATGGGCCCGGCCGCGCTTCTCTTCGCGGCAATCTCGCGGTCCGCACGCCCCCCCCCCCGCCCCTCCGCTGCAGCCCAGGGACCCATAATGCGGGATTCCTGTCAAATTGACATGAAGGAACATCCTCCTTTCTCGCAGGCGATGTTCCCCGGATTCGTCCAGGCCTCCGTGGAAACATCTCTTTGTTAACTGCTCACTCAAAGCAGCCTCTTTGTCTAAACAGTAGCTGGCCGCAGTTACTGGGTTAGGGAATCTTAACTGATTCCAAACTATTGTGCCGACTGGGCAGTGTGGGTCCCCCCCCCCGCCCACCGTGGGGCCAGGTGGCCGGGAGCTCGGGCAGGACCGCAGGAGCCCCTCCCAGGGCGAGGCACGTCTGATGAGGCCATCCAGCAGCACGCCCTTGGCAATGGAGCGCCCTGTGGCTGAGAGCCTGCCCCGTGCCAGGCTCCTGGTGGGCACCATCGCCCAGCGTCCCCTTTTCACAGCCGGGCAAACAGGCCTGGGAGGAACAAGTGACTCGCCCAAGGGCACAGGGCCTGTGGATCTGGCCGGCTCGACTCACAGCCTTGGCTTGTCCACCCCACAGAGCTGCAATCCGGACCCGATGAACCTCCTTCTGGAACCTGGGCTCCAAGAGGGGTCTTGTGGACAGTCAAGGCCAGTCTGGTTCATCCTGGAAGTGCATCTTCAAAGAGACTCTTCCAAAACCCTCTCCGAGGTATACTCGCCCTGTGGCCGACTACACTGATTTTCCAGGCAAAGTGGTCAGGATTGATTTTCTGCGCATCACTGGCTGGTGTTCCTTGAGGGCGGGGCCTTGTCTTTCCTATCTTTTATTCCCTGCCCTTGGCCCTAGAGCACGGCCAACTCTCGGAAAGCACGTGCTGAAGGAATGAACGAATCGATGGGGTCTGGCCGCATCCTCAGAAGGGCGCACACGGGTTCGGAGAAGGAAAGGCGGAGGGGGCAGGCAAGTTGGCAAAGGGACTGGCCAAGGTGGTCCCTCCGGGGACCGAGGGCCAGTGGGACGACAGGAAGGTCTGACCAGTCCTCCTGGCTTCTCACCTCCCTTGCTTTCTTTGCTCCGGGAGGGACCGGGAGCTGGAAAGGGCTGATGAATCCCTTTCCAGGACCACCTTGCCTCTTGGCCCAGCTATCACTGCCCCGGACGCCGGTCTGTGGCTGTCTCTGGAAGTACTGGGGTCCCACTTTGGAAAGCACGTAAAGACACATTTGCTTCTCCACACTAAGATTCGCGCCCCGCTGGGGCAGGCAGATAGTGGGAGGTGCTGAACACAGGAGCATCTGAAACGTTGCGAGCAGTGAAATGTAACCAGGGAGCATTTGATGGCCAGTTCTCGAGAGGAAAAAGCCCTGATCTGTAACATCTGCTGCCCGTTTCCATGGTGCAAATCCTGTCAGCATGATGTCACCGGACTCAGAGTTGGGAAGAGATACACAGTAGCCAATATGAGTAAGTTTCACTGCACCCATACGATAAAAAGGCCCAAGAGCGCAGATGGTAGGAAATGTAGCAAAATCATTATTAGGAAGTGAAGCGTTTCGAATATCGATTACTTTCGTGTTTCATGTAATTTATTTATTTGTCAGCTCCTATCGGTTCATTGTTGGAGTGGCTGTCTTCAACACGGGGTCACAGAATTCCCGAAAATTTTAACTACCAGCTCACGTGAGTCAGTGCAAGGTGGCCCTGGGCACGTCTTGGCGATGTTTGTGCGTTTGTCTTTACGCGTACTGGGAAAAATGTAACTCTTAAACCAAAGATACTGTGAAAAATGTAACTCTTAAACCAAAGATACCGTTGCTTAGAGCAAGCCTGAGTTTTCTAAAGAAGCGACTTGATTTAAAGTCAATTAAAAATATATTAAGTAAACAGCATAGGAGAAGGGGAGACGCAGACAAGAGGAACAGCCGGGAGCTGAAGTTTGGGGACTAAAAGTGGCTTTCCGGAAAGGCCTTTAATTAATTATCAGCTGTCTTGGGGGCACGGTAACATAGATGGGCAACCCACAGGAGAGGAAATACAGTCAATTAACAGATTAACGGAAAGGTGTTCAGCCTCCCTAACAATCAAAGAAACGCAAACCACATAAAAATGAGGGGTGCCCCGCGCTCACAAGCCGCTGCTGGTGACAGTCCCCTGGGGAAGGAGGCTGGCGCTGGTACAAAGAACCATACAGCTCTTACCCCCTGACTCAATCAGCTCCCTGCCTGGAATGTATCCAGAGGAAATAATTCGAAAAAGGAAAATCCACAACCACTTAAGTGTGTTTACTGCTGCCCCTAACTTTCTGGAGTCCGCGGACAGGGCAAGTGGGGCTGAGGGAAGTGAGATCGTTTGCCCGAGGTTCCCCACTGCCAGGTGGAGGCACGTGGGAACCCAGCTCCCGCCTCTCTGCGCATTTGCTGTGAGATCTTCCAGGTAAAAGTTGTATTCGAAACAGCCCGTGCGTCGCATTTCCCCTTCCGAGCTGCTGGGTCCTCTGACGGGCGGAGGTTTCCGGAGGAAGGAGGCGAATAGGGAGCTGCCAGACGGATGGCTAGGGACACCTGGCCGCCTCGGGGCTCCGGAGAGATACCGAGGGCTGAGATGCACCTTCACAGGTGATGCTGGAGGAAAGATGGGGACCCCAACGCCAACTACGTGCTCCCCAGAAGCCACACAGAGCCAGCTCCGGGTCGGAACCCACACCGAGTTTCCGGCTCGTGTTGGGTCCGGGCCAGAGAGGGCTGGGTGTGCGAGCGCCTGGAGGCCTCACGGGTCCTCGGGGTCCTGCCCCAAGAGCGCGTGGGGCCTGACTTGCGCAGAGAACCCCCGTCACCCGGTCCGGCAGGGGGCCGCGTGCTCTGTGCGCGCCGCTCAGGGTTTGTTCTCCCGGCGGGAAAAGTACGGGCGGAGGCACTGCCTCCCGCTCCCAAAACGTGGGCTTTGCAGAGTCCGCTGGCCTTGGGTGTGAATCCCGGCTCGGCCTGTGCGACGCAGGACAAGTTGCTGACCCTCTCTGGGCGTCTGTTTACTCCCCCCCAGGTGCGGATGACAAGGTGTGCTGGGGACACGAAATGGCACTGCTTGCTACAGCTGCTTAGCTCCCAGTTCCTCGAGAAGTGGGAGGGCCTGTTATTAACAATAATAATGCAATTAACTCACTGACCTGACCCTTCACAGGGGCCTGCTGTGGGCGGGGCGCTGGGCAGAGGAGGACACATGGCGTTAAGCACTGACAACAGGGGCCGGGGGGTCCGGGCTGAGCGCAAGACGGACCCATCGCGACTCTCCTCGGGTCTCCTGACAGCAGAGGAGGCAGACACCAGGCAAGACAATAAACACAGCAGCAGGCGGCAAGCGCCATGAAGAGACGAAAGGGGGTGAGGGGGAGTAGAGAGGGGAGGCTATTTATAAAATAGGGAAACTTATTTAGACATTTATAAGATAGCACAGCTATTTTATTGGCCAGGGAAGGCCTCTCTGACCAGGTGACATCGGGGCGGGCCCCAGGTGGAAGGGAGGGAGGGAGTGGAGCTTCAGGCAGAGGGCGTGGCAGGTGCAAAGGCCCTGAGGTGGCAGGGAGCTCGGAGAGCTCCAGGAGCTGCAGGGAGGCCGGGTGGCTGGAGCCAATGGGGGAGATGAGGACAGAAGGACCGGGGAGGGGTAGCAGGACATGGGGCGGGCCGTTGAAAGGATTCGGGCTTCGTCTCCTAGCGGGAGTTGACTTATGTCTTAATAGGGCTGTTCTGCCGCTGTGGGGGGCAAAGGATAGAAGCGGGAAGAGATTTAGAAGGTGTTGCCTCAGTCCTGGCAAGGTGGACCAGATGGTTGGTTTCGGGAGAGGGGTGGGAGGGCGGATTCGGGGTCCGTTCCCTGGCGTCCCTGATAGGACGTTGACATGGTAAAGAGTCAGTCACCGGGCCCTCCGGTGTCTGAGGCTGGGGAGAAGAGGAGGGAGACGTGAGGGGCTGGGAGCCCTGGGGGGTGTTACCCAGGACCCGGAGCTCCCCAGGGCTCCCCATCTCTCACTAGCCTTTTCCATCCTCTGGGACTTAGCCTGAGCCGCATTCCGCCCGGACGGCCGTATCTCCACTTCCAGCAAACTCCTACTCATCCGTTGAAACCCTTTCTGGGTGTTGACTGCCCCGTGGCCAGCCAGTACTCGGCCCAGAGGGCTGCGGACCCTGGGGCAGCTGACGGCTGTCCTCAACATCACAGAAAGCCTGCCACCCCCTGACATGACACCAAGGGCGGGGGGAGAGGAGGGCCACTGGTAGAGCGGCTTCTGTGCGCCACAGTCTTCCACGCCTCCTCTTGCTGAACCAGACAGCGTGGATCCTACCATCCCGCTTTCCAGGTGAGGGGAGTGTGGCCACATCACCAGCTATCCAAAAATGGGGCAGCAGGGCGCCCGCCCGGCTCAGTCAGTGAAGCATCCGATTCTTGATTTGGGCTCAGGTCGTGATCTCGCGGTTCGTGGGATCGAGCCCCGAGGCGGGCTCTGCACTGAGTGCGGAGCCTGCTTGGGATTCTGTCTCCTTCTCTCTCTGCGTTCCCCGCCCCCAAAAGAAATAAACAGACTTTTAAAAAAATGGGGGAGCAAGATCTGAACCCAGGTCTGTCTGCCTCTCACAGCCTCTGCATCTGAACACTGTTTCCTGCCTTAAAAAAAAAAAAAAAATAGAGCTTCCTAGAAGGCAGGGCTGTCCTAACGCAGCAGGCGGCTTCTGGAGGAGTGAGCGGGTCCTTCCATCACTGGGCGTGCTTGGCTGGGCTTCCCTCCATCTGGGAAGCCTCTCGTCCTGGGGGCTGAGGGGCCCGCACGGGACACAGCGATGCTCTGAGAGCTGGACGGAGAAGGTCGGCAGGGGCGACGGTCAGAAGCCCCGGGTGGCCTGAGACGGGGAAGTGGGTCACTGACTTATGGACCATCATCTCTCAACGGACAATTAAGGCAGCCATTAAAGCAGTGTTATGAAAACTTCTCAATAATGCCGGCAGCTCATCGAGACAGAACGTTGTATTAAAAACCCTCGATGCGTGGCTCGATGTGCAGATGGCAACAGTCCTAAAACAGGAACAGTCGCAGGGGACAACGGGCTGCGTTTGTGGGGGACAGCCATCGGTGTGTCTGGTCCCCCGTGTTCTCCAGCGAGCACGGGCACTTCTATGATGGAAACTCAGGGGGCGCCCGGGTGGCTCGGTCGGTTAAGCCTTCTAGTCTTGACTTCCGCTCGGGTCACGATCTCACGGTTCGTGGGTTCGAGCCCCGCGTGGGGCTCTGTGCTGACGGCTCGGAGCCTGGAATCTGCTTCCGATTCTGTGCCTCCCTCTCGCTCCGTCCCTCTCCACCCTCTCAAAAATAAACAAATAAACTTAAAAACCAAAAAGGGAATTAGGCATAAAAGGAAACTGTGGCCACTCCCCGGTGGAGGGCTGAGGCAGAGGCGGCCGCAGAGCAGGGGAATAATAATGAAGACGCGTGACCAGGATCTCCGCGCTCTGGCTCTGGGCGGCCGGCCTTCCCCTCACCCTCTCCTGATGACCTCTGAGCCACCGGGGCCTGGCGACAGGTTGTAGGGACCTGTCCGGGTGCCGCGACCCAGGGGGGCCGACGTGGGATTCGAGCTGTGCACTGTCCGTGGCTTTCCCTCCAAACGGTTTCCTTCGACCCCTCCCTGCTGCTCCCTTGTCACAGTTTACTCAATGTTACAAGCGAGAAAATCTGCCAGCCCCAGTCACTTCGGATGTGGTCTGGTCCTTTCTTCTGGACCCTGGGGCCCAGTCTGTCCTAAGCACCCGAACTTAATCCTTTAGGTTGAATTGGGGTCTCTGGGTCTACGGTGGCCCTTGGGGCAGGGAAAGAGCAGAAAAAGAGAATGCCCTGAGCCCCAGAAAACTTTCAGGGGGGCATTTGTGGCCTCTTGTGGGATGTTATCAGTAAAGGGACTCTCACCAGAAAAAAGAACCTGACTATTCTACTAGAGAAGGGAACTTTGAGATGCACTCTGTTCCAGGACGGCTGTTCCCTGCCGAGACCCCGAGGGTCCCGGCCCCTCACCCAGGCCTTTGTTCATGTTCTTCTTCCCACCAGCAACGCCCTCCCTCCTTTACTTTTTGCCTAATTACTCCTCATCCTTGAAGATCGCCTCCTCCAGGAAGCCGTCCCCGATGCCCGGTCTGGACAACGCACCTTTGCGCTTTCTCCTATCACAGCTGGCGGTTCATCGCCATCGTCTGCCCCCGAGTCAGCCAGACCGTACGTCCAGGCGCCTGGCCCAGAAGAAGGGTGCGACCAGAACCGGACCCCACACCCTGGCTTCCTCCTGGCCCCTGAACCCTCCCCGGGGCCCTGGGTCCTGCCGTGGCTGATGGCGCCCGTGGCAGAGACCCAGCTCCTGCCCAAGGCTTCGTCGGGCGTCTGAGGTCCTCGACCTCTGCCTCCGGACTCCTGCCTGCCTTGTCCGGTCCGGCCCCCTGGCTGAAGGGACCAGACCGGAGACCGGGCCCTGACGGCCGAGCAGTTCTCCAGGCCGGTCACAGCAAGCTGCCTGTGTTCAAACGCTGGGTCTGCCAGTGACCAGCGGGGTGGCCCCGGGCCAGTGACCTAACCTCTCCGTGCTTTGGTTTCTTCACCTGCAAAACGCGGATCCATCAAATAAGTGCTTGAAAGCCGGGAACGAGGCAGCGAACCGAGCGGACAAAACCCCTTTTCTCGCGGTCTCGCGGGGACGGGCCAGGAACGTAGGGAGCCCTGTCTGAGTGCCCAGCGTGGCCCCGGCTTGGCCGTGATTTTAAAGCTGCTCCCTAGCACCGACCCCGAGTACTCCTCCTCGGGCCAAGCACCCGCGGGGTGAGGAAGGACAGGCCAGCTGGCTGGCGGTAAGGATGTGGTGCCTGGAAAGGCGTCGACATTCCCTGCAGCCCTACTGCGTGCTCAGCCCTGGGCAAGGGCCCCCTCCTTCGCTCCTCGTCAGCATTGCTGAGGGGAAGGAAGCGCTGAGACTCAGAGAGGGCCAGCAGCTTGCCTGAGGACACACAGCCGATGAGGCCTCTGGGTCTGGGCCCGTCACCCCCACCGTCCGTGGTGCTGCCTGGTCGTGGAGCAGCACCTTCCTGGGCTTCCACCAGAGCCGTGCGTGCCGCGGACACAGCTGGGGAAGCAGCAGGGATGTGCCTTCCGTTGAACTGGGCTGCGGTGGGAGGAGGCCAGGGCTCCGGCCTGGAAAGACAGCGGTTGCAGAGGACGGGTCCAGGGTTTCCTAGTCCAGCTGAGAGCCCCGAGGCTTGGAACTGCGCCCGCATGCAGACGTTCCACGTCTTCTGGATTCCAATCACGGAGGCCTCCCTGGTATTTGACGTGCGGCCAAGGAAAGAAGATACTTGGTCTCCCTTTTTGTCTTCTGACTTTCTGGAATTTCTTGCTGCTGGCTGGCGGCCTGCCAGAAACCGCACACCAGGGATCTGGCCACGGAGCCGGGGAGAAAAAAAGCGATGCCCGAGCTTTACTGGGAGGAAGGTTCTGGGGTCGGGCAAGCCTCCGGGGACCCCCGAGGGAGGCATACGGATGAGTTCCGTAAAGAGCCAGAGGGTGTTCTGGGTCCGGGAGGAAGGAGGCGAGAGCCGCTTGGGGGGGCCTTGCTGGCGGGCAGAGGGAGGCCTCTGGGCCGAGAGGGGCGGTACGTCGGGGCCGGGAGTCTGGGGCCGTCTCGGGTCACGTGACACACCTGCAGTCCTCTTGCAATTTCCGGGGTCGCTGCGGCCTTTTCTGGGGCTGTTTCTTCGGTCTGAAGTGGCTCTGCCCTTTTGTTCCAACCCCTCACGTCCCCGGGTCTGGCTTGATGTTGCCTCCTCCTCCAGGAAGCCCGCCCTGACTCTCCCCTCCCCTGCAGCTCATCATGGGCTCGCCCAGTTTCTCTGGGCGCTCTGGGCGACTGTGGCCGTTCTCTGTCCTGCTCCATCAACCCGGAAGCCTTCTAGGGGCAGGCCGCCCACCCCCCCACCACCACTTAAGGCACCTCAGGGACAGGTCAGAGCCTGATGTAATTTGGTTCCACGTGATCTCAAGCCACATGCGACTTCCTGTGCACACCCAAGGCCGCCCTGAGGGCCGTGGGGACCCGCCCCTCTCCTGCCTAGGGGGCCAGGTTATTCAGTGTCCCCCATGGGCGCCAGAGACAGCCCCCCCAGGCCCCCTGGGCTCCTTCTGCCGATCTGGGCCCAGAAGTCTCTCCGAGACCACCCTGCAGAGGAGCTCCCGGCTCGAACAGGAGGGCTCTATCCCCACTCTTCTAGAGGCGGTCCCCAGACTGGCACCATCGGCATCTCCCAGGCCCAACCCAGACCATGCCCTTCAGAACTGGCAAATCCAACAGGACCCCAGGGCACTGAGTGCCCACTGAAGCCTGAGATACACAAACAACCGTCTTCCCGGGCCAAGTCAGGAATTTCCCCCTGAGCTCTGAAAGACCGAGAGGCCCCGGGGGCTGGCCAGCCTCCTCTCCTCCCGTCGCTGCCCATCCCATAACCCCCCCCCCCCCCCCCCGCCCACACCAGGCCTCGGGCCTCTAGGCCTGACCAGGGCTCTGACTTCAGGGAAGGTTTTGAGGGACGAATAGGAGTTCCCGGGGAGATGCGGAAGAAGACAAGAATAGCACGGGGGGAAGGGAACTGCGTGTAACGTGTAACGGCAGGGAGGTGGGAACTGGCAAGGGCCAGAGCGGGGCCGGGCCCCCGGCCGAAGGAGTGCGGCTGGGGGCGACGTAGGCAGGGGCCTGTGGCGGTTGGCTCAGGGTCCTGCTTGCTTCTGGGAGGCCCGGGGCTGGGGAGATCCGGCTCAAGCTTACTGTGTGGCCTCGGGCCAGTCGCTTACCCTCTCTGGGTCTGTGTTTGCCTTTCTGTAAAGGGGGCGACAGCAGTCACACAGGCCAGCCGGTGGAAGTAATGACGGCGGGTGGCATCTAAACGGGGTGCGGGTGTGGCTCCCGGCGCGTTTCAGAGGGAGATGAGCAGAGCTGCCCGGGCTTCAGAGAGAGAGCTGTGGGGTGGGGGTGGGGGCGGGGGCTGGGGGGCCAGGCTAGGGGCTGAGGCCCTGGGCGCGGGAGGGCGGGGACAGTGCGGGAGGCTGGGGGCCCAGGTGGGCATCGGTCCTCACGACGGCACTCTGAGGTCAGGCTGCCCTTGTGTCCGTTTTACAGGTGAGGAAACCGAGGCTCCGGCAGGCGAGGCAGCCTTCAGGGGCCGAGCTGGGATTCGAGGCAGGTGCGTCTGCCCCTGTGTGGCTGCTGGCTCTCGGCCAGACCCGCCACAGCAGCAGCGAGGAACGCGGGCCCGCGCCGGTGACGGCAGGGATGACGGCACCACCCCTCGGGGACTGTCCTGGCGGCCACGGGCACACAGCGCCACGTGGAGGCACCCGTGCTGGTGCGGGCGGCCCCCCAGCTGCCCCGTCCTTCTCCCTTAGGCCACAAGGGCCCCCGGGGTGGCCACCGGCACAAGGAGAGCCGGCCCGAGGGCTGGCGCGAGGTGACGCAGGTGCGCCCCGGCTCCAGCGGCGTTTGCCAAGCACCTGCTACGTGCCCTGGACACCAGAGGCAGAGAGAGGTCCCTGCCGCGGTGTGGGCTGAGGTCCTGGCCCACGGAGATGGTGGCCTGGTATCAGTGATGGGACTCGCCAGAAGGTGGGAGGCGCTGGGCCAAAGACAAACCAGGGGGAGCAGGTGGGGGGCCCTGGGCCTGGGAGGGGGCCGGAGCACGGCAGGTGCTGGGGGAATGCTTGTGAATGTGGGAAGGAACCTAGAGGGGGAAAGAAGGGGGAGGGAGGGAGGGGGTAGAAGGGAGAGATAGATGGGGGAGGGGGGGACAGAGGAGGGGGAGGGAGACAGGAGGGGGAGGGAGTCAGAGGAGGGGGAAGGACTCAGGAGGGGGAGGGAGACAGAGGAGGGGGAGGGAGCCAGAGGAGGGGGAGGGAGACAGAGGAGGGCGAGATAAAGGAAGGGGAGGGACACAGAGAAGCGGAGGGAGTCAGAGGAGGGGGAGGGAGACGGGGGTGGGGAGGGAAGAGAGAAGGAAGAGAGGAGGAGAGGGAGGCAGGGGAAGGGTCCTGCTGTCTGGGGAGCTTCTGGAGCACAGGGGGGGCAGGGCGACCGACAGAACAGGCAGGTGTGAAGGGCGCCTGTCACCACTCTGAGGAGGACGTGAGCCCGGGCAGCAGCGGGGCGCCTGGGGGGACTGAGCTCGTGGAGCTCGACCGCCAAACCTCCTGGTCTGAGTAACCTCTGAAGCCGGCTCCCCGCGAACAGAGGTCACCCCCGCCCCGCCCCGAGCGCCCCAGTTTGCACACGGGAGAATGGGGCACACGATCCTCACCCCACAGGGCAAATAGGCAACGACATCAGCGGCACGTGGCTGGCGGCTTCCACGTCCCCATCCGCCCTGCAGGGCAGGACCCCGACCCCGACCACGTTGAGTCACCCACCTGTGACCCCGAGAATCCACAAGCCCCCGGGGCCAGGCAGTAGGCCAAGCCCCTCCTCCGAAGGATGCTCCCACTTAACTCCCAAGGTGGACATGCCCCCCGGTACGTGCATGGGGGAAACTGAGGCGGGGCCGGTGCCATGCCTTGCTCAGGTCACAGAGCGATGCAGGTGGGTCTTGAACCGGGACCGTCAGCTCCAGCCCCAAACACGCTAACAGTGCAGGGACAGCAGGGGACAGCCGATGGGATCTGTACCCAACGGGGACGAGCTGGCTGCTTGGGGAACCCAGGGTGACAATCTGGAGGTGGCAGCAGATTCCAGCTCTCGCTCTGGGAGGAGCACTGAGCACGGCCCTCCCCCCACTCCCTCCCCAGCCACACGCCCCGTGTCGCCTGACGACGCCCTGGTGGCCACGCTCACGGCTCTCTGCCCAGGACGCCCGCTCAGCCCTGCCCGGGCCGCGCCCCTCCCCGCCCCGCCGCTGGTCACATCTTCCAGTGTCACTGACGTCTTCCGCCCAGGATGGGGCCGGGGGCTGATGGGGAAGCATTAGCCCCGCTGAACGGTGAGAAGGAGGGTGGCTTCGCCCACCGCGTCCTTTCTGCCAGCACAGAGGACCGCGGCCTGATCCCCGCTCCGTCACCGGCCGGTGGCTTTGGGGAGGCTCCTTCACCTCTCCGCCCATGGGGTCAGAGCAAGAATGGGACACCGCGAACGCGGAGCCAGGGCCACGGCGGGCGCTCCGCGGATGACGCCAGAACCGTGGGCATCCGCCAGCAGGCCGGCAGCCGACGGTCTCGCCAAGGCCACCCCCTCTCCCCGTGGTGGGTGACGTGGAAGCCCGAGCAGGGAGCCCCTCGCCCAAGCTCACGCCGGGTGTCGGGGGCACGACGGGAGCCACAAGGCCACCCGGTGTGAGCCCTCCATCCCCCGTCACACGCTCGCCGGCTTCTGATGGTCTGTTTCGTGAACGCGCATACGGTTACGGGAGCGCCCCTCGGAGGCCACAGCATGGGAAGCGGGGGGGCGGGGGGGGGACACGAAAAGCCTCCGAGCTCCTGGGTGAAACGTCTCCCACTCAGCACAGCTCAGGGACGCGAGCTCAGTCTCGTGTCTGGACTTTATGCACGGTCCCCGTGAGCTTTCTCACGAAAACTTGGCCGCTCGCACGAATGACATTGTCCAGTGGTTCCCAAACTGTGGTCCCTCAGGTACCCCGACCCCTCCAGAGTTTTCCGATTAGCAGGTTCCCAGGGATTTATTTCGACAGACGCCCCAGGTACGGCTGCCGCCAGAGACCCATATTTCAGAAAACCCCACCATCGGGGCCAGGTCTGTAGGTTTGTGTGGGCCCCCGCCTTTCCGCCCCGTTCCTCGGGGTCCTCCACCCATCACCTCGATATCACCAGCGGCCCGGCACGGGGGAAGGGCCCAGAGGGCCGGCTCGGCCGGTACCTGCCAAGCTGAGGTGCACGGGGCCGTGTTTTTGTCTCCTGCACGACAGATGGGGCAATTATTCAATCAATAAGCTGATTTAAGTGCCTCTTCAAGAATTATTCAAGTCATTCATTATTGAAAAGGTCAGTACCTGCTAGCTATCTAACGATCATTCACTAGCTTGGTCGCATCTCCGGCAAGGAAGGACCAGTCGTTAACTGGGCACCTACTGTGTGCCAGACATTTAATTTAACCCTCGGAGGGAGCTGGCAGGGGGCTTTGGGACGATGATCGGGAAGGTGACTTGCCTGAACGCGTTGCTGGGGCTCAAAGCCGGGTCGGGTTTCCCGCAAGGCTCAGAGACTGTGGGAGGGACCTCGTAGGCTGGGCTCAGTGGGAGGATGTGCCCCAGTCCCACGTGACCATGGCTGCAGCCCATCCCCACATCAAACCTCCTGACTGGGATGTCTGCCCTCTGCGTGGCTCTCGTCTCTTCTGTGGGTCTCCCTCACGCTGGGCTCCTGCTCCAAAATGTACAGCCCGCGGGGCACCTGGGTGGCTCCCTCAGTTAAAGCGTCCGACTCTTGGTTTTGGCTCGGATCACGATCTCGCGGTTTCGTGGGGTTAAGCCCTGCGACGGGCTCCGGGCTGGTGGCGTGGAGCCTGCTTGGGATTCTCTCCGCCCCCCCCCCGGCCCTCCCCTCCCCTCCCCTCCCCTCCCCTCCTTGCACTGTCTCCGTCTCTCTCAAAATAAATAAATAGAGTTAAAAAAAAATACGTACAGCCCTCCTCACTCCGTCCAAGTCCGCCCTGCCCAAGGACGGTCGGTCATTCCCTACCTCCCGCTGGCCTGGGACTCACACAGTAGAGAGTAGAGAAAGTCAGGTTTGAACATACCCCTTGGGCGGAGTACCCGGCTCTCCTGGGGCAGCCAGGCTACTAGGCCAAGCCCCCGATATCCCGCTTCCCTTCCCGCCTCCCTTCCTTTCCCCTGGGCCACCCCCAGCAGCCTGCCTGCATAACCTCAGCCGTCCTTGTGGGGCTCAGTGCACGTGAACCTAAGGAACCAACCCAGTAACAGGCTTACTTTCTAACTCCATGCCGAAAAAGCCTATCCCCCAACCTCCAAAAAGCCACTGGCTTCCTTTGCCTAGACCGCGCAAACTCGGCAAGCCATCCAGTTTCCCCTCTTGCCGTGGCAGCCGGGAGACTCACGACTCCATTAAACGCTCAGTGGCGACCACTCCCACGCCAGGCTCTGAGTGCCATCAACTTGCGAGCTCGGCTCCCAAGCTCCGCGTCCACCTCTCGTTTTTGACCTTCTTGCCCAGGCACGTGCTCTCACGGGCACCTTCGAATCCTTCTCGGCAAGTAAGACAAGCAAACGATCAGGCGGTCGGCGAGCCAAACACAGCAAGCAGTAAGGACCCGCTCTTTTCCGAGCTTGTCAAGGGCCCGTGATCCGTGGCGGCCAGGGCCTTGATCGCAACCACTCACCAGGCAGACGAGCTCTGGAAGGTCATCAGTGGTGGGTGGTGAGCATTTCCCTGCAGCGTGGGCGCGGCCTGCGGGGCTTGCGGCAGCAGCCCCGGGGGAGGCTGGGGCTGCGGGGCCGGCTGCCCTGGCCGCGGGGGCCGGGCAGGATTGCCCCACCGCCGGGGGTCCTGTTTCATCCATTGTCCGTGGATGCCCCACCGCGCCAGGTAAACCTTGCAAATGTCGTAGTTCATTGCCGAGTAATACAAAAGATCCAGGACCAGCAGCATGAACACGAAAAAGCCATAGATCCACACTCCCAGCAAGGCGGTGTAATTGCTGGGGGGAAACAGAGACAGACACTGAGAGCAAAGACAGCAACAGCCCCCATCGACAGTTAATCCGCGGGGCTCCTTCGGGGTCCCAAGCCCCTCCCTGGGGGCACGGTGTCCTGGCTCCCCTCCTCACACCCACCCTCCACTTCCTGTCCTCCTAGATCCTTGGAATCCATTCCTCTGTGCCCTGTCCCTCCCCCCCCCCCACAGAGCATCGCCCCCAGGACCCCGGGGGGGGGGGGCAGGGATCCCAGGGAGTTGGGAAAGACCTTCACCCTCATGGGTGCTGCTCTTGGGCCTGCCGGCTGTCCCCTGGGGGTGCCCCCTGCTTGCCCGCCCCCGGGCCTTTGTGTGTGCTGTCCTCACCTCCCGGGAAGTTCTCCTGCATGGATTACTGCCTCCTCCCTCCCTGTCCCCCAGCAGCTCCTCCCTACCTTACTGGACCCAGGGCAATCGCAGGCCCTAACTTCCTGAGCCATACGCCCCTGGCCCTTGGCGTCCCCCCCATGGGCTGTGGGGGATACGGCGGGGGCACCCCTCCCCCGGGCAGCCCCTCCCCCTTCGGACTCTCCCTCTTGCCCTTCCTCAGGAGTCCAGAAAGCAGACGTGGGCTCAGCCTCCCTCCCTGAGCCCCACGCAGCACTCACAGCCCCTGCCGCCACTGCCCTCTCCCCCTCCCCCCAGCACCGCCACAGGGTGCGTGGCTGGGGCTCTCAGGGTCCCCCCGGCCAAGGTCTCTCTTGCTCATTCACCCAGGACTTCCCCACTGAGGGCTGTCAGCCCCAGTTTTAGGCCGCCGGGGCTCACAGCTCCTTTGTGAAGCTTGGCTCCCCGCCACCCTGCCCGACTCCCCCTTGGCCTCCTGGACACTGCTTCCCCCAGGAAGCCTTCCAGACATGCTGCCCCTCCTACAGAACCCTCCTCTGACCCACAGTCCTGAGTGCCCGTCAGACCCGGCCCCCACCCCCCGGGACCGAGTCGTCTGGGTCTATCCGTCCCCCCCCCCGCCCCCCCTCCAGGCCAGGGTCTGAGTGTCCCCTGGGAGCCCAGGAAGGGCTGTTTCCTGGGCTGGGGCTGCTGTGCTCCAAACAGTGCTCGCCAGGGGCTGTGGCTGTTTAAAGAGACTGATTTATTAATCACTCAGAGACCGCCTCCATCTGGTCCCTGCTGCGGGCATCTGTTCAGGTGGGTGAGCGCTGGCGGGTGGCAGAGAGGAGGGGCACTGAAGAGAAGCAGAGCCAGTGTCCCGCCTCACTGCCCCCTCCCCCAGCTCCGGCCCAGACAGGGCCCCTGGGTGTCCTGGGTCCCCACGGCAGGTCCCTCTGGACCCTGCCCGAGGCTGGAGAGCACAGGCCTGGAACCAGGGCACCTGGTTCCGTCTTCAGGTTCCTCCCTGGCCCAGCTTTGCTGTGCGGCCTGGGAGAACCCCTGTGTGTCCCTGGCAGAGACCGTGTCAATTCACCCCGCCCAGTCGTGGCCTCAGCAGCGAGACGGGGGCGATTGCCCTCCGACTCCCGGGCCCCGGGCCAGGGCTGTTCACTTTTGTTCACACATGCTCTTTGCCCGGAACGCCTTCCCTCCCCCTTGCTTAGCCAGTCTTTCCCCCTGAAGACTTGGCTTGGGTGCTTGGAGGTCCCTCAAGTGGGAGGTCTCTGGGTGCCCAAGCACTCAGCACGGAGCAGGCCCCGGGTAAGTGCTCAGGGCTTGGTATCTGCTTGGGGGGAGGGGGGGGGGGACATGCAAGTCCGTATCTCAGCCACCCTCCTTCCCTGGTGTGGCCCCACCTCCAGCCACCACCTCCACGAGGCCTGCAGCAGTCTCGGGGGCTTGTTCGTGCTAAGGTGTGAATGACTGACAGCCAGGCCCCGCGCTGCCGCACTTCAGGCGGAAGCCAGCTTTGCCTGGATACATCTGGATGTGGAATTTCTGGGAGGGGACAGAGGCTGGCAGTCCCCGCCTGGCTCGCCGAGGCAGGAGTCCTGGGGTGGACGTCCACGTGGACAGAGGAGGAGGGCCTGGCTGCGGTCTCCGGCCCTCCTGCTTTCCCCAGCACCCTCTCTCCAGCCTCCCCGGAGCCCCCACCGCATCGCTCCGAACATCAGGTTTTTCCTTGGTGGTTCCCATGGCAGCGGCCTCCTCGGGGCTGAGGGAGGGGAGCGGGAAGCGGGAGGCAGGGCCAGCTGCTTACAGATGCTGCCCCTGCAGAGAGGGAGACCAGGATGCCGGCCCGGGGGTGGTGGCTGGACCGCAGCTGGGCCTGAGCCAGCAGGGAAACGAGAACAGTAACGAAAGCGGCAACCAGCGAACCTCGCTCTTCGCGCTTCTGCACGGCGGCCCGTTCGGCGCTCACGGCCAACACGGAAGGAAGCATCGTTGCTATCACCACCATCCCCGCGTTACAGATGGGAAACTGAGGCTCGGAAGGGTGAAGAGACGCGTCTAAGATCTCACAGCCAGTGAGCGCAGAGCCAGGATTTGAACTCAGAAGTCTGGCCCCAGAGCGCACATTCTCAACCGTGGCGCCATACCGTCCTGGACAGGTGCCCCCAGGTTCCCAGGGCAGAAAGGTCGCCTCGAGGCCTTGGTCTGTGCCGCTCCTCTGCCTGGAACCCGCTCCCTACTTCCCGTGCGCCCGTGTCTCAGCTCAGCCACCTCCTCCTCCAGGAAGCCTTCCTGGGTGTCCCCGGTCAGATCCAACGCCTCCCTGGGGCTCCCAAAGTCACTGGGTTTCCCAGAACACACCGTGTCGTCTTGGCTGTCTTGTGGGATCGTTGGCCCCTCGAGCTCAGAGCTCGAACGCACGTCGAACGCTTCGGTGAGCTGGTGACGACGGAGACCTCGATATATAACTAGCTCCCTCACGAGACCTCACCTTCTCTCTGCATATTCACTAAGAGTTCATAGCGATACAGGCGATCACAGCACGCCGGTGCCCCGAGCTTCTCACTCCCCGCAACAATCCGGTGAGTTAGGAGGTCCAGGTGAGGACACGAGGTCCAGAGAGGCGAAGTCACCGGCCGGCTGGGAAGGGGCTGCGTCGGGATTCAGACCCGGGTCCGTCTAACCTCGGGGTGTGCTGAATCTTGGGAAAACCCCAAGGTCACATCCGGATGTCCGGGGGGGGGGGGATTTCCCACAGTGGCTGGGCTCACCCTGCCCCCCGCCCCGGAGCATCCTGCATCCCACTGTGTTGCTCTGTCCCAACCGGCATTTGGGGGGATGGGGAGTGGTGGCCTGATTCTCCCCCGCTCCCCACCCCCCACTCAGGGAAAGGACGGGCACGGGCGCACCGACAGGAGACGCAACCTTCACGGACTTCCCTGCCAGGGAGCCCTCGCCAGACGCGGTGGGTGGCTGGAAAGCCCAGGCCACGGACAGCATCCCCAGGTGGCTCTCCTGCCTTTCTTTGCCTGCCTTCCTCATGGTTGGCCGGCTGGAATCATTCCGGGTTGTTGTTGTTGTTGTTGAACTTCATTAAAAAAAATGCGATTTGGACATTAATTCCACCCAGATGCAGGGGTCTTCGTTGTGTGTATGCATGTGCTTTGCAAAGGGCAGGATATAAAGCAGAGGCTGTTTTGTGGGGCAAAATGCGAAGCCAGCGGGAGCCCCAGAGAGCAGGTTTTCAGTGTATCTGGGGATATTTACAGCCTCCAATTCTTTTGGTGTTTCCCAAACGACAAACAAGAGCCTGGAGGGGTCTCACTGAGGACCTACTGGTTACAGGAGCAGGTACGTAGGCAGGAGGCCAGCTGTGGCCGGGAGGCAGCTCCCGCCAGCGCCCCAGAGGCGGTCCCCGCTGAGGACCCGCCGAGGCCAGCGGGTCAGAAAGGTACACGGGCCACAGGGCCCCCAGCCGACCTCACCTAAGCTACCTGAGCCCCGAACCCACTCATGAGGCGGCCTGTGGGTCCGTGTGATGAGCTGGTAACCCCGGTGACTACATTCTGGGCCCGAGAGGTCAGGCCCGCGTGGATTCAAAGCCCAGCCGTGCGCGTTTCTCCCTCCGTGATCTCGGGCCACAGCCTTACTCTCCTCATCTGTCAAGTGCAGACAACGGTACCCCTGCTCGAGTGGCGGTGTTGTTTATGAGGCTTCACGCGATCACACGGGGCCTAGAGGGGAAAGGACCCAGCGGCTGCTGGCTCCTATGATGAAGGCACACAGGAACGCTCAATAGGCCTGGGCCCAGAGAGGCCAAGCGACGTGCCCGGGGTCACACAGCGGGATGGAGCCTGTTGGGCCAACGAAGCTGAGTCCACTACTATCAAAATGCTCACTGTCCCTCCCGCCCCGCTGGCAACGGGCTTGGCCCCACGAGGACAGGCAAGAGGAGTCCCGGATAGGCCTCTGATTCTTGAGCCGCGGGGACTTACGGGGTGCCCGCTACCTCAGCATAACTGAGCCTGGAGGACAGGCGCACCTGTCCCCAGCCCTGCTCCGTCCCTGGTGCGCTGGGTGACTCCGGGCGAGTTTTCGCCCTCTCTGGGCCTCAGCCCTGGCGTCAGGGGGCCGGTGGGGCCTTCTTCACAGAAAACACCCCCACGTGGATCAGAGGAGCTAGGGTGAGGCCCCTCACGTCACAGTAAGTGCTCAAAAGCGTTCCCCTCCCCCTGGCTCAGCAGAGTGTATTCTGACGAAGGAACGTCGTGATTCTAGAACCTCTCCGGTCGTTACAAGACTGCCAGTGCTTCTGCAGGCTCCATGCCGAACAGGGCTAGAGGGGGTCGAACAGCCGACGAGAACATCTAGAAGCTTCTGACAGCCCTCAGGGGCTGCGTTCCGTGGCTGGAAGCGTCTGGACGGTGACGCGGGGCCTGCGGGACGGGGCCCAGGGCCCCGGGGAAAGGAAAGCTTCTGGGGCAGAGAGGTTTCACGTGCGGCCAAGTGGGGAGCCAGAATTCATCCACTCCATCCTTGGAGGCCTTAGAGGACCCCTGTGCCTCCTGAGGGTCCCTCTCCCAGTCTCCCTCTCTTGCAGCCCACCTGCCTGGTGAAGGAACACCCGCTCGCCGCACAAGACTCCGCCCCAGGCCACCGCTGTCCCCAGACAGAGCTGACCGCCGACCCTGAGCGCCCCGCCCCACCCCGGGCCCCGGGCGGACGCCCCCAAGGCAGGTCCGGGGCCCCGAGCCTGAGCCACCGGCCCCGGGAAGGCATGCGGCATGCGTCTCCTGAACGCCAAGGGCCCCTGCCCGCGTGGCAGGAAGTGGCACCTTGCCGTGGCCGTGGGCTCGGCGAGGCTGCTTCCCTCGCTCTGCCTGCCTTTCTGCCAGGCAGCCAGAACCAAAACAAACCATTCTGTTCCTCCAGAAAAACACAAATAAATAAGTCATCAGAAGTGCTCTCCTTTTTCCTGTCACCGGCCCTGCCTCCTCGCTGATTCACCAGCGGGGTGGGTGGGGTGGGCGGGTGCCAGGCAGGCGTGGCTGCTAATGGACCCCGTGCATCTTCAGAAAGCCCCACTGGGGGTCACGGCTGCCCTGGTCCCCCTGGACGGGCCGCGGCGGGTGCTCACGGGTCCGGGAGGTTGGCACATCCGGCCTCTTGGCTGAGATCTGGTGCGTTCCCCAGCATCAGACAAGTCCTGGCTTTCCAGGGACCGGTGACCCTAACAAGGGCCCCGGGTGTCCCTCAGGCCCCGACGGTGGCCGGACCCGGTGACCTCACCAGCCTGGGCCCAGCCCCTTCTTTCTTCCTCTCGGAGTAGCTGTGAAGGCAGCCACTGTTAACAAAATAACACAGGCGTCTTGCCCAAAGGGGTCAGGGCCCCAGAGGGCAGGACGGTCCCCGAGGTGGCTACCACCTGACTCTCCTTCACGTCCCTCCGGGCTGTCCCCTCTCTGCCACAGGCTCCCCCTGGAAGCAAGGCCCCGGTCTAGCCCCCTGAACCCCAGTCCCTGAGCTTGGGCGACTGCCTGGGGGCCTCTGAGCTGAGCCCTGGATTAATGATCTCTAGATGATGCTGGCCTCTCTCCTCAGCAGGGCCCCGGTCTTGCCCAGGCCACCATCCTGGCTTCTGTGGTGTCCTATGTCTTTGTCCCAAGCACCATCCATGAGAACAGACCCAGCTAAAGCCCTCGGGGCGCCTCACGGCCCTCAGGAGAAAGCCCACGGCCCCTCCACCCTTACCCTCCACCTGTGCCCCACCGCGCCCGCCCCCCGCCTCTCCCCACGGCTCCCCTTGGCTCTTGATTCCATCGCTGACCGGCTGCCCGGAGCAGGCAAGTTACACGGCCTCTCCGTGCCCACCTTCCCCGCGTGCGACGTGGGCTAAGGATGGGCCGTGGGGTGCCTTCGGCGACATGCCGTGCCCCGTGCCGCACGCCCCGTAAATGCTTTCTGGGGTTAAAGGGTAAGAACTAAGCTAGGCCTCTTCAATAGTTCCAGCCCTGCCCAGGGGAACGGCTTTATTTCAGGGCCCAACTCTTTATCACCGCAAGCAGGCCCCGCGGTGCTGAAATGATGGGGGATTCTGCGTGAGATCCTGTGGAAGGGTGCAGATTATAGAAACCTGTGGGCTTCAAAATGAGGATTCCAGACACCAGTCGCCAGAGCCTCGGAGAAGCCTGCTCGCCTTGCCAAGCCTCTGTCTCCCGTCTGGCTTTCGGCCGACAACGACAGCCCTCGGGGGTCCTAACCCCAGGGCTGGTACCGCCCTCCTCCCTCGGGGAGTCAGTCTTCGGTCTTATAAAAGACTTGGGTCAGATCCCAGGCTCGATTCCAGCCCTTGTGATGGACAGGACTTGCTAAACGACTTCACACACAGAATTATTCTAAGGCCTGAGCAGATGGCAAGATATTCAGGGGAAGCACCCATGCATTTGAGGAAGGAAGGGCTGGAGAGCCGGCCTTGGCGGGAGGAGGGAGATTTGGATGATAGTCAAGGAGTCTGCATCTCCCGCCTGACCAAAGGGAAGAGATTTCCCCGGAGTGATCACGGCACGGCGGCAAAGCATTCAAGTCCCAGCGCTGGACAGAGAGATTGGGGCTCAGACCGCCCCCCCCACCCTTCCGCTGTGGTTCCACAGTCACTCAACAAACCCTCCTTCCTTCCAAGTGGACTTTTCCTTACCACGAAGAAAATACAGCCAGCCTCAGGCTCCTTGGGAAAATATTAGAAGCATCCCAATTAATATCAGGGACAAGAGAAGAATGCCTGATCACTGTAAAGATGGTTTTAGAGGTGCTAGCCAATGTGATTGGACAAGAAAAAGAATGGAGGCACAAAAACTGGAAAGCAGATAAAATTGTCACTGTTTGCAAACAGCATAATTGGGAATGTGATAGAATCAACTGAAAAAGTGTTACAAAGAGAATTTCAGTAAGGTAGCTGAGCATAAAATTCGTATATTTTTATTTATTCACTTTGAGAGAGGGTGAGCGTGGGTGGGGGAGGGGCAGAGGGAGAGAGAGAATCTGAAGCAGGCTCCACACCCAGGGAGGAGCTCAACGTGGGGCTCGATCTCATGACGGTGAGATCATGACCTGAGCCAAAATCAAGAGCTGGACGCTCAACCGACTGAGCCACCCAGGCGCCCCTACAATTCTTATATAGAGGCCATTAGGTTTTGTCATCGAAACGAGAGTCAGTTGGAAGATGCAATGAAAGAAAAGATCCAGCATCAAAAGAAGTAAGGAGGAATAAACGCAAAAGATATGCAATACGATACCCGTGAAGATAATCCCAAAACGCTACGGAAGAAAATTTGAACTGGGAAGACACACAGAGCTTCCTCAACTGATGACGCGGTTATGTCCCAAGAAGCCGGCTGTAAGCCGAAAATATTGTAAGGACACACCGCACACCGCAGCTTCGCCCAGCTGCCCTCAAACGGCTCAGAACACTCCCGTTAGCCTGCAGCTGGGCAATCATCTGCCGCAAAGCCTTGGGTGATAATCAAGTGTGGACCACGTCACGTAGTTTAGGGAATGCTGTTCCGAAAGTGAAAAAAGCAGAATGCTGATTGACGTAGGCGCAGATTGCCGGTTAAGTGTGTTAGAGGTCGGGCCCCATGGTCGCCTGGCCGACTGGAAGTTGTTAAGGCTGCCACTATCCAGCCTTACCAACGAGGGTTGTACGATATGTTGCTGGCCCAGGACGGGATCAGAATTCAAAGTACGCGTCCTACTGAACGCACACAGCTTGCTCACCCTCGTGAAGCTGAAAAATCCCAAGTCGAATCAGCTTAAGTCAGGGACTGTCTGTACTCTGTTCTTGGATTCAATGTCATGGCAAGTCCATTCTCTTTGGATTAACCCATGCATTCAACACGAGCTCAGGAAAAAATGCTACCTGGATTCTTGAAGCGGGGAGCCAGACGACACAAGCTACGTCCAAAGTTCATGTGAAAAAAAGAGCTGGGGGAATAGCCTAAGAAGGCACTGAAACATATCAAAAGCCACAGTGGTTGACAAAGTGAGATGCTAGTGTATGGACAGACCAGTGAAAGCCATGAGAATGTGTCACCATCTAGATACTCAAATTTATATATTTTAGTATGTAAGTCTGGCGTTTCCATCAGTGGGGGGAAGATGGGCAATTCAGTGAATGGTGTGGGGACAGCTGGCTGCCTATCTGGAAAGAAAAAAGAAAAGTTGGATTCCTACCTCAAAACTTACATCCAAATAAATTCCTAACAGATCAAAGATTCGAAAGTAAAAAAAAAAAAAAAAAAAAAAAAAAAAAAAAAATTAAAACATAAAAAAAAGTACAAGAAAACATAAGGGGATTTTTATGAGCTCCGAATCAGGAAAGACTTTCTCGGTCTGAGACAACACCCAGAAGAAGACACCAAAGAAAAGAAATGCACGCGATGTGATCCTATAACAGCTACAGATTAAGCATGAGGTGAAAGCATCACACGTTCAAAGGCACACCGAGAAAATATTTGCAACACATCACATCCCCTTCATATATAAAGAGTGCCTGTAAATCACTAAGAAAGAACAGCCGGAAAAGTCAATGGGGACGGGGCAAAGGGCATCAACAGCTGGCTCGCAATAAAGGAAGCACAGACAACTTTCAAACAGGTGGAAAGATGCTTCGCTTCTTTCGCTCGCGGTAAGAGAAACGCATGTTGTTTCGTTCCCGCACGCCTTTACCTAGCACGCTCCCACTGCCTTTCTGCCGGGGATATCTCTCTTTCTTTATTTACGCTCTTGGTCCCTTCCGTTTGGGCCTCGGTCTCTTGTGTTTAAATCGCCTTAAGGAAAGGGGCTGCGTGGGATTGATCTCCGGGTCACAACTGTCAATCGATATTTGTCGTGCAAATAAATAAGGAAGGAACGAACGAACGAACGCGGATTCCAGGCCCAAGCACCTTCCACGCCTCAAAGCCTTCCACATCCTTGACATCATCTAACTTCTGCAGCAGCCCTGGGAGCTGGGGGAGGTGGGCAGGGAGGTAGCCGTCGGTATGATGTGCCCATTTCCCAGAAGGGAAGGCTAAAGTCAGGCCAGAACGCCCGTCACCTGAAGGCTTTCCCAGACTCCCCCCGGGCCCACCCATCCTGTCCGGTGAGCTGCCAGCCGCCCCCGGGGACGGCGTGTTGGAGCGGGGCCGCGGCCCCAACGCGGTACTCACTTGTGCATGTAGCCCTCGGACCCCGCCGTGAGGTTCGCCTGCATCACCGCCTGAAACTCTGTCTCGTTGCAACAGTATTTGAAAACCGTGTTGTTATGGTGACAGCAGAGAATGAAGGTTTTGTTGTCCGAGAGCCGGGGGCAGTGGAAGCCGAAGTGATAGCGGCCTTTGTGGTCCGTGTATGGCTCACAGACTCGGAAGTGCGCGGACAAGACTGGAAAACAGAGTCACCGGCTCAGTGGGGTGCTTCCCCGAGCCCGGCCGCCCTGGGAGTCCGCCAGCTCAGCCTGGTTCGCGGTGTCGCCAGCCTCTTCCCTCCCCAGAAGGGCTCTGGGGTCCAGTGTGAGCCTCACTTCTGCCAGGAAGCTGGCTCTGGGCTGCTGTCTCGGCCCAGGCCCCCCTTGCTGTCAGCCCTGCTTACACTGTGTCCCCCAGACTGGGGGCCCCTTGCGGGCAGGGTTACATCTTAAGCCTCCGGGGCTCTGCACACAGCAAGGACACGACATTCGCCGAGCGCCTGCTCTGCACGTCACGCGCTGTATCTCGTTGAACCCGCTTGGCCTTCCCACTTTACAGATGGAAAAACTGAGGCTCGGCGGCCTCCAGTGGTCTGCCTCAGCTGGTAAGGGGTGGTAGAGGGAATCCAACCCAGGCCTGCCTGGGTCTGAAGTCCAGCCCTCTCCACTCCCCCGTCGCTGGCTTTAAGAACCTCTCCGACCCCGTGGGCTGGTGGCGGGCCTGTCGATAAGCCCAGGAAGCCTGGGTGGCGGGCAGCCTGGGTGAAGGAACCAGGCTGCCCTCTTGGAGGAAGCGACGCCTCCTCTGTACCACGGCTGCTACTGAACGAGTGCCCGAGACCCGGAGGTCCGCAAGAGCCTGGCTTGGCCGCCCCCCTCTCACGGTCACAGGGCCGTCCCAGCTTCTGGACCCCGCGTCCCCCAGCCCGAGGAGAGGGGCCCCTATTCGGCCACAGAGGCTGCTGCAGGCCCAGGCCGGTATTTACCAGTCGCGCCGACGGTGATAAATAGGACCGAAAGCCTAAGCAGCTATAACAATGGAAAAAAACCTGGAACCTGCTGTCTCCGGCTTAATTAGTATCTTCATAAAAGGGATCGCTGTATCTAATTTGTATCGCTGAAAAGGGGCTTCTTTGGCTGAGGACGTTTCTCCAACCACAAAGCCTCTGGTTTTGCAAAAGCTCCTCAGCCATTTCAAAGCTCTGTGTCTGCTTAGAGGTAATCAGACTGCGGCCCACACAGCTCCCTGGGCGCGCCCGGGGCTGCCGGAGGGGAGTCCCAGATGGGCTGCGGGGCCAGTGGGCGGACGGGCCTCTGTGAGCTGGGGTGCGGGGCCGGCTCGGGGGGCCTCGTGAGATCCTGTGCCCGAAGTACAGCACCCTCTTTCGTGGGGCTGGCATGGCCACGGTGGGGAGGTGGGCCCCCGTCTCAGGAGTCAGGGGAGCCCCCCCAGGCCCCCTGCTCGGCCTCGACCTTGGGAAACGGAAGCCCGTCCTGCGGGGAGACAGGGGTCACTAAGGCTGCCCCGTCCTTGGTGGGGCAGGCACCGTTTCGTTTAGTCTCCTGGACCCCCATTGTACAGAGTAGAAGACTGAGGCTCAGAGCGGTGATCTCCAAGTGTTGGGCCCTGACCTGCTGCGTCTACATCCCCTGGGGATGTGTCAAAGTGCAGCTCCTCAGGCCCCTCGGCGGACCTTCTGAATGAGAAGCGCTGGGGTGAGGCCAGGCCCTGCAGGGGGGCCGATGGGCGTGGGTCCGGGACCCACTGGCCCAGAGGAAGGACGCCCTAACGGCTGGATGTGAGGGTGAGAGGCGGGAAGTGTCCCCGTCCAGACAGGCGAGGAAGCTCAGGGAGGGAAGGGATGGAGCGGGGCGGGGCGGGAGGTGGGGGGGCGGTGTCTTTGAGCTGGGTTTCAGGGGAGCCCGCTGTGCAGAGATGGGGTGGGGAGGGAGGCTGAGTAAGGCAGGGCGCGGGGGCATCCCCCTGGGTCACCCTGGCCACCGGCCGCCACAGATGGTCAGAGTCACCTGTTTTGCCGTTTGGCAAAGACAGGGAGGCCACCCCTGCTTCCCAAGGGAGAGAATGCGAGAGCCGACGGAGCCCAGGGCTAGGGGCCGGGACAGCTGGGTCTGAATCTTGGAGCACACGGGGTTACCCGCGCCATCACGGCCTCTCCGTGCCTCCTTCCCCTCATAGAGGGGAGACCACCGGGGTCCCGGACATAGAGGGGAGACCACCGGGGTCCCGGATGGCTGGGGGCTCTGAGGAGGGTTTTTCGTTTTTGTTTTGAAAGTTTATGTCTTTATTTTGAAAGAGAAAGTGCGAGTGGGCGGGGGGAGGCGGGGGACAGAGAGAGAGAGGGAGAGGGAGAATCCCAAGCAGGCTCCACACAGTCGGGGCAGAGCCCGAAGTGGGGTCCGAACTCACGGACTGTGAGATCATGACCTGAGCTGACAGAGGCACCCGGCGCCCCTGAGGAAGGTTCTGTAAACAGCAGAGCATCGGCCGTGCTTCGAGCAGGGAGGTGTGAGTGGATAACACGGGCCTGTGCCTCCCGGCTTCTGGGTTCAGCGCGGTCCCAGGCTGTGCCTGGGGCCCGAGGACAGAGGGACACTCTGTTAGGAGGCCGGTGGGTCCTGAGGCACCAGGAGAACCAGTCCAGGTGGGGAGGGGACACCAAGGAGAGAGCGAGGACCACAGCGCGTCCCCATCTTGGGGACCAGTCTGGGCCAACACGGCCATCATCTAACAGCAGTGTGACTGTGTCGCCTCGGGCAGCTCACTGTCCTTCTTTGAGCCTCAGTTTCCTCATCTGTAAAATGGGGGGGGGGGGACCTTCCTCCTGTCTCCCGGGTAGCAGGGAGGAACCGATGAGCTAATGCACCGAAAAGGAGTCAGGGACGAGCTTGGTCCCCAGGGCCTTGGCCTGGCTTTGGCTCTGCTGTCCTGGGAGCCCTCATCCCCCAGGGCCCTTCGCGGCCTCCTTCTGAACCAGGCCCTCAACGAAGGGTCAAGGGCAGGAAGCTGGTGTGAACAGTTCTGCCAGAGCACCAGGCGTGCGGAGCCCCTGGGGACGAACGGACGAACGAGAGAGACAGAGAGACAGATGGAGACAGAACCAGAGATGGAGGGAGACACAGAGAGACAGAGGGGGAGACAGAGAGAGAGAGACAGACGGACGGACCGAGACAGAGGGGGAGGACCGAGCTGGCGCCTTGTTCCGATCGGGGCTTAGCCCGCCAGCGGGCCAGCTCTGGTTTGGGGCAGCTGGAGGGCTTGCTTCACGCCCATCTTTGCCAACAGGGGTACGAGAGCCCACCTGCCCCGTCGGGGGGCGCCTGGGAGGCGGGTCAGGACCCCGGCCCCTGTACTAGCCGTCACCTCCCGTTAGCCGGTCCGGCGCTCAGCCTCAGTTTCCGCATCCGTGCAACGGGATGACCGCGACGTTTCAGACCTGGCTTTCGGGGGGTAGGTAGGAAGTCACGGGGAGCCCTCTCCCGGGGCCGGCAGCCGCCGTTAACCCCACCGCGCCCAGGAGGGCCCTCAGCCTGGCTCCCGTGGCAGGCACGTGGGGCGCAGCACACAGGAGGCTCCCCCTACCGGGCACCCATCCTTAGCTGCCCTCACAGGGGGGTCGCCGGGGGCCGAGGGGCGCCTCCCTGCCAGCACCCGGACCCCGGCCCCGGCCAGCGCGGACCCCAGGAAGGGACCGCCTGCGCCCCCGCCCCCCTCCCCGCCAGCCACCCACGGAGGTCCTACCTGCAGAAATCAGCAACGAGAGGACAGCGAGCACGTTCAAGGACTGCTGGCCACAACTGGTCATCATTCGGCTTGCATCGGTCCGTCGAGAGCCGCCTGGGTAACGAGATCCGGGAGAGGCCGGGTGTGGGCCGCCCTGCCTGCGGGTGCAGGCACTGGCCGGCGGGGGGGACACGGGCGGGGACGCGTGTGCGCTGGGAGCCGGGGCCGGGCCGGGGCTGACGGAGACCATGCCATCCAAGTTCCTTTCTGGAATGAATGACCCCCCCACCCCCCTGCCAGGCCACCGTCACCTCCGCTTCTCTGCACGGCAAAATGAGACTTGATCCAAGACGGACGGATGGCTCAGGTGCGGAAGGGACTGCGGCCGGTGGGCCGGCGCCCGGAGCGCAGGGGGGCGAGAATGGCCGTGTAGCGCGGGCGGGGGGCGGTCGGCAAGGGCCGGGGCACCTCCGGGGGCCCGCGGGACCCGGGTCTCCCCGCTGGGCCGCTGGCCGTGCCTCCCATCGGCCCCTCCGTCAGTCGGCCCGGAGCCCGGCACCTTGCGGGCATCGGGGGGCACAGCAGTGGAGGAAACAGACGCCAAGTGGAACCGCGGGGACTCTGGCCGCGCCCGGCGTGCCTTCCGGCGACAGAGCGCAGACAAGCAGATGAATATTTAAAACGCCGCGAGGCTCCCGGGGACGCGCCCTGAGGAGCTGGCGGCCGGGACGCACACAGACACTGGCTCGCTCACGTTCACGGCGGCCACGGGGCACGACGGTAACAGGCGGAGCAGCCCTGGTGTCCGCGGGTGGGTAAGTGGGGAAACAGAAGGCGGCCTATTCACGCGGCGGAAGAGGATCCGGCCTCCCACAGGACGGGGATGCTGACCCGGTGCCACAGCACGGATCAACCCCGGGGGGCGTCGCGCTCGGTGAAGTGAACCTGACACCAAAGGACAAACCCCGTGGGATTCCACTCACATGAGGTCCCCGGGCTCGTCACAGAGACAGCGAGCAGGACGGTGGGCGCCAGGGGCGGGGAGTTCGTGTGCAATGGGGTCAGGGTTTCAGTCTGGGAGGCTGGAAAGGGTCTCGGAGACGGGGTGGGGTGGTGACCGCGAAAGGGCTCCATCACCGCTGAACGGTGCGCTAAAAATCGTTAAAACATGAAGTTTATGTTATGAGTATTTTACCGCAAGAAACGAAGCTACGAGGGGGAGTAAAGCCAGGGGTCGGAGGAGGGATGCAGAGTGGTGCGGGGGGCGCAGACAGGGTGGTCGGGGAGGGCCTCGGGCGGAGGTGACGGCCGGCAGACCCGAGGGAGGCAGCGTGGCTGTGGCCGTTTGGAGGAACCGTGCTGCAGACTAGGGAGAAGCAAGTGCAAAGGCCCTGGGGTGCGAGCAGCCCGGAGGCCAACGGGGGACCGTGGGGGGGCTGCAGGTAGCAGGAGGCCACCTGAGGCAGGGCCTTGGCCCTCGGTGGCCACGTCACATCAGGTGAACCTTGCCAACGTCACCCCCTCCCTGCAGGCGCGTGGGAGTGGAGGCTGCGGGAAAGGAGAAACTCTGGGTCAATGGCGTGGCTGAACCTGAGTCCCAGGGGGCTGTAAGCCGCGTGTGGCTGCGGGGAGGTGTAGGGACTCGGGATGGGGATCACTCTGCTGAGCACCTAATAGGTGCCACGTTCTGGTTCCGCACACCGCACTCTTCCCTCGTGGCACCCCGTTGTGGCATCCGTGTCCACCCAGATCTTAGGTTGCAGATCTAAGAGCCCCGCCCCTCAGAATGGACGCTCATTTAGAGTAGAATTGTTGCAGACGTAGCTAAGGTGAGGTCACCCTGGAGCCCCATCCAGCATGACTGGTGACCTTCTAAGAAGGGGAAATTTGGACACAGAGACATGCCCAGAAGGGAGGCCACGTGAAAACGCAGGCAGAGGCTGGGGTGCTGCATCCACAAGCCAATGAACCCCAGAGATGGCCAGCAAACCTCCAGAAGCTTGGGGAGAGCCTCGTGGACGCTCCCTGGGGCCGCCCAGAAGGATCCAGCTCTGCCCACACCTTGATGTCTGGCCTCCAGGTTGTGAGGGCACACGCTTCCGTCGTGCGAGCCCTCGGTGTGTGGGGCTTGTGCCGGTGGCCCCAGGACCCTGCCACGGACCCTCCCGTGGGAATCGCCCCGGGAGGGGCTGGGATCCGCACTGAGGTGTGAGGGGCACTCACCTGGGAGCCGTACCCAAAGTGAGGATGGAGAAGGCCTGGCCAGCCCCCTCCCCGCCCCGTGGAGACCCCGCGCGCCCTCCCGGCCAGGCTGTACCCCCAGGTTTTGGGGGGCCCTCGCGCCCTCCATCCTGGTTCTGCTGTCCGTGCGATCCTGTCTCTGCATTTGGTGGAGCCCTCCACCTCCCGGGGGAAGGTCTGAGAGCAGGGCACACGCCATAGAGATTCGCTGCCAGAAAACAGTTCTGGAAGAGGGGACCGGGAAGGGCAGGGTGCAGTCCACAGGAATGGCCCTCTGACCCGCCCCCCTCCCCACCCCAGACTGTCCTGGGGCACCTGCTCTGGGCCCGTGCCCGGGGCCACCACAGCTGGTTTGTCCTCGCCCTCCGGAGCTCACCACCCCATCAGGGAGGGCACAGGGGCACCAGCTGGCGTCCGAGGAGGCCCTGAGTCCCATTGACTGGTGGCAGGCAGAGCGGGAAGCCGCCCTGGGAAACCCAGAGGCCGGACACCTGGCAGGGAGGAGACAGGACCGGACTCCAGGCCAAACGCAGGGAGCAGACGGCTGGGCCCGGCCGGCCACTCGGGCCTCCCTCTCACCCGGAGCGCGGGCAGCGGGTGGACCGAGGCTGCTGGGTGTTGTTCTAGAACGTGAGCCAGTGGGGGATGGCGTGAGTGTAAGACAGAGCTGAAACACCTTCATGGGGTGGTGACTCAGGCTGACGTGGCGTCAGCCCCTGGGGAAGGGCCCCCCCCACCTCTCCTGCGGGCCTCTCTGCGCCCACCGCCCACCGCCCACCGGAGCCCCACGGGCTGTAAGCTGCTTAATTGCTCTGAGCCTGGGCCTCCTCCCCGCCTCCCTCAGGGCCCTCCTGGGAGGATGAAGGAGATTAAAGCATTTCAAAGTGCTTAGCAAGGATCTGCACTTAGGAAACCCAAGGATCTATCCGGGAAAAGGCACCGCGGGGGTGGGGAGTGACAGGTCCCCTGACACAGCCCCTCCATGGCTCCATTCTGTAGGTGAGCAGGCCGAGGCCCACGGAGGGCCGACACGGGTCTCCAGACTCCCGGGCCCTGGCCCTTGTAGGATGGGGCGGCCCCAGTTTGGGAGCCAGGCCTCCAGTCCAAGGGCCGGTGGGTTTGTTGAATGAATCCCGGGGTTGGGGAGGGGTGGGGGTTCCACCTCTGCCTTGCACTCCCTCCTGCCAAGCCTGCCCCTACGCAGCCCTCCATATCCTGGGGGGGCTGTGTCCTCCTCTCACTCCTGGGAGCCCAAAGCCTGTGCCACCCTAGAAGTGGCTCCGGGAGGCCTGCCTTGACCCCATCAGCTGGGAGAAGTTTGTCCCTCCAGAGAGACCGCTCGTGTTCCATCACTTCTCTCATTAAAGCGTGAACACGTTTCTTCATTCACAGGTTCTCTCGATACCCACTCACTCACCCCCACTCTGGAACAGGGTCCGAGCTGGGTTCCAGGGACAGGGAAGAGGGCGCGGGCCGGGCACGGACGCCCAGCAGCTCTACCTTCTGTGACCGGTCCCCATGCTCTCTTCCATCAGGCCATGAGGGTCCTGGGCCGGGGCCCTGCCAGGTGGGGGGGCCACGGCCACGGAGCCTGGGCTCCAGAGTCTGGCCAACACCGGCCTCGGGCCGTCAGGCCTGCCTGGGACGGGCCGGGAGAGGGGTACTGAAGCTGGCCTCGGGGCCAGCAGACTGCAGGCGTGTGGGCCCAGGACGCACTGCGGTCACATCTGTCCCCCCGTCCAGAACCGGTCTGCTCAGACTCCACGGCCCGGCCGTGCTCCCCACCCCCACCCCGGGGCTGCCTGGGCATGAGTCAAGGCAGGGGGATGGGAGGGGGCAGCGGAAGCCACAGCCTTGTGGGTGGGGGCGCGGGGGCCCACGGAGGGGGCACTGCCCTACCTCCCCGCGTGCCAGAACCGAAGGCTGAGTCCGTGGAGGAAGAAATACCCATCGCTGTCACGCGGGAAGTTACGTAAAAATTCCATTTCTAACGAGACAGCAAAACTCAGAAGCCGTCCCCGGCCGGGTCAGAAAGTGGCTTTGGAAGGTCCGTGGCCTCGGTGACCAGCTGTGCTCCTTGGTCTGTTCCCAGGGGTGACGCGATCCACAGGACCCACATTTACAAAGCCCAAGCCTTCGCGGGGTCTGCAGCGGGGGACGTGGGTTCAGGGACTCTGGGTTCAGGTGAAAAGGGTGTGTCGTGCCATCAGGTACTGCCCCCCGAGACCCCCACAGGTGACCCTGTGGAAGGGCGGGCACCCTTCCTCCCGCCGGGCGGCCCTGGGTCCGGCTTTCTCTGGCTGAGCACCGCCACCCCCCCCCCCCCATCCCCTGAGTAGCGGGCGCTGACTTTTCACTGCGTAATCTCAGGTTATTCCGTCCCAGGCGGGAGAGGCAGATCACCAAACGTGGCTCGTAAAGACGGAAACTGAGGCTCAGGGTCACATAAGCCACTCAGTGGCTCCGACAGGAGGCCAACCCGGCCTACATCTTGCTCTCCATCTCAGACCTGCAGGAGTTTCCAGGTCCTCCCCGGCACCCCCGAGAGAGCCCATTTCCCACAGACAGATCAGATTTATTGTCCTGGGTTCTATCTCCTTGGAAATTGGTAAATGGCTCGTTGGCCAGCCATAAAACTCAAATAACTGGGAGAACGTTCGGGATGAGCAGGACTCCCCTGAGCTCTGACCGAATCCAGAATCACGAGTCGGGCACGCATCTCTGCGGTCCACCCCTCGGGTCAGCCGGGGACTGCTGTTCCCAGATTCGAGGATTATTTTTAAACAGCGAATTTGGCGAGGCTGGAGAGGAGAGGAAGGAGGGCATGTGGCGAGAAACAGAGCTGAGGAGGGTGAATGAAGTCCCCCCGGGAACAACAAGCGATCTGGTTTCTCATCAGCCAGGCTGGGCGAGGGAGGGATGAGGGGCAGGGCCTGGGGGCTGTGCTGACGGGGTTGCCAAAGCCACCCCAGGCCGGGCGCCCGGAGATTGCCACATCCTCTCTGGGCGTCCACCGGCCCCTTTTCAGGCCACCCCACCCTCCCCCACTGGACGTGGCCAAGCGCCTCCTCCCGCCCGGACGGGGTCAAGGGCAGCGTGGCCTGGAAGTTGGGTGCGGAGCTTGGACCACGCCGTCTGGGGCCAAGTCCTGGCTCCGCCTTTGTAACCACACCCCAAGTGGCCTGGGACAAGGCTCCCCGGTCTCTTGGGACCTAGAATGGGGATAAAAATAGTATCTAATCCACAGGACCCTTGTGACAATGGAGTGAGGTGATTCATCAGAGCGCCCGACACAGAGCCGGTGAACGGCAGGCTGCCTCCGTCCCAGCCTCGCACAGCCATCCAGGTCCTGGTGGGCCCACTGGACCCATCGGACCAGCAGCGCACCTCCTCGGCAGTCCTGCCAGCCCCGGGCTCAAGTCAACGCTCACTCCTGAGGCCCTGCGCGGTCTGGGCCTTGCTCCCACCTCCTTACTCTCTCTGCTCGTCAACTGTCAGCCCTCTCCGCTGGGCCTTTGCACATGCTGTTCCCTCCACGCCTGGGACACTCTTCCCCTCTCCTACAGCCGGACAACTTCGGCCCAGCTTTCAAGGCTCGGCTGGGGCGTCCGTCTCCCAGGAAGCTTTTCTCCCCCAGACCCTCTCACTCCCCTGGGTGGGTTCCTGAAACTCCGGCCTTGCCCCTGCCTCAGGATTGTCATGGGGGCTCCCCCGTCACCAGCGCGGACAGAACCGTGCTGCCTGTGTGCTTGGTGCACTGCCTTGACTGCAAACCGGGAGAGGGGACCATGGGAACGCAGGCCTCGCCCCTGGGACCTGGCCACCCGAGCCCGGAATCTCCCGGCACTGGGAACAGAGAACACGTGACCAGTGACATGCCTGTCACCAACGCATACGCGTCCCACCGTGCCCCTCCCCCGCAGGGGTGCACGAGGGGCGGGCGAGGTGGAAGGAACGCCTCCAAGGCCAGGCCCACGGCAGGGCGAGGACAGGTCCCGCCCCGGCCTCCTGGGCGCCCGGTGGCGGAGATCAGGGCACAGGATTAGGCTTTTGCTCCGCCTGGCCCTTCCCTGGGCACCCCTTTCCCCGGCTCCCCTGTCCCCATCAGGCCAGCCCGCGAGGCCCAGCTCAAATGCCACCTGGTCTGGGCAGCCGCCTCGGCTACGCCCCCCCACCCCCACCCCCACCCCCACCCCACGGTCCGGGGAGAGGCCCCTCTTCTGGAGGCCCGTTCAGCGAATACCTAATGGGCTCCACTGGGGGCCAAACCCAGTGCAGGGCAGACATAAAAGCAAGTCGGACACAGTCCAGCCGCCACGGGACTGTGGTCTGGGGGGGTAGAGCCCGGAAGCAACTGATCCCACCATGAGTTAGTGGCTAAGCGTGGACCTTCTTCCTACTTCTAGTGGGGGTAGGACCACTATGGATTAGCGCTCCCCAGGGCAGGGCCCTCTGGGGACTCACAGACCTTCCTGCGGGCGGCAGGTGCCCAAGAGACAGGCGCTGGCACTAATGGGGAGGCAGCAGCTGGCAGCTGTTGAGGGCTGTCCCCAGGGCGGGGATGAGTGTCACCCGGGCGCTCGCTCGCTTCTAGCCCCGCCCCAACCCGAGGCTGTACTGACTCCCTTCCCAGGGTGCAGGCGGTGGGGAGGGGGCAGGGCCCGGATTCAAACCCCGCGCTCTGCTCCGGGGCCCTGTCTGCGCTCACCGATGAGCGTGTCCACACGCCAGGCAGCACGCACGCGCACACGCGTGCAAGCCCACGCGGCGGCAGTGGTGACTTAACCTCCAGCAGGTCCCCAGGCTCCCAGGGCCCTCCCTTGGCGGCGCAGACGTCACCCCGAGTTCGCGAATGTTTGTTTTCAGGACGACACCCACTTCAAGGCCGTGACCGTCTCGCTCCGAGATGTGAAGGCTGGGGATGAACACTCCAGGAGGCGAGACGCCCGCGTGGAGCCAGATCAGAGCGGGTCCCTTGACCCCTGCCGTCGTGCTCGAAGCCCGTCCACCTTTCCTTCAAACACAGATGGTGGCTTCCGTGGCGTGCCCGGCACGGTGGCCCTCTGAGCACACCTGCCTCTTCCGCGGGGCCGCAAGCCGGACAAGGGCTGGGACCCAGGACCGCTGACATAATTCGCAGGGCCCGGTGCAAAACGGAAAACGCGGGCCTTTGCTACAAAGTTAAGTCGGTATCTCCGGACAGCGAGGGCAGGACGACTGCGTGAATCGCAGCCCCGCGAAGCCGGCCCTGCTGAGACCGTGCCATTGCTGCTTGTCGCCATAAGCAGCGTCGGGGTTGGCACACAGTAGGCACTTGGTAAACACCTACAGGAGTGGTGAATGAGTGTAGGCATCGTCGGCCCCGTTTTTCAGATTAAAAAAAAAAAAACCCTAACTTAGCGAGACGAAATGGTTTGCCTGGACCTGGAAGGTGGCAGGGCCGTGACCCAAACCCGGGGCTGTGTGACTGCAAACGGGCTCACGGTGGGTGCCGGGTGGGGGGTGACATCACCTGGCCTGGAATCCGAGCCCTGCCGTTCGCCAGCCGGGTGTCCTAGACAAGTTACTTCACTGGCCTCGGGTTCCTCGTCTGTGAGACGGGAACCGTGCCCCACCTCGCTGGGGGACTGGGGACAGAAAGGACCAGAAGCACAGCAGAGCACCTAGCATCTAGCAAGTACTCCGAAAGGGGCTCCTGTCTGGTGTCGCCCACTATTCCCAAAGCCAGCGGTTTAGAGCTTCCCGTGTGCCCCTTAGCAAACGGCGGTGTGTTTGAAACCATGCCTGCCCGTGAATTTCTGAAGTTCTTCCCTCCATGCTGTGCTTGTGCCTTTGGTCAGCGCCAATAGCCTTCGCTCTGACGGCTGGCTCATCGCTTCCCTGCCCGGTGCAAGCTTCTGGGGCAGGGGGCACTTCTGTGCCTCTCAGGCCCCCACCATACTTAGCATCCAGTAGGCACTAAATAAATATTTGCTGCCCAAGGAGTAGAAACTGTGTCCACACTCGCTGGTCCGGATGCCAGATTCACCTTACTGCCAAGAGCAGGCTTTCAGAAAAAACAGCGTAGATCCAGGCAGAGAGCAGCAACATGCCTGCTCCTCCCACGGAGACCGGGTCCCGATTTCTACCGTCATCGCCAGTGACCTTGGGCATTAGCCTCATGGTGGAAGCCGGTGACCTTAGCCAAGAAACCCCAAACCCCAACTCTGGGGCCAGGGAACCCAGGTGGGGCATGATAACACCTGCTCACCTCTCCATCCAGGGAGGAGACCTCTCTGCAAACTGTAGGGTGGGGTGCTGGGGTGTTGTAACCAAAACAGTGTGCAGGTTACCATTAACTTAGAAACCACTGCTGTCTCCTCCAATGCCCCCCTCAAGAACACATTCTTCCAGTTTCTCCTTGGTAGGGCTCTCTCCCCTCTGCCACGCCCTCCCCCCAGCCAGCTGGGCTCTGGGTTCAAGTTCTCAACTCGGCCTGTTTCTGTGGCCCCCTTCCCTGAGCCCCTGCCCTGGGCCCCTTCTGCACACTTCCTGCACGGTACTCCCTCGACTGTTGGAGGCAGGCACTGCCGCTCTCCCCACGTCACAGGTGAGGAAACTGAGGCCCGGGCAAGGGCACACAGCTGAGGGAGGCTGAGCCAGAAGTCCTAGTCCTGCCGAAGGCCCCGGGTGTTGTGCTCTTTCCCCTAGGTGCCACCCCGGGTCACAGGGCAAGCGGCTCCCCCCGCCCCCCACTCAGCCTCAGTTTCCTCCCTGGTTAAGGGGAGGGCTTAGCTGAGGCCATCGAGGGGCACTCTGCAAGTTGACAATCCTCTGCCTCCGTCTGTTCCCTGGAATTATCTGGCGGCACCATGGAGCTAAAACAACCCCTGGAAATCCCAGCGGCATTTTTTTCCCCACTGGAGAAACACAAAAATATCACATGAAGAATGAATCACTGTGTCAGGGCAGGAAGAGGAAAGACAGGCCCGCGGAACGCCTGTCTGGAGGGTGGCCTCGATTTCTCTCCCGACGCCGGGGCCTCTATTCCGGCCTCTCTCGGTGTGCGGGGCCCTGGCCCCGGGACCCCTCCTCACAGGGGAGAACAGAAGCCAGAGACAAGCCTCGGGTTCCCACCTGTAGGTGGAGATAACACACCCACCCTGAAGGGGTGCCGGGAGGGACCACGGAGGCATGCACGGATGCATTCATTCATTCATTCTTTCTTTCTTCCATTCCATTCGAGGCATGACGCTGGGCTGGGGGCTGCAGCCCGGTGGGCCGAACAGACCCGCCCCATCCTCACAAAGCCAACCAAATACCCACATGTGTGACTCAGGGCATTGGAGCAGATGGGGGGGGGGGGGAGGGGGCTGACCTGGTCTGGGTCGGGGGCACCCCAGGGAAGCTGAGCTTTGACAGGTAAACTGGCCCGGTCCAGACCAGGAGAGGGTGGGCCTGGGGGAGAGAGCATTCCAGCACTGAGCACAGCTCGGCAGAGGCCAAGAGGTGCAAAGGGAGACGGGAGGGGAGGCAGAGGAAGGGGGAGGAGACCCCGTTCACCTATCAGGGCCCAGGTGAGCGCTCCGGGCACAGGGGACGTGCCAACGGGCATCATTCGTGAAGACCACCAGCGACGAAGGGGGCTGCGCTCCTGGGCGGGGAGGGGACAGGAAAAGAGACCACAAAGCGAGTGAAGCGGGGTGGGGGGGGGCATCTGAGCACCTACTGTGTGCCAGGCACTTTCGTGCATTCTTGGGCCTGCGTTGGAGGGGGGAGGGAGGTGCTGGCCATGACTCTGTGGGGGGCCCCTCCGTCTGTCCACACGGTCCTCTGCTGGCCAGAGCTGGGTGAGTGCACAGGCCACCCCGAGGAGCCGGGTGGACAGGGGAGGCTGAAGGATTGACAGCTGGGCCACAAAGGAGGCCGGCTCCCTCCCCTTCCCTTTTACCCTTGCATTCCCACGTGGCCTGGGAGAACAGGCACCCTGCGGGCCACCAAGTCCAGACTGGGCTGGGGCCCCTGTGTCCCGCCACGGCCCAGGTGGGCAGAGGCCCCCAGCACGGGGAAAGCGGGGGCCGTGGGGCCCAGGGGAAGTGCCGCCCCAGCCTGGCGGGGTTGGGGGCCAGTAGCCTCGGGACCAGGAGGAGTCGGGATTATCCGCGATTTACAGGTGAGGAACCAGGCATTTCTCATCTCAGCTCGGCCCCGGGCCCACCCGGCTAGTCGGTGGCAGAGCTGGGACTCGGACCAGAGTGGCCTCCCGAGGGATGGGTGGGGGGATGGGGGCGTTTCCGGCAGAGGAACGGGGGGGGGGGGGGGGGGGGGGAGGCGGACGGACGCGGGGGCTGTTTCAGTGCCACAGACGCGTTTACCAAGGGGAGAGGGAGCCGGAGGGCGGGCTCGGAGCCTGGGGTCCCGACAGTCGGGCTTGGGTCCCGGCTCGGCCACTTCTCAGCTGTGTGACCCTGGGCATGCTCCCGCACCTCTCTGAGCCCAGCCCGCCTTGACGTTTTTACAATTCAAAGCCAGATCCCGAGAACCATGATATACAGACAGGTGGCTGGAGCGTCCCAGGACTCTCTGTGACCACCCTACGTAGGACAAGACCCACCGGCCAGCCTGGTGGGCCGGGACACAGGACGCCTGGAGGAAACCCGAGTCCTCAGCAAGCTCGGGGAGGCCCGGGGGAGGCTGATGTCACCACATCCTCAGAGTGGGTGCCCAGCTCTGCACGGTAAAGGGCACCAACGCCCCTCCCAGGCTCAGGGACGGCCCTGCTGGCCCGCGGGGACCACGCACGAGAATGTCCTCGGTAGCGCGGTATAGAAGGGCAGAGCCCTGGGGACAGCCCAAGGGGACAGACGGGAAAATGCACTGCGGTGCGCCCAACACCGGAACCCAGCCACGCCGGACGTCACGGGGCATTTTAGCAACCCAGGGCTGAGGGAGAAATTCAGGTCCCCAGATCAAACTCGGCATGGTCCACTTTCCGAGACTAAACACAGCTGGAGAGGAACAGGCGCTCTGGAAGGAGGCATGTGGCCGTGACCGGGCACAGAAGGGAGCGAACATAACGCTTGGGTCCTGCGGGGGCAGGGGGCGAGGGAGGGCCCTCGGGGCCAATGTTCCAGCCCTCGCGTTGGGTGGCGGGTTTGGGAATGTTTATTATATGTCATTAGGAGACAAACGAGTAAAAAAAGAGGGTTTGGCACGGATCACAGCGGGAGAGCACCAGGGGAGGAGCCAACCTCATTCCCTGGCCCGCAGTCCAGGCAATGTCAAATCAACACGCGGGGCGCCGGGGTGGCTCAGTCGGTCAAGCGTCGGCTTTTGGATCCGGCTCAGGTGATGATCTCACAGACCGTGAGTTCGAGCCCCCCGTCGGGCTCTGTGCTGATGGCACAGAACCTGCTTAGGATTCTCTCTCCCTCTCTCTGCCCCTCCCTGGCCATCTCTCTCAAAATAAATAAGTACACTTAAAAAGCACCGTTTTAAAATATAAAATCAATGCTAAAAAACATGAACAAAAAAAAAGATTATGCCCCCTCCCCCATCAACTGTAAACAGTCCCAACCCCCAGGCACTGGGGAGCCAATCCCCCAGGCGTGACGGGCGGGGGCGGCTGCAGGGGGCTGGCCTGGCAGAGTTCTCCAGAAAGGCTGCCTGTGCTCGGGTCTACCTCCCAGGCTCTTGGCGTGGCGCTGGGGTCTTCCCATGCCCCTAAGGATCTGTCTCCACGTGGATTTCCAGCCTCCTCCCGGTGAGTGTCCTGTCCCCTTGAGTACTCCCTGGTCATAAACTCTCTGCGCCTTGGCTTCCTCGCCTGCACACGGGGGACACCGGTCATGACCCCTCCTCCCATGTAACTCCACAATCTGACCTGCCCTGGTGGACCCACCTGACCTGACACAGGCACAGGACCCCAACGCCACCTTGCACCTGCCTGGACCGGTCACCCGCCTCCGGGAGGTCCGGTGTCCCCTCTGTAAGTGGGCGCCCTGCCTCTCCCCGCTGCGGGTCACGGGGAAATGAGGGAGACGGAGGTCGAGTCGTGCGCGAGGTGCCCTTGGCCATTCACAGGGACGCCAGGGGATCCAGGGACGGCAGGACGGGTGCCACTGACCGAACACACTGCAGACAGCAAAGCCCCCGCGAGGCGCCAGGTGCTCTCAGCCGTGCCCTTGACCCTGACCCCCCATGATGGCGCTCTCCCACCCAAGGAGGATGAGAGCACCACGTGACTTGCTCAGGCGTTGCTGTCACTAACAGCGGTCCCAGCGTGGAACCCAGATTCAAAACAGACCGAGCCAGGGGCACCTGGGGGGGCGGGCTCAGGTCACGATCTCGCGGTTCGTGGGTCCGAGCCCCGCGTCGGGCTCTGCGCTGACGGCTCGGAGCCTGGAGCCCGCTGCGGATTCTGTGTCCCCCCTCGCTCCATGCCCCTCCCCCACTCACACTCTCACTTTCTCTCTCAAAAATAAATAAACGTTAAAAACCCCGACCGAGCCAAGTAACCGGGGTGTGATGCACCTGGGCACGTTCACCCTGGGGTGAGGCACCTACATCGAGGATGCTCTATGTGGTGGGGAAGAGTCAGAGCCTCTACCAGCTCAGGACCCTGGAGAATCGAGGGACCTCTCGGACCCGAGGCGTCCCCTTCTGTCTACTGAGGATGGCGTGGACTAGAACGAGAAGCGCGCAGACTGTCATAAGGTGGCTGGGCCGGGGTGCCTGGAGTGCGGTCCTGCGCCCCACCTGGGAGCCGGCTAGAAACACGGGACCTCGGAACCTGCACCTTCACACCGGCTTTTCGGGGGATTCTGACACCCGCTCACGCAGGAGAACCACTGGGCTGGTCAGAGGTCAGGAGACGGTTTCTGGAAAGGGCCTAAGGCACCTGTCCTCTGAGCCGCTTGGTCTTCATTGTAACGACTCAGCCCGGCCATCGTCGCCCGTACCCCATCCCGAGCACGTGGGTGAGGCTGTGTTCCAATGAAACTTTATTAATAAAACCAGGCGGCCCGGGGCCGCTGAGCCCCTGCGTCACAGCCTCGATACCCACCAGCCTCCGGGGCACCTCCCGGGAGCTGGCTGGAGACACGGGCCCCTGGGCCGCCCCGCCTGCCAACCGGGCCTGGCACCTGCAAGTTCGAGAGGCCCTGGGCCGCAGCACACGCTGGGGAGCAGGCAGCGGCCTCTCCAGGCGGCCCCCGGGCCCTGCTGCTTGCTTGCTTGCTTGCTTCCTTCCTTCCTTCGGGGTCTGATGAGCAGGGACTGGGGGGGGGGGGGCCGCCAAGCGAGTTCTAACAAACCTCAGCACCGACTCGCGGCTAATCTACAGCAGCTGCTGTTGCAACCAGAGACTTGTCAGCTGTGATTAAGCGAAGTTGCCTTCAGGCCAATCAAGTTCAAAATTATGCAAATAGGACCATAAAGGAGACCACAGGGAGGGTGCGTGCGCGCTGGCTCCCTCACTCGACCTGGCGCTCTGAACCCCACCCCCCCCCCACCACCGCTGGTCTGGGGTGGGGGGGGCCCCCGCCCGAGTCACCCCTGGACCCGCTCCGCTTCTGGGGGTTAACGAGCCAGCCGCCCACACTCCGCATAGTTGGCACCGAAGCTGCCTGAGCGGGAGGTGAGCCAGCAGCCGGCAGGAGCCCAGCCAGGCCCTGACGCCCCTCAGAAGAGCATCTCTGCCACCCCCGCTTGGCCGGTCTGGCCCCACGGGAGCCGATTCTGGCCTCACCTGGGGCCCTCCACACCTAAGAGGGCTCCCTGGTGGTGGTGTCCTGACAGCCGACAGCCAGGGGAAACAGGACACTCCCAAACGTGGCAGGAAGCGGCGCCTAGCCATCTTCCCCGAGCGCTTACGAAACGCTGCTCACCCCTGCGACCCAGACCTGGACAGCCTCCTCCGGCTCATCTCCATTCGCAGGGCCCCTGGCACCCCCCACGTGCGCCCCGCAGCCATCCCCAGCCCCGTGGTCCCCCCTCCCCTGGGCTTTGCGGCCTCCCTCTGCCAGCCCCTCCCAAGACGGACCTCCCAGGAGGAGTGAGGGGTCGGCCACCAGACCCCCGTGAGGGGTGGAAGGCACAGGGGTTCCGCGACAGAGGGAAGGCCCTCCCGCCCCTTTCAGACACACTCCCCGAGTCCCCATCCTGTCCAGGGGAACAGCAGTATCACATCGTCTTAGGTGACCTGGAGAGAAGCCAGCTCTCAGGCCTGAGGTCACCATGGTTGGCTCTGTCAGGGGTGGGGTCAAGAGCGGGCTTCTGGAATCGCAGGGAACTGCTCTGAGCCCCCCCCCCCCCCCAGGGAAGACCAGTGCCTCAGGCCTACACAGCCCTCCCCCCGGCCCTGGAGGCCCATCCAGGTTCACCCCGGCAGTGACAGGGCAGAGTCTGGCCCCCGGAGGGCGAACCTCCTTCACACAGGGCCTCCACGGGCTGAACCTTGCCCAGCAAGGCCAGCTCCCTGCTTTTCAAGACGGAACATTGCTCATAACGGCGAGAAACTCGCTCAGTTTTTTAGCCTAGGTTGACATCGAGGTAAACAGTGTTATGGAGGTCTAATTAGTGTGCCGCTTGGGAGAGCGTGGGCTCAAAGATTTCTGGGGAACGGAGAGGTCCCATCCAAGAGCGTTCATGAAAGAGCTCCTCCAGCAGGAAGCCCGGCCAGGGCTGGGCCGGGGAGGGCAGAATTCCACGAGGCGGCAGGTGCCGGGCCCGAGCCTGGCAGAGGGTGGCCAGAGAGAGGACAGGGGTGCGGGCTGGCCTGAGGGAGGGCGCACGGCTGCCCTGGGACCCCTTAGCCTGTCTGCGCCTCCCCCTTCCCTGCGAAGGCGGGTGCTAATCCCGGCTCCCGGGGGTGGGGTGAGGATTAAATGAGATCGTATATGGGAACCCAGGACCGTGCCGGGTGGTCAGTCGGTGGCCAGGAAACAGGGCTCCCCTTCTCTGCCCATCCTTCGTGGAGGTTTGCTTAAAGCAGTTACGTGTTCTCCTAGGTGAGGTGGTCGCACGTGACCCTGAGAAGCGCTCCAAGGGGGATGATTAGCCTCAGGTGGACACGAGAGGCCTCCCAGGGGCTGTCATTTCGGGGGGGGGGGGTCACATAGCTTATTAGAAGCAGACCTGGGACTGGTACCCAGGTTTCTAGATTCTTGGCCCAGGGCTCCCTCCACAGTGTCCAACTGGCCACACCTGCCACAATGCACCCATCTCCGGCACGGTGGAGGGAGGGGGCGTCTACACTTGGGGCTCACACGGCTGTCTGTGCCGCAGCATCCCCTCCCCGCGCCCCACAGTCAGTCGGGGGGCCCCTCCTTGGACAAGAGCCCAGGGGATCCAGGCTGTGGAGGCAGAACCCAAGCAAGAGTTAGCCTGTATGTAACCACTGGCCTTCCGTACAGCGGAAACGGGAGAAAGAGACTATTTCTTGAGCACCTACTACGTATCCAGCCTTCGGACAGCATTTGACAAAGGCCGCCTCCTTTAATCTTCAAAAAGGAGGCGGGGCTTCTGCTCCGGGTTTGCAGATGAGAAAACTGAGATGTTGTGTCACCTGCCCAAGGTCACGGCCGGCTGGCCCGCTGAGCTGCTGGCATCCAGCCAGTCTGGTTTCCAAGTCAAGGTTCTTTCTGGGCCTCTGGCTGTTGGCCTTGGGCAATGGGGAGGAAGGGGAGGGGAGGGAGGGAGCTGCCGCTTTCCTGAAATGAAACCGCAGAGAAATTCCCCCTCTTCCGAGGCCTGGGGGAAAGCAGAGGAGAGACCATTTTTGGAATCAGCTGGTCCCATTTCCCACCGGATGCTGGAGACCCGGCCCTCCGCCCACACTCAGGACTTCCCGGCAGATCTGGCCCCTGACTGAACTCCTTCATCCACAGAACTCAGCTCATCACGGCCCCAGGGGGAACATTCTCCTGGGGGACAATCAGACTGGGAAGCTGGGAGAATCTGTGCTCCCGGCCCTCCCCTCTGTGCTGCTCTGGCCTCACACTGAACAGGCTACTTTTTTTTACGTTTGTTTCTTTTTGAGAGAGACAGAGTGTGAGCGGGGGAGGGGCAGAGAGAGAGGGACACAGAATCTGACACAGGCTCCAGGCTCTGAGCTGTCAGCACAGAGCCCGACGCGGGGCTCGAACTCACAGACTGCGAGATCATGACCTGAGCCGAAGTCGGCCGCTTAACCGACAGAGCCACCCAGGCGCCCCGGAACAAGCCTCTTTTAAAACAGTCAGCATTTGGCTCAAGCTATGAAAAATGAATCCACGTTTGGTGTGTAAGGGGGTGTAGGCTAGGCCACGCCTGGGAAAGGAAGGGGTGGTGGGTGGGAGGCCCCCTGGGTGTCCCGGACCTAGCTCCTGGCCTCAGGGATGGGGGGATGGGGAACATCCAGGTACTGGGGAGACAGATCTGGTTCCAGTGCCCTCACCTCCGCTACTAGACGTGGGACCGTGAGCAGGTCGCTCCATTCAAACCCCCAGTTTCGTTCCTGCCTCCCTCCCGTCCATCTCGCGGGCAGGAAACTTTCAGTGAGCACCTAGTAGGCGCCACTTCTCACTCCAGCCCTGAGGATGCAGAACTGAACTAGACAGACACCTGTCCTTGGCACATGGATGCCTCCGTCTGGAGCGGAGAGGGGGCTCTGCATGCCTCCCCACCTGGGGTCTGGCACAGGAGGGGGCGAGCTCAGGGTGCCCACCTTGGCGACGCCCACGCCTGAGGCCCCTGCGGACTGACGGCCCCCCGGTGGAGGCCGGGGCTAGGGCCGGTGCCCCTCTGAGACCCTGGTTGCCCAGCCCTGCACTGGGCACGGAGCGGAAGGCGGCAGGCGGTGGGGGGACGGGCGGCGAGGAGGCAAGAGGCCCCGGCCCCGGCCTCGGACAGTCCACAAATAAACTGCTCATCCCCCTTCCCAACTGAGAGAGACAGAAAATAGCTTTCACACTATATTTTCTGTTTTTTTTTTCCCACTTCACTGCTTCTAAATCGATCCAGAACAGATTGTCCAATTGTTTGAATTTCAGGAGAAAAGTCTCCTAATCTTTCCTCGGTCCTGCCGAGAATTCTGCCGCGCCCTAGCCCTCTCCTGGTCATCTGGCTGGAGGCGGGGGCTCTCCCGGGGCTGGGGGGGGGGGGGGGTCTGTGCTCTCTGGTGGCGCTCATGCCCAGGACTCCCCGGAAACGTCCTGTCCCCGGAAGAGAAGGCTTTGCTCCTCCAGGAAGGACCGGACTCGAGGGGCTCTGCAGGCAGTGGGGCCACTCGGGAGCCCGAAAGCCTGGGTAGAGCTGGAAGCCGTCACCCGCCTTCCTCTCCCCTGCCGGTCAGGAAAAGTACCCTGGGTGCTGGGCTGAGCCACAACCTAAGCAACCGTGAAGGGCCGGCATTATCCCTGTTGAGCCAGCAGCAGGGCAAACACTCCTTAAGTTGCCAGAGTCAGGCCACTGCCTTGGAGGCCAGGCCACTGCCAAATGCTACTGCCTTTCCACCAATGCCACGGTCAGCCACGCCCAGGCGCGGAAAGCTTGCAAACTCCTTTTCCTGGGCTCCATATGCGTCGTCCCTTCTGCCTCGATGTCCCTCTACCCCTTGCCCCTTGACCCGGTCATCCCATACTCTGCCTCCTGGGATGCCACCTCCTCCGGGAAGACCTCCTTGCTGCTCCGCCCCCTTTCTCCAGGCAGCATGCTCCTCCAACCGCTGTCCTCACCGACACTTGCTCAGTCCCTCATGCAGGACCCCGACCCGGGGCGGAACAGGCAACGGTGCCCAGACGGCGAGCTCCAGGCACAGCTTCCGGAGTGAATAACCGGGCAACGTGCACCTGAACAAACGGCTTGCGCGCTCCTGTCTGACACCCGGCCCCTTCCAAGGAGGCCACAGATGACAGTGCAAACCAGGTTCTGGATAGTAAAGGTGCCATTGCCCTTGACCTCGAGGTCCAGATGATGCTGGGCAAAGCCAATGCAGCCCCTCCCAGACCTCACCTCCTCCCCAGGATCTCGCTACCCTGCATCTGTCCCCCTAAAGAGAAGGAGCTGGGTGATGGTGACAGACCAGTGGAAACACGTGAAGGGCTTGTTTCCAGAACACTCTGCCTGGCCCCTCAGGGCCCCCACCTGCGTGGGATGCAACCCTCCCAACCCTGGGATGGGCAGGCCTGGCTCAGGCGGGCTCTGCCCTCCCGCCTGCCCCTTCCCCGACCCCGTGCTTCGGGCCTCCTGGGGAGGGACTCGGGCGGCTCACAGGCTGGTGCTCCAGATCTCTGCCTGCAACGTGCCACCCTGTTGCAAAGCCTCCCGTGCAATCTGTCCCCCACCGTATGGAGTCCAAACACCTCCTCCGACTTCCCGCGCAGCTTCCCAGATTACAAACTACGCTCAGACACGCTGCCTCTGTGCATCGCCACCCCCCCCACCAGAGCAAGCGAGCGCCCCTCCCGAATCACGCAGGACGAGACAGAGGTTCAGAGGCGCGCCCGACGCGAGGCGGCCACGGTCGGAACTCAACTCCGTCCGGCTCAGAATCAAACTGCCGGGGGCACCAAGCGGCCCGGGCCCCCAGACTTGGGCCACCACCCCTGGTCCCGTGGAACGGGGACAACAGACGTTTGCCCGGGAGATGGCTACAAAGCCCGTTCTATCTCATGGCTCGTGGCCCTCAAAAGGAAGCCCCCTCCCCACTGCCCCTGATCCTTGGCCTGTGATGCTTCCTGAGAGCTGTCGTTCCTTCCTCCCTCTGTCCGTCCATCCCTCCACCCATCCACCCACTCACCCGTCCATCCCCCTGCCGGCCCGCCCCTCCACCTTGTCCGTCCTGTCCGGGCACACCTGGGCTAGGAGATGTGTACACAGCTAAATCGGGAGAGACGTGGTCTCCATCCTTCGAGGACAGAGAGAAACTCCACTGCTCTGTGCCTCCTGGATGCTTCGGTTATTAAACACGACAGTGGTGACAATGACGGTACTATCTCCTGAGCACTTACTAGGGGTCAGGCTCAACGCCAAGCACGCCTCTTGCATTTATTCATTTAACTCTTGAAAGAACCTTGTGAGGTGGCCGCTGTCCCCATTTTCTAGATGAGGGCGCTGAGGCCCAGAGAGGTGACGTAACTGGGGTTTGAGCCCCGACGGTCCCTCCAGAGTTCTGGGGCCGTAAACAATGGTTGTCACTGTAACTGGCCCAGGAGCCCACAGTGTCAGGATTCTTACCTGGAACCCTCAAAAGCACCCCTGTAACTTATCACTACCAACGTTATCCACCTTCTTAGGCAAAGGAGGAAACTGAGGCCAGGAGTGAAACAAGCAGCCGGGCCTGGGGCTGGGCTGTGAACGCAGGAGGGGGGACCGGGGCTGGCCCCCGTGCTGCCGGGCTCTGTGGTCTAACGGCTCCCTCGATACGTTCGTTCATGCAGTCAACAACCACCGCCACGGAGTCCCCCGCTCTGGAGGTTCAGGGACGATCAGGTGCGGTCCCTGCCTGGCTGCTTCAGGAAGGGCCGGAGCGATACAAACAGCAACAGTGACCTTCCCGCTCGTGGCGATAAAGCGAGAAAGCAGAGAGCTGGCGGGCTCGTGAGCGCACGCTCCGTGCACACGAAGCACCTTCTGCAAATCCTATCTGGTTCTCACCGTAACCCGTTTCGCAGATGAGGAAACAGAGGCCCAGGGGCCACGGCACTCGCCCCAGGTCACAGAGCTCGGAACAAGCCGAGGGGAAACTTGTCCAGGGTGGAGGATCTGTGCCAGGAGCCTCCCCCCAGCTCTGCCCGTTGCCCTGACAACGGGCCTCAGCTCCGAGGCTGGGCCCACTCCCCAGAGGACTTGGGGTCCCAGGGACTCGATTCCAGGAAGCCGGCCCCAGACGATGCCACATTCCCGCCCTGCTCCCTGAAAAAGTGAAACAACAAAGACCTCGGGAACCAGCTGGACCTGAAGGCCTCTGGGGCTCAGTGGTGATGCCCGGCTTCCTGCAAATGGGCAGAGGGGGGCCCTCCCCCATTTTCTGGAGGTGGAGACTGAGGCTCGGAGCCCGCAGATCTTGCCAGGACCCACGTCCTGAAGCCCAGCCTGAGCCTACAGCCCAGGAGGAGCAGGGCTCAGAGGGAAAGAGAGGAAACTTTCTAGACTTTGGGATTAGTGTCTGTGGTTCCCATTGAATTTTTAGAAGTTCCGTACAGCAGCTTATATTTGTTCCTCTACCCCCCTCCCCCCCAGCCCGAGCCCACGGGATCCAGAACCTTGAGTTTCAGAGTCCTGTCTGCCTAAGACCCTGGACGCCTCGATTCCCCTCTGGGCTCTGTTCTCCTTGGGGAAAGGGAGACCCAGAAGTTGGCCTTGGGGTTTCCTGCGGCTGCTGGAAGATAACGGATATGAAAGGGCTTCGTAATAAAGGAACCTGCAAATGTTAAAATCGGAAGATGCCACTGGAAGCCCAAGCCAATGTGAGACCCGCTTCGGGATCCTCCTCAGGCTCCTCCTCTGTCCTGAAATGCCCCCTGCCCTTCCTCTGCCTGGCACACTCCTACTCACCCTTCAAGACCCAAGCCAAAAGTCACCTCCTCCAGGGAGCCCTCCCTGCCCCGTCAGGCAGGGTGGGTGGGACCTTGCAGATGCCTGCTTTATTCTATTCTGCCCCCCCCGCCCCCGCCCCCACCACAAACACACTGCAAAACCCACCCGGGCAGGGTCCTGGTCTGATCGTCTCTTGCCTCCTGGGCCTGGCACCGTGTCTGGACACAGGGTAGGTGCCCCGGAAACGTGGAAGGAAAGCAAAAGCTAAAGGCATTTTCTGTTCGTCTACAAATCCAGCTGCACACCCAAGATTCTCCCCGCAGAGGAAAAAGGAGCCCGAAGTGAAAGCAAATCACCATCATTTCCTTAACCAGCTCAGGGAGCCGCGGAGGAAATTCTCACACTGGATTATGGGAGGGATTTTGCCTTTATTTTTAATTTGTGCCAATATCTAAGAAAGCGGCACTTTATTCTGAGCCCATCATGCACCGAGGAGCTTCGAATCTGCCGCAGGAGGCAAACTTTCCCGGCCCAATTTCCCGATGCACGGCTCTTCTCGGAGGCTTGCTTGCCAGCGAGGAATAATCAGATTATGTAGCTGGGTTTTAAAAGATCACGGTTTGTCTCATTTTCCAGGGAAGTGTGAACTAAAAAAAAAAAAAAGAAAAAAAAATTTTTTTTTTCCCTCCCGGGGCTCTGTTAAGAGCTTCCAGAACTTAATTCAGTGTTAAATGGGTGTAATTTGGGAAACTCATGCATTATTTCTTAATTTCTCGAGGCGAGCCTGCACACATCTGCTGAGGTACGTGTGCGTGCGGACAGATGGGCGGTAATCGGGAGTGCACGCCCCGGTCGGGGGAGGGGAGGGGGCAGGCAGTCGAAAACACGCGAAGTAAACGCTCCATTCATGGTTGACGTCTAGAAATCTGGGATGGGAGGCATTAGCATTGCATCTCGGCTCCTGCTTTTCCGCCTGCGTGGCCGGGGCGGGGGTCTGAAGCCTTTTACTGGAGTGAAATTCACCATCTAAGGGTGGGGGGGGCGGGTCTGAAGCCTTTTTCTGGAGTGAAATTCACCATCTAAGGGTGGGGGGGGGGTCTGAAGCCTTTTATTCAAGGGAGTGAAATTCACCATCTAAGGGTGTGTGCAGCCCCCTCCAGGTCCCCCCCATCCCAGGCAGCCTCGGGCATCCCAGGCAGGGTGGGGGGAGCCTCTGAAAAACGCCTACCAAGTCTCCATCTTATCCCTGAACACCCCCGGCCTTCTAGGATGCTCGTTCACCGTGACCTTGAGCCTGTCACAGGCCAGCTCGGGCCTCAGTGTCCCCATCTGTATCTGGAGAGGCAGACACGTTTCCAGGTCCCTCTCGGGACCCACAGCAGCAGCCTCTGGGACTTCCCTCTAACCGAGCACATATGCCGGGGTCCCCATCTTTGTCTGACCCCCCAACTTCAGGCTATGGAGAGTGGGGGCTTCCACACCCAAGACCCCCCGCCAACCCTCATGTCCCGCATCGCTGAATGGGAAGACAGGCTCACCGGGTGAGTGAGTCACCAGTGAGTGGCCAAGTCAGGAGGACCAGAGAAGGCTCTCCAGAAAATTTCTGACCTGGCCACGGCCAAGGGGAAAAGGAGGGAGGGGCTTGTCACAGGTGGGCCTAGCTCATACGGGAGGGGGGTACATTAACAGGGTCTGGGGTGTCAAGACAGCCACAGTCCCAGCCGGCGAATGATCTGTTTAGACGCTCAGTCATCAAACAATCTGAGCCCTGGTTCATCTCTGGCAGGGACTCCCTGGGGACAGGTCTGAGGCCTTGGGATCTCCTCCATTTCCCCGCGGGGGGGGGGGGGCGGTCACACATAGACAAGGGGTCAAGGAATGTGCGTGCTGGAGGCAGGGAGTTAGGAAGGAAAAAGAGAGGCGGGGAGAGAAAAGGAGGAAACGGCTCGGTGCAGGGTGAGCCCAAACAGGGCTGGGAGCACCTGCTGTCCCCAGGAGGGCGCAGCCCAGGCCTCTGGTCACCCTCCTCGCTTTCGCTGGCTCCAGATGTTCAGGACACCACCCTACAGAAGAGCGTGTAGGAAACAAGGCCCTCCTGTTCTTAGAGGTCGACTGCTGTTTTGGTGAATTCTAGAAAGGGCCGCTGGGCTGGGAAAAGGCACGTCTTGAGGGAGCTGGGGCCGGGGCTCTCAGTTCATCCTAGGGTCAGTGCCGATCTGTTGTGTGACTCAGCTGGGGAGACGCAAGCCAGCAGAGGCTGGGTTAATAGAGGCAGAGCATTCCCAAGAAGGGAGGTGATACCTATCACTGGAGCGTGAGACGGGCCGCTCTCTGGACCAGTCCAGAGCAGAGCAAACAGAAGGAGGTGAGACCCCAGAGACCCGCACGGCATCTGGGGAGCCGCAGGACAGCCACGAGACAGGAGCTGGGCTCCGGGCAGCGCAGTGTCGTGGTTAGGAGCGTGATCCCGGCGGGGTCACCCGTCACTGCTGTTCTGTCGTATGACAGCATCCATAATCGCCGGGGCCGGTGCTTGCTCAGAACAGCACCCGGCGCCTAGTAGGCTTCCTGGCTTTTGCTACCAAATGCTGTCCTGCTGTGGGGAGGTGCCACCTTGTGCCCCTGTCACCGAAGCCGCGGATCGTAGGCAGGCAGCTGAAGCGGCCAGGTCTGGTGTCCCCGGCTCCCTCCCTCTCCCAGAAGCCAAGGGCCGGCGACCGAGGCACTGCTCTCCCGCAGCGTGGCCGGAAGCGGGAGGGCTGTCGAGGGTCTGGCCGATTGATTGTCCCAGAGGGCTGGACACCAGACCCGTCTCATCTTCCCCACCTGCCCTTCCCTCTGCCCGCCCCGACCTTGGGCGCCCCTCCTCGCTGCCCCACCCCTGCTTCTGAACCCTCGCCCGGGCCGGGGCTGGGGGGCGTCCAGCTCCCCGGCGCCAGGCCTGCTCGGGCTGCACCATCTGCCAAGCGTCTCTCTAGTCCTGCAGCATCCCCCCCCCTCCTCCCCCTGCCTGATCTGCATCTTCAACCCGTAGAGGGTCTCTGCCCAGAACACCTTCTGCTCCTCCCGTCTGGCTGATTCGGGCCTGCCTTCTGGAAGGCTCCCCGCCCCCCTGCACCCCTCCTCGGGCCACCCCCTCCCCCGGGGGGTAGATCCTCCCCACCTGCGCCCCCGCACCTCGGCTTCCCCCAGGCAGGGCTCCAACCCCACTGGCTCGTCGTCCGGGGGCTGTTTCCTCAAAAGCTGCCAAGGGCAGAGGTGGGGGGGGGGGCTTGTTGGGTTGTGTGCGTGAAGTGAAGGAATGAATGGACGGATGGAGAGCAGGTCCGGGGAGTGGCTCTCGGCATCTCCCTGGGGCAGGCCCCCCCTCCCCTCCTTCTCCCCCCTCTCCCCCTGCAGAAGTCTGAGCAGCCCTGGCCGTGCCCCCACCCGGGAGAGGGGGCGTGGGGCACACGCACACCGCAGATGATGCTGGCACACGCACACACACACACGCACAGCTCCAAGCCAGACTGCTTCTCCTGACCTCCCCGCAAGCCCAGTACCTTCCAGACGCCTGACACGGAGGAACTCGGCGTGACAGTCACGTTAAAGAACCTGGCAGGACCCCCGACCTGGGGCTTTCACCTTGAGCCCCGAGGTACAGGGGCCACCTGGCTACAGGGAACTTTCTGGCCACCTCTTGCCCTGCACTCACCCCCCCACTCAGGACAGGCAAACAGCCTCCCTGGAGGGATGGATTCTCTGCAGGGAGGTGTCCTGCCCCGAGCAGTCACAGATTCAGGGTTGGGGGGGACCCTCTGATTCTGGACAACCGTGACCAGCGTGGGGACTGGCCTGAGCTGGCCCCAGGGGCCCCGGGGTTATTCTGATTCTGGTTTTGAAAGCCATTTCCAACCATTTCCCGAAGACTCTGCCCGTCGGTGAAAATGTCCCAACGTCCCGCTGGCCCACATGCTTCCTGGTCACATTCAGACCATCGGACAGGTGAAGAAAGCAGGGCTGACGGAGGAATCCCCCTCGGCCTGGCTCTGAGTGGGGCCTAACTTGCTGGCTCAACAGTCTTTCCATCAAGGCCCAGAATGAGATTCACAGGACACCAGTGACCGAAGATATCTTAGACACACCGGGGTCAGGGTCCTCGATCTACAGACTAGGGCACTGAGGCCCAGAGAGGGGCAGCTAGCTGCCTGGGGTCACACAGCCAACAGCACCCGATCAGAACTTCCAGGGCCTTCTCGGCGCGACCTCACAGAGGTGGCATTGGCTGCGAAGCCACTTTACAGATGGGGAAACAGAGGCTCTGAGGGGTCAAGCACCTTGCTCAAGGTCACCCAGCCAGGGAAGCCAGGGCCAGATAGAGGCCACCCGCTGTGATTCCTGGCGAAAGGCACTCTCTGCTCCTCCCATCCAGGTCCCGGGTTCCTTGGGCAGGAGCCGTCACTAAGCCAAGGGATCAGAGAGGCCGAGAGGCAGAGTAGACACAAAGAGGCATGCAGACACATTCCCACGGCAGATTATGTAACTCCCCTTCCCTGGCCCCATCGCCCCAGGGGTGCGGCCCTGAACCCGCGGCGCGCACACCGACCCACCGGCCCGGGCCCACCAGCCGACGCCGGCTCTCTCCAAAAAGAGGACAGTTGGAGGCGCCAGGACGCGCTGGCATGTCTTCCTCCTTTCTTTTTTCCTCCGCCGGGCTAACCAATACTAATACTAATAATGATAACAATAATTAGAATAAATATAACCTGAAGACGCTTGGGGTCTCGTTACCATGGCAACCGCTGGCGTTAATGAGCTGCCGAGGCCGCCGCCGGGCCACCCCGCCCCGGGCGCGGGATCAATATTGATTCGGCCCCGAGAAGCGGCGGCGGCGGCTCCACTGGGGCCACGCGGCAGGCGGGGAGCCCGGGGCGCGCTCTTGGAGGGGTCTTCCCGGTGGCCCGCGCCGCCCGGCTGGGGCCCCCGGAACCGGCCGGGGCCCCAGCGTGCCTCCGGAACTCTGTCCGGCGCGCACGGGGCTCCCGGCCCGCTGCGCTCCCGGACTCGGTCCTCGGACGCCGGTCCCCACCTCGGACGCGCGTTCCGGTCCCAACTGCCGCGTACCGGCACGACGCGCTCCGGACCGCTCCTCGGAGCCGGGGCCGGGTCCTCTGCAAAGGCTCGGCGACCCCGACCTTGAGCGGCCCCGGCGCGGACCCCAACGCCGGGGCGCCGGCGACCCCACACGGCTCCCGCCCCCGGACTCTCCGCCGGGCGGCCCCGGCCCCTTTTCCAAAGCGCGCCGGACCCCCCCCCCCTCTCTTCCCCCCGAGCCACCGAACGCTCCTCTCCCAGCGCGCCCACCCCTCCCCGGCCCCGGCGCCCGCACCCCCTTTCTCCCGGGGAGCCCGGGCGCCGAAGACCCCGCCCCCCCCCACGCGCCCGAACCCTCCCCCGCCAGGAGCCCCGCCCCCGGCCCCCCTCCGCGAGGCGCTCGGACCCCCGCCCGGCGCGCCCCTCCCCCGCCCGGCCCGCCCGCCCGGGGCGCCGCTCACCTCGTGCCCGCCGCCCGCTCGCTCCTCGCTCCGCCGCCGGGAGCCGGCGCCCCGCGGGGCTGAGCCGCCTGCCGGGGGCGCGGGGCCGCCCACGCCCCCCGCCGCCACGGCCGCCGCCGCAACAGTTGTCCCGGCCCCGGGTGGGGGCCGCGGGGACCGGGGGGCTGGGGCGGGGGGTGGGGGGAGGCTCCGAAGCGCGCGGGGCGCCGGGGCTCGGGCCGGGACTCCGGCTGGCGCTCCGGCCGCCCGCCGCCTGCCCCGCCGGCTCCCGCGGCTACTGGGCGGCCCGCGCCGGCCCCGCGCCCCGCGCCGCGCCCGCCGCCGCCGCCGCCGCCGCCGCCGCCGCCGCCGCGCTCATGCTCGCCGGCCCCGCGCCCGCCGCCGCCGCCACTTCACTCTTTGCCGCTCGCCGCTCGCGCCGCGCCCTCTGCTGCCCCCTGTCCGCGCTCGCGGCTCCCCGCCGGCCGGCCCTCTCCCCGCGCCGCGCTCCCCCTCTCCCCGCGCCGGCGTGCGCCCCGCCCGCCCCGCGCCGCTCGCTCTTTCTCTCGCTCTCCCGCTTTCTCGCCCTCTTTCTTCCTCCCTCCCGCTCTCCCCTCCCCCCTCCCTCCCTTCCTCCCTCTCGCTCTCCTCCTCCTCCTCCTCCTCTCGGTTTCTTTCCCAGTCTCCTTCTCCCTTCCCTGGGCGGCTCGCTCCTTCTTCCATCCCTCTTTCTCTCCTTCTTCCTTCCTCCCTTGCCACTTTTCCCTCCCCCTTTTCCTCCGCGCTCCCTCCTTCCTTTTCCCTCTGCTTCTCTCCCACCGGCGGCTCGGATTCCCGTCTTCCCAGCCCCCCCCACACTCCCCGGCCGCCTTCCAGGTGCGCCCCGTCCCTTCTGCCCCGAGGACCCAGTCCTGGCGGCCTTCCTGCCACAGGAGCACCCCCCCTCCCTGCCCCTCCAGGGCCGGCCTTGTCTCCCCAGACCCTTCTCCGTCCAGGGAGACATTCCTTCTGGCCAGGCCCTCCCTGCACCAGGTGGTCAAGGGCAGGGTCGGCTCGGGGAGGAAGTCGTTCACATCAGACGAGATGCTCAGTTCGGTTTCCTGCGGGGAAAAGACCGACTTCTCTGAACCCTTGACCTCCTCTGGGGCTCCCCTCTCCTGTGCCGGGTCCTTCTCTCTACCCATCCTCCCCAACAGCCCCTGTTTCCTATCGGCCCCCCATTTCGCCCTTCACCTGCAGGACGCGGCTGTGCTGTGTGGTGGCCTTGAGCCAGGGAGCCAACTCAGTAAGCCATTTCCCCACCTTCTGTGCGGGGGCCCAGTGACCTCCAGTGGTAGGGACCGTGGGGGGACATTACAGGGCCCCCACAGGAGAAGTGGTGATGAGGACGGCTATCAGCTGCTCATCTGGGGAGGGAGAGTAAGCCTGAGAGCCATGGAGGGCAAGTCAGTGCCCCCCGCCCAGTGCAAACTCCCCGGGTCTCTCCCACCTTTGGATCTTCACGTTTATAGATGACTGAACTTCACCAGAAACTAGGCTGAGCCTTCGTACACCACAGCACCGCGTGGCGTCCTCCCCGTGTTACAGATGAGGCGGCTGGGGCTCAGAGAGGTTAGGGCACCTGCCCCGAGCCACCCAGCCGGCAAGAGGCAGAACCGGGGCTCCAGCCCAGATCCCCCTGCCTTCCAATCACGGGCTCTCCGCCTGAGACGGTTTTCTTCCCTAAAGAGGTCACGGCAGCACCTCCCTCATGGCATATTGTGGGGATAAATGAGACAGGGCACGTGTGATGCCCTTCACCTGCACCTGCAGACCCTCGGGGTAGTGGCGGGGGGGGGGGAGCGTGATCATCCCATGTTGTGCATCATCCCATGCACAAGACAGGTTGAGGAACAGGCTGGAGTGCTCATGGGAGTTCAGGTTGACAGGGGACTGTCCTCTGTGGGCAGAGGCTGTGTCCTGGGGTTCACTGACTGAGACCTTATAGAGTGGGGTGTGTGCATGTGTGTGTGCGTGTGTGCGTGTCTCCCTGGGTGAGGGATCTGTGGATGTGTGGGGCCTTCAGGAGGTTGCAAAGCCTCGTTATTCAGAACCCCCCTCCCCCATCAGGTCGCCGAGCGGGGCTCTGGGCCCGTCCTGTGTCTGGTGTGCGACTCGCGGAGCTGGGACCAGCTCAGTGCCCTAGGGAGGCTCACCGTCCAGTCGGGTGATGACTCAGGATGTTAACCCTCCAGCAGCCCCGGTTTTCTACCCGCTGGAGCACAATCCCGTCCTGGCATCCAGGGCCCAGCCCGCCTTCCCAGCCTCCCCCGCAGCTGGGCGCCCTGAGCTCCAGCCACCTCAAGGCCGCTAGGGGCTGGGGTTTCCCAAGCCGGCCCCTGGGTGGACTCCTCAAGCCTCCACTACCCCCTGGGCTCCAGGGCCTGAACCTTCTCCTTCCCCGACCTTGGACAAAGCCAGGTTGCCTCCCTGAGCCTCCGTTTCCTCGTCTGCAAAATGGGGGTGATTTTATCCACCTCAAAGGGTCAACGTAGAATTAAATGAGCAACTGTGTCATAAAAGAAGTGAGCACCTGGCACTTAGCTGGTGCTTGATCTGCATCAGTGTCCCTTCTGTTCTTCCAGGAAGTCCCCAGTGGGCAGGAGAAAGCATGGGCTTTGGCACTGGTCAGACTTGGGCTTGAGTCTCGGCTTGGCTGTTCACCAGCCGTGTGATAGAGGGCAAGTTTGTTCACTTCTCCCAGCTCCCGTGTACTGGTTTCCGACGGCTGCCGTAACAGGGACCCCAGACTTGGTGGCTCAGAACGACACATATTTATTCCCTTGTAGTTCTGGGGGCCAGAAAGCCCAAAAGCAGTGTCCCTGGGCGTCCACGGGGCTGCCCCCCCGCGAGACTCTGCTCCTGCTCCCGGTGGCTGCCAGCAGCCTGGGCTCGTGGCCGTGTCACTCCCTTCAAGGCCAGCACCTGCTCATCTGTCTGTGCTCCTCCTCACGTGGACGGCTCCTCTGGGTCCCCTCGGAAGGTCCCCTGTGATTGCACTTGGGGTCCTCCGGTAATCCAGGGTAATCCCCCGTCTCGGGGCCCTTCTTTAATTATATCTTCAAGGCTCCTTTTTTTTTTTTTTCCTTCTTGCCAGATCAGGGAAGATCTCCAGGTTCAAGGGGCTGGGGCACAAGAAGGTATCTCTGGGGGTGGGGGTGGGGGTGTGAAGCATCCTCGGGCTCCGGAGCTCCAACCAGCAGGCGGTGCTCCTGCAGCAGGCGGAGGCGGAGGGGGGGCTCTGAGGGCTTCTGGGGGCCGGGTGAGCCGAGCCCGGACCCTGGTATCCGTGCACCCAGGCCACAGATACTCGTGTCTCCTCTGGGGGCCCGGCTGGGGGAGGGACAGTTTCGGGGGGGGTGATGTGTGTGCAGGTATGACACAGACCGCCGTGGGAAATGTCACCCCCGTTTCTGAGCCTACTGTGTGTCGAGCTCCACATCCCCTGTCGCCTTTAATACCAACCCTATTTACTATTTCTCTGCCTTCGGGAGGCCTGTTCCCCCGCAAACGCTGCTGCTCACCGGGGCGGGCAGGCGGGAGGACTGGAGATGACTCACGCTCTCTCTCCCCGTGAAGAGCAGCCTTTTCAAAGGGCTGGCTGGGGAGGGAGCTAAATTTAAAGCCAGGCCTCCCGACAAGATCACCTGCCACATCAGAATCACTGCCGTTTAATTAGAAGTTGGGGGCACGAGGCGTTCAGCAGAGGTCCGTGAGGGAAGCCCCCTTTGGGAGGGAGCGAGGCCCACGGAGGCCGAGCCCCTGGGCTGGGCAGGGGGAGGGGTGCCAGCGTGCGCACCCCCCAGCTGCTCCCCCCCTTCCCGGCCTCTGAACCACCTGAGCAGACTCTCAAGTCTCTCCTCCCTCTTCAAGATCTTAGGGTTCCGACCCCGAGTCCCTGTTCCCCCAGTTCAAGACAAGGCCCCGGGGCTCAGAGACATTGGAAACCTCACCCCCCAGAGTCACCCATGGAGGATGTGGCCAAGCCTGGATTTGAACCACTGGTCTGGCTCGGGGCTTGTATTCTGGGCCATCTGGCCACTCGGTCCCTCCTGTGGGGAGGACGGGGGTGGTGGGCAGGCCACTCACCTCTTGCTGGCTGTTGCCTTCTCAGTCCAAAGAGGCTGCCCCACCTCTGGATAAAGCACTTTGAAGGGCCCTGGAGGGCATCACGTCCACCCGCCTCGTTCACGGAGGACACGAGCCCCGGGAGAGTGGGAGGAGCTGGCCGGCAGCCGGGCCTCTGGGCCTCCCAGCCCCGCCCCCTCTGACGCATGAGGCCAGTTAGGTCACGGCCACCCTGGGACCTCGCTGCTTACGCTCTCCCAACTGGCCACGGCAGTCACGTGTTGCAGAAAAGCTATAGCTTCCCCGTGGTGGCAGAGCCACGGGGTCGGTGGGACGGCCCAGCGATGGGGGACCAGGGCCCCAAGCTTGCACCCGGCGGCCCGGGCCAGGCTCTCGGCCTGTTTGCTCACCCGGAAGACGTGGTGAGTCTTGACCTGCTCAGAGCCAGGCACATAGTAGGTGCTCAGGGTGTGAAAGCCACTGCCGTGGCCGACTGCCATTCTGAGGATCTGGGAGACCGGATGCGGTGAGCTGGTCGCCGATCGCCCGGTCCAAGAAGGCTGTTCCATGGGCCAGACGGGCCACGGCGACACCAGCATGTGCAGTGTCCTGCAGGCCGTGAGCGGGGCCATAAACTCACCAGGGGGCCTCTGCGGAGTCTCCCGCTCCTCCCTGCTCCCGCCTGCCTGCCTCCTGGCCACAAGGTGTGAACACAGTTTCTATTCTGGCCCTGGCAGGAAGCCCGGCAGGGCCACTCAGAGCCGAGAAGAGACCGGGTTTCTGTCTGCATCCAAAGTGCACGTGGCAGGCCCATTTCTAAAATGTTCCCACCACCTCCAACCCCCCCCCCCCACCCGCCCTGCCGTTACGCTGGATGACTTTACGTGCCCAAAGGGGTTTTCTAGATACGATGGAGGTTACTGATCAGTTGACCTCAAGGAGCTGATCCTGTGCCCGAGCTGATCGCAGGAGCCCTTCCAAAGCTGGTGTCAGAAGAGGAAGTCGGAGATGCAGCCCCCAACCCAACCAAAGGAAAAGAATCTCCGTCCTGGGCCACCAGGAACCGCATTCGCCAATCCTGAAGGAGCCCCGGAAAAAAGTCTCCCAGAACTTCCTCTCGAGGGCCCGTCTGGGCTGATACCTTGATTTCTTTTTTTTTTTCTTTAAAGTTTAGTTATTGGGGCGCCTGGGTGGCTCCGTCGGTTAAGCGTCCGACTTCGGCTCCGGTCACGATCTCGCGGTTCGTGAGTTCAAGCCCCGCGTCGGGCTCTGTGCCGACAGCTCGGAGCCTGGAGCCCATTTCGGATTCTGTGTCTCCCTCTCTCTCTGTCCCTCCGCTGCTCGCACTCTGTGTCTCTCCCAAAAATAAATAAAACATTAAAGTGTATTTTGAGAGAGAGAGGGGCAGAGAGAGAAGGAAAAAGAGAATCCCAAGCAGGCTGCCCGATACGGGGCTCGATCTCACGAACCAGGAGATCATGACCTGAGCTGAAACCAAGAGTCAGACACCTAACTGACCGAGCCCCCCCAGGCACCCCTGGGCTGATGCCTCGATTTCTGCCTTGTGAGACCCCAAGCAGAGGACTCGCTGAGCCCACGCGGCCTTCTGACCTGCAGAGCTCTGAGGTAATAAACAGGCGCTGCATTTATTAAGCGCTAATAGAAAACCCAATACACTCAGCCACGACTTGGTGCCAATTACTTACTTAATTTTGATGGGGCGAGGATGCTTACAGCCCATGCCTCCCGCTGCAGACCCCCAGGGTGGTCTTTGTGCAGCCCAGCCCTGACCTAGCCCACCCCTCTGCCTGCGGCCCTTCTGTGGTTTCCTCGGGCACCGTGGGTATTAAGTCCCGACAAGCCTGTGAGATTGGAGCCGACCGATGTCCTCAGTCACTACGACAGTCTCGCAGGTGAGGGACTCGGGAGGGTCACACCGTGACTCCAGTTCTCGGGAGTGGCAGGAGCTGGGGAAGCAGGGCCCTGGCCGTGAACCCTGGCCTCCTGAGAGCCAGCTGGTGGCCACGGGCAAGTTCACCTCCAGAGGCGGGAGGAGCGGGGGGGCTGGCTCTCAGGAGGCACCGCGCAGGCCCACACGGGAGGCAGAGAGGCCGCGCTGGGGACAGTGAGAGACCTCCAGCCAGGCCTCAGATGCCCGGCCGGTCTGTCCCCCGACCCCGACACGCATCTGACTGATAGGACCTCCCTTCCCGTGTCCGTCCGGGTTTGGACTCTGCTGCGGCCCGTGGCTCCGGGGCTCCGGTGTCTCACCAACACCTCCAACCCGGCGCACGGATGACGGAGATTAATACGATGCAAATTGGTGGGTTGAACCGAGCACCCTGAGCTGAGGCCTAATTTGCACGCAGCCCGGCCCTCCCCGCGGGCAGGCCCCGGAATAATCACAACAACAGTGATGATCCGGATCATTGGCACGTACAGAACCTCTTCAGCTCGGGGCCGTCCATCGGCACTTACGCCCAGAGGAGACGCGGGGTGTAGGGGCGGGGGGCCACCCTCGTCTCAGGGCCGCAGGAGGGGGCCCGGCGAGGTCCCGGGACAGGCCTGAGGTCACGCTGCCGGTGAGAGGCAGGCCAGGGGCGGAGATCGGAGGGCCTCGCTGCCCCGGCGGCCCCTCCTCAGAAGCTCCGCCTTGGGAGACTGGGGCGAGGGCTTTGCTCTCTGGAACGGTCGCTGGAGAGGTAGGGCGAGGCAGCTGAGGCCCAGATAGGGGTCTCCACCTTGCAGCGGCATGACCCCGGCCGCCTAATCTGTCTGGGATGATGATCTACCTTTTCTCTCGAGTTAAGTGGACAGCTTCTCGGGGCGGGAAGTGCGCCTTCCCTCTCCCTGCTGCCTGGGTGGGCACAGGGTACCGGCTCCGTAAGCATATGCACTCAGTGGGTGCTCTGTGCCCCCCGGCGTCACGTGGATGCGCCCCCGAAATCGTCACTACCATACCAGAAGTTGCTTCTGCACACTCCTGTTTACAGCTGACAAAACAGGCCCAGAGAGGTTAAGGGACTGGCCCAGGATCACACAGCTAAGAAGTGGTAAAGCTGGGATTTGAACCTGGGTCTGTCCATCCCCTGCCCTGGCCCCGTGCTCTCAGTGCCACGAGGAACAGAGTAGAGAGCCCTGGAACGGGAGCACGTCCTGGCCTTCAGGGCCCTCCGGCTCAGACGGCGTGGGGCTCTGGGGGCTCAGCCGGGTGCCGCTTCTCGCGGGTTTAACCCAGGCAGGTTGGGAGGGGTTGGGAGGCAGGTTGTCTAGGGTTCTAGGGTTCCACAGGCCCCCCGTGACCTGGATCGGAACTCCAGGCTTCTCTGACTTTGGCCTCTCCAAATATTGTCAGTTGTTTGACTTAGCCTCCCAGAGCCACGTGTCCTTGCAAGATCTCGTGTTTCCGGGGAGGCCCGGAGAAAGTGGAGCCTTTGGTGGTGGGTTCAAGCATCTGTCTGAATTCCGTTCCGGTGAGACTGTCCACTGTGGGGAGCGGGCCCCGGCCCGGACAGCTGGGGGGAGCCCGTGACCCTGGCCCAGTAGCCCCTGCCCGTCCGGTCAATGTCCTGGCACAGCTTATTCACAGTCAGCATCCACCATGAGTCGGACCCTCCGGAGGGAGGGCTGCTCAGGAGCCTGAGGGGTGCGGCTGGGGTGACGAGACTAAGAGGGGGGTCACAGGCTGGGACGCCCCACAGGCCCTGTCCCAGGGCTCTTCTGGCTGAGCAGGGCCAGCCCACCCCCGGCTCCTGCAGAAGGAGGGGAAAGTCCAGCTTCTGGAACCCGATTCGTATACCCCATGCCGAGCCCAGACTCTGCAAATACTCCCTCATGAGCATCCCCAGCCCCCCATAAGGGAGGCTCTGTTAGCTTTGCCCCATTTCAGTTGAGGATGGGGGGGGGGGATCAGAGAGGTTAAGTGCCTTGCCCAGGGTCACACAGCAGGTAAATAGAGGCCTGTCTACCTTGTGTTAGAATTCCAAGCTCAGAACCGTTCACACCAATATCCCTCTCTGGGTCAGAGAGAGTGAGGCCTCACTCTGGTGCCCTGGGGGTGCCTTTGTGTCCGTCCTGCCCACAGGGACTAGACCATGGCGGGGCCAGGCTCCCCGCGGTCGCTTCTGTTCAGGCCTCGTGCTGAGGTCTCCCCAGAGACCAATGCCCGGAGCCGGAACCCAGAGCGAAGACAGCATCGGCTGTCTTCTCCTTTCAGAGCCCTGTGGGAGTGTCCTGGCCAGGGATGCACCTGCAGAGATAGGACCCCAAACCATGGCCCAGGAGCGCAGCCTTCCAGGATTAGCACCAGGAAGCCCCACCGCAGATGAGCAAACTGAGGCTCAGAAGTGTCCAGTGACCCGCCCAGGGTCATCCGGCACGTTAAACCCTCCCGTCACCTTGATGTATTTTAACGTGAAAATTACAAACCAGCCGTGGCGCACGACTCCTGGGTCCGCCTCATGTCGCAGCAGGCCCTCGGATGAGTCTCTTTCCCTCTCTGAGCCTCGGTTTCTTCATCTCTGAGATGGGGACAGCAGTTCCTATCTTTCAGGGACCCTGTGATAAACGGCCAGCTGAGGCCATGTTGGGAATGCCCTTGTGTAAAGTCCGGCACGCGGCGGGGACCCTGCTTGGCTAACCGCACCCTCTACCCCCGCAGGTCACCTGTGCCTGTAGTTCGGTCTTTCTCTGTCTTCCACCCACAAGGCCACAGCAGAACCAGCTTGGGGACGAGCACGCTGGGAGAGTAAGGGGGGAAACAGAGTCATCAAGCACGGCGTGGGGGGACTTTGGGGCACCTCCCCACAGGTGGAGTCCGCAGGGCCGACGATCCGAGAACACCCTTGGCCAAGAGCATGGGGCCTGGCGGTCAGAGAAGGATAGAATGGTGGCCACGGATGCAGAGGCCACTCCGTGTGGGTGCTCCGCCCGTGACCCTGTCGCGGCCGGGGGCTTCCCGAGGGCCGGCCTGGGTCCGACCCCGCTCCGCGTCCTTAGCGTCGCAGCTCAGGGCCCAGCCCCGAGGTGGCCTTCGTTCAAGAAGCTGTGTCTGTGGTTCTAACCGGCCCGGGCGAAGCGAGTCTGCAACTTGGCCCCGATATTTTATTAATAAGCACGTTTGGCACTTGCCTCACACCTTTCATCGGCAGCTCTCCCAGGCGTCCCCAACCTTAATTAATTCTCCCCGCACCCCAAACAAGCTGCTCTTGCCTTGGCAGATGATGATGTGGGAAGTCCTTAAAGGTGCCGTGATTAATCCCACCGCGCAATTAGGTCCCTCTCTTCCCCCCGCAGCTACTCCCTCCCTCTCCCAGCTGTCGGGGGGCCTTGAGACTTCAGACCCTCCCTGACTTCAGACCCCAACAACTCGTGCTGGATTTGGCCTCAGCCACCGCCCCCCCCTCCCCAGCTGTCCCAGTCCCCCCTGTGCCCTTTCCACATGGCAGCCAAGGGGATCCCGCCAAAGCACAACCCCAATCCTGCCTCCTGCCTGCCCCAAGCCCTCCCCTGGCCCCCCCACACCCGTGGACACCCAGCCTTCTTGCACCCAGTGTCTCATAGCCAGCCACCGAGGACACACCGAAGGTCTCCCGTTTTCTCCACGACAGGTTGCCTCTGTGCTGCCTCTTCTAGAATGCAAGTGACTTCTGCAGGAGCTGACACGTAAACAGTGCCCTGGAGACGACTGGCTCCGGCAACCCTTCCTTAAAGCGACTGCCTGCCTGCGCCCCAAAAATGAGATCGGGGCTCCTTCGGGGATTAATTAATCAATAAGTTCCACAGGTACTGATGGAGATTTTGCAGCTGCCAGGCACTGTCCTGGGTGCCCCGGGACGCATCCGTGGACCCTGGGCACCTGCGGGCGAGGATCTCACCGCGGCATCACTTACCTGCCTCAGGGCTGTGGCCCTCCCCCACCTGGCTGCCCCCCCTGGGCCGGGTCCCCCCACCCCGGCTGCCCACCCTGGCCTGTCCCCTTGCCTTCCGGAGCAGGGCAGCCCGTGGACCAGGCACTCTGTCAGCCTGTGCAAATTTGAGTCACTTCTCTCTCGGGACAGCAGGGCGACCTTGCCTGTGGGCCCCGGGAGCTAAGAATAGCCCGGGGAGCTGAGAACCCGCCGTCGCCCCTCCCAGCCCTGTGTGCGGCCGGGGCGAAAGGACCCTGCGGCCCGCGGAGGGGACAGCTGCTCCCGGCATGTTTGGGCGCGCGGCTGAGCCCTGCCAGCTGTTCGGAAGAGGAGAGGAGCCAAAGGAAGGGGGGAGTTTCCGACTCCAAAAGTGCCGAGCCCACGCTTGGCCGCTGTGCCTCCTGGAGTACCGGGAAGGTGCCTGAGCCCTGGCTCTGCCTGTCATCGGTGAGTGACCTTTGGCAAGCCACCTCCGCCTCCCAGGTGAGGAAATGGCACCCTTGCTTCAGCCTGGGGAGCTGGTCCACGGCCCCTCCCTACCCTGCGCCTCCGAAGCACCTAGCAGGTGCCCGGTGTGGGTCTCGTGCGTCCTCGTGGAGGGGCGGGGTGCAGAGACTGGCACACAGGTGAGCTCCGCAGGGCCGGGCTGGCCGGGAGAGGTCATGGCCACGCTCTGTGTCCCCGAGGGGCAGGGCTGGGGCCGGCAGGGAGACCGTGTGGGCCGATTGGGAAGAGTAACCCCAACCAGTGGAGCTGAGAGAGACGGTCCCGTCGGGTAGAGAGCTCCCCGTTTCTAGGGGCTACCAAGTGTTAGCTGGTCCTCTGCTCTTAAGGGGGATCGAAACAGTGACTCACATATATGTGGGCCGATGTCTCCTCGGGGGTTTCACGACGCTGGGGTTTGTCTGGACCCGGGGCCAGTAGGGGCAGGCTGTGTAGACTGTTGGCTAAAATCCGAAGTGCATCTGCCAGGCTGCTCCAGGGGGCCCCCCTCCATGTTTCCACTGCCCCAACAGGCACGGGAGGGGGGGAGACGAGATGGGATGACGGTGGCCCTGCAGACCCCCGTCCTGGCCCCCAGAGCTGGGCGGGGGGACGGACGTGAAGCCACGACCACAGGCCGGGCGAACGTGGACGGGGGGGACCTGATCCCCAGATGTGGCCGGAGGCCCCTGGGCTCGTCTCAGGAGCCAGAGAGGACGAGGCGAGGCCGTGACGGAAGCAAGAAGATGCTTCCTGTGCCGCTGGGCTCTGGGTGAGCGATTCACTGGCCAAATTCGCCCGGTCTCACAGAGGCGGAGCCTGAGGCTCCCAGAGGGTAGGCGAGAGCTCCCCACGACGGGTGCACCTTGCGGGTTTACTGGAGGATGCGAGGCAGGTGGCAGCGGGGTGGGGTTGGCGGTAGGGCCCCGGGGGGGCTGTGTTCTCCTGTGGCTTCCTTGCCTGAGGGGGAAACATGCAGACCTCTGGCTCTGTTCAGGGCCCTCGGTCCCTGTCCGCCTCCTGAGGTCACGCAGGTGTGGCTCCCTGTCCTGCCCATCAGGCTGGGGGCGGGGCTTATGCCTACCTGGGCCTGCATTCCGGGTCTCAGGGACCCTGAGGCGCCTCTGTCAACACGGAGACGGAGACGCATGAGCTGAGCACGGACAGGTTTAGACCGCGGGCAGGGCCTGGCGGGGTCCCCTCCCGGCCCCAAGTCTGGCCTCAGGGGCCTAACGAGGGACCCTCCTCTTGCAGCTAAATTCCCATTTGTGGTGAGCTGGGGCGGCCCCGCCCCTCCCCTGCACTCCCTGTGCCTCCCGGCAGGTAGCAGGTGCTCACTGGCTCCTGACCTCCCAGCCCCTTTTGAGAACCCTCCGGGGCCACTCAGTGGTGGCCACAGGGCTCCTAAGGGTGCCTCTCGGCATGCAGAGAGCACCTGACCTGCGCGCAGCCCTCGCGTAGAACTCATGGCAGCTAGTGGGGCCACACGCTGATTGGAGACACGAGCCGGCCACAGGCTGGCTTGTCCAAGAGGGCCCAGCGGCCGCCGGGAGAACCAGCTTTCTAAGCCTCGGTGCAGGGCGCCTGGGGGGCTCAGTGGGTTAAGCATCTGACTTCGGCTCAGGGCATGACCTCATGGTTCGTGAGTTCGAGCCCCGCGTCGGGCTCTGTGCTGACAGCTCGGAGCCTGGAGCCTGCTCGGATTCTGTGTCTCCCTCTATCTGCCCCTCCCCTGCTTGTGTGCTCTCTCTCTCTCTCTCTTGCTCAAATATAAATAAACCTTAAAGTAACCTTAAAAAATAAAATAAAATAAACCACAGTGCAGTCACAGAGGCTTTTGGGTCATTTGAGGACCAGAGACTCACGCAGTCAAGATATTCGGGGCAGCGCTGTGACTCAAATGCCCCTCTGCATCCCAGTCTACTCGCGGCCAGCAGCCCGAGGGACCCCTTCGCTCCCGGGTGCTCAGGCTCACCACGGCCCCATCCCAGCCAGAACCAAGGCAGGCTCGTAGCCTCCCTTCTCTGCAATACTCTCTCTCTCTCTCTCTCTCTCTTTTTAAATGTGCATTTATTTTATTTTTGAGAAACACAGAAAGAGAGAGAGAGAGACAGAGGCAGAGAGAGACTGAGAGAGAAGGAGAGAGAGAATTCCAAGCAGGCTGTGCTAACAGCACAGAGCCCGAGGTGGGGCTTTTTCCCTCCCGGGTCTGTTTTTGCGGAAGCACCTCCCTGCCCATCTGGGCACTTTTGCTCCTTTGTCATGTTGTTACAAATACGCCCAAGTTCTGGAGCAGGGGGGCTGGGGGTGGGGGTGGGGGTCCTGTATCTGCTGGCTTCCTGCTGTGCTTCCTGGGGGTGCCCCCCCCCCCCGCCTCCCCCCCTCCGCACACAGTAGGCCCTTAGCAAAGCTTTGCTGAACGCTCGGGGACATTTTGCAGAAATGTTAGGCAGCTCGCCTGCTGCTCCCGACTGTGCCAGTGTTTTTAATATTTTTGTTCCATTTATCAGAAATCAAGCCTACGTCAAGCACGGCAATACATCTAAATTGGTTGATTAAAGCATCAGGAAGAAAAGTGGTGCTTGGCGGCAATTAAACCAAAGCCACGGGAAGATTTGGAAATATTGTGATCTCTTCTGCGGTTTTTGCAAATAGGGTTTCTCTTCCTAGTGAGTCCGTGGTCTTTGTTTCATTATTTCTGGGGGTCCCCCCCCCCCCCCCCCGGGCTCCTCCCCGCCCAGGGTTGCGGGATACACTGTTACAGAAAGTGGCTTTCAGTCCTGACCACGCAGCTCTGTTTGCTTTTGCCGATTTGGGAGCCCAGGCTTATTGTGCAGCCAGGAAAGGCCTGGGGGCCTGGGTGTGACTCAGGGGTTGGGATTCAGAGGTTGAGGCTTCTCTCACCATCGCATGGAGGGATCAAGGGGAACCAGCCTGGCTGGGCCAGAGGCTGCGTTACATGAGGCAACCCACGCACTTCCAGACCTCCTTTCCTGTGCCTTTCTCATGTGTCCCTTTCCTCTACTCCACTGTCCTCCTTGCTGCTCCCGGGACGTGTCTTGCACACGCCTGCCTCAGGGCCTTTGCACGGGCTGGTCCTGCTTACCGGCTAGTTCTGCTGTCCCCCAATATCTCCGCCCACCCCGGGCTCCTCCTTCCTTCCTGCCTTGGCTGACACACGTGCCCTCCCCGAGGCGCCCTCCCCTCCTGACACTTCCTACCTGCCTTCTCGGCTTTTCCCCCTGAGGGGTTCGCTGTCATCTGCTACATTGCATGCGTACTTGCTGCTTTGCGAGGCGTGAACAGGTTTAAGAGTTCTTGAGGCGGTGGGGGTTCAGATCTGAAGGCTGAGGGAGGCACCAGGGCCCCCTCCTGGGTTTATGGTTTGAGGGTGGGGGTGGGGTGGGGGTGGAGCCACTTGCCCTAATGGGGAACCCAGGCGACACTTCCCTGACCAGCCACTGGTGTCCACAGTGTCCCCATTGTCCCCCCCGCAGCTGGCCTGTCCCCAGCGCCCACCTGGCACTCAACCTGACCTCACTGATTCCATGGTTGGCCCAGTTTCCCGGAGCCCCACCTGGAGTCACCGTTACGGGTTGAATTCGACCTCCAGAACCCACAGGTTGAAGTTCTAACGCCTCAGAACGTGGTGCTTTGGAAATACGACTGTTGCACATAGAATTAATGACGGAACCATAAGGTCATTCTGGAGTCCGCCCTAATCCGAGAGGACCGATGTCCTTATGAAGGGGAAATTTGGACCCAGACTCATTCACAGGGAGGTCATGTGAAGCCAGAGGCAGAGATCCGGGTGATGTGTCCATCCACATACCAGGGAATTCCCCACATTGCCAGCAAACACCCACACCCCCCCCTGCCTCCCCAGAAAGGGCGAGAAGCCCGGGCAGATTCTCCCGCTCAGCCTCAGAGGGAAGCAGCCTGCCCACACCTTGGCCTCAGACTTCCAGCTTCTAGAACCGTGAGAGCTTAGCTTCCCGTTGTTTGGGGCCCCCTCCCCTTGCCCCGGCCGTGGTGCTCTGTCACAACGGACCCCGGGACACCAGCCACGTGGCCCCACTCACCCGCACGCCCCTTCCAGCCCCCCCCACCCCCGCCCGGAACCCCTCTCCAGGGCCGCCCTCGCTCATCAAAGGAGTCAGTTCTCTGAGTCTCCGGTTCCTCGTCTGAGAAATTAGGATAAGAATACCCACCTCCCACGGCTGTCACGAGCCCTCAGCAGAAAACGCTGGAAAACACACCTGGCTCATCGTAGGGCTCAGTGACGGCTGGTGGCAGTGGTGTGCTGGTTATTTTTATTATTGGTGTATTAATAGCGTTCTTGTAATTAGCTGTCAGTTGCCGGGTCCGAGCCGGCCCTTGTGGGGATAAAAGTGCCTGGCGATTGGGTCTCTGCCGGCACCGCGTGTGGGGCAGGAGGCGGCCTGTCGGCGGGGGGAAGGGCTGCCATGCCATCACTTATTCAGACGGACCGTTGCCGCCTCTCTGTTCAGACACATCTGCCCCTAAGAGGCAGCTACGCCAGCAGCCAGCGCAAGGCAGCAAGATCAGGGCTCCGTCGCGGGGGCCCTGAGCCGGCCTGGGGACGGGGGTGGATGCAAGGAAGGCTTCACAGAGGAGGTGACTTTCGAAGGAGGCATAAAAGGAAAGGAATCCATGCACCTGGCCCCAGCGCCTGCATCGACGGTCGTCCCGTGACCCTGCAGGAAAAAACACACCACTCACGCTTGTCTGTCCCCCGGGAGGGCTCAGGCCGTCACCTTTGCAAAGTCCCACTGCCCCCAGGCCCTTCCCTCTAAGTCAGCCAAGGTAAGGACCGCAGGTTGCCCGCAAGGCCCATCCGGTGAGTGGGTCACCTTCCAGCCAGTTCCAAGAAGGCTGCCTGCCTGAGGGAACGAAGATGAAAACTCCGGACAAACGTCTAAAGCATTTCACAGACTCCCTGCCCCGCTCTTTCCGTTGGGGGTGGGGGGGAAGGGGGACAAAAGGCCAAGCCGATCTTGCTGAGGACGCACACCCCGCCGGGGCCGAGCCCAGACCGTCCAATACCTTCCCGGTCCTTCCACTCGATGTCGGCTCTGCGGCCGGCCACCTGCCTGTCCTTTTGAGCACCGAAACAGAGAGATAAATGGGGAAGCAGAGCCGGGCAGATGTCACCGTTTCTGAGAGCTGCTGCTCTCTTACCACCTGGGATTTTGTTTTCCCCCTTGGAAGCCAGAACATTCCAGCAGCGTGCGGTCTTTCTCTGCTGGCAGATTGAAGGCATCTTATAAACAGGCGCCTGAGGCGGACAAAGAGATACCTGTTTGCCGAGCGAGCACCAGTTCCGCTCGGGGAGCTGCCTCCTATGCTGTGGGTGTGGTTTCTTCTCTCTTCTCTACCCCTTTCACAGATGTGGTTGAAGGTGCAGGGAGAGCCCCCTGCGCGGGGAGCCAAGAGGTGAAGTCAGGGCTCTGAACGCCAAAGCTTGCCGCAGACCGGGTCAGAGTAAGATTTCAGGGATGGGCAGCTTTGCCGGGGAGGTGGCCGGGCTGGCGGAGGCCGGGGAAGGGGGGGGCGGGGGGCTTGGGTTAAAGGGAAAAGTGGCACCAGATGCTTGTTGCAAACAGCAAGGAAGATTTTATTCAAGACTATTATTGCTGTAAGGGTCAAGAGATTGAACTCCGTTCCAAATACAGCCAAGACAGCTGGAGATTTACAGCCGTGGAGCAGAGCGGGGGGGGTCACCGGATGGAAAATTACTAAGAGGGGCTTGATTAGACATCAGGGAGAGGGGGATTCCTGCTAAACGGCCCCACAGAACTCTTCCTAGGGGCCGAGGACTTCGATACCGAGGGCGGGGGCTGAGGAACAGAGAGAGCCTGGATAAAGCGGCTTAGCGAGATTTCTTTGCCGAAGCTGGACTCGGGCCGAGCGAGGCCTGGGACGCTGGCGCCGCCTGGGGCACCTGCCTGCTCCCCAGGGGGCCACAGCGCAGTTGATGCTAAGCGCTCTAGTGGCCACAGAGCTAAGCCCGGCTCATCCTGTTGATGATGGTGGTGGTGATGAAGACAAAGGAAGAGGAAGAAGAGGCGGAGGGGGGCAAGAATTAGGCCCCCCCACCCCAAGCCATGGCTCCCCGGCCTGACCACTGGGCCTTGCAAGGCTGACTGAAGGGGAGAGACCTCATCTACACCCGCATGAGCTGCATGAGCTGCACGGGGGTGTGTGCAAGGGGCCTGGGGCAGGCCGGTGATGACACACTTAAAAGCTTTTCCTGTTTTGAAAAGAATTTCTCATGTCACCTCTCCCTGACCCTCTCATAGCTCTTAGAAGGCCCTGCGTCTATTCCCATGCTGTGGATGCAGAAACTGAGGCGGGGAGGCTGAGAGAGGCCAAGGGGTCCGCCTGGGGCTCGCAGCCGGCAAGGAACTCGGGAGATGTGAGTCTGGGCCTGGGGACCGTGCGTCCAGCTCTCTGGCCACGAGTCCTCACCCGCAGTTGGGGGAGGGGTGGGGGTGGAGTGGGGGTGCGGGGAAGGCATTTCAGGGAGTCGGACAGCTCAGGCCAAGGCTGGGAGGCGGGAAGGGACACGAACCCTTAGGGGGTTGGGTAGGAGCGAATGTTGGGGGAGCACAGAGCAGAACCGGGAAAGCTCTTTTCCTTTTTGGGAAAAGCGTCCCTGGGATGAGGCCAGGGCCACCCAGGGACACAAGCGACAGAGCCCTAAGTGTGACGGGAAATTCCTGCCCCTCCCCGCCCCCCGGGCTGCGCGCCATAATTTGACCCCGACTGTTTCTCCATCTCTCAGGTGGGGCCCCTGATGCCGATTAGCCGAGAACCACAAAGGAGCAGCAGCCCGTGAAAGGGGCACAAAATCATGGCTCCTCCCCCGGGGCGATCGCCACCCCGCAGCCTGGGGGGCACCCCGAGCTCCGACACAGCAGGCCCGGCCGGTCACACGTCATTTGGCAACACAGTGCCAACGGGGACAGAGACAGACGGGCTTGCCGCTGTAGGTCCCCGCCCTGCGGGCTGTCCGGGCACGCTGTCTACACCGGGGACCCCAGGGGTGAGGCCTTCAGAGCTGGGGCCAGTGTCCTCCACGGGCACTTCTGCGTGACGAGGTGACAGGCTGGAGCTGCTCGCTCGGATGCAGGCAGGCGAGAACATGTGGGGGCCAGATTTGCGCCCCACCAGAAACCCCTCCAAGCTCCGTCGTGACTCAGTTCCGGGACAGCTGGGGGCTCGGGACGTGGGGAAAGGTCAGCCCCACCCAGGCCCCAAACCAGAGGGGAGGGCGGCCTGGCTCTTGGCTGGGCGTCCTGGGTGTTCAGATGTGTGGCCAGCCGCCCTCCGGCAGAGCGGGTGTGTTCCTCCAGGGCAGCGACAGTGCCTCGTGTCACCCAGGATTCGACCAGCGGTGAGCGGACCGGGGCTGCGGGCCGGTCACTGTGGCTACAAGATCACTAGGTGTCAGTTCTCTGTCCCTGAGCGGGCTCCAGGACTGGGCAGCTGGCCGGTGCCTGCAACCTGATGTAAGGCGACTGACCACGTCGTGGCCCCTGCAGGCAGCTTCCGGGGAGTCCGGAACTTTCCCGGACCACTTTAGGAAGCCGTCGTGGCATGGCGGAAGGCCAACAGGCTCCGGAATGCGCCAGGCCTGGGTCCCAGGGCTGTCTCGGCACCTGGCTGGCTGTGTGGCCGAGGCAAAGTCGGGGTCTCTCCCAGCCTTGGTTTCCCTGTACGAGGCAGCGCTCTTGGTGGTGCTGGGAAGGGGCATTCTGTTTGGGCTTTTTTTTTTTTTGAAGTTTATTTATTTACTTTCAGAGACAGAGCGTGACGCACCCACGTGGGTGAGGGAGGGGCAAGAGAGAGGAAGAGAGAGAATCCCAAGCAGGCTCTGTGCTGTCAGCTCAATCCCAGGACCCTGGGGTCACGCCCTGAGCCGAAATCAAGACTCGGACACTTAACTGACCGAGCCCCCCGGGCTCCCCGAGGGGGGTGGCCGATCTCACAGGGGTTCCCGGGGTAGTGGTCCTGAGACTCATGACGGGTGCCCCATACATTCTAGAATTACGAGCAATCACCAGTGTGCTACCAGCTTGATTGTGAACCTGCCCTTCCTGTGTGGAGCCCTTGGACCTAAGTCCTAAGCCCTTGAGTCCTAAGCCCTCGGACCTCAGAACGTGACTGTATTTGGAGGCAGGGTCTTCAAAGGGGTCGTTAAGTTAAATGAGGTCATTAAGGAGGCCTTAATCCAATAGGACTTATGTCTTTATGTAAAGGGTTTAGGACGCAGACCCGCCCAGGGAGAGGATGGCCGTCTGGAAGCCAAAGAGAGAGACTCAGAAGAAGCCGGCCCTGCAGACACCTTGACCTTGGACTTCCTGCCTCCAGAGACAACAGATGACGGCTCTTCACCCAGAGGATCCCAAATGCTCAATGGCTCCCGGCACCCCTGACGGGGGCAAAGCCAGAGTTTGCTGCCCCCGGGCCGGGCGTCTGCCCCTGGGGGCCGTTTGCAAGGAAGCATCTGGGCACAGATGTTATTGTGGGCACAAATCATGGGCAGAAACGGCGAAGTGAGCCGCGCGGGTCCGCTCCACGGAGGCCCGGCCCCGATGGACCCTCTTCCTAGGCTGTCTGTGTGTTTCTCCCACCACCCTAAGTGAGGCAGAGAGTTTTGTCCCTATTTCACGAGGCTAAAGAGCAGGCCTGGGACCACTCAGCCAGAGGGCGGCAGTGCCTGGGGCGACCCTGGAGAAGGAAACACACGGCGCGGGGGCGGGGGCGGGGGTGGGGGTGGAGGGAGCCCAGCCCGGGGCACTGACGGGAGACAGGCGTCCCTGAGGGCGTCCACGCAGGTTAGGGCGGTGGGGTCACGGGAGCTCTCGAACACTCCTCACCCGCTGTTGTGCAGCGACAGCGTGCTCGAGGCGCGTGAGGCCTGGGGCAGCCCCAGCCCCCTGGAGGGGCCAGCCGCTGGGTCAGGGACACTGGCCCGGCTGGTGGGGAGGGTTCCCTGCGGAGCGGGCTGGGCTGGAGGTACCTGGACAGCACCCGGCGCTCTTCTAGGGCCTCCCGGAATCCTTCTCCGGCTCCTGCCTGGACCCCCTTCGGCCGACGCCGAATCGGCCCTGCTCGGGGGGTGCTGGGGGACGCAGGGCCAGATGGTGGCCGGATTAGAAGACGGGTGGGTCCTAGAAGCCGGGGCAGAGGGCAGAGCATGGCCCAGAGGCTGCAGGCTGCGGAGCTCGTGGGGGGTGTCTCCAAAGACTGCTCGGGGGGCCCGCCCCAGCTCACGGCCGCCTCTCCTCACCACCTGCCCGGCAATGCGACGGAAGGGGGACAGAGGAGAAGCCAAGCAAGCCCCTGGCCCCTAAACCAGCTGAGCTGAGCTGTTGCAGGCGGGAACTTTAGATTCCATGAGATTCTCCTGCTAAGTACCCTGCGATGCGTGTGCGAACGTGGGAAGAACGAGTCTCTTGAATAAATAAACTTTTTTTTTTTTTTTTAAAGAATGATGCTCTTAAAAAAAAAAAAGAAATTCGGCAGTTTGGCCCAGGTGGACCCTAAAAAGGATGACGTCTGTGAAAATGGAGTAAAGACAGAAGTGCTCCTGTCTCAAGCCTTTGCTCAGGCAGCTGGCGCGCCAGGGGCGCCCTCCCCAGGCCTGGGCCAACTGGGCGTCTACACGGCTCCCCGCGGGTGTAGACCCAGCCTTCCCGGTGGATCACAGATCTGCAGGAAGGGACCTCGGGGTCTTCCTCTGGATCCAGCCCGAGGCTCTGATGCCTGGCTAAGCCTTCCCCGACCACCCCCTGCGGGGGCTCTTGGTGCTTCTGCACCTGATTCCCGTGCCTTGGCACGAGGTGGGAGTGCCACAGAAATGCGTGAGCCCTGCCCGTCACCCAGATGGGAAACTGAGCCTTGGGAGGAGCCACCTGCACGGGGCCAGACGTGGAGCTGGCTTGTGCGGGGCCCCTCCCGGCTCCCCGGGTCTCAGCCCCGGCACGGGGGCCTGGCGACTCTCCGGGAGCAGAAGCGGGTCCGAATCCGCTTGTGACCCAGCAACTTGCAGGACTCGCTCCGCACTGAATGAGGGCGCAAAGGAATGGACCCCGGTTTGGGGGGAGCAGCAATAAAAATAAAAGGACAAAACCGACTCCTCCCCCACCCGCCACGGGTGGGGTTCTCCTGCCGCCGCGTCAGGGAGACTCCGAGCTCAGCCGAGCGCCAGGCCCGCTCTCCAGAGGCCACCGAGGCACAGGGAGGCTAAGGGACGCCCCGAGGTCACCCGGCCGAGCTGGGGCTGGCCCCCACGTGGACGCAGTCGCCAGCATCTCCTGGGGACCTCCCGTGACCCACAGCACCCCTGCACCAGCAGACGGAAACTCCGTTGATGGACCAGGCAACCCGCAGCCTCAACGGGGAGACTTCGCTCCCAAGAGAGGCAGATGTCCCCCCACCTGAAGCCTCTTGCTGTGTGGTGATGTCACACGGCCGAGGAAGCAGCTCAGGGAGGCGGGAGGCTTGGGCTCCAGCAATCACGTCACCGACCGTGGACCTACGCATACCCTGCACGCCAGACACGGTTGTACGCGTTTTGCACAAGTCACTGAACCCTTCCCCCAACCCCGGGACGGAAGGACAGCGAACGGACCCACCCTGCAGACGGGAGACCCAGCCCCAAGAGGCCGGGGGCGCCCCCCGCCCCCAGGATCAGGGAGAGGGAGGCGGCCACGCAGGTGGCAGAGTGCTCCTTCCCTCCCCTCGGCTGTCTTGGGCATCCGTGACTCAGTTTCCCCACTGTGAAGGGTCTGGGCGGTCTGCAGCCCTCTCCGGTCTCTGGCACTCTGAGACCCCACCCCCAGCTCCTCCTCCTCGCTGCTGGCCTCCGGCAGCCCCTCGCCCCCTCGTCACCTCACGCTGGACGCCCTCTCGGAGTGGAGTAGGCTGGGTTTGTGAACAGATTTTCGTGTTTAGAGCATTTTAGGTTCACAGCTAATGAAGCGGAAGGTACAGAGTTTCCTACATATCCCCGCCCCCGCCCCCGCCCCCGCCCATTATCGACACCCTGCACCAGAGGGGGACATCTGTCACCCGAAGCCCATCAGGGTTTGCTCTTGGTGCTGTTCCTGCCGTGGATGCAGACAAACATACGACGACACGCGGCCACCATTACAGGGTCCCCGAGTCTCGCTCTGTGCTCTGCCTGTTCATCCCTCCTCCCCCATCACCCTGGCCTGACTGGTCTTTTTAGTGCGTCCGTAGGTTTGCCTTTTCCAGAACGCCACAGACCTGGAATCACACAGTCTGTGGCCTCGTCAGACGGGCCCTCACTGAGCAACATCGGCTGGGTTTTAATGGCACCTTGGCTGGGGGGGGGGGGGTGCGAGCTTGCGTGCCCCCCACCCCCAATACCACCAACCACCCAAGACAGGATGCCCAAGGCCACTTGAGAAGATGGCTCACCTCTCACTTCCCCTACCCCGTCTAACGAACCCTACCCCTATTTTCTAGAGATAATAATGATCTGGGGTGCCCGGGTGGTTCAGTTGGTTAAGCGTCCGACTCCGGCTCAGGTCATGATCTCATGGTTCGTGGGTTCGAGCCCCGCGTCGGGCTCTGCGCTGACAGCTCGGAGCCTGGAGCCCGCTTCGGATCCTGTGTCTCCCTCCCTCTCTGCCCCTCCCTCCTTCTCTCTCTCTCTCTCTCTCAAAAATAAATAAACATCTAAAAATTAAAAAAAAAAAAAAAAGAAACGATAATGATCTTAGATTGCAAAAACGGCCACCTCTTCTCTCCCTGCCTCTTCCGTTGAGCTGGGTAGTCCCTCCCTCACCGAGGCTGGGCTTGCCCTTGGGACTTGCTTTGGCCAAGGAGACACGAGCAAGGGCGGAGAAAACAGAGGCTTGGAAACCACACGTGCACTGGGGTTTGCCCTTGTGTCGTACTTGGGATGTTGAGAGCAGCAGGTGAATTGGCCCCAGCTCGTTTGTTGGAGAGGCCACGTTGCGGGACGAAGGTGCCTGCGGACCACCGGTCAAGTGAGCGAGGCCACCCTAGGTCACTCTATCGGCAGTCAACCTGCCAGCTGACCGCAGGTGCGTGAGGGGGCCCAGCAGGAATGAGCTGAGCTGACCCAGACCCAGAACTTCTCAGCCAACCCACAGAGTCATGAGCTAAGTTGTTTCCTTCTTTTAAGTTTTATTTATTTTGAGAGAGAGAGCGTGAGCAGGGGAGGGGCAGAGAGACAAGGAGAGAGAGAGAGAATCCCAAACCCTGTGGGCTCAGAGCCCTCTGCAGGGCTTGAACTCACGAACCACGAGATCACGACCTGAGCCAAAATCAAGAGTCCCACGCCTCACCGACTGAGCCACCCTGGTGCCCCCAGCGGTTGTTATTTTTAAGCCACAAAGATTTGGGGATGGTTTGTTACACAGCAGAAACTAACTGATACAGCCAGTAATATCTGATTTGAGAGTTGGACACTGGGTATGGTATTCAAAACTTCTGGGTACCGGGGGAGTCGCTTTCAGCGCAGACTTGCCTGGAAATTGCTCTCCACGTCAAGAGCTCAGAGCGCAGTCCAGCCTCGTGTGCCCACGGCCAGCTGCCCGCCCCTGCGGGGCTGGGCCTCCGTGAGTTTCAGGACCTGTCCCCGGGCGGCTGTGCGCCCAGCCGCTCTGGCAGGCTGGGAACAGCGCCTCCTGCAGGTAAGCGGCTGGTGACGCCTTCACAGGGAGCCTCCCAGGTCACTCTGCTCACCGCAGCCACCCTCTGCCACCCTGGCCACCCCCTGCTCTGCTGTCATTACTTTTCAGGGCACTTGCGATCGCCTGGCATCTGGTGCCATGGCCGCCCCCCCTCCCCCCCCCCGCCACCTCTGCCGGGATGTCAATTCCACGAGGACAGGGATGCTTGTCTGTTTTGTTTCTCCGCCGTGTCCCCACTGTCTGGAAGGGTGCCTGACACGTCATGGGTGCCCCGTGACTGTTGGGTAAATGAACTAGTAAAATAAGATGATTTTGAGCCTCACCCCATCTTTCCAGAAGGGCAGACAGAACCCTATTCTGCCAGCAGGAGAAACGGAGGCCCCCCCAAAAAAGCAGCTTGCCTGAGGTCACGTACAAGTAAGCGGCGAGGCAAGTTGGAGCCCAGAACCCAGCCGGCCAAGGACAGGGACCCTCACGTGCGTGTTCAGCAAACGCTCGTGGAGCCCCGATCATGCGGCAGGCGCAGTGCTAGTCAGGGCGATATAGCAGTGAGCCAGCTCCTTGTGGAGTTTGCGGTCCCGGGGGAGATGAGGGGACACCAAACGGTCATCACCAATAACGTACCGTCGCAAGCTGACGCGTGGGGAGCTTGACCCGAGCAAAGGACGTTCAAGCTGAGACCTAAATAATGGTGGGGAGAATCAACTGACCACACGGATGTGGGTGGGGGGGGGGGGGGAGAAAGAGCATTCTCAGGCTGGGGAACAGCTTGTGCAAAGGTCCTGGGGCAGGACCTCGGGATGTATTTGAGGCAATGAAGGACTTTCAGGGTGGCCCAGAGAAGGGTGGCCAAGAACGGGACAAGAACCCGTGGGGCCTTGGTGGCCACACTGAGATATTTGGTCTTGACTGAGGGTAGCTGGGTCCCTTGAAAGTTTTATCTGGAGTGCGGTCACCAGGCCTGAGGCCCTTAGAGCTGGACACCAGGGGACTCTTTTGGGCCACTAGCTCTGGTCCCCTGGCAGCCCAGGTCCCGTCGGGCTTGCGGGACCTCGTAAGGAACACCCAAACCTGATGCCGTGGGCTCGTGCTGTGTGCATGACCCACAGATGCCTCCAACACTGGGAACCAGTTTGCCGTGGCTCTGTGGCCAGAAACCGGCTGGAGGTGCCCTGAGTGAGGGCAGCAGCACACACAGTGTGCCTCGAAGGATGGCCTCGGGGGGAGTGACAGGCTTGGGGACACATTTCAGGGTCTCGGGGATGGCGGTGAAAGGGTCCCCCCAGATCCTTGTCTGCCTGGAACCTCAGAACGTGACGTTATTTGAAGCTAGGCTATTTGCAGACGTGATTGGTTCAGATGGAGGTCCATCCTGGAGCAGGGTGGGCCCTAATCCGGTGACCGGTGTCCTTCTAAGAAGGCCCCGTGGAAAAGACCGACAAGGAAGAAAGCAGGGTCTGGAGGGATGTGGCCACAAGCCAGGGAGCACCGAGGATTGCCACGCAGAGCCAGAAGCGGGAAGAGGGGGGAGGAGTCTCCCCTAGAGCCTTCAGAGGGAGTGCGACCCTGCCGACACTTGGTTTGGGACTTCCGGCCTCCAGAGAGTACATTTCTGTTGTGTTACGCACCCCCCCCTACCCCCGCCAGTCTGTGGTCATTTGGAACAGCAGCCCCAGGATGCTGACCCAGCATCCGGGTCTAGCCCGGGCCCCGGGGGGGGGGGGGGGACACCTGGAATGTGCGAAGAATTTAGGGGGCTACCGGGCACCAGAGCGTGAATCACCTCCTGGTGGTGAGTTGGCCACTATATTACTCTCTGGGCTAGGAAGGGCCCTGCGGCAGAGGGGGTGGGGGTGGGGCTGCATCGGGTGACCTGGCTCAGCCAATCAGAGGCTCCCCTGGGACTCTGCATCTGGGGCTCGTGGGGCGAAGAAGCAGGTGTCATGAGGGCACATTCTCGGGGGAGACCTGGCCACCCAGAGTCTGGCAGAGCCAGTGCTGAGCGCCCAGGTGGCCACCAGGCTGTTCTTGGCCTCTAGGCCTCTTCCTGGCCGGGCTCTGCGTTTCTCATTCTTAGACTCCCCGAACATGCCTCCTATAAAACACTTTTTGCAGCCAAAGGCCCTGACGGTCACTTACGGCGGTTGGGAAAGGGGCGGGACCCACTCAAGGGGAGCATCTGAGCCTCAGCAAAGGAGAGGACTTTCTCTTGCTGGCTGAAATGAGTGAGTCAGATGTCCGGTGACGGGCAGCCGCCCTTTCCCTGTGGCTCCTCCAGCCGCAAAGCCCCCAGGGAGCAGCAGCCCTGAGCCTGACCTCACGCTGGGCGCCGGGAGGTGGGGGCGGGGAATCGGACCGCCCCCGAGATGCTCTCGTCTGGGTAGGGGGAGACAGACGCAAGGGTGGCCCACCCAGCGTGCCGTCGAGTCAGGGAGGCAGTCGAGAGAAAAATGACCCCTTGTCAGGAGGAGTGGGAAGGCTTAGGAAGGCTTCCTGGAGGAGACAGCCTTACAGTTTTGAGGGGTGAAGAGGAGTCTGTTGCGTGGGTAGGGTCTGGGGCAGGCAGTGGGTAGGGGCTAGGAGCTTGGCTGTGGAGCCGGAAGCTGCTGGGGCTTTGAGAGAACCCGAATCTGGTGTCTGAGACCCTAGCCCAGTCACCTCCCCACATGACCCCGTGGACCCCCTCCTCCGGCCCCTCCCCTCTGCCTGAACCCATCCACAGCCCCCCCCGAAAATCTCCCTCTGAGACCAACGAAGGGCTCCCAGGAGGGCAGTTTCCCCACACTCTGCCACCAGCAGGCTCTCCCAGAAGTGCGTCCGTCCCACAGCCCCTGCCCTACGGGGACCTTAGTCCCACTGTCACAGGGGTGTGGCAGCTTGCCGGGCCAGCTCTCTTCCGTGTGGTGTGAAAAGGGGAAGTCGGCAGCCGGGAAGGGGCTGGCCGGGTAGGGGCGGGGGTGCTCCAGTGGGGGGTGCAAGAACTTGTCGGGTCGTTGGTCTATATCCTGTGCCCCCCCAAGGGCCAAGGGCCGCCGGGTCATAACAAGCTGTGTGTATCTTTAGTTTCCTCTAAACCGCTATGAACACCTCTCTCCACGGCAGCCCCCCCCCCTCCCGCCGCCACCACCTTGCCGGGGGGCAGGCTTACCTCTGGCCCTCGCCCGCTCTGACCCTAGAAAGGGGAGGGGTGTGAGGATGTGGGCTGGCCAGGACTGAATGAGAGCCGGGCACAGCCAGGGGCCCAGGGAAATGGTCTGGGGAACAGCTCTGGGACTTGACCAGTGACCCAGTCAGACCTGGGCACAGATATGCCAGCTGCTGGCGGAACAGATGGCCTGGGGCCTGGGACGCACCTTCCGTGGAAACCCAGCCTCACTCCCCGCTGGAGCCCAGCTGGGTACAGAGCAGCAGGTCCCAGATGCCCTCGGACGCAGGAGACACCTGTCCCCCCACGGCTGATTATTAGCCAAATTCACATTTCTTTAGTGAGTTCATTCCCCCAGTGACCTGAGACCATCTCGGTGCTGGGCAGCATGGGAGACCAGCAGACGAAGCCCTGGCCGTCGGGGGACGTGGACAAGGACGTGGATGGTAGCCACAGAGTGGTCGGGGCGATAATGGGGGGACACAGGGAGGTTTGGGCGCCCAGCCTGTCTGAGTCCAGGAGGGAGCAGACACCAGCCTGGCCTTGGTGACTATATGCTCGGTGTCCCAAGGGACAGACTCTGCGTTCAGCGTTGACTCCCCTGCCCTCAAATACATCACCGCATCTCTCTGGATCCAGCTATAGTTGCCATGTCTCCTGCCACCAGCATTGCCTCCTGCCTGCCCTCCTTCCTGCTCTAACGAGGAGAAAGGTGAGATCATATGCAGGAAGCATCCACTTCAGGGCATGGGAGCGCTCCCGTGGCAGCCAAGACTGAAGTGGCCAATGCGCCAGAGAAGAGAGAAGCTCATTTACGTGAGGCAGAACGTCTCCCCTGTTTGTCTCCAGAGACACCTGCCATTTGAAGAGGTGGGAAACCAAGATTGGAGTTCAGGGACCGCCAAGGAGGGGGGGGGGACGCCGTAATCTCCGTTGGACCCTGAAGTTAGTTAACCCAGAGGAGTAAAGGTAAGTCAGAGGTGAAGCAAGCCCAGGACAGACTTCGGGTGATCTGTCATCGAAATGCTTTCAGAAGCCAAAGTAAACCCTCTCGAAAGGATTATGACATTGCGCTTGCGGGCTGAAAGAAAATCACTGCCAACCTAGAATTATTTACCTACAAGTACATCTACAGTGCTCAACATCCACCGAAAAATCCCCAGGCTTGAAGCGACTGGAGGAGGAGGAAAACAAACAAAACAAAACAAAACAAAACAAAACAAAACAAAACAAAACAGACAAATTAAACGACCTCCTAGAGATCCAAATGTTGGAGCCATCGGATGTGGACGGTAACATTATTTGTGACTAGTATGTTCCAGAAAGTGGAGGACAATGTGACGGATTTCAGCCCCAAGCTGGAGTACGCAGGAAAAGAAGCAAATGGAAAGTGTGGACCTGAACGGGACAATAACTGAAAGCAAGACTCGAAAGATGGAGTTGAGGGCAACGTAGGCTGGGCTGGATGCAAGAGGAATGAACTGGAAAAGAAGCCATGCGGAGATATCTGTGGTGAGGCACAGAGTCGCAAAAGAAGGAAGAGTACCGGGGCACCCGGGTTGCGGGGGGGGGGGGGTGGTGCTCAGTCGGTTGAGCGGCTGACCCTTATTTTCAGCTCAGGTCACGATCCCAGGGTCGTGGGATCGAGCCCCGTGTCAGACTCTGTGCTGAGCACGGAGTCTGCCTGGGATTGTGTCTTTCTCTCCCTCTGCCCCTCTCCCCCTGATCACGTGCGCACACACTCTCTCTCTCTTTCAAATTAAAAAAAAAAAAAGTGAACGACACAGAAAAGCTAGTAAAGGGCCTGAGGATCAGTTAAAAGATCCAACGGGCATATAACTGGGGTCCCTGGAGGGGAATTGGGAGTGAATCAGGCAGAAACAATATTTGGGAAAATACTTCCTTTTTTTTGTAATGTTTATTTATTTTTGAGAGAGGGAGGGAGACAGAACGTGAGTGGGACAAGGGCAGAGAGAGAGAGGGAGACACAGAATCCGAAGCAGGCTCCAGGCTCCGAGCTGTCGGCACAGAGCCCGACGCGGGGCTCGAACTCACAGACCGAGAGCTCGTGACCTGAGCCGAAGTCGGACGCTCAACCGACTGAGCCACCCAGGCGCCCCTGGGAAAGTACTTTCTAAGGAGCTCCCAAATCTGACAAAAAACACACCACACCAGGATTCAAGGAGCTTAATGAACCCGCCCCCCTGAAACCACAACATAGCAAAAAGGCCAAAAACCAAAGACAAAGAGAAAGTCTTCTGAGCACCAGAGGGAAAAAGACACGCTACCTTCACCGGAACAACGTTAGGACTGGCAGGTGGCTTCTCAACAAAAACGATGCCACCCACGAGACCCGAAATTGGCATCGTGAGGGGACTAGGGGACAAGAACCATCAAACTGGAACTTTAGGAGAATATCCTTAGGAGAATATCCTTCTGCTTAGGAGAATATCCTTCAAAAATAAAAGTGAAATGAAGGTATTTTCAGACAAATGGAGCTTCGAGAACGTACGTCTCGTAGCCCCCCAAGAAAGCAAATCCTATAAAAGAAGCTCTCCAGGCAGAAGGCAATTAACGGCAGGCATACTGACAAGGAAACTTACTAGTACAGGGAGGGGGGAGACCACGAACAAGGGTTAACACGCGAACGTGTGGGTAGAGCAAGTGGGGGGACACACACGGAGGGGGCAAGTCCAGTCACAATGCCCTGAGGCCCTCGCCATTTTGCATTTTCTAGGAAGTGGTAAGAACAGTACCTTTGGTTAGGCTGCAACAAGTCAAAGACCCTGGAGGTAACCACTAATAGACGACTTTAACGACGTACAACCAACGAGCTAATGGAAAGGGGAAAATGGGAGCAAAAAGGTTTCAGTCGTCCAAAAGAAAGAAAGCGAGGGAGTAAAAGAACACGGGATGGGCGGAATACATAGGAAATAAATACTTTTATGAAAAGACGGCTCACAGTTCTAAAAATTTTTCTTAACATTTACTCATTTTTTGAAAGACAGAGTGCGCGCGGGGGAGAGGCAGAGACAAGAGGGAGACAAAGAATCGGAAGCGGGCTCCCGGCTCCGAGCTGTGAGCGCAGAGCCCGATGCGAGGCTCAGACCCACGAGCAGCGAGATCATGACCTGAGCTGAAGTTGGTCGCCTGACCCCAGGGCCCCGGACATTATCTCACAATTGTAACTGGTTCAGTTTTAACCCAGCAGTGTGCCGCTTGGAAGAGAGATCTTAAATACGAGGCTGCCTAGGAGGGGTTGAAAGCGAAGGGGCGAAAGAAAAGGTTGTGAAAGTCTAATCAGAGGAGAGTGTGTTTAGCTACATAATGTCAGGCAGAGTAGACTTTAGGGCAAAATTCCCAAGTAGAGACACAGAGGGACAATTCACCGCACAGATCAGTAATGAGAGAAGGCCAATTAACTAAGAAGATAAAACAATTCTACATGGGTACAGACTTCCCAACACAACCTCAAAATAAACGAAGCAGGGGTGCCTGGTGGCTCAGCCGGTCAGGGGTCTCACTTCGGCTCAGGTCATGATCTCACGGTGCACGAGTTCGAGGCCCGCGTCGGGCTCTGTGCCCATGGTGTGGAGCCTGGAGCCTGCTTCCGATTCTGTGTCTCCCTCTCTCTCTGCCCCTCCCCTGTTCATGCTCTGTCTCTCTCTGTCTCAAATATAAATAAACGTTAAAAAAATTTTTTTTTAATAAATACCCTTCCAAATAGCCAATGGGTTGGACGATGAAAATCAGAAAATGTTTTGAAATAAACACTGATGAAAAATGGATCCCCTAAATATGGGATGCCGCTAAAGCAGGGCTTAGAGGGAAAACTATCGTCTCAAAACTTGTCGTTTGGGGGAAAAAAGACGGAAAAGAAATGATCTAAGTACACATCGTGAGAGGCAAAGAAACCCAAACAAGCAAGCAAACAAAAACAAAGGAAACTCAAAGAAATTGAAAGGAAAGAAGAGAGGGATCTCAAAATAATAGCATAGAGAATAAATACACCTCTTCCTGCCAGTAAATTAAAATTTTCAGCTGAAACGGACAGACCCTTAGAAAAACAAACTGACCAAAACTGACCAAGAAGAAATAGGAAGTTTGAATAGTCCTATATTTATTTTAAAATGTAATCAGTCACTTAAACTTTCCCACAAAGAAATCTTCAGTCCAGATGGCCTCCCTGATGAATTCTTTCAAACACTCGAGGAAGAAATAACACCCATCAGAAACGACTTACGCACAGAATGAAAAAGTGGGACTATTTCTCTACCTGTTCTAGAGTCAGAGCAGAGCCCTCCCCCTTAAATCCAGAGAGGACATTACAAGAGAAGGGGTAGAATGCATTTCCCAAAGGCAACATCCCACTGTGTTTACCCCACCCCCAGACTCCTCTTACAACGGGATGGACATTCTCACTCTGGGGAACTTCCCTGACCACTGGAGAGCCGTAGAAGTGATGTCATGTGATTTCCCAGGCTGGTCTACAAAGGGCAAAACAATATATTGTATGCCTCTCTGCCTCTCTCTCTGTCTCTCTTTCCCTCCCTCCCTCTTGAGACACCTGCTCTTGGAATCCAGCCACCATGTTGTAAGGAAGCCCAAGCTAGGCCCCCCGGCAGCAGTCAGCATCGACCACTGGCCGCCTCAGATCTCCTGCGATCCCTGTCCTGTCCCAGCCTTCTAGTCTTCCAGCTGAGGCTCCAGACATCACAGAGCCAACACGAGAAGTCCCTGTCTGAATTCCTGAGCGACCCAGAAAATCCACTAGACATAAAATGACTGCTCTAAGCCAGGGTATTTGGGCGCGATTTGCTATGCAGCAGTAAGTAACTAACACCGAAGAAAAGTGAACAGCCAATTAAAGGCCAAAAGTTAAAGATGCAAAAATCTTAAATAGAATATTAGCCAAGTAGAATCTAGCTATCTGTACAAAGAACAATACATCATGATTGGGTTTACTCTGGGACTGCAAGACTGATTTGACATGGGACAGGCAGTCAGTGGAATTCACATCGGGGGAAAATAATACATGACAATATCCTTACCCGATAGATGTAGAAATCGCGTGTGATAAAATTCAGCACTCGTCCATAATCTTTACAAAATGCGTAGGGGTTTATGAGTAGAAGAAGCTTCTCTAATCTGATCAAAGTATCTACAAAATCTTTAGCAAACATACTTAATGAGGAAGGATTGAAAACTTGCCCCTGAGGTCAGGCACAAGTCAAGGGTACCCACTATCACTGCATCTGTTCAACATTAAGGTTTTAGCCAGAACAATAAGGCAAGAAGAAGGAAAAGCACAAGGACCGGGAAAAAAAATATGAAACGGTCAGCATATAGAGGTGACAGATGATCCAAAAGATTGTACAGATAATGTTAGAACGGATCAACTTAGCAAGATTGCCGGATACAAGGTCAATGTGCTCAAAGCAACTGTATTTCCATACGCCACTCACAAATAACTAGGAAATGAAATTTTTTGAGAGAGAGGGACAGTGCAATGCAGGAGGGGCAGAGAGAGGGGAGGACAGGGGATCTGAAGGACGCTCCACGCAGACAGCAGAGCCCGACGTGGGGCTTAAACTCACAAACTGAGATCATGACCTGAGCCCGAGGCAGACGCTTAACCGACGGAGCCACCCAGGCGTCCCAGAAATGAAATGTTGATAAATCATTTGCAATGATGTCAAAAACAAAAGCACCCAAGAATAAATAATGAAAGACGTTCAAGACACCCCCCCGGAAAAATCAGAACTTGATTGAGAGAAACCAAATAAAACCTGTTTTAAAATGGAGAGATATACCATGTTCATGGATGAGGAGGCTCAATATTGTAAAGCTTTTAATTCTCCCCAAATCGATCTGTACATTGAATGCTATCCCAGTCAAAATCCCAGCAGGGGTGTGTGTGTGTGTGTGTGTGTGTGTGTGTGTGAGTGTGTGTGTGTCTGTGTGTGAATTGACAGACTGGTCCTACTATTTACATACAAATGAAAAGGACCTATAGTATTTTTTAAATCTCTAACAAGAACAAAATGGGAACTCATAGGGGTGAATTCAAGAGTCTCTATCAAGTCCCGGGGCGCCTGGGTGGCTCAGTCGGTTGGGTGTCCAACTTCGGCTCAGGTCATGATCTCACGGCTTGTGGGTTCGAGCCCCACATCAGGCTCTCTCTGCGACAGCTCGGAGCCTGCAGCCTGCTTTGGATTCTGTCTCTCCCTCTCTCTGTCCACCTCCCCTGCTCTCTCTCTCTGTCTCTCAAAAATAAACATTTTAGAAAAAAGAGTTCCTATCAAGCCCATTACCAGCATTCCCTTGAGCATGGTGTGCAAATGCAAGGTTTATGAGGGAGTGACCCCTCACTGAGGCGGGGTCAACAGAACCACCGGAAAGAAATGGGCTCGGGGAGTGGCAGGTGGGGGGCGGGGGAACGGGGGCAGAGCACCTACTGTTGACAGGCCTCCCTCCTGAACACTCTGCAAGTTCTCTCTCTCTCTCGGAGTCCTCAGTGCGGCTCGGAAAGAGTGCGTCACCACCCCATTTTACAGACGAGTAAACCGAGGCTCGGAGAAATGAAACCACTTGCCCAAAGTCACGTAGGGCCGTGATTTAAGCCTAGATGCAACTCTACGACCTGTGTTTCCAGTCATGGAAACTGGGCTCAGGCCCAAGGAGGGGCCCCAGGAGTGGGCAGGGGCCACACGGGTGGCTCTGCGTCCTGGCGAAGCAGGGCACCCCCAGCCTGGCGCCTCCACGGCAGGGCTGTCACCGCCTTCCTCCCCCTGCAGGCCTGTGGGCTCTGCAGCCCCCCTAGCTGGCTCTCACACAGCCCGGGCCTCCTCTGCTTCCAAATACCACGGATCCTGGGTGGCCGGACAGGGAGGCGGGGCCGGGGCCGGGTCTGCCCCTGTCCTTGTTCTGCCCTGAGGGGGGGGCGGGGGGGGCGGGGGGGCTCCTAGGGGCGGGAACTAGGGAGAGACAGGGCGCTGGGGCAGAGCAGTCCAGTCACCGGGCGGCCCCAGCACATCACTTCTCAAGCCCCCCCTTGGACAGGTGAGGGGCTCCCCGGATGACCCCGGTGGGGGAGGCAGCCCTCAGGGACAGGAACATGCGGCTCCCATCTATCCACTTGGTGCCCCCAAGCCTCCTGGCACCACGTGGGAGCAGGGCGGAGGCAAAGGGGAGATGTCCTGAACCCACGTGGTGGTTGCTCAGAGCAGCTGGGGCATAAGGACTCTGAACCGTGGTAGTGAGCACCCTGTCACCAGAGGTGTGCAAGCCTCGGTGCTGGATGTAGGGGTGGGGCTCCTGGGCCAGGGAGTCCGTACGTCCTGAGAGGTGAGAGGCAGTTTGATACAGGGGGTGGGGGGGAGCCCACGGGCATCTGTGTCTCAGTTTCTCCCCCTGAGAATATGACAGTGACAGCAGGCCCCATCCCGCGGGGCTGCCGTGAGGACTGGGTGCACTCCTATGTGCAGAGGCAGAGTGCTGGCCTGTAGGGACACCAGCTAGGGTGACTGTCACATGCCTGGAGGGTGAGGACAGACAGGCTCAGGCTTCACGCCTCACCCCGGGAGGTCGCTTTTCCTGGCCCGCAGCACAGCCGAGAGGGGTGGGGGCTGGGGCACACATTAGCCTTGTTCCCGGATCTCAATGATCAGTCCTAGACCACAGGGCGGTTTCACTAAGTGGGGAAAACGTCCATTAAGGTTTTTAAAGCAAAGCTCAAGACGTCATCGCCTCCTTGTCAGGATCTTTCCTGGGGCTGGTGGCCCCTCCCCCAGCCGCCACTAAGGCCCCAGCAGGTGACTGGGAGGAGGGGCCGGTGAGCCAAGGCCCTGCGGCCGGCCTCAGGCGGCCCGGCCACACTCGAAACAGTCCAAAGGACTTCAAGATGCCCTCTCTAGAGCTTTCCGCCACGAATTGATCCGGCCTCTCCCGGCTCATCCGTCCCCGGCCAGAATAACCTTTAAGAGTCTGAGTCCGGGGGCGCCCGGGGGGCTCAGTCGATTCAGAGTCTGGCTTCAGCTCAGGTCACGATCTCACGGTTCGTGAGTTCCAGCCCCGCATCGCAGGCTCCGTGCTGACAGCTCAGAGCCTGGAGCCCGCGTGGGATTCTGTGTCTCCCTCTCTCAAAGATAAATAAACATTAAAAAAAAAAAAAATCTGAGTCTGATCTTGTCTTTCTTCTGGCTAAAGTCTCCAATGGCTCCCCAGTGCTCTCTGGATAACATCCGAACCCTCTGGGTGAGGATCAGCTCTCCGCCGGCTGGCATCTCTCTGACTGCCAGGCTGGGTGCGAGACCCTGGTGGGTGCCCTCGAGCTGGCCTCCAGGCTCTGCCCTTCCCAGTAGGTCGCCCGGCCTCCCGGGACCCCAGCGCCCTCACCTGTAGACGCTACAGAAGGAACAGCTGCCTGGAGGGGTTGCCGAGAAAATGATGAAGCAACACAGGGAGAGGTCACCACGGTGCCACGGGGCCTCCTCCCGGCCAGCCCGCCCCCCACTCGCTCACTGCTTGGCCTTGCAGTCCCCTGGTGGTGCCTCCCTCCTGGTCCGTTCAGGCTGTCCTCTTCCAGGAAGCCCTCCCTGATTACCTAGAGTAGCCCCAGTCTTTCCCATCACAGAAAGGAGCGCACAACGACATGAGTTTTCCTGCCGCATTGCGGACAATGTGCCCTTCGAGGGCAGGGCCCAAGTTCGGCTCCCAGGCCCGGCCCAGAGGGGTGCCACTGTGGGCTGGTTGATCCAAACTCTCCCCCGAACGCTCCATGGCCCTCAGGCCCGCCCCCTGGTCTGGCACTGAAGGCCCTCTACAGTGGGCTCCAAGAGAGTCTTCCAGGCCCTTCCACGCCCAACCCTCCCTGCTTTGACTCCATCCGGGCTGGCCCACCTCCTTGCTGCCTCGGCCCTGAGCTGGAGCGTTTGCTTACAGAAGCTGGCAGACGGCGCCGTCCTGGAGGGAGGGAGGGGACGGAGCCCGGAAGCCCACCTGAGCCCCTGGGGACGCGGCTGGCAGAGACTCAGAGGCGGGGCCCCTCTCCGTGTCGCCTGGGAAGGAGCAGGAGAGCCAGAGGGGGCTGCGGTTCAGCCCAGCCCTGCCGACCTGCCCCCAGGCCTGTCCTCCGACAGCCCCCCCGCTCCTCCAGGCCCGTGTGAAGGCGAGGGAACCCGCCTCCCCGCTAACTGCCCCAGTTCCTGTGTTTTGCGAACTGCTGATCTCCCCAGGCTCCCGGCTGGCTTGCCTGAAAGAGTGTTAAAGCCCCTGGTTTCTGCCGGTGGGTTCCCGCAAAAGACAGCGCCTCTGAGGGGTCAGAGGTGAAAGCAGGCAGAAGGGTGAGGAGGTCGGCCGTGCAGAGAGCCCGGAAAGAGCCTGCTGGGAACTTCCAGAAGTCTGGAGAAGGCTGACCGTTGGGTCTGAGCGGCCGGGGGTGGGTTGAGATGGTGAGGCCGCGGAGCCGCGCAGGGAGGAGAAATCACGTGATGCCAACAATATCCCAAAGAGCCCCTTGGCAGGTGCAAAGCCCTGGGGGCTGAGGGGAAGCAGGGGGCCGACTGAGCGGTGGGGGGGGGGACCCCAGAAGCAGGTGAGAGATGAACGGCTAGAGAGGGTGGCCGGACAGAGCGGGGGCCATGGAGAGACTTGAACGGATTCGGGAGGTTTCTGGAAGGCGGGGCCTGCGGGATTTGCTGATGGACTGGATGCTGGAGGTGGAGACAGGAGGGGAAGGTACCATTTTGTGGGAGAATCAGATCAGGGGGACGGGTTGGTATTTGTTCAATGTCATCCCTGCCCCCCAGGAGCCCCCAGCCACGGGAGGTGAGCTTCGCTCGCCTGGGACGCCTGCCAAGCTCCGGGGTCGGAACTGTCCGTCCACCTCCCGGATCTCAGCGGAACCGGGGGGACCCCCTGCCCCCCCCCCGGCGGCCTGGCGGGCCTCCTTGTTGTGTGCTTCCTGCTCCAGGGGGCTGGCGTGGTTGCCCCATACCCGTGGCAGAGGTTGGTGAAATCCCCCTGAAGGTCGCTGGGCCCTGTATCGCCCTCTTCCTTCTGCGTCCACCTCCCCATCGGTGAGCCCCCACCCCCGGCCTCACCCCCGGCCGCACGCCGAGGGCACCCACGTGTGCAAGTCCTGCCCACCACCTCCCTGAGCCCCAGACCCACACCCCCGGCGGCCCTGACCCCTTCCCTCGATGACCACGGCATCTCAGAGTAAACGTGTGACCTTCTTGGGGTTTTCCATCCGGTCATGTTTCCCTGGGCTCAGAGGCTAGAGACAGCCGTGACAACTCCCTTGGCCGCCACAGGCAAGGCGTGGGGGTTCTGGTGTCACCTCCGCTTGTCTGGAGCTGCGGGCTGGGCAGGTAATAGCCTGCAAGGTGGATTCGAGGGGCTCCCTCCCCCCACCCCCCCGACCCCCGGAGACAGGGCCTGGGGCCGGCCTGGCAGAGGGAAGCAGGCCTGCGGGCAGGATGCCTGGGCGGGGGGTGGGGGGTGGGGGGTCCCCAGTCCGGGCTCCTGTGCCAGCTCAGCTGAGGAGAACGTGAGGGCTCAGAGAACATGCTGGAATGTACCCATCCTGTGATCTGGGAAGCGCTGCACCCTGGGGACAGGGCATCCCGGTCAAGGTCAATGGGGACCGTGGTGCAGGAGCGAGGGGCGTGCTCAAGCCCGTGGGTCACAGAGCTTCGCCTGCGTGGGCGGCTCCTGGCGCTCGTCCTGCCTCCTCCCAGGTGGCCGCCCCGCCCTCGGGGACCGGGGAGGCTGGGGCCGGGGAGCTCAGCCCTGGGGGCCACGGGCTGTGTTGAGTTTAATCCAGGCGGAGCCCCAGTGGCCCAGTGAGGAAGAGGCTGCAGCCAGTGCCACTCAGCTGGTTCACACAGAGAGCCCCTCCCCGGGGAAGCGTGTGGGGAACAGCCACGGCCAGCCCACGGGGTGCGTGTGGCAGTAACGCATGAGCCCTGACGCTCCAAAAGCAGGTGTGTGTGTGTGCAGGTGTGCACCCGCGTAGTGAGCGTGTGTGCGTGCCTGGGAGGGCCTGGGAGACAGTCAGGAGGCAGGAGAGGCCAAGCGTGGAGGCCGTGGCCTCCCGGCTCCCGCCTGTCCTCACCCAGCTCTGTCCTCTGGGGAACAGCACCCCCCCCCCCCAGCAATCCACTTGCACAACCCAGGAACCCTGGCAGCCCCTCGGGTCCCCCCACCACACCTCCCACCGGCTCCGGTAGCTAACTGACCTCTTAGCGCCCAGATTTCACCACCCTGCTCCACCCCATTTGCCGCACCGGGACGGAGGGGACGGGGTCCCCACAACCTCTTCCTGGGCCTCCCGGTCGCCCTGCCGGAAGGCTTCTTTGCCCGCATGCGCCTGACGGCCTCCGCTCCCTGCAGAAACCCGCCAACGCCCCCCCTCAGGATAAACACTCGGATCCTCCAGAGACTTACGACACGTCATTCAAACTGGGACTTTGCTCTTGAATGTAAAAGGGAGAGCTCGGAACGACGGAGTTGGCACAACAGGTGTGCATGGGCTGTCCTGGGCCGTCCTGGACGTGTGGTCACCTCATGTTAAGCCTTCGTGTAAGGGGGAGACTGGCCACTGCCAGTCTAAATGCTGCTTAAACCATCCCCTCGTCCCCGAGACGAGGGACCCCTGCCCTCCCAGGGTGACTTTACCCATTCCTCCTCTCCGTGGCCCTTGGCTATATTTTAACGTCTCATTTAGGTTTTAGTTTATGACTGTATTCTGTTCCCCTCACTGGAACATGAGGCCTGGGGCTCAGAGACTTGGTCCTGCCTCTTTACTGCTTACGGGAGCCAGATAACAGCCCCCAGCAGTGTCCACGCCCGAATCCCCAGGCCCTGTAAAGGGGTCACCCCACCTGGCAGAGGGACTTGGCAGATGTCGTTAAAAGCACGAACCTTGAAATGGGGGGGGATTATCCTGAGTTGCGCAAGTGGACTCAATTTAATTCGAAGAGTCCTTAAAGGCAGAGAGCCTTTCCTGGCCGGGTGGGGGCCGGCAGGAGAAGGAGAGGTCAGAAGGGTAACGGGGCCTCCCCTCGGACTTCCAGAAAGGAACACGGCCCTGCCCACACCTTGGTTTTAGCACAGTGAGATGAGCCAGACCTCTGACCCCCAGTCCTGTTGGAGAACAGATGTTACTCTTTCTTTCTTTTTTTTTTTTTTTGGAAGACAGAGAGAGACGGGGCACAAGCAGGGGTGGGGCAGAGAGAGAGGGGGACACAGAACCCGAAGCAGGCTCCAGGCTCCGAGCTGTCGGCACAGGGCCCGACGCGGGGCTCGAACTCCCGGACCGCGAGATCGTGACCCGAGCCGACGTCGGAGGCTCAACCGACAGAGCCCCCCCGGGAGCCCCAAGGTGTCACTCTTTCAACCACCAAATGTGTGGCCGCTGGTTACACAGCGATCGAATGGCTAAAACATATGGCAGAATCTCCCTGCCTAGAAAGGCGCCTGCTGTATACAGAGCTGCGTCTCCATACTACCCGCGGGGGGAGGCCAACAGCCCCCCCTCGACGGTGCTCCCGCCCTCCCACGCTTAGAGAGCTTCGGAAACCTTCTGGAGCTCACGCAGCCAGGGAGTGGCAGAGGTGGGACGCAGGCCCGTTTCCCCCCGGTGGGGGGAGCGTTTCTGCCAGGGAGCCGGGGAAGCCAGGCTGGGAAGGAGCTTGGCGCCAACCTCCGCCTGTGCCGAACCTCACAGCTGTCCTTTCCCTGCACGCCGGGTGCCCGTCGAACGGCTGCCACGCAAAGTCACAGCCCCACCTGTGCTGGAGGACGGAGATGGGGAAGCTCCACAGGAGGGAGGCCTTCTGAGGAGGAACTTTCTAGAAGGTGGAGCTGTCCGTCCTCCTAAGAACATCCCGCCTGGGTAGATGGCGAGGCACGTGACATTGCCCGGCGGGCTGTGCCCGAGATGCCCTTGGGGTGGTCCCGGATGGGAGGGCGGGAGAGGGAGGGACGGGCAAAGCTGAGATGCCTGCGGCCTTGAGCTCAGGCCACGTGTCGGCCGCAGGGGTTGGTGAACCAGGCACTTTCTTGGGGACCGGTGGCCGGGATGGGGGGTCCAGACATACAAATACACATGAGTGTAAGAGATCGGCCAGAGGAGCACAGAGGAGGAGCCTGACGGCCCTGGGGGTGGCAGGGGGACTGGGAGAGTGCTTCCCATGGAAACCGAGGCAGGAGGTGAGTCGATCTCCAGGAGCTGATCCGGGGACCATGGCGGACAAAGGCACGGAGGGGACCTCTGGGCGTGTCGAGCCCTGAGGCCAGGGCGCAGGACTGCATCCAGGGAGGGCCTGCAGAGGCGACAGGGGGGAGCGGATCACACAGGCCCTCCCAGGGGTCTGGAGTCCAGTCTGTGGAAGATGGGGAGCCACAGAACAGTTTCAGCCGCAGGGAGGGAGCTGGGCAGGTCGGGGTCTCGGGAAGCTGTGTCCGGCACCTGGGAGGAGGCCAGGACCCCCGCCTCCAGCAGGATGCTGTTTATCAGAGGGCCCGGCCAGCCTTTCCAAGAAGGGCAGATACGAGGAGGAAAGCCCCCAGGAATGTTCCAGGAGCGGCGGGGAGAGGCAGGCCAGCCCTCGGCTTCCTCGCCTGTCTGCAACATCCCCTGGAAGGGCTGGGGCGGGAGAAACGGGTCTGGCCCAGAGGCAGCCCTCCCTCCCCAAGTCATCTGCAAGAATTCTCGATCAGAAGCAGAACAGCAAAAAAAAAAAAAAAAAATGGAATTCAAACATAGTCAATCCCTCCCTTTGCCCGGATTAGCTGCCAGGAGTGTAATGATTTTCATTAATACCGTCAGCTTTCCTCAAACTTGATTATAATTACTCTCGAGCCACATTCCCCTCCGCGGTGCGGGGCCGAGTGCATGTGCGTTAATCACATCAACTGATCACAGCCTCGTGCTGATGGCCTGAAGTCACAGCCCGAGGCCCGTGGGAGAGGCCAGAAGGGGGTGGCCGGGTGCCACTCTCCCTGGGGCGGGACATCCATATGGATGGAGGAATGAATGAATAAGAATGCCTTTCTGATGAGCCTCCCCCTCCCCCAACCCCCGGCCTGCCTGCCTCCCTCCCTCCCTTCACAAGATCGCTTGGCATTTATCACTCGTGGGGCCCTCGCCACAGCTCCTGGTGGCAGGAACACGGTTTGCACGTCCCCCCCCCCAGCAAGAGCCTCAGCTCAGAGAGGTCAGGTGACTTCCTGAAGGTCACACAGCGTGTGGGAAGTCAGTTTGAAACCGGAGTTTGGTGATCCTTCCCATCCCCCCCCCTCCCCATCCTGACTGTTCCCCTGGGAAGCAGGGTGGGTAGGGCTGGGTGCTGGAAGGAAGAAAAAGGCAGAGGACAGGGGCAGACGAAGTGGGAGGCAGGTGTCCTGGCCAGGCCATGCTGGAGTCCTGGTGGACTGATGGACACCTGCCCCGCCCGCCCCACCCCTGCAGATGACAGTCTTGGAGCAGCCTTCAGTTCCTGTGCCCTCCGCCCTCTGGATCAGTTTTAAATGCAAATGCAAGCCTGTCGCTCAGGGTCCTGGGGACCAAGCCCCAGCCCGCACCTGGCCCTTCCCCTCCTCCACCTACAGGAAGGACTCCGGTGGCTCCAGCTGTTTGCCAAACCCCCCACCCGCCCCCCACCCGCCGGCTGTGGGTACCCTCCCCATTTGGCTCCGGGCGGGGACCCCTTTCTGGTCTGGGGGGGTCTCAGGCACATGGAAACAGTCCATTGACAGAGTCAAAGGCTGACTGACCCGTAGGCCTGGCCCCACAGCAGTTCTGCCACCTGCCTGCCACCTCTAGGCCTCAGTTTCCCCATCTGCAAGGCTGGGCCATCCCAGCTAACCTGGGGAGGGGATGTGAAGGCACTCAAGGCACTTGCCCGGGGCCCTGGGCAGCCTTTCCTGCCCTGCCCCCATGCCTCTGGGTAAGTAACTTTCCATGAGGACCCGGTTGCCCCCCTGTGGACTGTTTTTATTGCTATTTATTTTTTGAGAGAGAGGGAGAGAGCATAAGCAGGGGAGAGGCAGGGGTGGGGGGAACAGAGGATCTGAAGCAGGCTCCCGGCTGAGCATTGAGCCCAACGCGGGGCTCGAACTCGCGAGCCACGAGACCATGACCCGAGCTCAAGTCAGATATGCTCAACTGACCAAGCCACCCAGGGGCCACCTGCCTGCCCCCTCCCCCCTGCAGACTTTCTAAACCAGAGAACATATATTTCTCTTCTCCGCCCTAAGACTTTCTCTGAGGCCCAGGCACTGCAGGTGCCCAGAAGCTGAAGAGGCTGGCCCGAGGACGTCACCGTTCTGTGCCACAGACACACCCAGTGCTGTGCAGCTGGGCCTCGGGACCCGGGGTTCGGGGCACCACCACATGTCACCGTGCTGATGGAGGGGCAGCGGGAGGCCCCCCAAATCCTGCTCTGGAGCCCAGAGAGCAAACCAGCCAGGGAGCCAAAGCCTCACAGCCAGCCGAGGGTTACCAGGCAGAGAAAAGGCACGATCACACGGCTGACGGGTTAATTCCTGGCCACTGCCCTGGACAAAAACAAATACGCCGGGTCGCCCCTCCCCCGCCCCCCACCCCAGCTCTCCTGGAGCTGCCCTGGAGTGGGTGAATCACACATGCCTGACAGGTGACTGGATCTCACTGGTTAAGCTGGGGGTAAAAAGCAACGCCTTAATATTTACTCTAGGGGAAAAAAAAACCTCAAAATACTGTAATTTGATTTGCTGGAGAAAATAGCCAAGGCAACCTGTTTGGGCATCTTCCTGCCCAAGATGGCACACGGGGCTCGGGACCCTGCCCACCCCCACACCGAGGTGTCTAAAAGCAGAAAGCGTGCGTCTAGCGAGGATGACCACGGCCAGGCTGTGCCGGTGAGGGAGGAAGGGGCCGCTGGTTGGCCCCCTGCGGGCTGGACCGCATCGGGCTGGAGCGACTGGAGTCAACCTCAGCCGGGGGTGAGGGGGAGCGTGGGTCTCCCTGGCGGGACCCGGGGGGGAGGCAGCTGGGCGTGATGAGTTCAAAGGGTGTCACCGGTCAGGGGGCAGGAGTCAAAGGGCCCATCTGGGATGGGGGGGCTCGTCTGGGTGCTCCTCTCTTGTTAGCCAGAGTTGCTGGCGACCGTGACTTCTGACCTCCCCCAACCCGGAGCCAGCGTGCCGGGGCGGGTCCTGCCTGGATCCTTCTCATGCGGGAGAACTGTTAGGATGCTGAATATCGCTGACGCACATGAAAACGGTCTCGCAGCGAGGCTGACCAATCACACAGTCTCACCTGGAGATCAAGGTGGTGTCCTGGAAGACGAGGAAGGACCCCCCCACAACACAGGACGGAACGGCCGAGAGGCAGAAGTGAGCCAAGGACCAGGCACCTGGACACCTGATCTTGGGGTTCAGTAGCGTCCGAGAGCAGCTCCCAAGACAGTGAGCCAGGGACGACGGGGAAGAGAAATCCCAGCTTAAGAAATAACGACAGGAGCAACGTTTCTCCCCGAGCCGCAGTCAGATACACGCGGACAGATCGAATGTGCCCGACGAGTGTGCACAGGGCTGACGATGGAAAAAACCCACACCTGGTGCAATTCAGCAGGGCAACAATACTGGAAAACTCTGAAGGCTCACGTGGGGCAAAGCATCTGAGGAAAGGGAATCAAACCTGAGTAGGGCTTCTCCCCGTCAGCCAGGGAAGCAGGAAGAGACGATGGAACAAGGTTTGAAAGCAAAAGAGACTTCTCCAGACGGAGGGCGAGGCGGCCGGCTTGCCCCACACCCCCAGCCCCATGAGTCTGGGCCGCATATACACATGCTGCTTGCAAACCCCAGGCCCAGGAGAAGGCAGTGGGGACCGGGTGATGGGGCCGCCGGGCGATGCAGAGCCGCGGGGACAAGTATCCACAGAGCTGCGCGCCAGGTAGGTTCTCCACCCAGGGGTGTGTTTTCAAGAGCTGGGATCATACGTCCCGTCTGCGGTTTCAATCACGCTTCGTGGCTCCTCGGGGCCTAAGATTTACGTAACGCTTACGTCGTAAGCCCTACTGACTAATTTCCAACGCGTCGACGTGAAGGCACCTGAGGAGGCACAGTGGTTGAGGGTTCTGCCTGGATCGTAGCCACCCTCAACCTCGACGGGGGGGGAGCAGCCCCACGCAGCAGGCGAAGAGGGAAGGCGTCAGTGAACAGAGAAGCCGGGAGCCACGTCTCTCCTCCTGCGCACAGGGGACGCTCTGCCCGGTGCCTCCGGAGAGCTGCAAACACGTGGGTGGGTCGTGGGCGCAGTCGAGAGCGAACCAGTTCCTTCTCTCGTGCGAGAGTCAGACGCGAAACCCAACAACATAGGAGGGAGACGCCAAGAGTGGCCAAGAACGGCCGGGGCCACTGGGGGCTGAGCTCTGGGACAGGAGGTCCTCCGATGGGCCAGCAGGGACTAAAGCTCGCGAGGAATGAATGTCAGGAAGGGCCAGCGGGGAGCAGACTTCCAGCCAGAGTAGGACCAGGCCTAAGGAATTAAGGGAGGCAGTAGGAGGACACCCGTGTGGCTCCGTGGGTTGAGCACTGACTTCGGTTCAGGTCATGATCTCATGGTTCGTGAGTTCAAGCCCCACGTCGGGCTCTGTGCTGACAGCTCGGAGCCTGGAGCTGCTTCGGATTCTGCGTCCCCCTCCCTCTCTCTGCCCCTCCACCCCTTGCACTCTGTGTGTGTGTGTGTGTGTGTGTGTGTGTCTCAAAAATAAAGAAACATTAAAAATTAAAAAAAAATAAGTAAGAGAGGTGGCAGGGCTGGTCTGGGGGTGGAGTCCAGGGAAGGTGGGGAGACCCCAGGGCCAGCCCACGTGGGCTCTGGAAGCCACTGCAGAGTCTGGACTCCACCCTGGGAGCTGCTGTGTGGTTTTAAGCAGGGGACAGCCCCGATCCGCAAAGCGCCTTGGGGCTGCTGCCTTGAGGTCCAGATTCAGGCAGCGGAGGGCTGGGCCCGGCCACGGAGGCCACGCGGGGCCAGTGCGGGGAGCACAGCAGCGGGAGGCGGGAGCGCACGGGGAGCGGAGCGTGGGCGAGCCGAGCCTCCCGTTCAGAGCAGGAGCGGCGCGTGTTGTGCGAGGTCGATAAGAAAGACGTGGAAGCGCGTCCTAAAGAGAACCGCGGAACTAGAAGCAAAAGCGGACAGCAGCCGCTGGCTCGTGGGAAAGGGTCTGGGCGGGGGGCTGGGCAGGCAGCTTGTGCGCCTCAGGGGACACATTTCCATAAGATTGGCAAACGCGTGACCCACGACCAGGAGCGCATGTAACTTTTTTAATTGACAGGAGGGGTGGGGGGGGACCAGAAAGCAGCAGAGGGACCCTCCTTTCAGAGTGAGAAGCCCACCTTAACGTCATTGGAGGGGACGCGGTGGCGCAGAGAGCTGCGCGCCCTCCGGGAGGCGGCGCTGCGGCCGAGCCTGCGGAAGGGATATGGAAAGGAACAGAAGGAACAGCACGTGCAAAACTCAGAGGCCAGAAGGGACAAAGGATGTGCGAGGGGCCCCCAAGGAAGCAGGAGTGAGGCCGCGGAGGAAGGGGGCGGGCAGGTGAGGGGTGGGGGGTGAGGGTGCCCACGGGCCGCGGCCGGAGCTTGCTCCTGGGCGCGTTGCTTGGGTGCTTCAGAATCACATCGCCAGCGCAGCCAGCGCTGATGGACCTCGCTGCCTGCCACGACTGCGCACGCACGGTTAGCTCATTTACTCCTGGCGACAGCCCATTTTACAGATGGGAAAACAGAGGCTCTGGGGTGGGGGGTAAATTGGCTCGCGCAGAGTCCAAGGGCTGGTAAATGGCAGAGCTGACATTCGAAGCCCGGCAGGCCCAGCTGCCGGCTCTCCGAGGCCCCGGCTCCCAGGGGGGAACAGGACCATCCCCTGAGAATGCCCGGGATCCCGGCCACCTGCCCAGCGGGCCGCACCAAAGCCCCGCTCCTGCAAGGAGGCTCCCCGGGCCTGGACTGGCCCCATCCCGGGGCTCCCTGGGAGTCTGAAATCCAATTACATTATAAATGCATTGAAAAATCATGGAACTCGGAACTCGGAAGCCTTCTGACTGCAGAAACGGCATCCCGGGGCGCGGCGGCGCGGCTGAATGAGCCCGCCGGCTCCTCTGGGGCCGCCTGCCGCTCTTTGAGGAAATAGTCCTGAAGTGCCCACCGAGGCAACAATAGGCGCTGCGGCCTAGCCGGGAATAACGGATGCTAAACGCTCGCCTCCTAGGCCGGCCCACGGGCGCCCCGGCCGCGCGAGGCCACCAGGCACCTGCAGCCTCCTGGAAGGGACGGGCTTCTCCCTCTCCGAGCGCAGGGATCCCGGCGCTTTGCCAGCTCCCGCGCATAAACGCCAAGCAGGCTGTGCCTTGGGGTGGAAATAGCACAGGATGTGGTCCCGGGCCTACGTCGGTGCCCTCTGTCCCTTTGCTGCGTGACCTTTGGCAAATCACTCTGTCTCCCTGAGCCTCGGTCTCCTCGACTATGGAAAGGAGGTGACAGGAGCTCTGTGTCACAGGGCTCTTGAGCCCAGCACGTCGGAGAATCCCGGAAATGGCAGGCGAGCTGCCGCGAGCCCGACCGCCTGGGGCCTCGTCCATGCCGTTCCTTCTCCCGGGATGCTGTTCCCTGACCTGCCCTCGCAGGTCACTTCCTTAAACGTCACTTCCTCGGCGAGGGTGTTCCTTGCCTTCCAACCTATGCTGTGAGACTGCTGTCCTTTCTTGAGGTGCCCCGTTCTCCACGGACATCTGCCTCCTCCGGCCGGGCCCCGTGGCTGTGGGGGCGAGAGCGCGGCGACTGAGAGCAGAAGCGGTGACCTGGAAACCGAACACAGTGCTGGGGGCCCACGGGGAGAGTCAGTTCCTACCGCCGTGTCGCGACTTGGGGAAGGGGCCCGGTGTTCACAGCAGCCAAGGTGGGGGGGCGGGGTTTCCGAGTCAGGGGAACAGCCCGGGCAGAAGCAGAGGGGGGTCTGATGGCGCACGGAAGTTGGGGGCCAGACTGGAGTCTTTACGCGACTGAAGCTCGCGGAGGCGGTGGACGCCACGATAGACCCGCAGACCTGACCGCTACGGGAGCCCCGGTGACCGATCCTGCCGCAACAGGTCCTCAGAGGAATCCTAGCTGGCGGTCTGGTGGCGGTAGGCAGGGTCCCCATGGGGGCCAGCCCACACCGATTCCTCACACAGATGCCATGCCACCAAGGCCCCCACGGGACCTCGGCCCGGACCACGTCAGCCCCAGCGCTGGTCTACACCACCAAGTGAGTTTCGGGGCTTGGAAGCCAGGCCGGCTGGGCTCCCGGCCCCTCTCCTGGTATCGCCAGTTCTAGGGTCTGGTGCCAGCATCCCCTATGAGCTTGTTCCCTCGGCTACAGATGGGTCTACTGTTGACTGAGGAGACGGCCAATGTGACGTGGGCGGGGGACGGGGTCTTCCGGGGGGGGGGGGGGCGGGGATGCTGGTCTGGGGAGCACAGCACGTGCAAAGGCCCGGTGCCCAGGTTTTGTCTCGCGGGGAGGGGGGGAGCAGACGGTAGCGGAGTGGGGGCTGCAGGGGCAGGAGGGGGCCCGCAAGGGGTTGGGCTTTACGCCGAGCTGATCAGCTGGGGAGGGATGTGATGACGGGCGTCTTCCAGAAAGAAGACGCCTATCGAAGTGCAGGGGACGGACTGGAGGGGCCTGGGGTCCTAAACTTGGCAGCCGAGAGCAGAGGCACCGAGGAGGAAATGCCGAGGGGCTGCTTTCCGGGACGATGGCCGATAACACACGTTTAGCGGGCCCTTGTGAAGGGAGAGGCTCTGCGCAGCTGTTAACTCAAATGCCGTCCCTTTACTGTGCTGCGGAGAGGCACCCCCCGGGGCACAGAGAGGTTAAGCAACTCACACGAGGCCACACAGCCTCATGGTCCGCGTTCCCAGCACATCCTCCCAACCCCTGGGCCAGTACCTCCTGGAGAGTCCCCTGAGCTATGGGACCCTGGCACCAAGCATATCTTGTCACCAGCGCCAGCCTGTGTCACGCGTACCATTGCCGTTACGGCTCCTGGCAGCCACCCGTGTGCTATTTGCACAACACTGGTCTGTTTGCAGAGCGGTTTCCTTCCTCTACGTCACCTGCTAGGACCCGCACAACAGCCCCGAGCAGCATTCTCAGGCCTGTTTCTCAGGGGAGGTCGAGGGACCCGCCCCAGCTGGTGCGGTGAGCAAGGGCTGCACCGGGACCCCGGCCAGACCGGCCCACCCCCGCTTCGTAGACGTGGCGCCTGTTACCTGACAGCCGTCGCCGTGCTCTAGGCTTCATGGGCTCCAGGCCCTTCTGGAGCCTTCTTTCGCTCTGCCACCTGTCCCCTTCGCCCCAGGTGCATGCTGGGCTTTGCTCTCTACAGAGGAGGCCACCTGGAGCTCAGAAAGCTGGAGTCAGTCGCCCGAGGTCACACAGCCCCCAGGTGCCGGCCGGCGTGGGGACGGAAGCTGGCTTCAGGCTGCAGAAAAGCCCCAGCTCTCCCCGCCGCGTCCTGCAGAGCTGGGGCCGCGAACCGATGACTGAGCTGGCATCTTCCCGGCTGACCCGTCCATCCCATCGGTTCTGCCCACCTTGCGCCTTGATTCGGGGCGACGCGTCCCGGCGGGGCGAGAGCCTGAGAGACGGGCCGAGGGGCGCCTCTGAAGCAGGGCCAGATGACTCGCTTTTCTCAAGAGCATCGACGGGGAGGCACAAGCAACCTTCACCATCTTTCATCGTCAAGGACCTACTTTGTCCGCGGGCCTCCGAGGGGGCTGATGGGCGGGCGGCGAGGAGCGGCTCGTGCTGCCCGTGACTGAGCTCGGAGAGATCGCACGGCTCGGGACTTGCACTTGGGGGGCAGCCCGGCTCTGAGACCTGCCCACCCGAGAAGGCCGGCAGAAAACGGGATTTCTGATCTCTGTGCTGCTTCCAGGAAGCGGGGAGACTTCACTGTTGTGCTCAGTTGGCCCGGATTAGAGGGTGTGGACGGTAACCCCGAGAGTGACGTTTCGGGGTGCGGTGCAGGCTGGGGTGCCCCCGGGCGGGCTGGGAGCAGAGGGGTGGTGGAGCGCCAAGGAGGACAAAGACGCCGAAGTGGCACAAAGTGACGGGCGGGCGGGGACGGGAGGGAAGAGGGCTCAGCATGTGCGAAGACCTCAGGGGGGGAGGGAGCCTGGGGACTCAGGGGCCCGGGGAGCTGTGTGCGCTCGGGGCCAGCTGGCACCTCGGGAGACGGGCAGGGCCGGCCGCCTCTGTGCCAGGTACGGTGTCACCGCTGTGTTAGTTAAGGACATGGTGACCAGGCCCACGGTGGCCCAGGACGGGGCCCGCTCAGCTCTGCCTGTGTCCGAGGTCCCAAGGCCCCCTCCCATCCCCCAAGCCCTCCGAGAGTCCTGTCTGCCCCTGCGGCACACAGCTCAGGCCCACCCCCCTCCAGGCCACACGGCTGACTGGGCGAACGTGCGTGGGCAAGTCCCCGTGCGAGCAAGCTCCGTCCCCGGCCTGCAGAGCACACGCGTGGCCACCGCTACCAGCTCAGTGACTCGGCCGGGCCCTCGCTCCCCCAGATCGGCCCCGACCTGGGACAAAGCGCCCAGTAGGGCCTGAACAGTAGGGTCACCACACCCAGTGCCCAGACCCTCGACGCTCACCCTGCTTCTAACGCTTCTCTGTGCAGAGGCTCGAGCTCCAGCTTTGTGACACATGGCAGGTACCTCTGGACATGTCCCCTGGCCCCTTGGAGCCCACGGTCGTGCCTGTCGAGCGACGGAGTGAGTGCCCCAGTGCAGGGCTGCGGAGGGAAGGGGTAGAGAGCCGTGCTGACCATCAGCCAGCATCTGCATTAGGCATCTGGGGGCACGGGCGGTGGGGGGGGGGGGCGGCGCAGGGGGCAGGCACAGGGTCCCGGGGGAGCCCAGCAGGATAGAGGTGGACCGTTGCTGCCTGGACCCAGCCAAGGCCTCGGAGGGAGACCCAGACGTGCACGTTCTTGGCATGAAGTCCTTCCTGCTGCCAGGTCGGTGGGATTAGCGTGAAGGGTGACAAGGCCCCAGCGCCCGCAGAGAGGGCAGCGGGAGAAAAGAATCCGTTAACTCATTTGGTCCTTTGGTTGCACTTTTTTGAGACAGAAAGAGAAAATAGCCCACTCGTCTGCTTTTTAAATTAAGAACTGAAAACATTTAAAACGTTTAAATTGCCTTAGAGGACACTTCGGTTTTATTTCAGGGCCACTCAAGGCCGAGAGAGGGAGGGGGGACGGGGGGAGGGAGACTGAGGGTCTAGAGAGAAAAGGGACAGACAGATAAGGGAGGGGAGAACGGCGGGGACCCACCCCTGTAGGGAGGGAGCTGGGAGGGAGCGGCCCCGAGGGAGACCCGGGCGTGGCCCCCACCAGGCTGTCACCTCCTCGAAACCACCTCTTCTCTCAGCCTCTTGCCAGGTGGAAGCCGCCCAGGGCAGGCCGCCGGGAATGTTCCATGGAAAGGAAGAAGGCTGAGGAAGGCAGGCCCAGAGCCCGCTGGGCTCTCCTTAGCTGTGTGAGCAGGATTTGGGATTAGGAGGAGGGCTCTGACTGCCCCCAGGCCCAGGGGGTTTCTAGGGGAAGATGCTGTCCGTGGGGGGGTGGTCTAACTGTACCCCCGGGTGAGCGGGAGAGCTCCAGGGGTGGGGGCTCCACTCTGGGGGGCGGGGGGCCTCGCATCTCCTCCAATCAGAGTAGCTCCAGAAAACACTTTGTTTGAAAAGCCACCGAAAGAATGCTCAAAGCCCCAAGGCCGTGGTCCCCCCTCCCGGTGGCCATCCACACCCCCCCATCCAGGTTACCCAAGATTGGAGGACGTCCCCCAGGAGAAATGTCTTTACAACAGCAGCCAGTGGTGTTCTGGAGAACCCACTTGCACCTGGCTCTGTGCTAAGTGCTCGGCACAAATGAACGCCTGCCCCCCTCACCGCGCCTCCGCGAGACCCCCATTCCCAGGGTGGGAAACTGGGGCTCACCGAGGTCTCGCGGCTGGTAAGCAACAGGACTGGGGTTTGAACCCAGGCTGTCTGGCTCCAGAGGCCCCAGTCCACGCCTGGTGCACACGGTAGGCCCTCAACGATGGCCCCTGGCGAAGGAGGATAAGGGCAATAAAACGGAAACTCGTTCTCACCCAGGGCAAGCTGGTAGCTAATTAACGTTTCTTCCCAGGCTGGCCTTCGTGTTATTTCTGACGGGTTCAAACACTCAGTTTTTAGGGACACGGACTCAGTTCTTTCCCATCTGGGCTGGAGACGATGGTGAAGCTCCCCCACCCCCCACCCCCCGGGAAGGACAGTGAGGCAGGGCGGGTTCTGTGGGGCTGAGAGTCTCTGACGCTCAGCCTTGAGGCTGGCGCATGCTGGGGCCTCTCAGGGCCCCAGTCAGGGACAGCAGCTGGACCTCTCTCCGCCCTCGGCCTCCCCCTTCCTCCCTCCTGTGCCCTTGGGTCCCTCCTTGCTCCCTCCTCCCCCAGGCCCCATGCACTCCCAACCTGCCTTCTCCCAGCCCTCCTAGAGGATCGGCCCATTTCCCAGACGGATAAACAGAGGCTCAAAGCTGGGGAAGGTGCACACGGCTACAATGCTAGGGGCGCTCCTTAATCCAGGCCTTTCTGTCTCCTGCTCCACCCCGCCTGGCAGGGGCATGTACCGGCACGGGAGAGCCCCCTTGAACATGTGTCTCTGAGATAGGATTTATTTCCGTAAGTGACCTCTCTGCCCAGGGCGTTTCTTGAAATCCGGGGAGATTTAGAGAGTATTTAACTTGAAAAAAGCGTCCCTTTCCCCTTCGGTGTTCTGAACGGCTGGTATTTAAATACCTTCCTGGCTTAAGGGCATTTGGGCTGTGCTGGTCTTTATTGCGTGGATTAATGAGAACCGGAGTATTTGTGAGTGACCTTTAACCCTCCAGCCTCCTCTGCCCGTTGCCGGATGGGTGATTCTGCAGACTTTCTCCCGGACCCGGTGTCCCCAGGCTCAGCCACCAGGAATGATCAAGAAAGAACAGGACAATTATAATGCACATCATGAGATCAGAGACTCCTGGTTACTACTTAATTCAGAGCAGGTCAGAGGAGCTCGACAGAGTTCTCGGGGAGGAACTCAAGAGCAGAGAAGGGGCCTTGGGGGGGCCCGGGCAGCATTCTCTGCAGGACCCCAGGGGGCGGCAGGCCGTATGCTCAGCAGGTGAGCAGCGGGACCAGCTATGGCCCCCACTTTCCTGCCTGCAGGATGCCCTCCACCCGGTCCCCTGCCTGCTGGAATCCTTTTATGGGGCCACCGCCCCCGTGAAGACGTCCCCTCAAGGACGCCTCCATGCTCCCCGCTCTCCGCTCATTCCCCTCCCTGGACCCCCCAGGCTGGGGGCAACGCCGTGACCTGGGCGCTGACTCCCCCTCTAGACCCCCCCGCTTGACCTCGTCCCGGTGATATTTGCAACATCGGGGCCGTGTGGTCCAGGGAGAGTCAGGTACGCGCATGTGGAAGACGAGGCCCCCTCATCTCCTGAACTTGCAGTGTCCCCAGGAGGGTATAGGGTGGGATCTACACCCTCCCCCGTCTGCTTGGGGTCGGGCGGACGGGTGATACCCGAGCGACGCGAGCTGAGGCGTGGCTGACGGGGCTTGGCCCCCTCCTCTCCTGCCCGATCGCATTACAGCCTGGAGTCAAGTGCGGCTGAACCCAGCTCGGCCTGGCCAGACCCCACCGCCGTCAGCCAAAATCCACACCCAAGAGCGGGAAAAGTACATGTGGTTGCTGTAAGCCCCCGAGAGGGGGGACTCGTTTGTCGCAGAGCATGGTTGCAGCAGAGCTGACCGACGCAGCAGAGATGTGGCTCCAACGCGTCAGGAGCAGGGGGAGAGACGCCCCCCTTCCGCCCAAGGGGCCACCTTAACCTGGATGAGACGGAAGAACGCCGACCCCAGCGGGGCGCCTGCAGCATGGGGAGCGTGACCGAGGGCAGCCAGGGGGGCAAAGTCGGGGGCAGGGCTCTGGTGCCAAAGGCAGAGGGGGCCTTGTCCGTGGCCGGCGGGCACCGTGCGTTTCCAGGACGGCCTCGACGGCAGACGCGCATCACGACACCGCCAGAGGACGCACAGCTGTGTCACTTTGCGGAGCGGTCTCTTTCCAGAGCCGTGCATTCTTCGCGGTAGACCCGAGCGGTCAGAGGCGCGAGAAGGTGTCACGCAGCCGGCCCCAGCCTAGCGTTTGGTCGCTGGCCAGCGGGGTCGCGGCGACAAAGGCAGGAACGCGGCTGGGTGTTTAGGCCTTTGCTACGAAGCTCCCCGTGACCAAGTCAGTGGGTCTTGGGACAGCCCCCACCCCCACCCGGGCCCCCCCCCCCCAGGCTTCCTGGGTGGCCACACAGGCTGTGCTGGGTCAGAGGCGGCTCCCGGGGACAGACTCGCTTCAGAGGCACTGGAGGCGAAGGCTGGGTGTTCACGCGCAACATGAGACAGGAACCCGATGAACCAGATCGGAGAACAAAGACTACGTTCCCGAGACCGGCGCCTTAATGTCTCACAAGACTTGGGGACTCTCCCTTTCCTGCGCTCCGCTCGCCCCGCGGGGAGGTGACCCCGAGTGCCCCGAGCTGGCCAGGACCGTGTGAGGCGGGGGCACCGCCAGGCGCTGGAAGGGGTGAGAGGGGCTGCTTCCGTGGAGCTTGTGACCACATCCTGGTCGGGTCAGGGCCCGAGCAGCCGCGCTCTCGCCTGCGTGCGGGTGCGTGCGTGACTCCGCCGTGTGCCGGGGCCCGAGCCGGAAGGGCTGGCCCTCGAGGCACGTGGCCTAGTGCAGAGCCGGCAGTGCTGGCCTCAGGGGAAGCCGGCACTGGGTCTCATGTCCCAGCGTCGCAGGCCACTGGGATTGGAGGTCGTGCGGGAGCTGGGGTACGTGGGCTGGGTTTCCCGGGCAGGTCCGAGGGCAGGGGCCCCTGAGTTCTGGGGGATACGTGGGAGAAGGTCGAAGGACACCGGCTCCCGGGAGGCGCGGACTCGACGCCGGGACAGCCCCGGGGCTCCGGCTGAACCAGCGCGGCCACTTGACTTGACCGTGGCAGAGGCCAGCTCGCTCTCGGGCCATGGAGACTCGTCCGGATTCGCCCCCATCCCCAAGTGGCACTCTGCCCCGTGCCCAGGAAAGGTGGGGCTGGCCTGCCCCCCGATCTCCCCCAGCACCTGCCCTCCCCCGACGAACGGGTGAAGACAGACAGCAGGCCCCCTGGCCAAGCCCGTCTCCCTGCCTTGTCCCTCCCGGGCATGGGAGGTCGGCTAGCACCGATCACCTGGTCTGTCGCTGACTATCCTGCCCAGGCATCAGGCACAGAAATCCATTTGGGCAGAAAGTCAGCTGTGACAGCCCCTCCGAGCCCCAGGGGACAGAGGCGCAGAGCGCCAGGAACGGACCCCCTCCCGACTTGGCCCGACTCCTCGCCCAAAGCAGCCCTTGCCCAGACGGCGTCCTCCCTGTAAACCTTGAAGTACAGCCCAGAACCAGGGATCTCGAGGCCCGTCCTGGGAGCTGTAGGTCCCTGGGATTTCTCCCGGTCTTTCTAGAGAATCTTCCCCACACAGGGCTCTCGAGGAGGCCGGCCGCCAGGGTCCCCTCTGCCCCCTGTGCACGTCCCCACCCACTGCTGGAGCAGAATGGGAAGCCCGTCTCCCCCGAACCCGCCGCCAGAACTTTTCGATCAGGCGCCTGCAACCCCATTAACCTGCAGCGGCCTCTAATTGAGCCTACAGGGCTCTGACATTCTGGCAACGGCTGAGAGCATTCAGAGCTGGAAAGGGCAGGCCGTTCTCCACCAGGCTGGGGGGCGGGGGGCGTGCAGAGGAAGGAGAGGTGGCGTCACCCCCCGCCCCCATGTCGGGGCTCCCTGACGTCGGGGGCACAGGAGCCCCCACCCCCACGCCAGAACTCCCCCACCCCAGCCTCACGTCCTCCGGGGAACGAAACGTCCCCTTACCTGTGCCGAGCCTCGCTGCTGTCCAGCCCGCAGAGGGTAACCCTGGGTGTCCGGGGCGCCCGCCACCAGCCCCTTCCTCGGGAGCGGCCCCGGCCAGGCTGTGTGGGGCGCGTCCCGGGTCGGGGCATACGTGTATATGTGCCCGTGGGCGTAGCAGTGCCTCCGGGAGGAGCCAGGGGTCAAATATTCCTGGCTGCCACCTGCCACCGGCCCATCCCAGGGGCCAGCTGCCCGAGAAGGGGGGCGCTCTGGCCGGGCCGGGCCCGCCGTCATCTGCCAGGAGCGTCAGGCGACAGCTTTTGCTTACCAGGCTCCCGCCGGCTGCTCTCCCAGGCTGAGGCGAGTGGTTTATTTTTAGAGCCCGGCCCTTCCCCAGACGCCAGGATCCCAGCTGAGATTTCCAGCGGCTCAAACGAGCCCATTCCTGGGCTGACTTGTCGCTTACTGGGAATGTTCTGGAAGAGAGACGGAGGTGCTCAAAGGATGTGGAGCTCAGTGTTCTGGTCTGAGAAGGGCGGGGCTGGACTGGGGTGGGGGGGCGGTCTCCGGGACCCTCTGGCGAGGACGGCCCCTGACTCAGCGGCCAGAATGGGATTCGGCTTGGGCAAGGTGCTTCCCCTCTCCAGGCTGCCTCGGTTTCCCCGTCTGGAAGATGAAAGAGTGCAGCGGGCACCCCCGTGCAGAGCAGGGCTGGGACGGGAGGATGGGGAGCCACAGCTGCCCACTGTGTATTCTCCCCAACTGGACTGAGGTCGAGGAGGACAGGGACCCCGGCTGCCCGGTTCACCGTCAGAACCCCCAGTGTGCTATTCCAGGGTGGACGCACATAGTAGGTGTTCAGTAAATAGTAAGGGAACAAATGCCCATCCTCTGGTACCCAGTATCAGTCTCCTAAGTGCCCCGCAAGGTCGCTGGGAACACTTATTTGATAGGTGTGGGGCCTGAGGTCTGGAAGGGTGAGGGGCCGACCCAGGGACCCTGCTCGAAGGTGACAGCGGCTTCCGGGGGGTTGGGTGACGGCTCAGGCATTTCTCGCTCCCCCGTCCTGCCTCCTGATCAGACGGCCATCCCCTGGCACATCCCCTTTCCCAGCCTCAGCCCTGCTCACGCTGTCCCCACCGCTGTCCCTGCTACTGTCCTGCTATGGTCCCACTACCCCACTGCTGTCCCCATTCCCCACCGCTGTCCGCACCGCTGTCCCCGCTGCGGTCCCGCCACTCCCACGCTCCCTCTCATTCTCTGGCTCACGGCACGCTGCGTGTTCTATAAATGTCATCTCCTTTGCAGACCAGATGGCCACTGATGGGCTATGGGACTTAGCCGCGGGGCCTCTCTGCAGCCGTCTGGTGTCCCGAGGGGAGCCCCGTTCTCCGTGGCGGGGGGGGGGGGGCCAGCACACCTCCTGACCCGCCTGGGCCTCGCTCTCCTTCTCCCCGGCTCGGGCCCTGCCGCGGCGAGGAGGGGACGGTGCCAGGCGCACACTGGGCCGCCAGTGTTTGCCCATCCACATTGACTCAGCTCGTAGGGAAAGAAGTTTGCTGCTCTGTGTGTGTGTTTGCTGGATGAGCTTTCACCACCGGAGCCTCTCGCCCTCGGCAACGTGGGGCCTCCAGGCTGAGCTGCCCCCCACGGAACCGACGCAGCCCCGTCCCTGGCGCACGGACCACCCCTCTTGGCCACCCCACAGCCCGCCTTTGAGGAGCCGCTCTGCCCTCTGCAGCCTCCCACACCAATGCCACCTTCTCCGTAAGGGCTGGGGACTGGGATGCCTGCCTCTGTGCCCCCCCCACCCCCTGCCCTGCTTGTGGATGCTGCAATGCAAATGTAGCCATGGGGGCTTCTCCCCTCCCCTCCCACCCAGGAGACAAAAGTCAGCCCCTTCCCCCCTACCCGGGCCTCCTCCAGCCACACCGCCCCAGGGTGCTTGGAAGCAGGGAGGATCTGGTTAACCGGGACCATCCGCCCCCAGGGCGGCTGACCGGGCCCAGCCAGCGGTCTCTTCCGGGACCCGTGGGGTAGGAACGCCATGAGGTGGAGACGACCACGTCCACCTGCTCTGCGTTCCGGAATGACCACCCCCGACCCCCGCCACCCTGCCCTCTGAAGCAGGTCTCCCTGGTTCTCTCCAGGCTCAGACCCCTCAGGGCACCAGTCCGGAAGATTCTGTGCACTGTGTCCTCTCTTTGGCTCACGATGGTCTCTTCCAACAGGGTAGGAACTCCCCAGAGGCAGAAACGTGGCTTACGCGGGGCTCCAAGGGCCCTCTGCTCCTGTTTGTCGGGCAAACGGGCAAATTCCCCCAAAGGAAGGGTTCGGTGAGTCGTGGCCGTCCACAAGGTCCGGATAGCACTCGGTGTCCGGGACGAATGTCCACGATCCGAGCTAAGTGATCACCAACTGCAGCTATGGGAAGGCTTCAGTTTTGTTGAAGACACACGGCGGTTGTGACGGTTTGGAGGGGAGTCGCTCCCCTCCGGAGCCCAGCGGGCTCACCACGTGCCGTGGTCCCTTGCTTCCTGTGGGTGAGCGCGAGGCCACCACGTGGTGGTCGTGACCAGATAGAGGAGCTCAGACCCCAAGAAGCAGGAGGCATGAGAGCAGAGCCCGAGAGGTGACAGGAAAGGACAGGGGGTAGGTCGGGGGTGAAGGGACTCCCCAAAGAAGACACCTCCCCGTTTACAGAGGAGGAGCCCCTTCAGAGCGTCTCCAGGGTCCACAGCCTGGCACGTTCCCCGCCTGAGCTGTTTCGCTCGCCCCACGTGTTGGCCACGTCCCCTGTCACTCGCTGCCTGTGGCTTGGAGACCCTGCCCTTGCTCACAGGACTCCAGCTGCATCTGGGAGTCTGTGCACCGGACGGAGTAGCTGAGAAGCCCAGGGGATGGCCACCCTCCGGGGACAGAGCCCAGAGCCCCCCCACCCCCCGGACATGCCTGCGTGTGGGCATCTGATGGGCCACCGCCTTCTCCCCGGGGTGCGCCCACCCCGCTGTCCGTGGTTCGACGGCCACGACACTCCACCCGGCACTAGTTCAATGTCTCGACGACTGGGTCTCCCTTGTCCAGAGGGCTGTGACGTCCACCTGCCCCAGGATGGGGGTTCCGAGCAGAGAGGAAGCAGACGGTGGCCGTCGGCCTCTCACCTGCTGGTCTAATTCCAGGGACGTCTTGTCGCCCTGTCGCTCACCGGGGGTGGGGAGGGGCTGGGACAGACAGGAGACACGTGGAGAGATACACAGATGGCGAGGGACAGTGGGGCCGGCAGGGACGGAGACAGGGAAAGATGGGAGACAGAGGCAGAGAGACGCTGAGGGGGACAGCTGGCTGGATGTCCAAGAAGGGGGGGGGAGGAGGGAAGGGAGATAGGCTACCCCTCCTCCAGGGAGCCCTCCTGGTGACGGTGACGACCTCCCATCCCTTTGCCCCTTTCTGCCTTCTCCCCGAAGTGGGGCCTCCCCTCTGCTCCCTCCTCTGGCTTGGCCCCTGTGTGGGCTCACAAGGCCCCTAAGGAGGAGCTAAGACAGGGAGAGTGAGGTGTTGACCCTGCCTCCCCGCAGGTGGGCAAGCTTATCCTGAGGACGCCTGGGGACCCTGGGGCCTGGCGGCTGAGTGGGGAGAAGGGCCCCCTGAGCTGCCCCCGTGGACGCAACGGCCAGCAGCCTGCAGCCCCGAAGACAGTGGCTCAAGAACACCCGAGTACAACCGTGCCCGACCTGATGGGCCCGCCCTGCCCGCCGTCTTACAGATGAGAAAACCAAGCTGTGCCCACCTTGCCCCCAGCGTCGGCGGCCTTCCTGCTGGGTGGCGAGTGCTTGCACGCTTCCTGTAATGGGAAGCTCACTCTCTCGCGAGGCAGCCTTCTCCGTGGACACGGTGTCCCCCTTCCAGCTGCCCCTCCCCCAGCTCCTCCCCATTTTGGCGGCTCAGGGAACCCAGGCTTGGCCCACAGACGCGGGGGGCCCTGGTCCCTCTCTGTGCCTCACGGCCACGTGCCAGGGCTTTTGAACTCCTCCCTCGTGCCTTTAAACCCCTTCTCCTGAGCGACAACAGTTAGCAGTTCCCGCCCGCCGGGCATGCTCGACGGGCTTCCAAGCTGCTGGTCCGTTCGCTCGTGAGGGGTGGGCTGCCCCCACCAGGGGCCAGCAGGGCCCTCCTGTCCCTCTCGCTCACTGCCGAGCGCTCAGCGGCCAACACGATGGCTCGGGACATACCAACGGCTGTGCGTTGCCAATCGGCAGATCTGCAGGTTTTGGGGGGGGAGGGTCAGACAGCCCCGGGGTTCCGGAAGGAGACCCCTCTCCCCGCTCCCAGGGCCCGCTGGCCCCACACAGGTGGCTCCTTGTAATCGTGGATGGTGCGTCGCAGGCCTGCTGGAATCTGTTATCTTCCTCTGAAGATTGCTTCCTGCTTCCGCTGGCTGTGAAATTAGCAGCTGACCACCTGCAACTCACGTAGGCCTGGTTTGTACTTGGCTCGCGTGGGTGTGGAAGAACCTGCTGTTTGTCGTCCGCATTACCTGCGACTCTGTGTTCCCTGCGGAGCTGGGTTGGGGGGGGGGTGAGGCTCTCTGCCTTGTCCCCCCTAGTTATTCCGGTCACAGTTTCAAATCGCCTCTTGGGAGAATGCTCCCCGGACTGGCTTCTGTAACAAAACCCAAGCCCTTCTCCGCCATCATTTATTTTCTGTATAACCCTGACCGCCACCTGAAATCATCATGCTTATCACCAGGTTTATTTGCTTCTTCTCTGTCTCCCCAGACAGAACATTCTGCCAGGGGCGGGAGCCGGTCTGTGTCCCTAGCCACAAAACCTTGGCCCAGCACAGCCCTGGCCGTTGGCTCTCGGTAAGGGTGTTAATGGACTCCTCCCTGTATCCTCTGACACCTGCTGGCACCCTTGGGCTCTCGGCAGATATTTCCTGAATGGAGAGTCATTTTCCTTGAAAGAGAAGGTAGGAATCCCAGTGGCACCTCAGGCCTTCTCCCCGCCTCTTGCCATCTGCCGGGCTCCCTCCTTCCATCAACGGCCCCTCCCTCCACCGTTTTCCTCCAGGCGGAACTGAGAACGCACCCTTCCCCCACTGGGCTGTGTCTACCAAAGGCCTTGACGCCCCCACCCTGGGCCCAGGCCAGAGGCACAGCCGAGGGCCCACAGTCAGGCCCGAGATACGAGGGACCCAGGGCAGGACTGGGTTTCCGGCTTGGAGCTGGGTTCAGAGTCGGGTCCCAGGGGCGTAGGAGACTGAGGGGGAGCCCGCATTGGGCGTGCAGCGTCAAGGAAGGGATTCCAGGGGGAACCCCTGGGGACGGGAAGGAGGGGGCAGGGGGGGTAGAAGGCAGGCCTGGCACCTGTGGACAGAAGCCACTTCTTCAGTCCACACAGCTCTCTGCAGTGGCTGCCCCTGGCTGCATAGACACATCGCCGGGAACTCGCAACTCCCGGGTGCCTGGGAGCCCCCCCCCCCCCCCCCCGCCGCTCCCCCTCTGACCAATCGCTTAGACGTCACGGGGAGCTGGCCTCAGTGTCTAAGAGCGGCCCGGGTGACTGGAAGCCGTGCCCCGGGGCTGAGAACCGGACCGTGCTGGGGCCCCCGGAGGAGCGTTCCGCAGCCCCGTGCTCTGCGTCCTGGCATCTGTCCCCCGGGGCCGGCAGGATGCTGGAGGTGTCCCCGGTGGGGGCTTAGTTCACTGTTTGTAAATTCTAAATCGAGACTCACCGCTTTCTTCCAACACGTTGTTGTTACTTGTTTTCCTCTGTTCCCAGGGGCAGGAAGTAAGAAACTCACCTGCTATTAAGCCTGAAACCCCCTGGATCTAGGGGCGGGGGGCTCAGAGGCTGCCTGCCCCCACCCCAGTCCTGCTCCTCTCTCTTCTGCTGTGACCCCTAGAGGGGGCCAGGCACAGGCATCCGGGACGGGCTGACAGAACCCTCGAAAGTCCGTCCATCCTCAAAAACTAACAGCCCCTCCCTAAAGATGAAAATGTGCTTCCTTTTCGTTTTTCGTTTTTTTTTTTTTTTTTAAGTTTAGTTTTTACTTTGCGAGAGAGAGCGCACAAGCTGGGGAGGGGCAGAGAGGAGGAGAGACAGAATCTCAAGCAGGCTCTGCACCATCGGCACAGCCCGACGCGGGGCTCGAACTCACAAACCGTGAGACCGCGACCCGAGCCGAGGTCAAGAGTTGGGCGCGTAACCGACCTAGCCACCCAGGCGCCCCAGAAATGTGTCTCCTTAAAAGCCACTCTCTAGAACGTTCTAGAGAGCCAGCTTCTGTAATGACCACCTCCTGAGCCCTCGTCTGGGAGGCGTGTGAGGCAGCGGGTCGTACCAAGGATGCGGGGGTTGGATGTCTGTCGTGGGTCCTGGGATCGAATCCCACCTCCGCTTCCGAAAACCAGGTTCCCTGTGAGCTAGATTCTTCCCGTCGGGCTGTGAGGACAATATCAAGGGGAGCAGCGGGGATCCCAGGGAGTGCTTCAAACGTGCTGTTTGTCGTGCCCACCGGGCCGATTGCAGTGGCCATCGAAGGGCTATTCGGAGCCGCCTCCGAACGTGCGGGCGGCTCGCCCAGGACCGGGGAGGGAACCCACTCCCTGTGGTGGGAAACTTCCGGGGTACGAGTCAAGCTATCAGTCACACTGTCTCACCCGCACACCCCACATTGTTCTCCTCATTTGCAGCGGGAATCTTTGGGCTAATTATAGAAGTGAAGTAATTAGCAGGCCGGCCGGCTCCACGCGGTGTAATCCGTGAAAAACGAGCTTACCGTGGTGCAGGGCGCCTCTGCTCCCCGGGGGTTCGAGAGGCTCCAGACTGTGGCTGGTGCCTGGGTGGGGAGGGGGTCCGGAACTCTGCGGATGGCCCTGTTCTCACCTCTCTCCGAGGTCTTGGCTCAGCTGGTGACGCCTGGGCTGCAGACAGACCAAGGGCTAGAGCTAGATCCTGGAGAGGCCGTTCAACTTTTCCTGGGCATGTTGGGGGGGGGGGTCTCGGGTGGCCCCAGCTTCTCTCTAGCCCGGCCTGGCATTTGTCCCCCCCCTGCTCCGCTGATGCCCTCGAAGACATTGCCGGCAAGCTTTCCCACCGGGTCCCCACCGGCCCTCAGAATCCTTCTCAACACGGTCCCAGCAGCCCGGGGATCGGTGAGGGCTGACATCTGAGATGAAGGCGGCCGGCCCGGCCCGCCTCACGTCTTCCAACTCTGAGAGAATCCAAGACGAAGGCTAACTCTGGTGCGAGGCGGCCCGTAGCTGTTTACGGGGAGCCCCCAGGATCACTCCTTGGAGAAGCTGGAGCACTCAGCAGAGGGAGGAGCACTGTCTCCCCCTGCCCCCCCCCCCCAGACTCCCGGCCTGCTGCCTGGGTTCCTAAGTCACCCCCTCATCAACCCCCCACGCCCCTGCCCCAGAGTCTCGGTGCCCGTGGAGGGAGGGGGGACGGGCACGGCAGAGGCGCAGATGGCCTCAGGTCAGGTCACCGCTCTGTCACCACAGTAACCTGGCCCCACGTGGGGCTCGAACCCACGGACCGCGAGATCGTGACCTGAGCCGAAGTCGGACGCTCAACCGACGGAGCCCCCCAGGCGCCCCTGGTCTACGCGTTTGCTAACAAGCCCCAGCAGCCGGTGGTCAGGGTTGGTTCCAACTCTCCGGCTTACAAAGTACTGCCTTGTGCTTAGCGTTGTGTGTGGCACCAGTGAGCCTCCAGGCTGGAGTCCGGATGGTTAATTGCCGGAGAGGAGGGATCGGGTTTTTCAAAGCACATCTTTGCCCCCCCCCCCCCCCCCCCGATCGACGTGCAATCTCTTATCCCCGCTTTAGGGAAGAGGAAACCGACCCTCGGCAGTACATCGTTCAAGGTCACCCGGAAGGCCAGCAGCAAGGTGGGGCCCTACAACTAAGCCGTTCTATTCCACCGCCCAGAAAATCCTCGCCGCTACTCTTGGTCTAAAACACTTGTGTCTGTGCCCCCGGGAGGCCTGAGAAATCACACGAAAACCTTAAAAGCTTCCCTTTGGTCGGACTTATTCGGGTCTCTGCGCTGATGCACATTAAGCAGGTTGCAGCCTTGGGGACCTCCCCCTTCTGCTGCCAGGAAGCCCAAGTCCCTGGCAAGCGAGGATTTGTATGTATTTATTCTGGTCCGCGAGCTGCAGCAGGCCCGGGCGATGGGGGGGGACTCATTTTCAGCCGTGACTGTGCCCTCTCTGCTTTTCTCTAGAGCTTTCTCTCCCAGCCTGAGTGGCTGACCTGCCGTTCACCAGGCAGCGAATTAATTACGTGCGGGCACCGCAGACTGTCAAAGAACGAGGAAAAGCAATTTTAGAAAAGAAACCCCTTTTTTCTCGCTTGGTGGCTTTCATTGTGGGAGAAAAGGACCATTACGAATTACATCAGAGCTATTCTGGGGCACTGGGCGGTGGGAGGGGGGTGCTGGGAGGAGCCCGGTCTCCGCTCTCTGAGCTGGTCCCAGGCCTCAGGGCGTTTGCTCTGCCCCAGGCCCACCCCCCAGGGAAGAGGGTCTCGCGCCCAGATGTCCACTCAAGACCCTTGAGTGGAAGGATCCTGTGTGGCCTCTGTCAGATCACAGGATGCCAGGGAAAGCCTGAGGACGATCCGGCACAATTCCCTCATCAGAAGTTGGGAACCTGGGGCCTCTGAGAGGGGAGGGGCCTTATCCAAATTCACATGGCCAGACAGGTGAGGGCCTGGGGCCTGGCCCCTCCTCTCGGGAGTGTCCCTTGGCACTGGGGAAGGAACAAGCATCACAGGCTGGGTCCCCTGCAAACCGAGGAGCGATTTAGCACAGGGGGCTGGAGTGGGGTGGGCCGGGGCTCTCCGTAGACGCCTCTAGCAGGGTGAACGGTGACCCCCAACAGATGTGTCCACGTCCCGGTCCCTAGAACCCAGGAACGTGACCTTCTGTGCACATGCGATCAAGTTAAGGATCTCAAGATGAGACATCATCCCGGGTTATCCGGGTGGGCGCTAAATCCAATGACGAGTGTCCTCATCAGAGAGAGGAGGGAAGGCACAGGGGACAGAAGGCCACGCGGCAGGGGCCAGAGGGTGGAGGGGTGCACCCACAGGCCCAGGAGGGGCGGCCGCCAGCCAAGGCTGGAAGCGGCAGCAGGAGTGTCCCCTAAAGCGCCGGGAGGGGCCGCGACCCTGCCGACACCTTGGTCTCGGACCTCTGGCCTCTGGGCTGGGAGAGGACGGATTTCTGTTGCTTTAAGCAGCGAGCTCGGGGGCACTTATTTATGGGGGCCTCAGGACACGGACGCACGTGGCTCTGTCCTGACGAGCTTCGGGCTGGGCGACAGCCCAGCCCTGCCAGTCCCGCGGGCGGCTCCGGGGCCGGCCACACCCTGCAGGTGGCCCAACCCGGGGCGGGGGGGCTGGAGGGCTGGGCCACGTGTGTGCATTAGCCGGTGGGTCGCGGGGCCCGTGGACAGGCTGTGTCCTGGACGGAGGGTGGGTCTCATTGCAGGGGCCGCGGGGCCACCGTTTCCTCCACGGGGAGGCTGATGAGACCATCTGCCCTGCAAGGAGGAAGCTCCTATTCGGCAGAAGAACAAGGACGAAGCGAAAAAGGCCTCGGCGGGAAGAAGGAAGGGGCTTGGGGCAAACACAGCGGAAGCCTGGACGTCTCCCTCCGCCGAGAACGTTCTGGAAGCCGGGGAACCGAGCACCAGCAGCACCACAGAAAAGGGGGCAACGTAGCGAACGAAAGAAAAAACAAAACGGGTTCAACTTCGGCAGCGAGGAGGGAGTCCCCCCTGTCAAGACGCCGGCCTCGCGGGCGGGCGTGACTCTGCCTCCGGGAAGTCAAGACTTAGCTCGAGACTGTCAGGGTCCCCGGTGGAAGGTGCCCCGCAGGCAGGCCGGGATAAAGGTGCCGGGAAGGGACTCGGGCCGCGATCCAGGGGCCCCCCGGGTGCGGGGCCGTTCGGACAAGCTGCCCTCACCCCACGGCACGTGTGCAGAAATACTAGTTCGGGAAAGATGCCCGTGAGATCTTAACACTGGGGCGATCGGAATGCACGGAGCTCGATCACGTACGGAGGAAGGCGCCCGGCTCTGTCCCCGTGTGTGGGAGTGAGAACGGGTGCCGGAAACACGCGTCCCCACCCTCCGCGGGACCTGCTTCTCAGCCCCCCCCCCCCCCTTCCTCCAGGCTCCCACGCCGCCCGCTCAGCCGTGGCCCTGCTTCTGGAAGCCACCAGGTGAGGCCGGTCCCTGCTGCCCGCCCGCGCCTTCTGCATGGGTGGCCTGGAGCCCCTGACACAGCCCGGCGTCCCCCATCGGAGTGCCCCCCCCCACCTGGCTTTCGTGCAGTCGAGTGGACGCGCAGGCTCATTCTGGCCACGTGTGTTTACGGAGGAGGAGACGTGTGGGCCACGGGGTGGGCGAGCTGCCCGGCACTTTCCGCAGTGGGGGCGGCGGGCGGCCAATGGCAGTAACCCCTCTCGCTTTCTGTCCCTTTCCTGATGAATGCCGCGCGTCAGCCCCGGGTCTCGCGTGTTTTGACCGTGTCCGCCTATCCCTTGCTAAAGTGCACGGTTCAAGCCCTTTGGACATTTTTCTATTGATCTGTCTCTCGTTGGCTTTTTTTTTTTTAACGTTTATTTGTTATCGAGAGATAGACACAGAGCTCGAGCAGGGGAGGGGTAGAGAGAGGGGGAGACCCAGAATCCGCAGCAGGCTCCAGATCCAAGCCGTCAGCCCAGAGCCCGATGCGGGGCTCGAACTCACGAACCTCGAGATCGTGACCTGAGCCGAAGTCGGTCGCTTCACCAGTGGAGCCACCCAGGCGCCCCAGGAGGTGACTTAATACGGGGGGACTGTGGGCAGCCAGCACTCTGTAAGTGTCCATAGTCACTATGCTTCCCGCGTATGCTCTGGCAGGGGACCCGCCCCCAGCAGGGGGCGTGGCTCCAGTGGACTCTCACTAATGCCTGCAGTCAGCCACACGCCGAGTGACCCGGTGGACACTTGGCCAGAGCCTTCACTCCCGTCCCTCATTTGACCCACATTGCTTCTGCAGGGAGGCACTCCAAGCCCTGTGGGACAGGCGAGGACGCTGGCCAGGGGGGACAAGTGGTCTGAGTCCTGTTCTCGCCTCCTGCGCCCAGGTCCCCACCCAGGGACAGCCGGGGTTTGTGGGAGCAGGTACACCTGCTCCCACACGCTGCAGGAGGGGACAAGCTACGGGAGGGGATGAGCTACGAAGAGGGACAATCTTCAGGAGGGGATGAGCTGGAGGAGGAGACACTTTACCGCAGGAGACGGGATGCGGGAAGGGACACACGATCGATGTTGGGAGGGGGCATTCAAGGATATGGGTGCTGGCTGTGGGCTCAGAGGCTGAGGCTTTGCTTCCAGAAGTTTCTAGACCTTGCCCAGGTCCTGGGCTGGTCTAGGAGAGCCTGGTAGAGTCTGGCAGGGGGAGGGGAGTCGATCTCAGCCTCTGAGCAGGGGAAGGCGCTGGAAGCCGTCTAGGGATCAGTGGACACAGGCCCCTGGCTGAGCAGGGGCAGGGTCGGTCCGGGGTTCACCTGGCAGTGCTCGCGAGGATCTGGCTCCCCCGTTGTGGGGAGGGAGACATTTCTGTGCAGTCTGACAGCTGGACCTGCTGTCCCCAGGGAGGGGACCCCGGCTGGGGGGCACAGGGCATGTGAGAGGTGGAGCTGTGGCCCCGGGTCAGGCCGGCCCTCCCCCAGCACCCCCGCCTCCTGGGGCAGCGCCCCGGCGGGGACAGGAGCTGTGTTCCGGAGGCCCAGCCGGTGGAGGCAGACGGAAAGGAAAGGAAGCTGGTCCCGCGGGGCGCAGTGGGCTGGCTGCGGCGTCACCTGGGGGCTTGTTGAACTGGAAGTGACAAGCTGGAGTGAGGGAGCAGGTGGCAATTTCTCCAGCTCCCTCAGACAGGAAATCTGTCCAGTGAGGGCTGGGCTCTTGCGCTTTCGAGAATCGAGCTGCCCGGGGGAGGAATACGGAGCCCCTGAACTCCTCCTCTGCCATGGGGCCCGGACCAAACATGAGGGGGACGGGGGGTCACGGGAGGGTCTGTACGGGGCGGGGCAAGGAGAGCACCCCCCGTGGAAGGTTTAGAGAGCGGAGGCCAGCCTGGAACCCATAGACAGAGGGTCTGGTTGACCCCCAGCTCCCGACCGGCATCCCTCCTGACCCTGATGTTGGTGACAATACGCAGGCCAGAGGGTGCTGACCTCTCCAGGTCGATGGCTTGCGGGCCGTCCACAGCCGTGTCTGGGCTCAGGGAGGGCGCGACAGAATCCCCTCGGGGGAGACGCTGGCTGGTGGGACCCTCGGGGCCTGTCAACCCGGGAGCAGGTGTGAGGAAGGAGTTAACACCATGAGTCCCCCGAGCTCCGCGCCTCCCCAGGAAATGGTTTCCTTGCAGAGCGGCTGCAGCAAGTGGGGCCTGAGCCCGTGGACCCTGCACCCCAGCCCCCAAGCTCCCGTCTGGCCCCGCAAGCCTCTGCACCTTCGCCCTGCCCTTCCACCTGCTGGAGCCCCTTCCCCACAGCTGTCAGCTCCGCCGTCCTTGACTTTCCCTCCGTGCCCCTCGACCCCCAACTCCTGCACGGGGATTCCCAGGGGGCAGAGTGAGTCTGTTGTGTGGGCCCCAGCACGGGGCCAAGCCCGGAGCAGGTGCTCAAGAAACACCAGCTGGGTGTTTCGGCCTGGGTGGCTCGGTCGGCTGAGCATCTGACCTCGGCTCCGGTCACGGCTGGTGAGCTCGAGCCCCACATCAGGCTCTGCGCCGACAGCTCAGAGAAGTCCTCAGGCTGCCCCAGGTGACATGACTTGTAAAAAGGACCTAGCATGTGAGGACTCGGGGTGTCCCAGGCTCTCCCACAAAGCACGAGATGCCCCCACCAGCAGTCAGGCTCGCCTCCCACCTCCAGCTGGTCCCTGCTATGCTGTCCACACCGGGGTCATAGAAGGGCCCGTGTTTGGAGGAGGAAATAATGGATACGACCGCCCCCCACCCCCTGCCGTTCACCGGGGCTCTCAGACTCTCCCAGTGGACACGGACCTCCAGCTGGTGCTGTCATATCATGAGTCAGCGCACGGAGAGACCCCAAGAGCCCGGGCTGGGGGTCCTCGCCCCCACACCTCACGTCAGGCGTCCACAGCGCACCCTCGGGCACACGTGCGTTCGTCTCCCTCCCCCAGCGGGCACGTCCGCTCCCCAGGCGTGGACTCGGCCGTGATGATGATGACAGTCTCAGGGGGCCATCGTGAGGGACACAGATTCGGGGCCGACCGAGCCCTGTGCCCGGGGAACGAAGCCCCGCAAGAAAGAGGCACATGTTTCCAAACGCACGTGCCCCGGAAGCTGCTTTTCGGTGAATGTCTGGCCAGGGGAAGGGGAAGCTCAGAAGTGCCGACTGGAGGGGGCGTCCCCTCCCTCACTGACGTAGGAGGCTCCCTGAGTCCTCCTGCGTGCAGCCCCCAGCCCAGGCCGGGCACACGGGAGGCCCTCACAGGGTGACCGTCAGACAGTGGGACGGATGGATGGAAGAAATGCACACGTGGCCCGAAACAGCTCAGGGAGAAGAAGCCGGCCCAGCCCTGGGGGGACGCCGTGGACCTGGGTGCAAACCTCATATCCAGCTCTCACCGCGCAAGATCACAAACCTCCCGGGAGCCCCGGTTTCTCCGTCTGTCAAATGGGAACGATGTCCCTGCGTGCTTGGCTCCCTGGGACGTGGGGAAGTGTGAACGTCAGGGGCAAAGTGCGGTGCGCTGTGCTGGGGGGGGGGGGGGGGCGTGCCATCTAGGCAGCTGGGCCGCGGGGCCCCGAGTGCCAGACGCCAAGGGCGCAGGGGTCTCGGGTCCGACACCTGCCGAGGAGGCGCACACGCATCTACAGGCTTTTCAAGCTCAGTTGGGGTCGGCCGGGATCAGGCTGGGCAACCTGAGACTCTTGCGAACGAGTCCCGAAGAGCCTCTGGCCAGTGTTTTGTGCAGGGAAGCTTCCGGAACCCTCCTTCTCCCCCTTTCCGCTCCCAGAGCTCAGCTGAGACCAGGGTCCCCAGGACATCGGGACTGTGGGTGCTGGGGGGGGTGGGGGGCGGCAGGACAAGGCACGCAGGGGAAACCCACGACTCCCAATGTTCCAGGACGTGGGCAGTGGGCGACAGCTTGCTGGGCGAGAGGCTGGCAGAAGAATCAGGGAATTTCTCCAGACCAGACTCTTCCCGTACCTGGAGCTTTAGGTATTGCCCCACTGAGTTTCTGGAAGCCCCAGGGCCCCAGAGCCCCCCTCCCTTCCCGCCCCTGGCTGTGGCAGACTGGCCAGATGGCACAGCCCTGGGAGGGGGGGGTCCTAGAGAGCCAGCTGCCGCAGGCTGGGCCCCTGGGGGTTCTCACCGGCTCCAGGGGGACACCAGGGACCAGAGGGCGGGAGAAGAACACAGCTGCAGCCCTGCTCACCACACTCAGCCCCAGCCCAGGCCCTCCCCAGGCCCCCTTCTTTCCAGCCCCGGCTGTGGGGGGCTGGGTGGGAAAGAAGCCCTGGGGTCCCGGTTTCCACAGCAACCGCAACAGACGGGAGGACTCGGGCTCAGGCTCTGAGGGGTGGGGGCTGCCTCTTGGGACCCAGCACTGGCTGCCCTCTTCAGGCCCTCGGGGTCTTGGTCTTCCCACGCTGTGCTCCTGCCCGTCATTCTGACTCCTGGGACAGTGCTCTGCGGCAGAGTGGCCCAGCTGGCCTCCGTTCGAGCCCCGGGCCCTGCATCCCCGGCGACAGGCCCTGGGGAGGGACCTTCGGGCCTCAGGGTAGGCGGATACAGCAGATACAGCCTGGGGCAGCGGTGGGATCTGCCGGGGGGGGGGGGGGGGGGGGGGGTGCCGCGCACCGTGAGTTGTCTGGGCAGCCACCCGGGACCCCCAGTCTGGAGCCTGGGCCCCTGGCGCAGGGGGTGAGGCAGCATGGACGGCGAGTGTAGACTGTGTTCCCAGAGGGCGGGCCGAAGGAGGGAGAAGAGAGACACAGGGGAGACTGCGGATGTGGGGGTTCCCCTAACGGAGAACCCAGAGCAGACAGGGCTAGAACGTAGTGGATGGGGATTCAGCGTGCCCGGGGGGTGCCCCGCCTGGCCCCGGGGCCTCCCCCCCCCCCCCCCCGCAGCCAAGCAGCTTCACAGCGCAAACAGGAGAGACTCCGCATGGGGCTGGGGCAGGGAAGGCAAAACCCGCTGGAATCAGCCCCATTTGCTCTTGAATGAGAGAAATGGAAACAAAATGAAGCGGGGCCCCGGGGGCGAGGCGAGTCTGGGGGCCTGGGATACCCTGCCCTGTGCCAACCACGGCCGGAGGGCCCCAGGGCACCTCCCCCAAGGCCAGCAGCGGCTTCCAAGACTCACCGGGATTTACCCCGACGCGGTCAGCCGGTTTCTTTGAGGCACTGGACAGTTGCCCTGCAGAACACTCAATTTATCTGCGAGCGGCACCTTTCCTGCCGGCTCTCGGGCGGGACGAGCTACACGCAAGGGCCGCGGTGTCGACGCGCTCCGTGGGGACCCGGGGGTGGGGACCCGGGTCGGTCGGAGGCTCCTCCAGGGACGCCTGGGAGGCACACGGTGTAGGATCCTGTTCTCGGTAAGGACGGCTCGGGGGAAAGGATCCTGGAGTGGACCCAAAGAAGCAGGGAGGTGGGAGTTGCACCGCGGCCTGCGGGTTCCAAGGCTCCAGGAACAGGATGGGGCTGGGGTCATAAGGGATGAGGGGGGAGCGTCCGCCTCAGCACGCAGGGGTCCCCGTTTCCCCTCCGGACACTTGCCCGCTCTGCCCGACCCGGGCCACGGGTCACGCGGCATTCCGCGCCCCCGGGCCTCCCTCCCTCGGCCCACATGGTTTTCCCCACCCGGGACGCAGGTGCCAACCCTCCTCCTGCCCTGAGGAAGCCCCTCCTCGTTCCAGGGACTGATGCTTTTATCAACAACACGCATCGAGGCAACCGATATTTATTGGGCACATGCTCTGGGCCGGGCTCGGATCTAGGAAATGAAACTTTGCTACACTTTTCAAATACCGGCGTGAAGCTCAGGACTGTGCCTCCATTACCCCACCGAAGGCTCCAAACAGGCCCTTTTTACAGATGAGAAGACAGAGGACCAGAGAGATTAAGACCCTGATACGTAGCGATGGGGCCTGTGCTCATGTCGGCAGCTGCTTCCTGCTGGATAACCGGGGCCAAAGGTCACATGGTCCTTGCCTTCCTGGAGCCCAAAGTCGGCTGGGGGGAGTGACATTAACCAAGCAGTCCCATTGCTTTCGGGGGCTGCAAAGGAGAGGGACACGGAGCGTCATCTGTCACCGGGATTACCAGGTGGGTGAGATCAGGAAAGGCTTCCCGGAGGAAGCGATGCTTGAACTGAGGTCTGAAGGTCAAGCCGAAACTAACCAGGCTCGGAGGAGAGAGAAGTGACCCATCCTACTCATATTAGTCATCTTTCAAGGCCCAGCCTGCCTCCTCCAGGAAGTCTTCCTTGCCCTCTCCCAGGCTGGGCTACCGCACTACAGCTTTGCACCTGTCTCTGGGGGTGGCCGGTGGTGTGGGCTGAGGCCAGAGGGCAGCACGGCAGGGACCCATTGGGCTCATGGTGCCGGCTGTGTGGGCCGAGAGCCTGAGCCCCCGGGAGAGGCAGGGAGAGCATCTGTCCGGGCAAGGTTTGCAAACGGAGCAAGCAAGGGAACAGGAATCACTGAGCCACAGCCTCCCCTTCTGGAAGAGGGCTTTCCCCCACGACACCCTGTCCTCAGCTTGTACCCCAATTGCACGACGTCTAGCGCCTGGACAGGCAGGGGTTGCCTGGCCACCAACAGGAAGTGGCACTTGCTCCGGGCATCGTCGCTCCCTCCCCTGTCCCTGTCTGTAACTCAGAGCAAAGGCCGCATGAGTCCCGCCATGTCGAGGGACAAGGCGGCTCTACCAGGGCGTCCCAGGCAGGGCCCGAAGCTGGGGGGGTGGGAGGGTGTGTCCTTGACCTCTCTGGCACCAGGAAGGTGAAACAATAACAGCGGGAACCGATCCCGAACTCCCAACGTCGTGGCGGGGATGGCCGGGAGCCCGGGACCGCCCGTGTGCACAGCCCCGCCAGCTGGGGACCTTGGGTCTGGTGCTTTGTGCCTTTGCCCTGGTTTTTCCATCCTCAGAAGGGGCGAGACGATCCTAGCGCCGTCGTGGGAACGGAGGAGTCAGACAGAGCCCGTCCAGCCCCCGCCACGGTGTCTGACCCACAGGGACGCTCAGTTCGTGGCGACCATCGCCATTCGTGGTTTGCTCACAGGCTCAGAAGGTCTCACTACGTGTGTCGCCAACCAGCCACGGTGCCCCGGGATGAGCCTCAGAAACCCAGGATGGCAAGAAACGGGTCTAGACTGTGGCCTTGCGTGGCACGTACTATTATTTTGCGAGTGGGTGGGGAGGATCACCCCGGGAGCCTCGCGACCACCAGCCGCCGCCCCCGCCCCGCACAGGTCGGTAAGGCCAAGCCACACTTCTGGCCCCGTCTGCAAAAACCTCGGGCAGAGAATTTCGACTCCGATGGCCTCCTCCAGACTTCTCACAAACAGACGCAAACCCCCTCCGGCGGAATTCACCTCGGAGCCAAACAGGACGGTAAAATGTCCAGAACGATGAGCTAAGTCTTCTGAAGGGACGGGACCAAATACACGAGGAATCAGGGCACCACGAGTAAGAACCAACAGAAACCGCGTGCAGCCAGAGCACTTTCCGGCCGCGGAGTTATTAGAGGAAGACACCCAGCGCGTCTGTTTGGTGCGATTAAGCAAACAAAAGAGGGGAGAAGTGAAAAATGTGAGTTGAGAGCAAGAGGTTCTAAAAATGGCTTGGGCGGATTTGAAAAAGAACCAAATAGAATTTCTAGAAATGAATAAAACAGCAAATTGTGTAACTCGGTGCAATCTCTCTGGCAAGCGACTTGGCATCATCTCGTAAATGTGGAGCTGAGCAGAAGGAGTCGTTTCGTGTCAACATTTTTGAGAGAATCTCTTGTCCACGGGCACCAGGGGACCGTGCCAGAATGTTTCTGGGAGCGCTGTTTGTAATGGCAAAATACACAGACAACAAAACTGGAAAGAAAGAAGGGAAGGAAGGAAGAGGGAGGGAGGGAGGGAGGAAGGAAGGAAGGAAGGAGGGAGGAAGAGGGAAGAAGAAAGGAAGGAAGGAACGAATGAAGGAACGAAGGAGAAAGAAAGAACTTTCTGAAAGGCAGAAACGCTCAGTTCTGGGAAGAGCTGGCTTGAGAAGGTAGTGAGCTCCCCGTCACTTGCAGGAGGTGAGCTGAGACCGCCGACTCCTCGTGACTGTGTATGCTGTGCTCTGAGGTCTCATTTTGTTCGAAGGTCCTACCTAGGAGCTGCCTGATCACAGGGCCCCCGTCTGATTTCTCTCCCAAGATCCCGGCTCTGGGCCGGACGCAGGAGCCAGGCTCCGTGGATGTTGAAACGAGCAAACTAATGAATCAATCAACGAACAAAGGAACAAAGGAACAAAGGAATTGAACGAATGAAACACACAGTGGCTGCGGTCGTCCTATTTCCCTGCCACGCGGACGGCCCTGCCCCCCACCCCCCGGCCCCCCGGAGCCCCGGCCTGCCCTCGCGTCTCCCAGGCGACGTGACTCACGCGTTCCCTGGGCCGTGGAAGGCATCCAAGTCGTGTAGGTGGCCCTGTACGCAGAGCCGGCCTCCTCGGAGAAAGGGAGCGCCACTCCCCTTCTTCCCCTGGTCACGTGCCCTGCCCTCACCTCTCTGAGCTCTCAGCCTGGGGGGACCGTCCCCTCTCCACGGTCAGACGGGCCTGTGGGCGCCGTGTCTGGGCCACATCTCGCTAGCGAATGGTTCCAGCTCTCTGAGCGGCAAACCCCTCATTTGTGAACTGGAGGGGAAAAGTAGGTCCCTCCGCAGGCTGCTGTGGGCATCCGTGCAGTTTTACGGATGAGAATGTTCTAGGGGCGCCTGGGTGGCTCCGTCGGCTGAGCGTCCGACTTCGGCTCAGGTCACGATCTCGCGGTCCGTGGGTTCGAGCCCCGCGTCGGGCTCTGTGCTGACCGCTCGGAGCCCGGAACCTGCTTCAGATTCTGCGTCTCCCTCTCTCTCTGCCCCTCCCCCACTCGTGCTCTGTCTGTGTCAAACATAAACAAACATTTAAAAAAAATTTTAAGAAGAAAGTTCTATGGAAAGATGAAGGCCGGGACCCAGGCCCGGGGGGCATGATTCCACCTTACAGCAGGGCAGACCCCGTTCTCACATTTAGTTCTCACCCAGCCTGATGAGCCCAGCACTGTGTGCTTTATGGCCGAGCTGACAGGGTCACAGAGGCGAGGACCAGGCCGCCTGGCAGGGGAGCGGAGCTGCGTCCCTACGCGCGCCCGCAAGCCCTGGCGGTCGGATTCGGCCACCCCGCCCAGCCCCTTGGGTCCGGACGCTCTCACCTCTAAGAGCCACGGGCTTCCCAGCGGATTTCAAATGACAGGCCGGTGGCGTCGAGGGCCGTCCGCCGAGTGAGGCAGGCTTGGGTTCGAATCCCAGTCCACCGCTGGGCTGTGTCATTCTGGACCCGCCTGCCCATAATTCCCAGCCCTCGATTCCCCAACCACGGCTCCTGCCTCGGCCACAGAATCGAGGGAATGCCACGCGACCGGAGGTCTTGAGTGCGTGGGGCTTATGCTCGGGTGGTCTCCCGTGAGGACATCTTGGACCGAGCGCTGGCCCGAACCCGACCGCAGGCTGGTGCCGAGTCCCCGGAGAAGCCGGCCAGGACCAACCAAACCGCGGTTGACCTGCAGACCCCGAGCGTCAGGGTCCCCCCGTAAGCCACCAGTCGGCCAAACTGGCTTCTTTTGGAAACAGCTAGCTGATTCACTCTCTGCGCTTTGGAGCCTTCATCCACAGGACGGGGACACGGCCGCCCACGCCCCAGGGCTCCGGGAGAATGAGGGGACACACCCGAGTTGGCCGGGCCTCCTGTGGGCCCCCCGGCTTCCCTGCAGGAACAGAGCCCCAAGAGCACCTGACGACTCTGTCTCCCCACACGGCCACGACCGTGACGTCCTCAGGGCAGGGCTGGCCTGACCCGCATCTCAGCGCCCAGCGCCTGGCACAGAGCCTGGTGGGAAGACGACCCCCGGGACACGTCTGTTGCTTTCCTTCCCCGGCTGGCTCAGGGGTGTGATGACGCCCGGACGGTACTGCCTCTCACGGCCCTTCACAGGGTCACTCCATCCGGGTGCTGAGTGACTGTCCTCCCCGAGCACCGTCACCGCAGGTGCGGGCACAGGTGCGCTTTTACGCGAGAATCGAGGGAATCCCGATAGCCAGGTGCATCTGTGACGGCCACGCTCAGGCTTGGAGATGCTGGGGAGGGTGTGGCTTCAGAGTATTAGGGAGACCTTTAAGCCCAAGACCCGGGGGAGCACCTCTCAGAATTCCGTCCGTGAACGTCACTACCAAACCCATCACTGCCTCTGAGGAAATCAGACCCTTCGAGGCAAATTGAAGCAATGAAAAAAATTTCCGCACCTCTCACGTGCCCAGGTGCTCGGCCAGGCACGCAACATTTATCTTAAATGTTTAAAGCATTTTTTTAAATGTTTATTTACTTATTATTGAGAGGGAGAGAGCACACGAGCAGGGGCAGGGCAGAGAGAGAGGGAGAGAGAGAACCCCAAGCAGGCTCCACACTGTCAGCACAGAGCCGGACGCGGGGCTCCAACTCAGGAACCTTGAGAGCATGACCTGAGCTGCAACCAAGGGTCGGACGTTTAGTCAACTGAGCCACCCAGGCGCCCCCCTAGGCATGCTACACTTCAACAAATGTCCTCTTATGAGACACGTATTATTATCCCCGTTTCATTGATGAGGAAACTGAGTCCGATAAAGGTGAAATAACTCACCCGGGAATCGGTAACAGGACCTGTGTCCTGCTCAACTGTCCATTCGTGTGTGCGTTGAATCATTCGTTCAGTATTTAAGGGGTATCTGGTCCCTGCCGGACGCTCTGGGACCTGAAAGTCCACGCCCTCGGCCTCTGCATCCTGCTGCCTCCCAACCTTCGGACTTCTTGCTTCGTTGCACGTTTGCTGAGCACCTGCGATGAGCCAGAACCCAGGCCGGGGGGCACCGCCCTGCACTCGAGGACATTGCTCTCCAAAGCCGCAGAGGCCACCGCAGGAAGGATGGGTCCACGGGGCCCCTGCAGCTTGAGAGGGTGCTGGTGGCCTGGCTGGCGTGGAGAAGGTGCTTAGCAGTTCGAAGCCCAGAGCGATGGCAGAGTCCTTCTGGTATCCGGTGCACCAGGACCACCAGCCTCGGCTTGCAGAGCTCATCATCACCTCCCGGGGCAGCCCTGCCCTTGCCGAGCCGCTCAGACCCCCCTCCGCAGGGGCTCCAGCCCACCTCCCGTGCGCCCACAACTGCACGCGCCTAGAATTCGTCCTGCGTGTTATCTGGAAGCCTCTACCAGTGTTTGAGTCTCGTGGCCATGCAAACCTCTACCAGTCGCAACCTACTCTCTTGACTTGTCTTTATGTAAACAGGCTCACGGATGGTCCCACGACGCGCGTGAGCAGATGGAGGCTCGGAGGAGCCACGTAACTTTCCACTGGTCACGGAGCCAGAAGTCGAATCTAGACAGCTGGTCCCGTGCTTGAAACTCGTTCGCTCGATTGTTGGCCGTCGGTCCCAAGGCCCCCCAACAGCACACGCTCGGGGCCACCAGCGAGCTGGAGGGAGAGAACGGTATCCCCACCCTCTAGTTCCCATGGACCCCCAGGAACTGGGTGAAAACCATTGTGAAAATACCGAGTGTCTTTTGCTCACTTAATGTTATGGACGCCATCCCGAAAGATGAAATGATAAATTTTGACCTGAGATCATATAGAAATATCACCACTACGCACTGGGGTTTGGAGCACACTGAATTATCATTGTGAAGAAAATTGCTGAAAAGAATATTACGGTATTTCGGGGCGCCTGGGCGGCTCAGTCGGTTAAGCGACGGACTTCGGCTCGGGTCGTGATCTCACACTTTGTGGGTTCGAGCCCCGCGTCGGGCTCTGCGCTCACAGCTCGGAGCCTGGAGCCTGCTTTGGATTCTGTGTCTCCCCCTCTCTCTCCCCCTCTGTTGCTCATGCTCTGTGTCTCTTGATGATAAATAAACATTAAAAAAATTAAAAAAAGAACATTACGATATTTCAATTAAAACTAACAAAATGCATGGGGAAAAAAATAAGCAAAATGAGCAAAAACTCATTATCCTTCCCAAAAGGAGAGGCAGAAGGAAGGGCATTGGCCTAGGACCTAGGAAGGACACTTGGTGCGACCCTGCCGTGAGCCAAGGGCTGGGTACACAGCAGCGGAAAAGCTTCAGTTTCTGACTTTAAAGAGTTGACGTTCTAGACGCGCATTCAGCCACTGGACCTACGGCCACAGCCGCATGCGACGCTCTGTGAGGGGAGCACACGGCTTCCTAGCTGGAAGGTTACAGGGACAGCCTTTCTAATTTGTTTTAATGTTTATTTATATCAGGGAGAGACAGAGAGTGAGTGGGCAAGGGGCGGAGAGAGAGGGAGACACAGAACCGGAAGCGGGCTCCAGGCTCCGAGCTGTCCGCACAGAGCCCGACGCGGGGCTCGAACCCGTGAACCGTGAGATCGCGACCTGAGCTGAAATCGATGCTTAACGGACTGAGCCGGAGGCGCCCCGACAGCCTTCCTGATAAAACTGACATTTTAGCTGGGACCTCAGGGACTTGCCGGACAAAGCAGATGATAGCCGAGAGGGGATCGAACGAGGCATCTTGGAATATAAATAAACCTAGCGTGTGTGTGCGTGCACGCGTGAGCGTCCGGATGTCTGTGTGTATATTCTCCTGTGTGTGTGCGTCCAGGTGGCTGTGCAGAGATGTGGCCGCCCCGGGCCCACGCGTCTCCGGCACCCGCCGTCCTCCCCGGCCGCGTCCGGAAAGAGGACGTCGGGGACACTCCGTCGGTGCCCGTTCTGAGGTCGGCGCGGCGTCCGGCCCGAGCCCCCGCTGTCCCGTCTGCCGGCTCCGCCCTCCTGCTCCCCTCAAGCCGCAAGTGGCCACTGGGGATTTGGTTTCTGCAGACCCCGCGGGCCAGGGAAGGCAGCCGGGGTTCTTTCTGAGTCTTAGCCTCACATTTGGAGGTTGGCCTTGAGATGTCGGTCGCTTAGCAACCGCCTCCCGGGCCGGGCCGCCTCCACGCCTCGGGTTGTCTGCGGGCCCCCGGGGCAGGCCCGGAGGTGTGTGCTCCCAGGCCGGCTGAACCCGGGGGGCCTTTCCAGGGGGGCTCGGGGTGACCACTGCCGGCTCCGCCAGAGGCACGGTGTGGGGGTGTCTGGAGGGCCCCCAGCTCCCCTCCCACGCTGCGCCTCCCCACTCCCTGCTCTGTCCCAGGAGCCCCAGCCGGGGGGGCGGAGGTTGGCTTTTGCAACCCGGCCAGCCCTTGGTTTTCTCAGCTCTGGGCACAAGCGCCCCTCGGGCGACGCCGTACCTCCTTCCCCCTGGCTCCGCAGGAGCTCGCTGACCCCCGTTGTCACATCCAGATGTCCAGGTGTCTCAACACCCAGTGCCCAGGGCCTCCAGTTCTGCCAGACTGCAGGGCACAGTTCGGCTCTGCTCCCACGGGACCAGGGCCGGTGGCCCCCTGCCCTGCCCATCACACCCCATCGGTTTTATCCCTGGCAACCTGCAGAGTGCCTGTTCTGTGTCGTCGGGATTCCAAACCAAAGCTCTGGCAAGCAGGGGGGGCTGTGGCTGTCGCGGCTGGGGAGACGATCCTCACGGCCAGAGCTCTCCGGGGGCCCCGAACGGCCTCCAGCCGCTCTCCACTTCTTCCCTCCGTGGCCGGGCCTTACTCGGCGCGCACACACGGCCTTCCACGGCTGGGAAGCGTGTCCGGGCAGCCGGGGGAAGTCTCAGAGAAGACGCGGACTGGCCAGCTGGGGTTGGGTCCAGCCCCGAAATCATCTCAGGGGCTGGCTGTCAGCAGGATGAGGAAGCCCGTGACCCATGGTCTCCCCAGGAGCACCGCCCTGTCAGCCTGTTCTCGGTCCTTCTGGATGCCTCTCCTGGGTCCTTTCTCAGATTTCATAAGTGGGCTTGTTCCCAGCCTGCTGCTCCTGACTGCCTTCTGCTCGTGCCCCCGTCCCCTGCAACCAGGACTCCCGCCAAACCCACCCCTGCCTTCCCTCCCCGCCCCACCCCCCTGCCCCTCTCATCCTGCAAATCCTCCCCGGCCCAGTTCATACGCCACCTCCTCCAGGAAGCCTTCCTCAACACCTGTTCGGAGCTCTCTTATTCCTCGAGCCTTACTCCTCCGATCCCCCCTGCTCCTCCCCACATGCTCCGAGGCTTGACAATACAGCACGCGACCCACTGGTCCAGAGTTCCCGATGCTTGAGGGGAGACCTTGTTCCCCGCCGGGGCCTGGACTGGCCCTGAGTTCGCTCACCCATTTTTTTTTTTTTTTGGTGCCGCCTCTGTTTCCATTTGGTCCTGGAGAGGCCACGCGAGAGAAGAGAAGGCGCCCTGGGCTGGGCGGAGGCCACCCGGAGCCGGCCCCAGACCTTGGCCTCGTTTGTTCCGGATCGAGCAGCTCACCACACGCGAGCGGCAGTTCTAGGCGCCGAGGATGTAGACCTACGCAGAACAGACTCCTTCCTCATGGTGCCGACCTTCTGGTTTGGAAAGATGGGCAATAAATCGTAAGTGAGTCGACGTTTACGATGCGGCTGGCGCTAAGTGCCGCGGGGACGAGACGAACACGGAGAAGGGCGCAGGGGAACGCGCGCGGCCGGCCATCCACCCGCCCATCCTGCCGCGCGCCCGGCCGCGTCTTACCAAGCACCACGCAGAGCCCGGGGGGGGGGGGGGGTGGGGGGGGGTGGGGGGGGGCGGGGGGGGCGGGGCGGGCGGGGCGGGCGGGGGGGCGGGGTGGGGTCACAGGAGGGGTCTGTCCTGGCCCAGGCAGGACACCGTGGCAGCCGACACTAAGGCCGCGCGGAGGGTGGGAGAGAGGAAGAGAAGGGAGGGGTCGTTGGGAAGGAGCCCGGCCCGTGGGTAACAAGCAAAGCCAGGCGCTGAAAGGGGGAGCCGAGGGAAAGAGGAGGTCGGAGGGTAGAGGGTAAAATACAAGCCCAGCGGCCGTGAACGGTGACGCTCCTGTCGTTTGTCCAGGAAGAGAAGCCAGGAGTCGCTGAAAACAGAAGACCCCTGGTTTCCGCACTATCTCGTTCTCCAAACTCTTGTTCAAGGTCCCCTCGCTCCCTGGGGGGGAAGGGGCGGGGGGCTCTGCTCCCTCGACCTGCCCCTCTTTACTGCCAACACCCGGCCTTTTTCTGGGCCCTCTTCCCTCGCCCCAGGAGGCCTCACTCACTGCACACGGGTGAGTGTTGCTGCGTCCAGACCTGCCACCTCCAGCCAAGCGCCTCCCCTGAGCTCCAGGCAGACAGAACGTCCCGCTGCCCCAGTTCCCGCCCTGAGCCCAGCCTACGCCAGGGAGGAAAAGGCCGGAGGTGGGGGTTCCGCCGATTCCGTGCAACAACGCCACCCATGCCCTTCTGCCCTTCCGCTCTGCCCTCCTCAGTCTGGGGCTACGGTCCCCACGGTCACAAAATGGCTGCCGAGATCAAGACGCCACCTCTGCGTTCCGGGCGGGAGGAAGGACACAAAACCCAGAAACCAGGAAATGGTAGCAGACTCTGGTACTTTCACAAGACTTTCCTAGAAGCCATCCCCCAGGGACTTTCACCCACACCTTTTTTAACCAGAAGGGGGCCACCGGGCCTCCCGTGACTGCAACGGAGGCTGGGACATCAGGCGCCTCTGTGGCGGCTCTGACCGAAAGCGGCTGTTTGCGAGGCGACGGGCGGCGTCTCCTACCGCCTCTGAGGTTCCGCTCCGTCCCTGCTCGCCTCAGCGGTGGGAACAGACGGCAGCCGGGTTCTGGGAGCAGGAACCCCCAGGCCTGGGCCCCGGAGCCCCCTGAGCGCTGCTCCTGGGGTGACCTCGGTGTCTGGCAGTGTCGTGGACAAATCAGGGCTCTCAGACTCTTAGCGGGAGCGCTGGATGCCGGTCATTACACCGGACAGATTCGTTTTGCACGACGTGCCTGGGTGACGATGCTTCCTTACACACAACCAGAGGCGTCGTCTCCCACACAAATCACTGCCAGGACCACACAACAGCGTTTCCGTTATCTCTGTGCAACCGGCCTCCCCGGGCTGATAAACAGCTGGGCTTGAAACGTTGCTTCTGCAAATTGAACTCCGCGGGGCCAAAGGACTACCATTGCGTTCATTATATTCCCAGAATCCTCCATTTATCCCTGGCCCGCCGCTCCGGTGCCCGGGTGGGTGTGTTTGCTCGCCTTTGCGAAAGCACAGCGCTGGCCAGGCCCGCGCAGCCTCTGGGACCTCTGCTTCCTCCCCTCGAGCGGTGGGCAAGAGGCCCGCTTTGCCCGGGTACAGACGCTTTGCTTCAGACACCCGTGCATTTGACTGCTGGAGGCGCCAACCTGGGGACGCGGCCCCAAGGCCGGGGCCCGGCTCCGGCCCCAGAGCCAATTACCATGTCGTGCGAATCCTGGCCTTCACACATTAGGCGCATCGTGGCTGGTCTATTTTTAAAGCCACCAAAGGGATCAATTCGAGCCTGAAATGCTCCTCTGGCTTCAGCACACTCTTTGACTTGGGGCTATTCCTAGACAAGGGGCCTCTTTGGATGGAGGGGAGACGGGGCTGGAAAAGGGCCTGCGGGGACCATCCCGCGACCACCCACGCCCCCCCACCCCACCCCACCGCCAGCCTCTGGGGTGTGCAGTTGGTGTAGGGTAGGGAGGCAGCCCCCGAGAGTCCCGGGCGGTCGGCAAACACCTTGGGCTCGGCACAGAAGTACAGCCAGGCTCCTTCTCTCTCCAGGCCTTGGAAGCAGACAGGAGCCTCTCTCGGAGACGCTGAGAGAGCTCACGTTGGGAGGGCCCGTCAGTTCCGTATTTGTACGCGAACGTGTACCAGTGCTCACAGTGGCATCATTCGTAACAGTCAGAAAGGGAGAACGACCCGAATGGCCGTCGGCTGACACACAGACACACACAGGCTGCCGTGCAGGTGACCCTGGGACCCGTCACGCTAATGAAGGAAGGCCCCGAGAGACCACCTACCGCCTGATTCCGTCCGTAGGAACGGCTCGGAACAGGCAAATTTGTAGAGATGGAAAATGCAGAGCAGGAGTTTCCTGGTGGTGGGTGTAATGAGAAGGTCAGAGCTAAAGGGTGTGAGTTTTCTTTCCCGGGGTGATGAAATGTTCTAAAATCGATCGCAGTGATGGCCGTGCACCTTGTGAAGACAGTAAAAACCACGGGCCTCTGTAAATAGGTAAACTGTGTGTGCAACGATCTCAGAGCTATTACCCGCGCCCCCCCCCAAAAAAATTCACTTACAGAGACAGCAATTTCCTTGAATTGGTGGTATGGGTCCTCCTAAAAGACACCGGGACATGGGCTGATGGTAAACGGCGTCTCCAAGGGTGGCTTTGCAGACGGATGGGAGGGTATGGGCCGAAACGTGGCAACAACCCAAATGTCCGTTAGCGGATGGGTGGATACACAAAATAGTGTTTTTCTGTACAATGGCATATATTAGCCATTATCAGATACGTGGTTTGCAAAAAAAAAGTCTCTGTTCTGTGGCCTGTCATTTCATTTTCCTAGCCGTATCCTTTGAAGAAACACAAGCTTTTAATCTTCTAAAACAATTTTTTAAATGTTTATTTGGTTTTCTTGAGAGAGACAGAGAGTGCGAGCGGGGGAGGCAGACAGAGAGAGGGAGACGCAGAATCCGAAGCAGGTTCCAGGCTCTGAGCTGTCAGCCCAGAGCCCGACGCGGGGCTCGAACTCACGAACCGCGAGATCATGATCTAAGCCGAAGTCAGACGCTCAACAGACTGAGCCACCCAGGCGCCCCACAAATTTTTAATCTTGATAAAGTCCCGATTTACCTGTTTGTTCCTTGATTGCTTGTGCTTTGGGGGTCACAGTTAAGAAACTATTGCTGAGGGGCTCCTGGGTGGCTCAGTCAGTTAAGCATCCGACTTCGGCTCAGGTCATGATCTCACGGTTTGTGGGTTCGAGCCCTGCGCCGGGCTCTGTGCTGACAGCTAGGAGCCTGGAGCCTGCTTTGGATTCTGTGTCTCCCTCTCTTCTGCCCCTCCCCTGCTCATGCTCTGTCTCTCTCTGTCTCTCAATAATAAATAAACGTTAAAAAAATTAAAAAAAAAAAAAAGAGACTATTGCTGAATCCGAGGTCATGAAGATTTGCCTCTATGTTTTCCCCTTAGCGCTTACAGTTAGGTCTTCGATCCAGTTTGAATTAATTTCTTTAGTTATAAGGTGTGAGGGAGGGGTCTAGCTTCATTCTTTTGCGTGTGGATACCCGGTTGTACCGGCATTGTTTGTCGTAGAGACGATTCTTTTCCCACTTATTGGTCTTGGCTTCCTTGCCAAAAATCAACTGACTACCATTGTGAAGGTTCGTATCTGGACTCTCAACACTACCGCATTAATCTATACGCCTATACTTACGCCCACACCACACTGATGATCTTCGTAGATCACTGTCGCTCTGTGATAAATTTTGAAATCAAGAAGTTATGAGTCCTCTGGCTTTTTGCTTCATTTCCAAAATTATTCTGGATATTTGCTTCCTTGAATGTTCATACAAATTTCGGATCAGACACCAAGGAAGCCAGCTGGGATTCTGATCAGGATGCCACTGAAACCACGGATCAGCATGGGGAAGGCTGCCATCTTGCTGATTTTAATTATTCTGACCCCTGAACAGAGGATGTGTTTCCATTGATTTAGATATCCTTTAATCTCTTTCAATAATGTCTTACAGTTTTCAGGGCATATGTTTTGTGCTTCTTTTGTTAAATACATTCCTCAGGGTTTTATTCCTTTTGATGCTACTATAAATGAATTTTTTTCACCCCTTTATTTTCACATTGTTCGTCAGTGCATAGCAACGCAACTGACTTCTGTATATTGATCTCATATCCGGAAACCTTGATGAACTCAATCATTGGTTCCAGAAACGAACTTGACTAACAGCTTTATGGATAGTAGGTTGCTCAGGATTTGCTATATACAAGATCATGTCATTTGCAAATAGAAATCAGTTTATTTCTGTGAGCCTGAGAGGCTCAGTTGGTTAAACGTCTGACTTTGGCTCAGGTCGTGACCTCACAGCTGTGAGTTCGAGCCCCGCGTCGGGCTCTGGGCTGACGGCTCGGAGCCTGGAGCCTGCTTCACATTCTGTGTCTCCCTCCCTCTCTGCCCCTCCCCCGCTCACGCTCTGTCTCTGTCTCTCAAAAATGAATAAACATTAAAAAAAATTGTTTTTTTGAAAATGGATTTTCTAGCTCATCTCGAGTCAGTTTAAACAGTGTGTATCTTTCCGGAAAATTGTGCGTTTGGCCTGTTATGTTGTATTAGCAGACAACTGTCCCCGGCGTTGAAGTGACATCTTTTAAAATGCCCATTTTCTGTTTCTGGTGTATAGAAATGCAACTGATTTTTGTATACCGACTTCCCAAACGGTCCTACCAATTCTGATGAATTACCTGTGGCGACAACGTCTCCACCCCTACGATCACATTCTCAGTGAATGAAGACAAATCTGTTTCTTCATTTCCAGGTCCCGTGAGCTCTTTCTTTTTGGTGCCCCCCCGGCCCCGGGTCTTTTTGGGACCGCCAGGCCAGCGCCATACGGGGGTGGGGCGAGCGGGCGGTTCTGCCTTGCTGCCGATCTGCAAAGGAAAGCTTTTGACATTTTACCAGTAAAGACGTGTCTTCTATAGACCTTTTGGGCAGGGGTCTTTCACCAGGTGAAGGCGTGTCTTTACATTCCTTGTTGTCTAAGAGTTCCTTCATTTCATGAATGGATATTGAGCTCCATCAGGTGCTTTGTGCCCATCTGCCAAATTAGTGGCGCGACCTTTCTCCTTTCATCCGTTACCGCGGCAGACGACCATGAACTTCCCACTGCTAGACCCACCCTCGTACCCGTGACTGAGACTTGCCTGTCACTGTCCCTCCTTCTGTTGTCCTGCTTGCTGTTCTGCGTCCAAGCAAACCGGTCTCACAAAGCGAGCTGGGCCGTTTCCTCTTCCCTTTCTCTGCAAGTGTTGGCGGAGGGGAGGCACGCTTGCTCCCGAGACGTGCGGGAGAATTCTCTGGTGAAGCCATCTGGGCCTGGCGTTTCCTTTGTGGGGAGGCTCTTAGCTTTAGATGCGACAGTTACAAGATGGCTTAGATTCTCCCCTTTCTTTCTGTGCCAATTTGGGAGCGTTGTATTTTTCTGGAAATGCATCCGTTTCGTGTTAAATCACACAACTTCTTCCACAGCGGCCTCTAGCTGGCTTCCCGTAGCGGCCGTGACGACTCACGACGAAGTCGGCGGCTTCACGTGAGCGCGAATGTATCCTCTCCCTGGCTGGAGGCCAAGACCAAAACGGGTCACACTGGGCTGAAATCCAGGCGTCAGCAAGGCCAGGCTCCCTCTAGAGGCTCCAGGGAAGAATCCAATTCTTGGCCTTTGCCAGCTGCCAGTGGCCACTCGCCCTCTTCAGCTTCTGGCCTCTCCCCTCCCCTCCAAAGAGCATCATCCGGACTCTGCCTTTACCATCGGCCTCCCCCGCGAGCTGATCTCCAGTCCCCCTCTTATAAGGACGCTTGTCATCATAGGTCAGGCCTACCCCCTAGTGCAGGAGACTCTCTCTCCATCTCGAGGTCTTACATTCCACCTGCAAAGTCCCTTCGCCGTGTCAGGGAACAGGTTCCAGACAGCAGAGAGAACTTCCCTTCCTTCTCCAGGTGCTTGGGGACCCAGCGTTCTAGATTTCCTTTAATACAGAGATGGCGAGTTTTGACACCGTACTGATGACCCGGAAGAACACTGGGGCATGTAGATTTACTCTTCGTGCTAAGACCCCTTCGGGACCAAACCCTAAATGCAGGCTGAGGAGCGTTTGGCAGGACTCCTGGCCTTGGCCAGCCGCAGACCCCAATTCGTGTCCCCCCAGCCCTGGGAGCCTGACGCGGTGCAGCTGGGCCTCTTATTGTCCTCTTCCATACTGATGAGGTTTTGGGGGGGATGGTGGGGTTCGTGGGGTTCGGAGCTGACCGCCAAGAGAGAATTCTTGAAGACAGCTTTGGTGCAAAAAGGTGGTTTTATTAAAGCCCGGGGACAGGACCCGTGGGCAGAAAGAGCTGTCCGGGATCAGGAGGAGACTCTGGTTATATACTAGGGATAGGGGGCGGGGAGGGGGGGGCAGGTAAAGTCCAGTGGAAGTTTCCAGTGAGATTTTCATATGCTAAAGACTCCCAGGACACTGGAGGCTTAGCTACAGTCAAGCTAAGGTTGTTTTTCCCTCCAGCAAAACATCGGCACTGAGACAGCAGGGAGTTCTGGGGAAACGTTTTCCTCTGCCGGCCTCCGGTATTTGTCGATCCGCGGCAGGTTACAAGGAAACTTAATTCCACCTGCCATCTCCTTCTGCCTTTGTTCCCCACATGTGGAAGGGAGGGTGATGTTGGGGCTCCGGGAAACGGAGTCTATAGGTTTCTGGAGATGAGGCTGTTGATAAGATTGCCTTTTTCTTGTAATTTACTAAGATATTTGCAAACTGATCTCTATCAGTCACGCACTTGGTTTTCCCCTTTCCTTTGTCCTCGGGCAGCCAGGAGTGCCTGAGGAATGTCACACGTGTCCCACCTGGCGGGGAGGGGGTTCCAGCCCAGCCGGAGGAGAGCCCTAAACGCAGGCTCTGCTTTCTGGATTTCCATCTTCTCTCAGACCTTACTCACCACCTTGTTTCTCCCTGGCGCTTCTAGGAAGATGTTTAAAACCCTCCCTCCAGCTGTCGCCCTATCGTTGGTGTTTCCATGACGTCAACTACGATTATTTGCAGGGCAGGGACGCCTTGTCCCGTCGGATGCAGAGGAACATCCGCTGTAGCTGGGCTATGGGTGACAGAGCACAGCCCCCTCGGCCCTCAGGGACTTCTCTTTCCAGGATACAGGGCTGTCTTCTCCCTTCTTGTTTGTCCAAATCACACCGCTGTTCCCTGGGGAACTATCTTCTGTATCTGGACTTGGTTTTAAGAACAAAAGCCAGAAGGCATTGCCGGCACATTCCTGTTTCTTGCCCGGCACGAAGTCCTTTCTCCGCCTTAAAGCTAACTGCTTGGTGCGCCCCTGCGGGGAAGGGGAAGCAAATACAAAAGAACGCCTTCAGTATTCTCCAGCCACGTGTGTGTCCGACTTGCATGGGATTTCAGTTAAGGAAAGATTAAAAGGTAAATACTATGTGTGACTCTTTTAAAAACGTTGAGCCAGGCTGCCTGGGATTTCAGTCTGGGCTCCACCGCGTTCTGGGCTGGGAACCTGACCCTGCACATCTTTATGAGTCTGGCCTCTCTTTCTTCTTATGTTTATTTATCACACACACACACACACACACACACACACAGTGTGAGTGGGGGAGGGGCAGAGAGAGAGGGAGACACAGAATCCGAAGCGGGCTCCGGGCTCTGAGCTGTCAGCACAGAGCCCGACGTGGGGCTTGAACCCATGGACTGTGAGATCGTGATCTGAGTCGAAGTCGGACACTTAACCGACTAAACCACCCAGCCCCTTCCCACTCCCCACCCCCCACCCCCCACCCCCAGTCTCTTCTCACTGCTTAATCAACTGGTAAACCTCTACTGGGTCAACCTCTGAGTTAAGCGCTGCAATTATCCCCCTGGGCACTATTTGAAGTGCCCGGCCCAGGTATTATTAATCTTCAAGACACCTGACCTGCTGCCTTCTCGAGAACCAAAAAGTGGAATCAGAGATTCTGTAACCGGCAGCCTGGGGGGGTGGGGGGCGCATTTGGGTGTCACCCGCATCGTGCCATCCCGGAGAAGGGGCGGTCCCCGAATACTTACTGGCAGGTGCAGATGGCAAACGAGGGACCCAGGCTGATGATGGATCTGGATGGGGGCCGGTGGGCTGGGGTTGGGGTGGGGGAGGGTGGAGAGAGACAACACATTTTAAATGACAGACACAAGGGAGTGTTTCCCAGCGCTGATGCTGAGAGACCTCAGGCCTAAAAGACCAGAAGGAGAGAAAAGATGCTTTATTCTAATAAATCAGTGTGGGAGAGCTCAAACAAAATGTTCTTGTTCATTCTGAATGAGTATTGGCCCGCTTAAGGCTCTGAGAAGAACTGGGGGGAAAGAAAGGAGAGATCATTATTTTATCCTCCATTCTCCTGGATGAAATTCCTGCAGGAAGGACTCTGTTTCCTTCCGATGCCTCTCCACGGTGCTGTTCTTCATGCGCACACTAGAAAGCGGATTCTTTCTCACCTCTTAGGAAGTGCTGGTGTTGGGGGAAGGAAATGATAAAAATATAAGCAGAAACTAATGACTAAGAAACAGAGAGCCAATAGGATGTGTTGCGTCAGTAGCTGATTCTTTAAAAATAAATGAGTACCATAGTCGATCTCTGCCCGATCGAATCAGGAAAAGAAGAAAATAGATTAAATTAAGAAGAAGGAAAAGGACATCAGAGATACAAGGAGGGCGTTCTGAAAGCCGGAGAGAATGCCGTGCGCAGTTTTATGCTGGTAGATTGGAAAATCTCCCTGGAATGGACGATTTTCTATGAAAGTCCCCAAAATGATGAAAGTGGAAATAGCCGATCTGGGGTAAAACTGTCATTCATCATCCCCGTTACCTAATACCAGAAATCACGGCCAATTAAATTTAACGAGAAAATAATCAGTAGGTGGGTGTCCTCAGTGAGGAGACAGACGTTCGTTCTTATCTGCCCAGGAAATGTGGCTCTAACTGGACATCCCCAGGAGAGCACCTGCAGGAAACTACCGGAACCATGGATAATTAGGAATTGCAGCCCATAATAAAAGAGGGCGGAACCCTGCAATAATCAGAGAATAGAAGGTGAACGGGACACGGTTGAACCAAGGGAGCACAAGAAGAAAGGCACCAGACCCGTGCGAAGGAAAATCTAAGACTTGACTGCGGAGCAGGGCCGGGACTCGTGTGTGGGGTACGTGTGAACTGTCGCATCACGCACGCATTTGCACAGCAGTTCGTGAGTTCGAGCCCCGCGTGGGGCTCCGTGCTGACAGCTGGGAGCCTGGAGCCTGCTTCAGGTTCTGTGTCTCCCTCTCTCTCTGCCCCTCCCCCGCTCACGCTCTGTCTCGCTCTCTCAAAAATAAATAAACGTTAAAAATGAAAAAAAAAAAAGTTAGAACCCTTTCTCTAGGCAGGTGGAAAAGTCTAGGTTCCTTTTATTGTTTCGTTAATACGCTAATTTCTGCAGCGAACGTGTACTACTTTTTAAAAATAGAACAAATCGATACACGTGATGCAAAGTGAAGTTCATGAGAAGTAATAGGTAGGTGTGAGCAGCCTGCCCTTTTTTGAAAAGGGACAGTGGTGAGGGATGATTTGCTCAGTCAACTCTTCACATACACGTTTTTACGTGTATTTATTTTTGAGAGGGAGACGGACGATAGGAGATTGGGGTGACAGAAGATAAGTGGGGTCCGGAGCCGACGGCCAAGAAAGAATTCTTGAAGACGTCTTTGGTGCAAAAAGATGATTTTATTAAAGCCCGGGGACAGGACCCGTGGGCAGGAAGAGCGGAGCTGGGGTCGTGAGGGGTAACTCATTACACGCCCCCCCCCCCCCCAGGTTGGCAGGGGGCAGGGATAGAGTAGATCTCTAAGGCATTTTGGAAGCAAGGTTTCCAGGACCTTAGGGGCTGGCTGTGGCCTGGGGAACGTCATTTATGACTTAGTAAAACCCCTGCAGAAGGGAGAGGGGGGCCGTAAGCTTGGAGCAGGATTGCCAGCATATATGCTGGGGCAGTTGAGATGAGGAAGTACATTTACAGGATCCTCGGTGGGGATAATGTTAGGCTAAGGTCCTCTTTTGCCCCCAGCGGAGTGTCATCATCGGGGCAGCTGAGCTCCTGGAGGGAGGTCACTCTTGGTTTCAAGGACTTGTCGATGGGCTGTAGGCAGCAAGAGAATTTAATTTTTCATTTGCCTGAGTTTCCCCGCAGCACCAGGGCAAGCACTTAAACCCCTTGCCCTTTGTTCTTGGGGGGCCGGGAGTCTCCGAGGCATATTCTACCCCGGGGGTGGGGGTGGGGGTGCTGTTAGCCTGTACTCTGCCCTCAGCCTGCCCCCAAGCTCCCTCATCACAGGGGAGAAGCAGAGAGAGAGGGAGAGAGAGAGAGAGGGAATCCGAAATAGGCTCCGACTATCAGCACAGAGCCCGATTCGGGGCTGGAACTCACCAACTGCCTATCAAACCTTTAAAATTGAAAGCACCAGGGGGATGCCTGGTTGCCTCAGTTGGTTAAGTGACCAACTTCGGTTCAGGTCATGATCTCATAGTTCGTGAGTTCAAGCCCTGCATCCGGCTCTGTGCTGACAGCTCAGAGCCTGGAGCCGGTTTCGGATTCTGTGTCTCCCTCTCTCTCTCTCCGCCCCTCCCCCGCTCATGTTCACACACACGCGCTCTCTCTCTCTCTCCCAAAAATAAATAGTTAAAAACATTTTTTTTATCGAGAGCAATATGAATCATGAACACAAAAAGGCATTTTTCTTTCTCTCCTTCATTGTTCCCAAAGGTCAATTCATGTTAGGAAGCCCATTCCCAGTGGAATCGTGGCCAGCCCCTCTGCGGAGAGGCAGGATGTGTGGACTGCTTCTCCTTTAGCAGAGCACAGAGAAAATGGACAGCCGAATGACAGGGGAGGAGAAAACAGCTAACGTTTTCATAAATTCCGAAAGGCCTCACACGGGGTATCGTGACCGTTTAGCATCACTGGGAGCCCCAGACTCAGCAGAGACCACGCTCACTCACTCTCCAGCCCTCCCGAGGGCCAGCGGGGACGGGGCTCCTACTTGACCTTGCAGGGCAGCTCCCTTTCCCCGGACCCAGGCCACGGGAGCCCCGCTGCCTCTGGGGAAGAGAACAAAAGACACCTTCCATCTGATGACGCTGGAAGAAGAGCCAATTGAGCCCAAAGGAAGCAAAAGCAAGGAAACAATCAAGGCAAGGACGGCGATCGATGACACGGCGGACAGAAACAGGGAGTAAATCAATGAAATAAAAACAAATGGGACTTTGCAAAGATCAGTGAAACGGACAAAGCCTCTAATTCAGATGCTCAGAAAAAAAAAAAAAAAAAAAGGACACAAACCATGAATATTACATACCAGAATCACACAGACTTCAAAAAGAGAATAGAGCAATATTAGGAAGCATTTCATGTAAACAAATTTGCTAAGGTCGGTAAAGTGGAAACATTCCTGGAAAGACACACACACCTGAAACTCACTAAAGAAGAAATCGATGACCAGGTAGTCGAATTGCCCCCCTGAAGAAACAGAAGCCGCTACCAAACTCTGTGAACACAACTCCAGGCCCAGAGGGTATCTATCCTACAATCTTACACAAACTCTCTCAGAAGACAGACAGGGGCAGAGCTCCCGGCCTGTTTTATGAGGTGAGCGTAACCCCAACAAGAAAGACACCGCAGAAAAGGCAATCAAAGACCAACAGCCCTGCTCGTAACAAACACGAAAGATAAGTAAAAAAAGATATTAGCAAGTCAGATGCAACATTTTACAAAAGGGATAATGCTCAATCACCAAGTTGGATTTAACCCAAAAGGTAGGCTCCGTTTATCATTGGAGACGCTATCGGCTTAATTCCCCATATTCACAGAGGAAAAGAGGGAAAAAATATGATTGTCTGAGTCGCAGAAAAAGCATTTAGCACTCATTCAGCATCCATTCATGATTTAAAAAAAAAAAAACAAAAAACTCTCACAAATTTTAAAAAGTCCCTCTCACGGAGGGAGGGATGGAAATTTCACGAGTCTGACAAAGAGCATGTATGAGAAACCTTGTACTTAACATCACACCCAGTGGTGAAATATCAACCACGTTCCCCCAAAGATCAGCAATAAGGCAAGGCTATTGGCTCCCATGACTCCTGGATAACATTGAACTACAAGTCCCCGCAATGTAAAGCAGCTCGAAAAGGAAACCTAAGAGCACAAAGAATGAAAAAATGGACAGAGACTCTCTTTGTCTGCAGACGACATGATTGCTAGGTAGAAAACCTTAAGGAGTTTGGGAAATACCTACCAGAACTATGAACCGAATTTAACAAAGTCACAGAATAAAAGCAACTAGAGAACTTAGCTTTGGTCTTAGGCATTAGCAACAAACAATTGCAAAATGAAATTTCTCAAAAGATTCCATGTGCGATAGTGTCAAGAATTGCAAAATCCTTTCGTGATACACGTGTAAGGGCCACTAACTAAAAACCACAAAACCGTGGAGAAAACAATGAAAAAAAAAAAAATCCTAAATTAAGTGGGAGAGGAACCACATTCCTGTATCAGACTCAACATTAGGAAGATGTCAGTCTCAAGCACTTTCCTCTGTAATTCAATTCGTCCCCCATCAAGGTCCCAGCAGGCTTCATTAATAGAAATTGATGGAATGATTCTAAAACTTATATAGAACTGAAAAGGACTCAAAATAGATCTACGGCGATAGAAATGTTCTACTGAGCATTGTAAATGTGATTACTGTATGGGAGGAACCAAATCTTTCCGTTTTACTTAATTTTAGTGATTTAAATAGCCACACGTGGGTCCAGGGACCCGCCACACTTGCACGGCACAGACCTGGAGCGTCTAAAGCAACCTGGGGAAGCAAGACAACTGCAGCATTCACACCCCCCCGCCCCCCGCCCGGGGTTCAAAGCTTACTGTAAAGTCACAGTAATCGAGAACGATAGTTGGTCACTGGATTTAGATAAAGTCACTAAAGCCATCCAGTGGAGACACAGAAAGTCGACAAGTGTTTCGAAAACAATTGGATATCCATACGGGGGAAAAAAAACAAAACAAAACACATTTCAACCCTCATACCATCCACAAAATATTTACTTGAGACGAATCAGAGACCTACATGTAAAAGTCAAAAGTACATTTTTTTAATTTTTTTTTTATTTTTTAAATTTTTTTTTTCAACGTTTATTTTATTTTTGGGACAGAGAGAGACAGAGCATGAACGGGGGAGGGGCAGAGAGAGAGGGAGACACAGAATCGGAAACAGGCTCCAGGCTCTGAGCCGTCAGCCCAGAGCCCGACGCGGGGCTCGAACTCACGGACCGCGAGATCGTGACCTGGCTGAAGTCGGACGCTTAACCGACTGCGCCACCCAGGCGCCCCAAAAGTACATTTTTAAAGAAGAAATTAAAGAGTATCTTTTCATCGTGTGGGTTGACAAGTTTTTTGAACTGGGGTTGGGGTGGGGTGGGTAGAGCACTAGGGAGATTTCTGGCTGGTGATGTTCTGTATCTTGATAGGGGCTTGGCTGACGGCTGTGTGTGCATTTTTCAAAACCCGCTAAACCGTGCACCTAAGACCGATGCTTTCATTGTCTGTGAATTAACCCCCCAGAAGCAAAGAACTGTAGACAGATACTGAAGTCTAGTTGGTGCCATGCATTCTCAGGTCCTTTGGAGTGAAGTGTACTCACATCTTTAACCTACTTTGCTACACATTCAAGAGATCTATGAAGGATGGGGAGAAGGATGGATGGATGGATATGCGATACAGGAAATGAAGCAAAATGTTACTGATAAAATCTAGTTGGTGGACACATGGATGTTTACTACACAGTTTTTTTCCCAACTTCTATTATGTTGGGAATTTTTCATAAAATGTTGGGGGGAAAGGAAGATATACCAATGGCTGGTACCAAAAAAAAAAAAAATGCTTAGCATTAGAAATCAAGGAAATGCAAACTAAAGCCATTATGAGATGCGATTAAATGTCCACCAGAAAGGCTGAGATTAGAAATGAGTGGCAGTGTCTTCTGAAGCAAAGACAGAAAGGTACATCATCATGAACTCTCACACACAGCTAACACCAACAGAAAGGCTGGCCGTTTCTTATACTTGATACACCTCACCTATGACCCAGCGATTCAGCTCCTGGGTATTTACCCAAGAGAAATGGAAGCACAGGTGCACAAAAAGACTTCTAAGGAACTGCTCACAGCAACTTCATTCATGTTTGCCCAACCTGGAAATGGCCTAGATGTCCATGAACATGGTCTACCCGCAGCATGGAGCACTAATCAGCAATAAGCAAGAATGAACCACTAACGTATGATGCCCACATGGATGAATCTCAGATACAACGTGATGAGCAGAAGAAGCCTGGATACAAAAGAGCGCACGCTCTAGGAGTCCATGTGTATATTAAGTTGCAGCACAGTCCAAGCCAATCCGTGGGCGTAGAAATTGAAAGAGCGGTGGCAGAGATGAGAAGAGACCATCTGGGAGAAGGCACGGGGAACTCTCTGGAGTGATGGAAATTCTCCGTCTTGATTTTGGTGGTGGTTATATGGGAGAGACATTTGTCAAAACACATCAAAGAATGAATTTAGGTTCTGTATGTAAATTCTATCTGTATCACTGCACGTAAATTTACATCTCAATTTTTAAAAAAATGAATATATATCACAAGCCAGGGAAGAATAGCCATGAAAGTTACATACCTCCATGTAATGAAACATTATGAAATCCTTAGCTTAGCTGCAAATAACATTTTTAACAACGTGGTAAAACACGCATCATATGAGGTCAATTTTATGAAGGACACAAAATTGTAATATTCAGTGTAATCCCCAAGCTGGAAAAAAATAACAACTATTTCCTTGAGTCTAAGATGCTATTGATCTTAGGACTAAACACAGATTTTAGGGGCATCCGGGCGGCTCAGTCGGTTGAGAGTCCAACTTTGGCTCAGATCATGGTCTCAAGGTTAGTGAGTTCTACCCCCGTGTTGGTCCTCTAGTAAGGACCTGCTTGGCATTCTGTCTCTCTCTCAAAAATTAATAAACATTAAAATAAAGACTAAACACTGATTTTAATAACTTTTCCTCTGTGATTCCTCGACCAAGTTTGAGTCTGAGCCCCCTTCACCTTCCTTGGGCCTCCACTCGGATATGGAGAGACCATATGGAGAGATTCTCCACTTGGAGAGACCACACCTACCCTCCTTCCCTAATATGATAAGCAGGTGGCTTTGTTATTCTTCTCTCACAAGAATGAGTTTTCCAATGGGACAGTGCCTCTGTCTTACCATTACCTCTTCAGCTTCTAGAACATCACCTGGCATACAGCAGGTACACAGTCAATGGGCTATTGTGTTTGTTTTTCTTATTCAGATTCCGAAGGTTCTTCTAAACCACTCCAGGCAGCTGAAATGCTCGGGGCAGCATCACTCTGACTTGGTGATTTTCGTGTCCTCAAACCTCCTTTAGGATTGAGAATACCAGTGTTTTTCTCTGCTTTTCCTATTTTCTTATTTTATAGCTTTATGAGGTTTTTTTTTTTTTCATAACGTAAGTAAATTACGTGTAACTGCTTTATCGAAGAGTCTCAACTTGTTAGGAATATAAACAGAAACAATTTCATTTCTTCCCAACCCCTGATCCGAGTGGGATCTGCCGGACCCCCCCCCCCCCACCGCTTCCAAGATTTTCTTGTCATTTTTGTCTGCAGAACAGTCTCTTGGTGTTTAAGACTGGGCTCTGTTTGTTTCTTTTTTTTTTTTTTAATTTTTTTTTTTCACCGTTTATTTATTTTTGGGACAGAGAGAGACAGAGCATGAACGGGGGAGGGGCAGAGAGAGAGGGAGACACAGAATCGGAAACAGGCTCCAGGCTCCGAGCCATCAGCCCAGAGCCTGACGCGGGGCTCGAACTCACGGACCGCGAGATCATGACCTGGCTGAAGTCGGACGCTTAACCGACTGCGCCACCCAGGCGCCCCTGGGCTCTGTTTGTTTCTAAAGAATGTTCAGCTCAAACACAGTTTGGGACCTTGTCCCCTTCCTTCTCCGTGGGGCTGGCTAGAGCTCTCTGGAGGCCTGGTGGCTGGAAGGGGCTGGCGAGGCCTTCTCTCGACTGGACCTCACTCGGCCTCGCCAGGCCACAATGACCCCCATGTTGGGGCCGCTCAGGGGAAGAAGGCATGTTCACTCCACCCTGGCCACCCGACCCCGCTCCCATCCGCCCACCTCTGCTGGTGATGCCCCCAGGGAGGGGGTGGCAGTCACAGTCACTGCTCCGATGCACGCTTTCTTCTTTGCCACATCCTGTGGCCATCCTGGCGGCCCTCCCCCAAACAGCGACTCGGGCCCGGGCTCCCTCCATTGGATGCTACTCGGTTTCCAAGGGCGCCTTGCCCATGGGCCCTGGTCAAACTGGCAGAAGGGGAGGGAGCGTGGAAGACGCTTCCCACCCAGGGGGAAAGGGAGCTTTTGGTGCAGGAAGAAGAGAAACCAAGTTTGGTGAAGAACCAGCCAGGCTGCGCAAGCTTCTGGTCCTGGTAGAAGGAAGGGCAGGTGTAATCCCTTCGGGCGTGGGCGCTCAAGGCTTGTCAGCAGCCGTCTGAATCCAGAATATATACTGTTATTCACTGCCTTTTCTTCTCGTGTGTGAGTCTTGGCTGCAAGAGGAAAAGCCCAGCTCAATGCCCTGCCTCAGCCATTAATGGCTTTTCCTGACAGGTGGAGGCCGTAGCAGATGTCCTGAGCCCCGGGTGGCCATTGGAGACTCACGGGCAAATCACAAGAGCCTTTCCCAGCGTTGAAAATGCTGATCCGGGGCGCCTGGGGGGGCTCAGTCCATTGAGCGTCCAGCTCCGGCTCAGGTCATGATCTCACAGCTCGTGAGTCTAAGTCCCGGGCTCTGTGCTGACAGCTCGGAGCCTGGAACCTGCTTCAGATCTGGGTCTCCCCCTCCGGCCCTTCCCCACTCGCACTCTGTCTGTCTGTCTGTCTGTCTCTCTCCCAAAACTAAATAAACGTGGAAAATAATTTTTTTTTTTTAAAGAAAAAGAAAATGCTGATCCATCACCTGAGAGGGCTGGCAGTTTCGATCAGTTTGATTGTGGCACTTGGGGTGTGACCAGCAGGTTTCTAGGGACACACTGCTGTTTGGAATCCAGAAGTCTCCACGGCTACACCCAGGAGCCATGGAGCCTAGGGAAGGACCCCTGACAGAGGCACCAGGGTCAAGCCGTTTGTGATGCGGGGGTCTATCGGTCGCTTGGGGGTTCAGGGAGGCTGCGGGAGCTAGTTAGGGTCACAAGCTGCTTCCTGCCCCCAGGAGCCTGCCCACTGGGGTGGGGAGATCTCAGGAGCAGAGGCTGGGGTAGGGGAAAAGGGGGAGCAGCCACGCTGCCCGAGAACCAGCCCCACGGGACAGTGATGGGTTTCCGATGGCTCCTGGTGAAGACCAGCGACAAGCCAGGTGGCACTGGGTGCCAGGGCCTGGGCAAGCCACACCGTGGGGTCTGCCAGCCAGACAACCGTCGGGGACCCGTTTAATCTTGTGGTTTCAGGCTCTGCCCTCTCAGTGGGAACTTCCCAGCGGGAGGACAGGCAAGTGAAGGGTCTCCTCCCGGCCTCTGTTCGTGCGGTAGGGAAGAAGGCAAGGCTACGCAATGTTAGAAAGTCGTGGATAATACTCTTATTTGCCGGGGATAAGATTATACGGAAATCCAAGAGGATCAACTTTAAAACTTGTAAAAAAAAAAATTAAGATATCGTACAATGGCACCATGAAAAATAATGCAGCATCAGCCTCTCTAACGCAGCCCGTGCAAAACCCATCGGGGAGAAAAAAGAGACGTGTGTCATTGGCGACAGGAAAAAAACGGCATCTGTTTTAAAAATGGCACCCACGTGGGGGCGTCAGGTGGCTCAGCTGGTTAAACGTCGAACTCCCGGTTTCGTCTCAGATCACGATCTGAGGGTCGATCTCAGGGTTGGCGAGCTCGAGCCCCAGGTCAGTCTCTGCACGGAGAGCCCAGACCCTCCTTGGGATTCTCTTTCTCCTCTCTCTCGGGCCCTCCCCTCCTGGCGCGCACACTCTCTCTCCCTCTCAAATACATTTACAAAAAAAAAAAAAAAATGGCACCAATGTGGATAAAAATACAAACTTCATATGGGACCGAAAATAGGATGTAAATGAATGGAGGACTGTAATCTGTTCCCAGAATGGATGAGTGAGCATCACAGTGATGTGCATTTTTTTTCCCCCGAAGACGTTTATAGGATTAATTAAATTCTTATAAGAATTCTAACGCAATTTTGTTTCATTCTAAGGTTTACCTTTAACAACCCACATTTGTAAGAGCAGATGCATACGTGCTTGTACGTGCTCGTGTGTGTGCCTGCGCTCGAGTGTGTGTGTGCAAGTGAAAAAAAGCTAGGAGGGAATATATAGAAATGTTAACTACGTTTCTCCGGGTGGCGAGTGTGCAGAGTTTTAATCTTTTACATATTCTATATTTTCTAAGTTTACGCTATGAATACTACCCTGCACTACAGACGCTATCATAATCCAAACAAGTCAACAAGTACTAAGTGATGACGTTCGCCAGAGAGAGAGATCGAGGGAGGATAGAGAAAAACTTGTAGCCCGCGAGGAGGTGGTGAGCGTCCTCGGGAGTGGGCGGCAGGAGGTGGAGGCAGGTGCAGGGACCGCGCACCTGTGGGGCCTCGCTGCCCCTGGGCTCCGGCGGAGAAGCCCGGCCACGATGGTTTCCGTGGTCCCCGTGGGTCCTCCCGGGGGCACCCTTGGCCCTGACCTGCTCGCTCTGGGCCGCGCACCGTGTGGGGTGCCTCCTGGACCCCCGGGTGCTGAGCTGCGGCCCCGGGCACGGTGGGCAGCTGGCCTCCGGCCACAAGTGCAGGCAAGAGGCTGGAAACCTTCCAGGCCCCACTCGCTGGGAGATGCACACGGCTCCCAGTTACCACTGCCTTTCGCAGTTGAGGTGTCTTCATTTCTGATCTGCGGGATGCTCCCTTTATTACATTCAAATGCTTGTGTCCATACGTCCAGTAGTGTGTGTGTGTGTGTGTGTGTGTGTGTGTGTGTGTGCTGCTGGTGGTCTTTCCTGTCCTGTGCCTGGAGCTGAAGAGGGAGGGTCCGGCACAGACCCGGCGGTGGCCGGGACAACGGCCCGCGTCACACGGGAGCTGCAGCGGGTAGAGGTGAGAGACTAGACAGACAGTGGCGAGGAGGCAGGCAAAGAGGGATCCGGCGACCAGGTCCAGGTGGCGGGAATGGCGCTTCCAGCCGCGTGGCGGTGAACAGTGACTCGCCCGCTCTGGACCCACGTCCCTGCCGGTCAGGTGCTGTGAGAACACCAGCACTGCCTCGGGCTGCGGAGGGGACGTGGACGGAGTCACGGGAGACGGCACGGCACCGACCACACAGTACACACCCGGGACAGCCTGGCAGTTACGCTTCCCGTGAAAGTCAGGAGCAAGACGGAGGACAGCAGTAGCAGCAAATGGCATCGGGTGGGACAAAACGCACACTCAGAGCAACGGAACAGAATACAGAACCCAGAATGGACCCGCAAACGTATGGCCAACTCATCCTTGACAAAGCAGGAAAGAACATCCAATGGAATAGAGACAGTCTCTTCAGCAAACGGTGCTGGGAAAACTGGACAGCGACTTGCAGAAGAATGAACCTGGACCACTTTCTCACACCAGACACAAAAATAAACTCAACACGGATGAGAGACCTAAACATAAGACAGGACACCATCAACATCCTCGAGGAGAAAGCAGGCAAAAGCCTCTTTGACCTTGGTCGCAGCAACTTCCTACTCAACACGTCTCCGGAGGCAAGGGAAACAAAAGCAAAAATGAACTGTTGGGACCTCATTGAAATAAAAAGCTTCTTCTGCACAGTGAAGGAAACAATCAGCAAAACTACAAGGCAACTCACGGAATGGGAGAAGATATTTGCAAATGACACGTCAGATAAAGGGTTAGCATCCAAAATCTACAAAGAACTTATCAAACCCAGCACCCAAAAAACAAATAATCCAGTGAAGAAATGGGCAAAAGACATGAAGAGACACCTTCCCCAGGAAGACATCCAGATGGCCAGCCGACACGTGAAAAGATGCTCAACACCACTCATCATCAGGGAAATGCAAATCAAAGCCACAGTGAGATACCACTCACACCCGTCAGAATGGCTAAAACTAACAACTCGGGCAACAACAGATGATGGCGAGGATGCGGAGAAAGAGGAACCCTTTTCCCACAGCTGGTGGGAAGGCAAACTGGTGCCCCCGCTCTGGAAAACAGTGTGGAGGTTCTCAAAAATTAAAAAGAGACCTACCCTACGACCCAGCAATCGCGCTACTAGGCAGTTATCCACGGGATACAGGGGTGCTGTTTCGAAGGCACACAGGCACCCCCGTGTTTCTAGCAGCACGATCCACAATAGCCAAAGGATGGAAAGAGCCCAAACGTCCACCGATGGATGAGTGGATAAAGATGTGGTCTATATACACAATGGAGTATTACTCGGCAATCAAAAAGAATGAAATCTCGCCATTGGCAACTACGTGGATGGAACTGGAGGGTAGTATGCTAAGTGAAATTAGTCAGAGAAAGACAAAAATCCTATGACTTCACTCCTATGAGGACTTTAAGAGACAAAACAGATGAACACAAGGGAAGGGAAAGAAAACTAATACAAAAACAGGGAGGGGGACAAAACAGAAGAGACTCATAAATATGGAGACCAAACTGAGGGTTACAGGAGGGATTGTGGGAGGGGGAGGGGCTCAATGGGGGAGGGGCACTAAGGAATCGACTCCTGAAACCATTGCTGCACCATAGGCTAACTAATTTGGATGTAAATTACAAAAGCAAAATATAAATGAAAAAATAAATAACGTTGGGAAGTTCTGGAAACTCGAATAAAAGGAGGCCACAAGGTCTGAATGATGGGACAGATGGTCACAGGCCACCATCCCCGGGACGCAGACTCTGAGACGAAGGTTCGCCTGCGAGACGTTTACTGGGAAGCGGTCTCCAGGTCAACACCGGCGGGGAGGGAAGGGAGCAGGACTGGTCGGGGAGAAGCCGGTGTGGTCCCAGTCTCCAGGCCGGGCAGTCCCGCGGGGGGCTCTGGGGTCACCCCGTGTGGACCAGCCCTTGCGTGTATGCAGCCACAGGGAAGGAAGCAGGGCCGCGGTGAGACGGTGCCTTCATCTGCAGAACTGCCCGAGAGGGTCGGCCACCGACGCCCCCAGCGCCGGGTCAGTGAGCGCTTCGGCCCTGGACGGGAGCCTGGGTGGCGCACTGCATCTGTTCTGGAGGCAGACAGTCGCCATTCAATGGAGATGCCGCTGGGCGCCGTGAAACCCCGAAGGGATCACTTGAAAGGCACACAGGCTACCCCGTGCTCCGTGAGGTGGTCCAATAAAAACCCCACCGGACTCTCCTGTCAGCAGCGATGACCTGTCAGTCGGTATAAAGGACACTCACGACAGGAGCGTAATGACGTCAGGACCACATTCCCTGGGAACCATTCAGCTGCCAGCATGCTTACTGCAATTCCATTTGACGATGACAATTGCAGGCGAGTTACCTCCCAAAAGGAAGGGGGTGGTGCGAGCCCGGTGCGGCAAATCCAGAGACAGAATAGTATTCATTTATCAACCGTATTTTCAAAAAACGTCATGATGTTGGCAAGTTCTCATCCCATATTAAGTGAGGGGAAAACAAAACAAAACAAAAACAGGCTAATGAGCATGTACAGCGTGATCCTGTTTTGTAACGAAAGGAAACAGGACAAGTGGGTGTGGGGCTGGCTGGAGGTTCCAGTTTTCCTTGGCAGGTGGCCTGGGTGATGTGGACCCAAGACTCCCAGCTGTCGTCTGTCGTGCTGTCCTTCTGGTCAACCACCGAATGTCTCCCCAGGCGGCTTTTCTGTCAGCCCCCGGGGCTGGGTGCTGGGGACACGCACGCATGGGACACCAGCTCTGCCCTCTAGGAGCGCGCCGTCTAGTGGGGGAGAGAAACATAAGCCGGATAACATAACGTGACGGTGTTTAATAGCTGTAAGCCTGGGGTGGGTGTGGGGTGTTGTTCCAGGAGGGCTTCTAGGAGGAGGAAATTTGACCCCGGTCTTTTCGCGGGACTCAGAGCACGAGGGGAGGCAGGAGGCAGGACTGAAGGGGGCGGACTGAGGGCTGTTAGGAGAAGCATGGGAAGGCCTGGGGAACAGAGCAGGTGCGGATGAGGGACGTAAGGTTCCCGGCCCGGGGACGACACGAACAGAGCCAACACTCACCGAGAGGGAGACTCAGCGGGCCCCGGGACAGAACTCCTCCAGACTGGGTACCTTCGAGCGCAAAGCAAGAGCAGGGGTCACGCAGCCACTGAGGAGGCAGGCCTTGTTCCAACCCGGGCTCCTGGTCTCAAGCTGGGCCACACTGCGGGGGGTGGCTGGGGGACCTCAGCTCCGTACCTCCACTGTCAGGCGGGGTGGGTGGCTGGGACCCTGTGACCCTCTTAGCATCGGACATCTGGGGCCAGCCAGTAGGATGCTAGTGTGTCCCGCTGGATTCTAGACCTTTCCGTAACAGAAGACACCGAATCGGCAAGACTAGCCAGTCGAGGCACAGATTTTAACCCCCGTTCCCAAACCACCACCCGTCATAGAGAAGCAGTTAGCGGAGGCCCCAAGGGCAAGGGCTTGGGCTGGTAGGAGGAAGGGGCCGCCCCGACACGGCCTTCCACCCTCCACACCACTCACCAAAGCAGCCGCGCCTTGCCAAGCTCCGCACCTGTTCCCAAGATCTGGGGAAACCTTAGAATGAATTGTTAAGCTCATCGGGTGAGGAAGATTAAGAAGGCCTCAAGGGGGAGAACCCTCCTGGATAGGAATACAAAGAATTATAAAACCGAAGCCGTTTTAAGAAGGGAGGCAGAGGGGGATCGGTGCATCAGCAGAGAACAGAAAAGCCGGCGCCGGTAATAGAGAAGGCTTTCAAACGTGACGAGGGAGGGAAGCAACACACAAAGAATTAATGGGCGATTAATTGATTATAGATGATTAATTAATACAGGATTTCAGGACGTTTAAGTATTTGGAAGGAAGTCCATTTAGAGCCTCACCTCCCACTATACGCCAGACTAATTCCAGAAATAACTGTATTAACTCTAGGAGGAAAAGACCTTCCTTAAGCTTAAAACGCTGTGAAAGGAGCCACAGAGGAGCCAGAAGGAGCCTATGCTCAGCTCTTCTCCGACCAGCGGCTCTGAGTGGGCAGGACCCTGGCCGGGGGCCTGTGATGACCAACGGGTTCTGCAACGACGCTCGAATCTTCTCCGCCTTTTCCACTCTCCCTCACGAGTGCACGACGGCATTTCTCAGAGGCTACCTGATAAGTGATCTTGCAACAGATTAAGTGCTGAAGCGGGTGTGAGACCCCAGCTGTCTTCTATGCAGCCAGGCACCGAGGAAGTTTGCCGACATGGAAAACAACGCCGCTCTTCTCGCTCGCTTTTTTCTTTTGTTTTGTTTTGGGAAACACAGTTTTCTCTAAAATAGGCCACGTCGGTCCTCCTGTAATGAGTTTACTTTCCAAATAGTATTTTCAAACAGTCTCCAATTTAATTTACAATATGGTTAAGTGTTAATAAGCGAGCTCTACGTAAGCAAAAGGCCTTTGGGGTCCTAAGGGGATTTTTAATGGCGCAAAGGGATTCGGAGACGCGAAGGCTGGAGGACCGCTCTTGGTCTGCAGGCGTGACGGCCGCGGCCTGTCTCCCCCCGCCCACAAACCCCCGCCACCCAGCACAGTCACTCGTACACCCTGGCAAAGGGTTACTGAGCGCCTGCGGCGTGCCGGGCATGGTTACGGGTACAACGATACAGCCGAGAACAAGAGGGACAAAACACATGTGCCTGCGTTGTGTCTGTCGTTAGAGTCTAACGACAGACAAACCGGTCCAGCGGCAGAGTGGGCCGGCTGTTCCAAGAGGTCAAAATTTCAGTCACACGCGCGCACACACACACACACACACACGCACCAAAGTAAAAAGCTGGACACACGAGCAGCCGGTGTGACACGTGACAGGTTAATATCTTTAATATATAACGAGCTCATACAAATTTATCGGACCCCAGTAGATAAGAGCAAAGGACGCTGACAATCCACAAAAGAGGAAATACACCTGCTTAACACGGAAAAGATGTTCGACTTGGCTAGAAAAGCAAAGAGACGCAACCCGAAACGCAGTGCTACGTTTCGTGATCAGATCAGCCAACGTTCGGCCAGGTGATAATGCTCGGAGCTGGCCAGATGGTGTAGCGGGCACGTACATCCTTGCTGGCGGCAGTGTCGTCAATGGATACAGACGTTTCTGGAAACCATTTGGTCAATAGGTGATGAGGGGCTCAAAGGTTTTCGTATCAATTCGATAGTCCCACCTCTGAGAATCTAGCCTAAGGAAATAACTCGACAGCGGCGGAAAGCGTGATGCATGAAGAAATTCTCCCATTTCTGAGCGCGAGAGGTTAGAAACGGCACGGGTGACCAACCACGGGCACTCCCGTCCGGCTGCGTGACGGCTTACACGGCCATTTCAAACTAAAGTTAGCAATAACACGTACTGGGGGAGAGCCCCTGATAGAAGTGAAAACATCTACACGATACCGTATCATTACAGAAGGTAGTGTCACAACTATGTCCGAACAGAAAGAAGAAAAACCATGATTGGGGGGGGGGGGGAGAAGGGAGAGGCCTGGGGGGAGAGCCACCAAAATGTTAAAATTTTGCTTTTTCCACTTTCTCCCTCATTTTCCAAAACTTCTAGAAGGTGTAGGCTGGCGTTGATGATGAAAAGACCTGGTAAGCGCGCGGTTACTTGTTCACGGGAAGGAGTTCGTGATGGGTCCCTCCCATCCCTTCGACCGCGTCTGCAGTGCGCCATCCGCCATCACACCCCACGCTGGGACCCCGAGGGACGACAGGGGGTCGTCAGCTCTCTCCACACCGCGGACCTGTCCTACACCCAATCCTCTCCCTACGTTCGCAAGCCACCACGGCGGCCGGACTCGGCGCTCGGCTCTTCCTTCGGCAGAGTCGTCTTGTCCTCAGCTCTAAGCCCCCCGTCTAATGCTTCCCGGCACGGGGACCTTATTCTTCCCACCTAAACTCTACTGCTGGTGGTGGCCCCAGGGGGTGTCCTTCTATACAAGTCTACGGCTTGCCCCCTTAAGGCAGCCTAAGCAAGCGCCCAACGTCATGACTATTTCTCGTCCCATGGGCCGAACCGCCAGAACCGCGGTCACCCAGCGAGCGGTGTGTCCCCCTTGACCCGGGAAAGTCTTACCAGCGCCTTCTCGGGGCTTTTTGCACCCCCGTCATCGCTTACTCATCATATACTTACCTGGCGCCCCTGCAACGGGTCTTTGCTTTTACCCAGACATCACCAGAATGCTTTAGGTCATTAAGTGAATCCCAAGGTCGCGCTATACATTCAGCCAGGAACGCACCCCTTGTTCGAAATGCCATCTCAAACGATGCCCTGTTACGCCCCGAAGGCTTACTTACCAGAGGGGGTATCGTGTAGACCAGAAAAGTCACAATATAGTTCGAGTAATGTCAACACCATGAAAAACATAAAGCGTCCCCCCACATGCACTGTGTAACACTACTAACTGCCTGTCCCTTTGAGAAACCAATACCTGTTCTCTGCAATTTAGAGAAATTATAACCCCCAAGTATGTACAAAGCAGCTCCCCTCCCCCGCTTCCTTCTCCGGCTCGACCCTCCCGGTCACGTGGTCTGGCTCTCGGCTGCACGGAGTTCGGGTCTCCCCCTCTTCCGCTAGCGCCACGGGCGTGGGGACTCCCCATGGGGGGGCGACCCCCTGGGCCGCTCGTCTACTCATTTCCAAAGTTGCAGGTAGCGGTCAAGGTCGCAGATGTGCAGTGGCACCCGTCCCCGGCCCGCAGACGCCAAGCACCCACAGGTGAAACCCAACTCCCCAAACCAAAGGAAGCTGGGGCAGCAGCCTGGACCGGGCACGACAGCGCCCCCCGGGTCGCGTGGCCAGCCTGGCTCTCGGCCCCGCCGCGGGCGGCGCAAGCGCGGCGGACTCCCACGTGCCACGTGGGCGGGCCCGGGCTCGGCGAGCTGGCACAGGTCCCGCCCCGCTCCCGCGCGAGGGCTCCCACCCTTGCCGAGCTGGGCCACGTGGAACCCTTGGAGGTGTCTGTTACCCCCTGCAGGCCGCCTTGCCCCCCCCAGGCGCCCGTACCCCCTCCTCGGAGGGGCGCCTACCCCTAGCAGGCAGACAGTAGGGCACTGAGCACAAAGAGAAAGTGATCTGTACACGCCCCACCAGAGGTCCCCCCCCCCCCAGAATGGTGGCCCCACTGTGTGTCCTCCCCCCAGTCATGCTTAAAGAGCACCATGGTCCCACCTGAACAGCCGTGGCTGGAATCCAGGGGGGCCTGAAGCCTGTTTTCAGGCAGTTGTTCAGCAGGGCAATTGGGCTAACAAGAGTTTGCAGCGAGTGGGCGGCAGGGGTCCACGGACCCCAGCAGCCACTGAATATCCTTGACCTTGCAAGGCAGTGGCCGCTTCAAGAACGCAGTCACCTTCCCCAGCATCATCGAAACTCTTAGGAAGAAAGGATGGACCCCAGCACCCGACCTCTGGGTATCCCGACGCCCAGGTCTTCGGGTGGGCACTGAGGCTCTCCTTCGGTGGTCAGGCCGGGACCGTTCACCACAGGGCGGAGGGACCCAGGGCAAGACACCCCGTCTTCCCCCCGTGGTCCCGGCGGTCCCGTAAACGCGGTTCGTTTGGCATTGAGTATGGCGAGCGCATCACGGTCCAAAGGGCTTGGCCAAGGCTCATTTAGAAAGTGACTTCAGGGCGTCCCCTGTGAGGAAGCGAAAGGCCGTCCACCTTAAGAGGTACAGCTTTGTCCCTCAGAATTAGGACCCGAGTGCCAGTTCTGTACCGTCCCCACATTAGGACCAGGGTAGACCGCAGCTCTTTCCCCTCACAGATGCCACCAAGGCCTTGGCGGGGCTGCTGGAGGCGAGGGCCCCTACCGGAAGTGCTTAATGAGGCGTCCCAGAGGATCTGGGTCTCCAGCTACGAGTCCACGCTTTCTTAGACCAAGGCTGGGCACCCGATGGACAGCCCAGGCATGGGCGGGGGGGGGGGGGGGGGGGGGGGCATGCTACACACAGGCTTTGGAGACCTACGGATGGTGTGGGTGGCTGAAGGGGCTGAGGCGAAGGCCCCATGTCACCCGCGTGGAGACGGGAACAGGTCTCAAGCTAGACGGGGCTGCCACCAAGTGATACGGGGCAAAGAGGAGGGGGCGAGCACACGCTGGGAGCCGGTGGGGATTCCCACTGGAGGCCCGGGGCGGCGGAGTGAGCCCCTGGCACCCACCCCTCAGCCGGCCGTGGGTCTCAGGCATGGATGTGGGTGAAATGTGCGGTCTCTGGTGGCTGGATGAAACTGCTCGGCGATCCAAAGCCACAAGGACCTTCTGTGGCAGGTTGAGTTCCAGATCCCCAGGATTCCCCGCGCTGTCGGAACTCTGGCAGCTGAAGCCAGGCGCTACTGGCGTGCGTCCTCTGGGGGCCCCTCCCTTAGCCGCATGAGCGGTCTTTCCCAGTGGCGACGGGGGGGGGGGGGGGGGGGGGGGGGGGGGGGGCGTACTGACTACGTGTCCGAGCGCAGGGTGAAGCCTGCCCCCCAGAAACGCTGGCACTACGCTCCCAGCAGCGAACACGCGGCCAGGGCTGGTGATCGCTAGGGGTGGGAAGCCAGACTCCCCTCCCCAGGGCCCCCAAACAAGGCACCGGCCCGGCCCAAGCGGCCGTCCTCGGGCATCAGTGAGCTCGTCACCCCCAACAGGGCAGCCGGGGGTGGGGCTGCCCCCGGGGGCCCGCAGAGGGCAGAGGAGGAGCCTCGGGGAACCTGGCGAGGCCGGGAGAGGTCAGCCCAAACGGTCCGCGGCAGGCTGCAGAGTCGCTGTGACCGGGTAGCCGAGCCGTGGTCGCTAGAGGAGCCGGGGTTGCAAGCAAGAGAGGGGACACATGCGCGCTAGGTACAAAGCTAGCACAGGTCACTAGGAAGCCAAGAGGGTAAGAGGGCGCCCAACAGTGAGGAAGGAAGATCTCCTTGTGGAACAGGTCGGCAGAGGCAGGGAGGAAGGTGTTCAAACCAGGGCGATGCCGTTGTATGGACGTCTCTTCTAGGGCGCAAAGGGTGTGCGTATGCTGTCTGCGTGGCGGCGGATGCGACCAGGGTGGTGGCCCATTCTTAAAGGTTCCGGGCTCGGGTGGGCAGGGCCGGAGCTGGGCTGGTCCCGTTGGAGGCTGGGTGCACGGGGCAGGGCCCCGTGCCCGTGGCAGCCAGCTGGCGGCACAGCATCTGCCGCTCCCGCACGGCCCGGTTAGAGGCAGAAGTCTTCCGGATTTGGGCGCGCCGCGCATGCCGCAGTGGAGACTTGTAGGTTCTCCGCAACTCTGCCAGGAATCCCTGATAGTTGTTTCGCAAGGGGCTGTCGGGTTGCATGTGGGGGATCGCCCACTTCTCCGCCTCCCCGGTCAGCCGGGACACAAGGAACGCCACGCGCTCGGCCTCGCCCGGGAAGCGGGAGGCCTGGAAGATCATGAACCTGTCCATTTGCATCAAGAACCCTGCCAGCTGGCCCGGGTCTCCGGAGAAGGGCTCGGGCAGGGAGGTGGGAGGCGTGGTCATCGGTCGGGTCCCGTTGGAGGTAATCGCCGAGATGGGCGGGGTGATCTGCAGGGCCCCCGGAATCCGGGCCCTGGTGCGTAACAAGGTCAGCTCTGCCATCACGCTCTCCAGCATGTTGGTGAGATTGGCCTTCTCTGCCCGCAGGGTGGAGGCCTCCCGCCTCAGCGCAGAGTTGGTGAGGCGCAGGGAGGTCAGGGTGTCGATGACGTCATCCATCTGGGCATTGGTAGACGCGGCAGAGGCTGGGGTTTCAGCTTTTGATGTCTGGGGTTGGACCATGTTGGCCAGAGGGCAGCCAAAGGCCGAGACCGGTGGGCTGGGAGAAGGGGGCACGCGTAGCCCAGAACCTGAGGCCCTGCGATGCTAAAATGGGGGTAGGCCCACACGGGAATCGGGGAGAGGGCGGGGTGCAACACGCAGGGTGGCCGAAGAGGGCAAACAAGAAGAAGGCAGGGCGGTCGGAGCCCAGAGGACGAGCACAGCGGGCGCCGGGCAGGTGGCGCAGGCCCTGCGGACGCCGATTCCGGAGGCGGCTCCTTTATCGCAGACCTCGCCCGGCCAGCGCGGGCTGCACAGGGGGTTGGACTGTTCTGGGCCCTGAGGGAGGAAAAGATGCTTTAGAAAACGTCTGGGACTGCGTAGACAGGGGCAGAAGGAAAGGGCGCGGCGTGGGGGAGGGGGGCGCCCGGGCCCGAAGCTCCCTCCCCGCGCGGGGCCCGGCGCCCACCGTGGGCAGAACAAAGGGCGGCTGCACCTGCGGCGGCGCGGGGGGCCTGGGACGGGCGGCGGGCGCGTACCTGGGTCTCCCCGGCTTCCTCCGCGGCTCCGTCTGCCGCGCCGGCCGCGACCAAGATGGCCCGATCGGGGGACGCGGGCGGGCCGATGAGTCACGGCGGCGGCGGCGGCGGCCCGCGGAACTGCTTCCCGGTCAGGTCAGGCCGGGGCGGCGGCGGGAGGCGGGCGCGGGCGGCCTCGGGCGGGAGCACGAGCGGGGGCCGGGGCCGGGGCCGGGGCCGGGGCCGGGGCCGGGGTCGGGGTCGCAGCGGAGGGAGGGCGGGTCGCGGGCGGCCGGGGCGCGGGCCGGGCCGGGCGGGCGGGGCGGCGGAGGCGGCGGCGGGAGGGCCTCAGCGCGCGGGCCCCGCTGGTTGCCATGGAGACCGCCCGCTCCCGCGGGCGCGGCGGCGGCCGAAGCCCCGCCCCGGAAGTGGCGCACGCAGCCCCGCCTCCCAAGGCTACGTCTCGGCGTCCTTCCGCGGCAGCCAATCAGCGACGTCCGGGATGGCTGTGTTGTTTATTATTGGGGTGGATGCCTTCCTGTGTTTGTAGCTCTTCCTAAGGCTGCCCCCAAAGGTCTTTTCGTATATGTTGTAATTATATATTTTTCGTGACGCTGGCTTTTCGTAATGTATCTTGGATACAAATTCAACGAACCACATGTTCACTGTAGCGAATTTTGATGTCAGAGAAGTCTTCAAACAAACAAACAAACACTTTGTATCACTCAAGAGTCCCTCGACCTGAAGAGAACAAATAGTAAAATTTCTGTAGTCCCACCCGGTCATTTTTTTCTTTGATATAGTCTATTACCGCATGTTACTTTTTGTACCTCCTGAACTGGTTTCGAACCGTGACGTGTGAGCAGTTTCCTATTAAAGCTGTTTCAAAAGCATGACTTTTCAGTGAGTGCCTGGTAATCGCATATACCGCAATTATTGCCCCTGAAATCGCATGCCACAACTTATTAATCGCTCCCCTTTTGATAGATCTCTTATTTCCATGCGGAAGTGTTATAAACCGTATTTGTGTCTAAGTCCCAGCCCTTCCCCTGACAAGTTCTCCAGGGTCATCAATCGCCAAGGAGTGAAATTACTGGGCCAAAGGGTACGAGCCATTTCAGAAACTCCGGGGTCTGGATGCTTTTGCCGCTTCACCTTGCTGTGCTGCTTCCGAGTGGTCAACTCCAGGCCGGGACACGACTGGAGAGAGAAGACACCCAGCGTGCCAGTCTTTCCGGGACACGTCTGCGAAGAGGCTGAACCCCTGACGGAAGTGCCTGCTACAATTTCAGGTGCTGAAATTTACCCTGTGGATCTTAAATTCCCAGGGGCTTTGAATATTAGCTACACCCTGATTTCAGGAATGATAAAACATAAATTCGAAGAAAGACGTAATTTATTTGTATTTCACATTATTTCGGGTAGGATACAAAGCGTCATCGCGTAAAAGCAGTGACATAAAAGTTAAAAGAACTTCAAAAATAAAAACAGGGGCAGAGTATTTGGCTTCTGGTCCAGTTAATGTCTGGGTCATGCCCACGCTCTGAGATAGCCCTCTCTGCTACAAACGCAGAACAGCGAGAAACTAGACAAAGTATTGAGAGGATCTGGCTGGGCTCAAAAGCTAGATGAACTCCACTGTGGGCAGAAACACAAACTGCTGAGTATTGATAAATCCATGGTCCGGGGACATAATGGGGCCATAGGCCTGGCAACAGAACCAGGCTTTCTCTTTGAAGCTGGGGGAATGCGGGGGTCACCTGTATGTCAGAAAGGAGTCTGGAAAATCTACTCTGACCGTTTCATGGGACCACAACTTCTGTGAAGGTGTAGCCTTGGGACCAGGAAGAACACACAGTACCACGAACCTCACGGCCCCTGGTTTGACAAGTAGACTCTAGAAGGCCAGGAAGGGTGAAGCAACACCACCAATATAAAACATGTTCTGTACTGTAGAGCAGGGCATTATGGGAGCAACCCCAAACTGCTAAACTGGGCAGGAAGGGGGCTCCAGGGAGTAGGAGGGTTGAGTACACAGAGAATGCACACACACACACACACACACACACACACACACACACACAGAATGTAAAAGACAGCCTTTTACCCAAAAATGAACCTAAAATACAAAACTAAAGCCCATGAAGACATCGAATGCTAAGAATAATGGCCGCCAAAATGAATAATCGTAATATAAATTAACTCTAGGTGAAATTTAATTAATAGAACAGTGTAGGGGAAAAAAGACTTTAAAGGAAGCATGTTTAGGGGACTCCTGGGTGGCTCAGTCGGTTAAGCATCCAACTTCAGCTCAGGTCACGATCTCACGGTTCGTGGGTTTGAGCCCCACGTCGGGCGCTGTGCTGACAGCTCGGAGCCTGGAGCCTGCTTCGGATTCTGTGTCTCCCTCTCTCTCTCTGCCCCTCCCCGGCTCATGCTCTGTTCCTCTCTGTCTCAAAAATAAATAAACATAAAAAACATTTTTAAGGAAGCATATTTAAGATCCTCAATGAGGGTAATGAAGGGATAACATTTGTAAAAAGAACAGACATGGGGAAGGGGCCAGGAAGGCAAAAATGTCACAGGATGAGGTGGCTATGAGAAAGTACCTTCCAAAAGGCAATAAAGTCAACTTCCATTTCCAGGAAGATGGGAGTTCTTTCAGCAAAGCACAACAGAAAATAATGAAGAGAGAGAGAGAGAGAGAGAGAGAGAGAGACCTTAAAAAGTGGAGAGAAAAAGGCAGATTGGCTAGATTGTTCAGGACCCAAGGACTGACACAGCAGTGAGTTCCCTGAGAAGTTTGCATCACGTATCTCAGAGCCGGAGAAACTGGCAATCTGGAAATGCCAAAGGGTGCAGACAGACACGTTCCCCACAAAAGCCTGCTCTCAAGCCAAAGAACCAGGAAAGATACCCCCTAAGAAGACAGAAAACTTTTAGACAATAATCAAACTCTCCAAAGTCAAAGACAAAGAGAGAATCTTGGAAGCAGCAAGAGGGAAGCAAGTGATTCAGTATAAAATGTCATCAATAAAATGAACATCTGGTTTCTCATCAGAAACCATGGAAGCCAGAAGGCAGTGGGAGGATAGATTTCAAAACGCGGAAAGAAAAGACTATCAACCAAGAATTCTATATTCAGCAAAACCAGCTTTCAAAAGTGAAGGAAAAATTAGGACATTACCAAGTAAATAAAAACTGGAGGCCATTCATCCCCAGTAGACCTGCTCTGTGAAAAATAATAGAGGTCTCAAAAAAATATGTAAAAGAAACAAGGAAATTAAAAATGGTACACTACAAAATATCCGCTTCACGAGAAAGAAGGCAGTAATGGAGGAAGAGAGGAACAAACAAACAAAAAATAGAACAGATAAAAACCCACAAAACAACAGATGTAAATCCTACCTTCTCAACAATACATTAAACATAAATGAATTAAACACTCTAGTTGAGGGGCGCCTGGGTGGCGCAGTCGGTTAAGCGTCCGACTTCAGCCAGGTCACGATCTCGCGGTCCGTGAGTTCGAGCCCCGCGTCGGGCTCTGGGCTGATGGCTCAGAGCCTGGAGCCTGTTTCTGATTCTGTGTCTCCCTCTCTCTCTGCCCCTCCCCCGTTCATGCTCTGTCTCTCTCTGTCCCAAAAATAAATAAAAAATGTTGAAAAAAAAATTTAAACACTCTAGTTGAAAGACCAAGATTAGAAAATGGAGTTTTTTAAATTTTGTTTTTTTAATGTTTATTTTTGCAACAGAGACAGAGTGCAAGCAGAGCAGGGGCAGAGAGAGAGACAGAGAGAGAGAGAGAATCCAAAGCAGGCTCCAGGCTCCGTTCTGTCAGCCCAGAGCCCGACTCAGGGCTCAAAGCCACGAGCCACGAGATCATGACCTGAGCCGAAGTTGGATGCTTAATTGACCGAGCCACCCAGGCGGCCCTGAAAATGGAGTTTTTTTAATGATCCGACTCAATGCTATTTACAAAAGACACACTTTAGGTTCAAAGACACAAATAAGTTGAGATTAAATGAATGGAAAATGATATAAAAGTAGGCAAATGAGGCGTGCTTAAGTGGCTCAGTCGGTTGAGAGTCTGACTTCGGCTCAGGTCCTGATCCCACAGTTCGTGGATTTAAGCCCCACATCGTGCTCACTGCTGTCAGAGCAGAGCCTGTTTTGGGTCCTCTGTCCCCCTCTCTCTGCCCCTCCCCTGCTCTCACTCTCTCTCTCAAAAATAAAGAAACATTTTTTTTAAGTAGCCAAAAGAGAACGGGATTGGCTATGCCAATATCAAACAAAATAGGCTTTAACACAAAAATTGTTAATAGAGAAAAAGAAAGACATTTTGTAATGATAAAAAGGTCAATCCGGCGACACAACAAATACGAACACATATGCACCTACCAACAGAGCCTTCCATTTCAAATTCTATCTACAAAGGTTTAGCAAACAAGAGTTAGAGTCTGGTTCAGTGGAATAGAATCGAAAGTCCAGAAATAAACCCTAACATTTACGGTCAATTCACTTTCAAAAAGAGAGGGCCAAGACAATTTAGTGATGAAAGAATAGTCTTTCCTCAGACAACTGGCTATCCATAGCAAAGAATTAAGCTAGTTCCCCTCCCTCCCACCTTGTACAAAAATTAACTCAAAATGGAATCAAAGACCTCAGTATAAGAGTCGAAACTATAAAACTCTTAGAGGAAAAGCTAATACTAAATCTTTGTCATCATGGGTTGTGGAGTGAGGTCTTACATACGACACAAAGTACCAGTTAACAGAAGAAAAAACCAACTGGGTTTTCCCAAAATGAAAAACTTTTGTGTTTCAAAAGATGCTATCCAGAAAGTGAAGGGACACCTAGGTGGCTCCGTCGGTTAAGCATCCGACTTCGGCTCAGGTCACGATCTCAGGGTTCGTGAGTTTGAGCCCTGCCTCGGGCTGTCTGCTGTCAGCACAGAGGCTGCTTACGATTCTCTCTCTCTCTCTCTGCCCCTCCCTTGTTCTCTCTCTCAAAAATTAAAATTAAAATTAAAAGAAAGTGAAAGGATAACCCACAGAATGGGAGAAAATATTTCCAAGTCCTATATCTGACAAGGGTCCAATATCCAGAATATATAGAAAACTCTTATAATTCAAGGATGAAAAGACAACCCAATTTCTTAAAGGAACAAATTCTCGAGCAGATATTTCTCCAAGGACGATACACAAATGGCCCGTAAACACATGAAAAGATGTTAAACATCATTAGTCTTTGGGGAAACGCAAGCTACTGAAAAACAGCTGGGCGGTTCCTCAAAAAGTTAAACGGAGACTTTTCGTGTAACCCAGAAATACCATTCCTAGGCATATGCCCGAGTTCATTGAAAACATGTGTCTACGCAAACACTTGGAAATGAATATTTGTAGAGGCATTGTTCATAACATTTTTCAAGACATAACCAAGCCACATGTCCACCCACTGATGAATGGATAAACATGTGCTATCACCGTACAATGGACTATCGATTGGCCATAAAAAGGAAAGAAATCCGACACGTGCCACAGCATGGGTGAACCTTGAAAGCGTTCCGCTGTGAAAGAAGTTAGATACAAGGACCATATGTGTATGACTTTATTTATACGAAGTGTCCGTGAGAGGCAAATCCATAGAGATGGAAAGTATTTGAGTGGTGGTTGCCAGGGTCTCCGGAGAGGAAGGGAATGAGGAATGGCTGCTGATCAGAATACGGTTCCTTTGGGGGGTGATGTAAATGCTCTGGAGTTAGAGTTGATGGTTGTATACCCTTGTAAATATACTAAAACCCACTAAAATGTATTGTTTTTATTTCTTTAAGGGTTCTCTCTCTCTGTCTCTCTCTCTCTCTTTTATTTTAGAGAGAAAGAGAGCACCCGAGAGTAGGGAGAAGGGAAGAAGGAGAGAGAGAGAGAATCCCAAGCAGGCTCCACGCACAGAGTGGGGCCTGACCTGGGGCTCAATCCCGCAACCCTGGGACCATAACCTGAGCTGAAATCAAGAGTCAGATGCTCACCTGACTGAGTCACCCAGGCGCCCCAAACTGCATTCTTTTTAAAAGAGAACTTTATAGGGGCACCTGGGTGGCTTAGTCGGTTAAGCGTGTGACTCTTGATTTCTTCGGCTCAGGTCGCGCACTCACGGTTCGCGAGGTTGAGCCCCGAGTCGGGCTTTGCACCAACAGTGCAGAGCCTGCATGGGATTCAGTCTCTCTCTCTCTCTCTTTCAAAACTAAATAAACATTAAAATTAAAAAATAAATAAATAAAATGTATATGGAAAATATATATGGAAATAGAATAACAAAAAACATTTTGAAAAATAATAAAGTGGGAGGAATCCATCTACCTATTTCAAGAAAAGCTACAGACTGTGTTTTATTAGTGAAAGAATAGACACATAGATCAATGGAGCAAAGCAGAGAACCCAGAAGCCGACCCGTACAAACAGGCCCAACTGATCTTTGACAAACACAAAACAGAAATCCAACGGAGGAAGGATAGACTTGTCACCAAATGGTGATGGGGTGGTTGAACATCCACGAGTATGTTTTTTTAAAGAACGTCAGTCTAAGTCTCTCATCTGCTATAAAAATGATCTGACTTAGATCTAAAACATAAAACAATAAAACCCTAATCACATACCAGACAAAATCTTTGCGGAGTGGGGCTAAGCAAACAATCCTTAGATCGGACCCCAGAAGCATGGTCCGGAGAAGGAAACATTGATCCACGAGACTCCACCACAATTTAAAACGTTTTCTTTGTGAAGGACCCTGCTAAGAGGACACAAGTACGAGGCAGAGATGGGAGAAAATATTTGCAGACCACATATTTTTACAAAGGACGAGAATCTAGAACATAGAAAGAACTCTCGAGACGGAACGGGAAAACAGCAAACAATCCAATTAGAAAAATGGGCCAAAGACGTGAAGAGACACTTCACCCAAAAGGACACGCAGCTGGCAAGTAAACACGTGAAAAAGTGTTTGCCATCCCTAGCCATGGGGGAAACCGAATGCCAGCGAGGACGCAGGGAAACCGAATGCATTGCTGCGGGGAATGTAAAATGGTCCAGCTACTCTGGAAAAGTCTGGCAATTAAAAAACAAAACTAGGGGCGCCTGGGTGACGCAGTCGGTTGAGCGTCCGACTTCAGCCAGGTCACGATCTCGGGGTCCGGGAGTTCGAGCCCCGCGTCAGGCTCTGGGCTGACGGCTCAGAGCCTGGAGCCTGTTTCCGATTCTGTGTCTCCCTCTCTCTCTGCCCCTGCCCCGTTCACGCTCTGCCTCTCTCTGTCCCAAAAATAAATAAACGTTAAAAAAAAACACACACACAAAACTAAAAACTAAAACCTAAGCCATACAACTCAGCGATTGCCCTCTGGACTTTTATCCCAGAGAAATGAACATCTCAGGAGGCATTAGGGTGCGGGGGCCGTGGGTGTGGCCGTAAAAGGACACCAGGAGGGTCTCCTGTGTCTCGTCCGGATCAATGTCAGTGTCTGGGGGTGGTGTCGCCCTGTGATTTTGCAAGGTGTTACCAGTGAGGGAAACTGAGTAAAGGGTCCCACAGGTCTGCCTGTATTATTTCTTACAACTGCATGGGAGGGGCGCTCTGGTGGGGAGTTCCTCACTGAGAGTTGAGTTAGGGCGTCTTTTTTGAGACCTTCGAGTGGGGATGTCAGGCTGGCTCTGGGTTTGATTCTGGAGTTGTAGGGAGAGGTCTGTTGGAAAGTCAGTAGGAGGTAGATGGTATCCAAAGGTAGGAAGAGAGCGCACACAGAGATGAAGGGAGGGTCAAGAATTGTGCCGTCCGTGGGGCGCCTGGGTGGCTCAGTCGGTTAAGCGTCCGACTTCTGCTCAGGTCATGATCTCAAAGTTCGTGGGTTCGAGACCCACATCGGGCTCCGTGCTGACAGCTCGGAGCCTGGAGCCTGCTTCAGATTCTGTGTCTCCCTCTCTCTCTGTCCACCCACCCCCCCCAACTCTCTCTCTCTCAAAAATAAATAAACATTAAAAAAAAAAAAAGAATTGGGCAGTCCATGGGGTGCCTGGGTGGCTCAGTGGGTTAACCGTCCAGCTCTTGGTTTCGGCTCAAGTCATGATCTCACGGTTTGTGAGTTCGAGCCCCACATTGGGCTCTGTGCTGACAGTTCGGCGCCTACTTGGGACTCTCCCTCTCTACCTCTATCTCTGCCCCTCCCCCGCTCATTCTCTGTCTCAAAATAAATAAATAAACTTAAAAAAAAAAAGAGAATTGTGCAGTCCACAGTTTAGGGGTCTAGGACATGGGGAGGAGCCTGCTGAAGAGTGGCTCAAAGGGCAGAAGGAAACTACAGAACCTCAAAAGCCAATTTTTGGCTTCCTGGAGGAGGAGGGCTGGTCAACCGTGTCAAAGTCTTCGCATGAGCAGGGCCACCATTCAGACTGGGATGCTTCTGAGAGTCAAACAAGTTACTCAAGGTAAATACATCAATGCATTTCCTGAAACCTTATTTATAGTACTGATGGACCCGTGACCATGGCCAAGCTGCTGATACTTCCCAAAGCACACTTGCTTCTTCAAGGTGCTTCATTTTGTCGTAAAACGTCATAAACGCTTGCAGTCTTACTCAGCATTGCACTCCGTGGTTGTAAATTTATTTATTTTTTTTTTACTTTTTTTAAGGTTTATTTAAAAAAAATTTTTTTTTCAACGTTTTTAAATTTATTTTTGGGACAGAGAGAGACAGAGCATGAACGGGGGAGGGGCAGAGAGAGAGGGAGACACAGAATCGGAAACAGGCTCCAGGCTCTGAGCCATCAGCCCAGAGCTCGATGCGGGGCTCGAACCCACGGACCGCGAGATCGTGACCTGGCTGAAGTCGGACGCTTAACCGACTGCGCCACCCAGGCGCCCCTAAGGTTTATTTTTGAGAGAGAGAGAGACAGAGCATGAGTGGGGGAGGGGCAGAGAGAGAGGGAGACGCAGAATCCGCAGCCGGCTCCAGGCGCTGAGCCGTCAGCACAGAGCCCGATGCGGGGCTCGAACCCACGAACCGCGAGATCATGACCTGAGCCGAAGTCGGACGCTCAACCGACTGAGCCACCCAGGAGCCCCCGTGGTTGTAAATTTAAGTCTGCAGACATCTTCAATGAACTCTTCTCTGCAGACTATAATCATTAAGAAAATCTTCCTACAGGTACTAACGTACCAGGTAAGCTCAGAAAAACTCGGGTCAGTGGAGAACATTCCCCATTCTATTTTTTATTGAAACACAGAAATATTCCAGCTCAAATGTCTCCACGGTGTATTCATTTTGAGTCCAGCCAGGGTACCGTTCTGCAAAGACTATTTTTATAAGCCAAAACATGTCCCACTCAACATTTGTTTGTTATGTAGTTTTTCAAGTGTTGTTTTTATTTATTTTGAGAGAGACAGGAAGAGTGTGAGCAGGGGAGGGAGGGGCAGAGAGAGGGAGAGAGGGGATCTCAAGCAGGCTCCTGGCTCTCCGCACGGAGCCCGATGCCGGGCTCGGAACCACGAACCAGGAGATCATGACCTGAACTGAGGTGAAGTCGGACACTTTACGGACTGGAGCCGCCCAGGCGCTGCTGTGTGTTATTTGTTTGATGTTTCTATCAAATTTAGATGCTGCAACATCGTAGGCCTTCTTGATTTCCTTCCGTTCCAGTAGAGAATGTAAATTGGTCCAATTAAAACTAGAAACCTCAACTAGATTTCTCTCCTACGTGTTGAGATATTCCAAAAACAATTACGGAATTTGAAAATCAGACCTCAGACACCCTTTGGAGCGCTCAGTGTTTCATTCCTCCAGCGCCCCCCTTGCTCTCGTAGGGATGAATTTCCGCGGTTCCCCGTCGGCCAGGATCGGTTCTGATAATCAACAATTCGCGGAAGTTTCAAAGCTCGTGATTCTTGGCACCCATTCAACGAGTATTTAAAGATTTCCAACGGAGGGGCGCCTGGGTGGCGCAGTCGGTTAGGCGTCCGACTTCAGCCAGGTCACGATCTCGCGGTCCGTGAGTTCGAGCCCCGCGTCGGGCTCTGGGCTGACGGCTCGGAGCCTGGAGCCTGTTTCCGATTCTGTGTCTCCCTCTCTCTCTGCCCCTCCCCCGTTCATGCTCTGTCTCTCTCTGTCCCAAAAATAAATAAACGTTGAAAGATTTCCAACGGATTTTGATGCAACAAAAAATGAGAGGACTCGTTTACCAAAAGTGCCATCCCACTCTGGGGCATTGGGTTGATGTGTGAAGTAGGTGTTAGAGGGCTCCAGCATTTCGAGGGTCTGATTAACGACTGCACAGAAGACACGAAGGACACACCGGGAGGCTGAAGTCTGTTTCGGTGGTCAACACGAACTTTGTCACGAGAAGGCTCGCAGCCTAATCTCTCTGCGTATGTATAAAAATAGTTATAAATGTTGACAACTCTAGTTTCTACTTTGATTGAGAACATATGACCAATTATTTGGACGCAGCCAATGTCAAATACATCTGCGTTCCAGAGGTATTTTAATTCGGCGAAAACATTGCTTTTTCTCGGGACGCCATGGTAGATCGCCTCTGTGATTAAACTCTTGTCGTTTACCTGGAACTGAGCGCTTTTGTTTCCTGCCTGGACCCAGGCTGATATCAGTCCCTCTGGAAAACAACTCGGCAGGAGCTAGGCAGAGCTGAAGCCCGGCCCCTCAATCTCATGCACGAGGGCCCTGGGAAACCCAGGTGACACCGGTCAGCCGTAGACTGGAAAAACAAAATGCAGTAACGCACGGCAGTGATTCTCAAATTTTATCGTACGTCGGAATCACCTGGAAGGATTGATCCCACACCCAGAGTTTCTGATTCATCCTGTGGGTCTTGGGGGAGGGGGGGGGGCTTGAATTTGCATTTCGAACAAGGGGACTCTGATGCTGCCCATCTGGGGACCCTGATTTAAGAACCACCGCTGCAGAGAAATGACGGTCAGTGAGCCACGCCCCCAAAGAAGAGACTTCCAAACATCGTCATGAGTGGAAGAAGACACATACTGTGCTTCCTGTAGCATCTTCTTGTATAAAGTTCAAAGCCGAGGACAACTACACTTTCTTCCTTCGAGGGACATATATAGGTAGTGAATGCACTGAGAAAAACAAGACAGTGGTGGCTGCAAACGTCAGGACGGTGATCCCCTCGGGGCAGGGAGAGGGGTCATCATAAGGAAGAGACACAGAGTCTTGCGGACCACAGGCAATGGGCCAGTTCCTGGCTTGGGTAGATGCTTTCCTTGGCCATCATTTAGCCGATTACACACTTGTGCTCCGTGCACGTGTTAGTGCCTGGTATTTCACAAACCCTGAGTTTAAATCAGGAGCTGACGGGGCGCCTGGGGGGTTCAGTTGGTTGAGCGTCCGGCTTTGGCTCAGGTCATGATCTCACAGTCCGTGAGTTCGAGCCCCGCGTTGGGCTCTGGGCTGACAGCTCGGAGCCTGGAGCCTGCTTCGCATTCTGTGTCTCCCTCTCTCTCTGCCCCTCCCTGGCTCATGCTCTGTCTCTCCCTGTCTCAAAAATAAATAAAAACATTGAAAAAAAAAAAGATACAGGGAAGGGACTGCCTGGGCGTCTCAGTCGGTTAAGCGTCTGACTTCAGCTCAGGTAATGATCTCACGGTTTGTGAGTTCGAGCCCCGCGTTGGGCTCTGTGCTGACAGCTCGGAGCCTGGAGCCTGCTTCGCATTCTGTGTCTCCCTCTCTCTCTGCCCCTCCCCCACAGGCACTCTGTCTCTCTCTCTCTCTCAAAAATAAATAAACATTAAAAAAATTTTTTTTTAATCAAGAGATGAGAATCTAGGCAGGAAAAGAGAGAAAACTGGAGGAGAGAGATCGGGTTGGAGGCAGAGGACACGGGCACCTCTTGCAATGAATTCTGTCATAAAAGGGAAGGAGAGTGGGCGGTGGGCGGCTCGGGGCATTGGGGGCCAGAGATGCTTTGTAAGATGGAAAAGTAACATTATGCTCATGGGCCGATGTGCCTAGCGCATTGGGGAAGGAAAACTTGTTGAAGGGGAGAAAGACAGCAGGACGGCCAGAACGACGAGCTGGAGTGGGGGAGGGACCTCGGCAGAAGAAGGGTCCAGAAGCAAAGGGGGAGGAGCCGGCTCCTCCAGGAGAGAAGCAGAGACGCAGGGCGTGGGCAGGTGGGCAGGTGGGGTGGCAGGAGCTGGTGGCAGACCTCCTCTGATCACGTCCATCTTCCTGGTGAAACACGGAGTGTGTCCATCGGCTCAAGCTGCCCGAATAAAGCACCACCGACTGGCGGCTTGGACAACAGAAATTGCTCATCTCCCAGTGCTGGAGGCTGGAAGTCCCAGATCAGTGTGTCGGTGGGGTTGGTTTCTCCTGAGGCTTACGGATGGCGTCTTCCCCCGTGTCCTCGCATGGTCATCTGCCGATGTATGTGTGTGTCCTGATTCTCCTCTTCTTAACAGGACGCCGCTCGTATGGGGTTCGGGCCACCCCTATGAGCGCATTTAACCCGCGTCACCTCTTTCAAGACGCTGTCTCCAAATACAGGCACGTTCTGAGGTCCTGGAGATTGGGATTTGATTGGACACGCTTCAGCCCGCGATGGGAGGAATGGGATGAGTAGGTCAGGAAGACAACTTGGGGGCAGAACTGTGGTCGGGGACGGTCAGAGAATCACAGTCCGGGTGGGTGGGCGTGACTGCCGGTGGCGGTAAAGGCCCCTTTGAGGATGGTGGTCCCGCTCACCTGGTTTTCTCTCCATTCCTCCGTTTATTTCGTCCACCCTCTGACACCTTCAAGTAGGTGCTTGGCTCCTCAGTTTCTGCCTTTCTTCTTGTGGCATTATGGCAAAGGGAGAGAAGCAAATGCCCCCATTTCATCCACGTGGGAAAAAGAACAGGACTTATTGGGGATCACGAGGGCCAGTAAGAAAAGAGTCAGAGCCTGGCACCCTCAGAAGCCCTGAGCTGGGCCGGAGGACGTGCCCTGGATGTACTAACTTTAGGGAGACAGGCTCCCCGCCTGCTGCTCTGTCCTCTTGCCGTCAGCCTTGGGAAACCAGCCCGGGCACAGGGAAGGCACTCTTGGGGCTTAGGCAACGAGAAGCCCAGGTGAACTGTCTGGGCGGGAATTGTCCTGGAATGCCAGCCACTAGCCATGGAGACTGAGTGAGGTGTCAGGTTCGCGCTCTGGCAGGAGGGGAGCCCCCGCCCCCGGGAGTATCTGTCGCAGACAGTGCAAATGTCCTGTTGGTCCTTCCACATGAGAAAAGCCTTTGAGGTTATAAATTTCCCTCTACATACTGCTTTAGCTGCATCCCTCCAGTGTTGATGTTTACTAGTTTTGTCTTCATTCAATTCTGTTCTAACTTGCATCACTGTTTAATCTTTGACCCATGCATTAGTGGAAATATGTTCTTTACTTCCAATCCTGGACTTCCCCTAGTTACCCAGAGATTTTGTCTTCAAGCCTAAAAGCCTTTTGATCAGAGAGCGATCTAGTTTGTGGTCCATTTTCACAAATGCCCATGTATTCTACAGTTTTCTGGTGTTGGATTCCACACGTGTCCTTTAGATTCAGTTTTGTGATTTTGTTGTTCAACGATTCTCTATCTTTCCTAGATTTTCGTCTACTTAATCTAACAATTGCTAACAGCAGTGTCTTAAAAGTTCCCAGTGTTGGGGGACGTTTAGTCTCTTTCCATAATTTGGCTATTGTTGAAAGTGCTTTTATAAACATTGGGGTACGAGTGCCTCTATGCTCAGCACTCCTGTATCCCTTGGGTAAATTCCTAGCAGTGCTATTGCTGGGTCATATTTCCCTGATGAGGAGTGACGTTGAGCATCTTTTCATGCGCCTGTTGGCCATCTGGATGTCTTCCTTAGAGAAGTGTCTATTCATGTTTTCTGCCCATTTCTTCACTGGATTATTTGTTTTTCGGGTGTGGAGTTTGGTGAGCTCTTTATAGATTTTGGGTACTAGCCCTTTGTCCGATATGTCATTTGCAAATATCTTTTCCCATTCTGTCAGTTGCCTTTTAGTTTTGTTGATTGTTTCCTTTGCAGTGCAGAAGCTGTTTATCTTGATGAGGTCCCAATAGTTCGTTTTTGCTTTTAATTCCCTTGCTTTTGGGGATGTGTCAAGTAAGAAATTGCTGCGGCTGAGGTCAGAGAGGTTTTTCCCTGCTTTCTCCTCTAGGGTTTGGATGGTTTCCTGTCTCACATTCAGGTCCTTTATCCATTTTGAGTTTGTTTTTGTGAATGGTGTGAGAAAGTGGTCTAGTTTCAACCTTCTGCATGTTGCCGTCCAGTTCTCCCAGCACCATTTGTTAAAGAGGCTGTCTTTTTTCCATTGGATGTTCTTTCCTGCTTTGTCAAAGATTAGTTGGCCATACATTTGTGGGTCCAATTCTGAAGTCTCTATTCTATTCCATTGGTCTGTGTGTCTGTTTTTGTGCCAATACCATACTGTCTTGATGATTACAGCTTTGTTGTAGAGGCTAAAGTCTGAGATTGTGATGCCTCCTGCTTTGGTTTTTTCTTCAATATTACTTTGGCCATCAAGCATGAAACCTACAGATATCACAATAACTCTAAGCCCATATCTTTCGATAGTAACACTGAATGTAAATGGACTAAATGCTCCAACCAAAAGACATAGGGTATCAGAATGGATATGAGTGGCACTTTTAATCTTTGGTAAATGTTTTGTATTAAAATCAGTTGACCTGGGGCGCCTGGGTGGCGCAGTCGGTTAAGCGTCCGACTTCAGCCAGGTCACGATCTCGCGGCCCGTGAGTTCGAGCCCCGCGTCAGGCTCTGGGCTGATGGCTCAGAGCCTGGAGCCTGTTTCCGATTCTGTGTCTCCCTCTCTCTCTGCCCCTCCCCCGTTCATACTCTGTCTCTCTCTGTCCCAAAAATAAATAAACGTTGAAAAAAAAAATTTAAAAATCAGTTGACCTGATATTGATATGGCTACAGATTTCTTTTAGTGAGTGGCACTCAATTTTTCTATGCCCTTATGTCTTTGATGTATCTATTGTTCATAGCATGTAGCTACCTTTATTTTAAAAATCCTGTATGACAATCTTTGTCATTTAACTGCAGAATTTGCAGGATTACTTTATTTATATTTATTGTCATCACAGTTCTGTTTGGATTCATTTCTGCCAACGCATCATATGTTTTCAAATTGTCACCAATTCTGCCTTTTTCTATCCTTCCTTGACTTCTTTCCGATTCAGTCTTTTTTCCTCTTCCCCCTTCCTCCCTGTATTAATTTGGAAGTTACACTATTTTTCTCCCTTCAGTGGTTACGCTAGTCAATGTAATAAAGAATTCTGAAATTCATCACGATCTGTACTTTCTGAACCACACAAGAACCTTAACCCACCTCAACTCTGATTGCTGGTCTCCAGATCTCATTATCGATGAATAATGCAAACCCATATGAAATTTTAAACCCCACAAAATGTTCTTTTCCCGTGTAATCAGTTTTGTTAGACCTACCCCCATATTCACCACTGCCCTTGCTCACCATTCTTTCCGATTCATCTGACCTTCCATTAAAAAGTATTTTTCTTCTGCTAGAACTCTCTCTAGTGAAGGTATATTGAGTCAAGTTCTTGCAGTTTTTTTAAATGTTTGAAGATGTCTTTATTTGACCTTCATTCTTAAAAAGCCTTGGGGCGCCTGGGTGGCTCAGTCGGTTGAGCATCCGACTTCAGCTCAGGTCACGATCTCACGGTCCGTGAGTTCGAGCCCCGTGTCGGGCTCTGGGCTGATGGCTCAGAGCCTGGAGCCTGTTTCCGATTCTGTGTCTCCCTCTCTCTCTGCCCCTCCCCCATTCATGCTCTCTCTCTGTCTCAAAAATAAATAAATGTTAAAAAAAATGTTTTTTAATTAAAAAAAAAAGCCTTTTTGCCAGATAGGTAATTTCTTTCTGCATATTGAAGATACCTCCCACTGTTTTCAGACTACCACTTGTGCTGGTAAGAACCTCCCCCTCCCTCTTCTCTCTCTCTCTCTCTCTCTCTCTCTCTCTCTCTTTTTCTCTCTCTCCCTTTCCTCTTCCCTCTCCCTCTCTCCCTCTTTCTCTCCCTCCCTCCTCTGATTCCACTTTATCTATGTGTGAATATCATGTCCTTATTCTGTTTGGAATTGATTGGGTTTCCTGATTTCAAGGATCGATGTCTCACACAGTTTTGGAAATCTGTCAGCAAACACTTCAAATGTCTCTCGGCCACATGCAGTCACCACCCCTTTTCTGGAACGTAGACGTTACTAATTCTCCTGAATCTGTGATCTATCTCTATTATCTGTGTCTCTCAACATCTCTTCCCTATTTTCCACCACTCTGTCCCACTTAGCTATGTTCTGGAGAGAATTTTCAGGTATATTTCTCAGTTCGTTAATTTTTTTTTTCACTTTTCCCCTACTGTATTGGGAGATGTGGTATATTTATGCCCATGGGTTATGCAAAATTCAATTGTACGTAGATGAAAGACCTAAAAGTGAGTAACAAAATTTTAAAACTTTTAAAAGAAAATATAGAAGGATATCACTTTGGCCACAGGGTTAGGAAGAACCCCTTAAATAAGATACTAAAATTCAGACTACGTGGAAGAGATTGATAAATTCAGTTCATCAAAATGTAAGATTTCTGAGCGCACGTGCGCACACACACACACACACACACACTAAAATGAAAGCAAGCCAAAGTAAAGGTGACAGCAGATGACTGCGTAAATTATGACCGGCAAAGATTAGTATCCAGGATGTACACACAATGCCTACTGATCGTTAACAAAAAGAGAATCATTCAATGGAAAAATAAGGAAAAATAAGGAGTTCTTAGAAGAAGCCCAAAGGACTAGCAAACAGATGAAAACAAAATGTTCAGCTTCACTCGCCATCAAGACAATGTGCGTTAAATCCACGATGGCCCGCCATATTCCTTGGCCGGGTATGTGTGTGTTCCTGTGTGGTCCCCTGTTCGATGCCTTGGCTTTTTTCTAAGTTTTACATAAACACAGGTTAAAGAATCAAGTCATGGTACCATTATTCTTTGCTAAAGACAGCACTCCTCTCCCTCTGCCCCCATCACCCCTTCCCAAAATACGTACTCCTGCCTGATCGTTTTCCATTTACCTTCTATCTGCGAATAACATCCAATGGTGTTACCGATTACTTAAATGTGGCTTTATTTACCAACCTCCCATCATGGGAGGTGATGATTTAGCTCCCTGTCATGGCTGCCAACACCGCACCATCTCCTCCCTCTGTCTCTCTGTCTCTCTCTGTCTCTGTCTCTCTGAGACACACACACGCACACGCACGCACACACGCACAGGCTTCCTCTCCCTCCTCCCAAGAGGTTTATCTTGTAATTATGGTTCAATTTAAAGTGTGCCCATCTTCTTCCCTGCTTTCCAAATCTCATTTCTGCTGCCTCCTCCCCTGTTCTCTTTGTCCTTATGCAGTAATGTCTGTTAAAAATCCATCCTTTTTAATGGCATGCTAGCAAGTTTGAAGAGGAGGGGCAAGAAATAGTGAGGGACTCACTGATCACCTCCAGCACCCCAATCTCCCCACCCGTTTTTTATCTTGTTCACTGAAGGCACAGCATTTCCATAATCTGAAAACACATCATTTTTCAACGGCGTGACTGTTTCCGAGATAGGTATCGTAGATCCGGCCAGTCCTCAGGCCGAGGGTGGGGCATAGGGCGACCAACCGTCCCCAGAACTTTCCATTTTAGAGCGGGCTGAGCCGGCCACCCTGCACAGGGTACCCGAGTTGCAGAAGCCAGAGCTGTGAGCACAGCCTCCTTTGCCGTCTGCTCACCCTCGTCACCTCGAACCTGTGGACATTGGTAGCACCACAGGCTTTTAGGTTTGAACCTAAATATGCACCCCGGATCCCACGTTAATTTCGCTGACACGTGAGCGTCAAACTGGGTGTTTCTCCTCCCAGCACTGGGCGCTACGGGTCAAGTCTGTTTCCTTCTGTTTCTCTCCACACCAGAAGTGCGGGGGGGGGGGGGGGGCGGGGGGGGCGGGGGGGGGGCGGAGGGGGTTCCCACACCAACCTCTTCTCCAGCTCTTGGGGGACACTGTCTGGTGCAATATAACTCGACTCTGACACCACAGATTAGGACTCAGTCCCCAAGACTGCCCCCACTTCAGACGCCAATTACAAGTTCACGTTGTCACGCGTGCTTCTGACTGACCTGCTGTAAATCGGGGGCTCCCACAGCCCCCTCCTCAGGGCCAGTAATTTTCAAGGGCAGCTCACAGCACTCAGGAGAACAGCTAACTCACCAGATTCCCAATGTGTTGTGAAGGATATGGCTCGGGGCCATCCAGACGAGAGAGGCAGGGGACAAGGATGGGGGAGGTTCCACATCCTCTCCGGGTGCACCACCCTCCCAGCACCTCCCCGTGTACAAGCTGTTTGAACCCCATGGTTTAGGGATTTTTATGGCGGCTTCACTCCACAGGCACCAGTGACCAAATCATTGGCCATTAGTGATTGACTTGACTTCCAGCTCCTCTCCCCTCTCCGGAAGTCAGAGGTGGCAGACGGGGCTCAAAGTCTGAACTGTCAAATCACACAGCTGGTTCCCTGGCAACCAGCCCCCTTCCTTTGGTGCTTTCCCTAACTCACCTCATTTGTATGACCTCTGTGTGCCTGAAAGAGGCTTCTTGTAAACAACAAGGCATTCCTTGTGCTCTTCTCTCTCTTGTCACTCAGGAAATTCCAAGGGTCTTAGGAGCTCTGAGCCAGGAACTGAGATCGAGACCAAATACATAGCTCTTATTATAAATCACAATATTATAGATATCAGAAATCACAATAAGACAAAATGATGAAGCATTAAAACCAAACATACGGTCCTAGTTGGTTCCCTCATGTTGTCTAGAAGAACCCCGAGTCGTCGATACAGAAACAGAGCCTGATGCAGACCAGCCCGTGTGACCAGCAGCTCGATCACAAGTCACTGCTTGCACTTCGATGGGTTTCTTTTGGGTCTTTGAGTTGGAGGCTCATAGTTGAAGCTACGTCAGGATCAGTATCAGCCAGCGACAGGCATGAGAGTGCTGCGTAACAAAATACCCCACACCTCAGCGGCATAAAACAAGAATCATTTCTTGTCTCCCATGTGCCTGTGGTTGGCCAGAGGGCAGCTGACAAGGACCGGGCTGGGCTTGACTCTAAGCTGCGGGTGTGCCCAATCCGGGTGTGCTCTGCCTGTGTTTATTCGGGGGGGGGGGGGGCGCAGGCAGACGAGGCAGCAGCTGCCCAAGGGGAAGCCCTTCTCATGGCAAACAGACCCAAAATGGCAAGCCCCCTTCACAAGCACGCTCAAGCCTTTAACCGCAGCATATCCACTAACATCCATCCGACCACAACACGTCCCACGGCTAAGCCTAAAGTCCAGGAGCAGAGAACTGGTACCATCCACCATGGAGCCAAAGCAGATCACGGGATCAGCATCCCTGAGGCAGCGGAGAAACCTCAGTCATGGGGATGGGAGCAGGGAGCGAAGATTCCGGAACAACAGTCTATCTCGGCATCTTTACTCACAGCCTGTCTCTCTTAATTGGCTGTCCTGGGAACCTCCAGAAGGATTTGCCTCTCTCTTTGAGGTACTCGCTCCCCGCCAATGGATTTTGCTGTCATTTCTCATGACACGTTCTACGTCAGCCCATCCCAAACATATTTTCCAACTTCTGCGGGTTGATTCCCAAGCTACGGTAACAGACAAAAAGCCTGAGAGTTCGTCGTGTGTGATCCCTGTTTTTGTCACACGCCTGCCACCGCCTTAGAGACGGGCGACGTTGCCACATCTCCCAGGATAGATCCCACAAGTCCCAAGACGCTGGTGACCCATCCGTTTGTCAAAAGGAATATCACTCAGAGCCGAACATGCCTCTGTCTGGCTGCCTTTCGGAAGCAACTGCTCAACTCCTAGTGGGTAAGTAACTCGGTGACGGGGGAATGAAATTCCCACTCCTGCTGCAAGCCCCAGGGTGGCTCCGTCCCACCGGGTCCGAAAGCTCGGGAGAGGTCAGATCACCAACGCGGGATTGCAACAGCCACGTGTGGCTCAGAACCCGTTTTGGGCTAAACGCTGATGGCGTGAAGCAGAAAGAAATCGGGAAGTTGGGAGGAATCGTGTGATGCTCTTGTCCGTGAGCGGTTTCCTCATCTTGCACGCACGGTGTCCGCTTCCTGAGAAACTCTTGTCGAATCAGCGGTGCACCTTCGGCTTGGGGCCATCTCGGGGGGGCGGAAATAGCGTTTGTATACCTACTCGAATCTCTCTGGGGAGAAGGCTGAGGGTGCGTGGAGGGATGAGAGAAGCAGAAAACAACGCAGCTGGCCAGCCACAAAGCACTGGGGTGACCCGCGAAGGGGCGGGCAGTCTGCAGATCGAGGAGTTGAGGCAACACAGGTAGGGATTTAACCAGAGAAGTTGGAGGAGAATTCTCGAGGGAAGTTGCCTGGAGAGCATGGTCTGGAGCGGGTCATGGAAACAGCCAGAGCCACACGGGATGTATGCCAGGTACTCCGTCTCTTCCTGTCCGGGGAGACAGGACAGCCCCAGGTACTGCGCCCACCCCCCTCCAGGGAGACAGGACAGGTACTGAACCCTTCCTGACAGAGTTACCGTTAGGGGTGCAGGGTAATTGTTGGCTGGTAGGAACCCTTCCCAAACAGCTAGGCCACCTTCAGCACAGGCGGGCTAGTAAGCACCGCCCCTGTTCCAGATCTGGAGACATCGCTGTGAACAAGACGAAGCAATGTTCTGCTCTCCTAGGGTTTAAGGTCCGGTGGAGGTGGGACAGACGACACACAAGGGAACAACTACATGGCCAGAATAATTCGGGACAGGTCCAGGTGCCCGGAGATGTCACCGGGAATGCCTGGGAGGCTCGTTTAGGTTGGGTGGCCAGGGAAGGCCCCTCTGAGGAGGTGATGTGCCCAGCAAGGAGGAGAGTGGGAAGGAGTCAGTGAAGAAGGGGCAAGAACATTCTGGGCAGAGGCACCAGCGGATGCAAAGGCCCTCAGATGGGAATGACCTCGGTGTGTTCTAGAACAGGGGAAAGGGCACACACAGGGCTACAGACACTGGCCAAGGCGGGCAACGGGAGAAGTGGGCCAGTGGGCGGGGCCAGAGAGTGGGGCGTGGCAGTGGGCGAGGCCAGCGAGTGGGGCGGGGCCTTGAGCGGGCTGAGGGAGTGGTGGGCGGGGCTTCTCCAGCCAGGTAAGACTAGGTTTTATTACAAAGGAGATAGGAAACCTTTGGGATTTTCGACTACGGGAATGCCAGTGACCGTGGAAATGGGCCCCCGGTGCGTTCCTCAGCCACGGGCTTCAGTGCATCAATCCTTGACTGGTGCCACATCCCCTGGACCAGCTCTCAAGTCAACACTTAATGAACACCTTAACATTTACCTTTAAATCAAAATGATTAAAGTTAAAACCCCAGGTGCTTAAGTGAGCCTGAGGTTAGGGCCCATGGTCCTCACTAGGCTTTTCTAGTACAGTGGACATTCGGAGAGGTGGAAAACAATCTAGTTTAGGGGCTCCACAGTGAGACCGCATGAGAGCGTCTTTGGGTTGTTAACTCTGTGCTGCGAACCCCCGTCCCTATGGATGTCCCTTCTTTTTTTTTTTTTTTAACATTTATTTATTTTTGAGACAGAGAGAGACAGAGCATGAACAGGGGAGGGGCAGAGAGAGAGGGAGACACAGCATCCGAAACAGGCTCCAGGCTCTGAGCTGTCAGCACAGAGCCCGACGTGGGGCTCGAACTCACGGACCGCGAAATCATGACCTGAGCCGAAGTCGGCCACTTAACTGACTGAGCCACCCAGGCGCCCCTGGATGTCCCTTCTTGATGTTCAGAGCTGGTGCTGTGTCCAAACGGATTCCAACACACCTCTTCCAGCCCAAACCCTGGCTACCTAAAAGCGTAACTTCATGGAAAACCTCTTTTCCTGAAATGTGGGCTTCCAGTAGTGAAGGAGAAACCAGCCACTTCACGTCCACGTTGGGCGTGCACCTCTCCGCTGCTAGCTAGCTGGGTCGCCCGGGCAAGCCGGCTCACCTCCGGGGGCCCGGGGCTTGCCAAATGCAAACTGTGGACCATGAAAGTATCTGTGGTTAAATAAATCAATCCGTGTCATTGGGAAATAAATAAATAAAGGGGAGGCTCGCCTGATTCTTGTAAAGTGCATGGAGCGCTTCCTGGCCCCAGCTCGTGCTCAATGAATGGCAGCCCTGATTACTGGGACTTTCTTCAAAACCACGATCGTCTGCACCAGCCCCGCCAGGAGCTGATTCATCCTCTTCGCAGCAGAGAGTTTCCTGGGTAAAGAGAAGCATCTGCTGGCAGGTGCATCACAGGATCCGCTCTAACTCGTCGCCCGTCCTGGCCGCGCGGCAAGATCCCAAAATGTCACTTGATGGAGGCTTTTGCCAGTGGCTCCTCTGGTCTTCTCTCTGAGTGTGCAATTTGGCATTCGGTCTGTGGTTGTTATGAAGCAGTGACTCGGCTTCCTCCGCTGTTGCTGCAGAGAGGGAAGTTTTGAACGATGTCCGTTTGATCTCCCTGCAGCCTTTATTAGTAGAATTAGTCAGCTACGCACCGGCAGGTCTTGTTTCGGGCTTGTTCCGAAAAAGTCCATCACTTGGCCAGAGGGATTTCTGCTGTTTTTTTTTTTTTTTTTTTTTAAGGGAGAGAAATCTTCTCCAGCCTGCTGTTTGGCAGTTTCATAACCGTTACTGTCCCAGGGCCTGGGGACAGGCGTTCACTGGCGTGGTGAAATCCACTTGCAGATAGATGTTTGTTTATTTTTGAGAGAGAGGGAAAGAGAGAGACAGAGAGTGAGCAGGGGAGGAGCAGAGGGAGAGGGAGACACAGCATCCGAAGCGGGCTCCAGGCTCCGAGTTGTCAGCACAGAGCCCGACGCGGGGCTCGAACCCACGAACCGCGAGATCACGACCTGAGCCGGAGTCGGACGCTTAACGGAGCCACCCAGGCGCCCCTATACTTATCCTATTTTAATCCGTGGTTTTATCTTTTGGCTGCTTGTACAAGATCAGTGAGCAGGCAGATCCCCCCCCCCCACCCCTGCCAGGACCTGCACAGCCGCGTCTTCTGATCAGTCTACACCTGTGACCTCGCCCCGCGTTCTTGTCACCTTCTACTGTCTGAACCACACTTTCACGTCACAACGAGCCACCTGTGGGCCACTCCTGCATCTCTGTGACTCAGGAATATAACACAGCAAATCCTGACTGTCATCAACACAGATGAACCCAAGGAAGTACTTGCAGAGACACGAGGTGAAAACACGGCCCAGAGACGAGCCGCCCCCGCTCGCTGAGCGTGCCCTGCCGAGCTCTGGGTGGGGGCAGCCCCTGTGGCCTGGTGTCCTCTGTCCCTTCCCTGACCGACGCGCCCAGGCTCTGGGCAGTGTTGGGACACCGAGCGGGGAACGTGACACGGCCATCCTGGCATTGCAATCCGAGTGTGGTGTCGCGCACGGTCGCCCGCCCAAGGACCTCTCGGCTGGGCCCCAAGGGCCCAGGGACCCCACTGATTTGCAGGCTGGGTACAGCAAAGCAGGACTGAGGAGTGGCCCCAGGGACCGGCCGCTCATCATCACAGAGCCGGCCACCAGGCCCTTCACGTCGCCGGATCTGGTCCTCCGCCCTCTGAACTGGTGGCCATCGTCACCCCCGTTTTGCCGACGCAGGGACAGGGGTGCAGAGGGGGTGGCGGCTCACTCAGCCACACCCACTCAGGGGCAGAGGCGCAGCTTGGAGACAGGGCCCGCCCGGCACCACCCCGCTCACCTCTACGGCGACCCTGACTTCATGTCTGGGGACGCGACCTCCCGGCTCTTGTGTCCAAAGAGCGGCCGGGAGCCGGTGGGGACTCTCCTGCTTCTGGCTGGTGACACCAAGCTGTGTGCCCAGCAGAGACACCCCTGTTGCGCGTCCAAGAGCCGGCAGGGAGGGTGGTGGAGAAGACAGGGACAAAGGGTGCTCGCGGGGCCTGGGACACGACAGGTGCTCGACAACGGGAGGCTCCCAGGGATCAGAGCCATCATAAACACTTTCGTCTCAGTCATTTTTTTGGGGCTTCGCGCCCAGTGTGGAGGGCAGTACGGGGCTTGAACCCACGGCCCTGAGATCAAGACCTGAGCTGAGACCGAAAGTCAGACGCTTAACCAAGTGAGCCACCCAGGCACCCCTCGGTAATCAAACATTTTTGTTTATTTATTTATTTATTTATTATTTTTTTTTTTAATTTTTTTTTTCAACGTTTATTTATTTTTGGGACAGAGAGAGACAGAGCATGAACAGGGGAGGGGCAGAGAGAGAGGGAGACACAGAATCGGAAACAGGCTCCAGGCTCTGAGCCATCAGCCCAGAGCCCGACGCGGGGCTCGAACTCACGGACCGCGAGATCGTGACCTGGCTGAAGTCGGACGCCCAACCGACTGCGCCACCCAGGCACCCCTATTTATTTATTTTTGAGAGAGCATAAGCAGGGGAGGGGCAGAGAGAGAGGGGGAGAGAGGATCCGAAGCGGGCTCTGCTCCGACAGCAGCGAGCCCGACGCGGGGCTCGAACTCACGAACCGCGAGCTCCTGACCTGAGCCGAAGCTGGATGCTCAGCCGACGGAGCCACCCAGGCGCCCCATGATTTTTTTATTTTTTTTTTTAAAGCGTATTAATTTATTTTTGATGGGGCGTCCGGGTGGCTCCGTCGGCTAAGCGTCCGACTTCGGCTCAAGTCATGAGCTCACGGCTTGTGGGTTCGAGCCCCGCGTCGGGCTCTGTGCTGACAGCTCGGAGCCTGGAGCCTGTTTCGGACTCTGCGTCTCCCTCTGGCGCCCTGCCCCTCCCCCACTCACGCTCTGTCTCTCAAAAACAAATAATACACACTTTTAAAAAGTTAAAAAATTAAAGTTTATTAATGTATTGTTGAGAGTGGAAAGGGACAGAGAGAGGGGGAGAGAGAGAGAATCCCAAGCAGGCTTTGCACGGTCAGCTCAGAGCCAGACACGGGGCTTGAACTCACAAACCGTCCGATCACGACCTGAGCCGAAATCAAGAATTGGATGCTCAGCCGACGGGGCCACCCAGGTGCCCCGACACAGGATAGCTTAATAAAGCAAGGGTTCCAAAGACAACGGAAGGGAGACGTGCCGGGAGGGGAGGGAGACAGGTGCGCACTTCCGATGGAACGATCGAGTCTTCCTGGGACTTTCAGCCGAGACCTGAATGAGAGGGAGGCTCTGCCATGTGAATATTTGGGGGCACAGGCAGCAGCGACAACCAGGGTTCAAATCCCAACAGTGCCTGTCGCACCTTCCAGCTGTCGGCACCGCGGTCAGAGCTGCACCCCCCGAGCTGCAAGCTCGTCTGTGAGGCAAGATGAATAACGTTGCTCCCCGGGGCCCTCGTCCGTCGATCCCTGGCCGGCCCCGGAGGGACCCGCCAGGCTGACCTCCATCCCCAGAGCTCAGTTTTGCCTGCCCTTGACCCTCAATGCGATGGGATCTTTAGCCTACGTATCCTTCTGTGTCTGGGGATTTTGAAGCTCGTGCTGAGTGTATCCGGGCGGCTGAGTGACACGTCCTTACACAGAGGTCATTCACGTGTCTAGGGGAGGTTTTTTTTTTTTTCAAAGTTTTTTATTTATTTTTGGGACAGAGAGAGACAGAGCATGAACGGGGGAGGGGCAGAGAGAGAGGGAGACACAGAATCGGAAACAGGCTCCAGGCTCCGAGCCATCAGCCCAGAGCCCGACGCGGGGCTCGAACTCACGGACCGCGAGATCGTGACCTGGCTGAAGTCGGACGCTCAACCGACTGCGCCACCCAGGCGCCCCTAGGGGAGTTTTTCTTATGTGCGGGGCGGAAGCAGCCTCTCTGTGCATTTTGTCCAGTGGCAGCCTGGTTTGTGGCCCCACGTCCTGGCACCCACTCATGGCCCAGCTCAAATGTCCGTGGCTGGCTGCTCTCGGCCCGAAGCACAACCTTCCACCTGCTTCTCTGCTCCCAAGACACCCTCAGAATACCTGTGTCAAGGTACGTACTGGACAGAGGTAAACTGTTGTTTATAGATCCGTGCCCCCACTGGCTGCGAGGTCCTCGCGGTGAGAACTGCTTCCTGCATTGGGCACAAAACGTGGCCCGTCATGGGTGCCCAGGGGACAATCCTGCAGATGTCCACGGCTCTCTTGGCTTCACTCTCTCACTACGTGCAGATTCGGCCCCACACTCTAGGCCGGTGTAACTCGTTAGAATCCAGATGCTCACTTTTTGAATGTTTACCTATTTGGGCAGGGAGGGGCGGAGAGAGAGGGCGAGAGAGAATCCCAGGCAGGCTCCGCCCTGTCAGCGCAGAGCCTGATGCGGGGCTCGAACTCACGAACCGCGAGATCGTGACCTGAGCCGAAAGCAAGAGTCAGATGTTCAACAGATTGAGCCACCCAGGCGCCCCTGAGTCCAGACAACTGCTGCTCCCTCGGGAACAAGGCAGGCGTGGAGGATGCCCCGGCCTCTTTCCCAGAGTCTGGACAGGTGCCGGCGACCGGGAGCATGTCCCCAGCTTGCTGTGACTTTCCAAGTGAAGGAGGCCTCAGCCTCTGGGAGGAAGGTTGGCGTCGCAGCCGTCGGGCGTCGGGTTCCGGTGCTGGGGGTCTGCTCTGGTCTTAAGGGTCTGAGTCCAGGGCTGAGCCTGGCATCTAACTCTGGGCCGTTCGCGAGGGGAGGGCGAGCCCGGTGGATGAACGGCATCTGCCGTCTCCTGTCCTCAGGCTGGAGAAGAGTGTCATTCCACAGTCCCCAAGGAAACGCGCCTCCTGGAGCCAGCCCCGGAAAGGCGAATGCTGTGCGGACCACCATTTACACAGCGTCCTGGGACTTGGGTTCCAGAAACCAAGGGCCGCGTTCAAGATGTTCCTGAGCAAAGCCCACGGGGAGGACTCACCCCCTCCCGGTGGGATGCTAAGATCAGGCCTTCCTTCCCTAGCAGACCGGAGGGGAGGACAGGAAATCGGAATAAAGTGCAGGCCTGGCGGCGAGGAGAGCCCCAGGACCTTCCCACATGTTGTTCCTTCTGCTCAAAACGCTTGCCCTGCAACCTGACTCCCCCGCCCAGGTTCCTGGGGGCTCCCCACGGGGCAGGAGGGTCCCCAGGGAACCACTGGTTCATAAGCGTGTGCCTGTCACACCCTGGTGTGTGTGACTTAGCCTTTCCAGATCTCGGCTTTCAGCATCTATGAAATGGGGACACGGGAGTGTATCTTAAGGTTGTCGTGAAGACGAGATACGTTGCTTTGACAGAGGGCTCGGAGCAGGGCCTGCCTCGGGGGGTGCTCCCAGCCCAGAGACTCTCCCTCCCGGGGGGCGCCTGCTCCCTGGCTCTCCTGTCTCCCCTGCCTCGCATTTCCCTGCGGAGAATACAGCGATGTGAGCAAGCTCCAGGTGGGCCACAGACCACACCTGTTTGTTCAGACCTCGGGCACGTGGTAGACCTTCCCCGAATGTTCGCCGAGAGAATAAATGACCTCTGCATGGCGAGGCGGCCCAGCAGGGGGCGTCCCACTCTCCCCATTGCACCTGCGCCCCCATCCCTGGGCCGGGCAAGGGCTCAGGGCTGCCAGCCGCGTCTCTAAGGACCTCTCGGGTCCCACTGCTCCTCCCCCACCTCTCTGGCCGAGCTCAGACCTCTTCACGTGCAAGTGCCTGATCCTAGCTCTTCTCCACGGAGCGGCCGGGATCACCCTTCACAAACGCCACCAGGACCCCATCATGCCTTGGCTGGTGGGTCTTTGGTAACCCTGCACAGCGTCCAGCTTGACCTGGCTGTGAATCTGAGAATCTTCCGGATGGCCGGGCCCCTGTTGACCTTGCCTCCTCTTTGGGCTTTGCCCCCACACGGCTTGGACCTCACTGTTCAGCATCGGGGAGGCCCACAGTTCCCCTCCCGCGGCCCAGCTGCGGAGGCGCCCTCCTCTCTCTGCAGGACCTCACGAGGGCCCCAGGCCACTAAGATGGCCGTATCCCTGTGGGCCACCGCCATGGGGCCCCGGTGCTGGCCGAGGTTGAGTCCCTACCCCTGGGAGATGTTGACTGTGCAGTCTCACAGCGATCCCTCGGGCACCTGCGTCACTCCCGTCCCCTCAGGGGCCACGCCTCGCCGGCCTCCCCCACCCTCCCAGCACAGGGGACCCCTCTGGCCCCGCCCGGGATATGGGTGGGGATCCCACTTTCTGTCTCGTCTCTGCACGTAGCTAGGAACCACATGCCTGCTGTGTCTCAGGGTCTTGTGTGCTAAGAACCCGGAGAAAATTTAGGGGAGTCGGAAATCCTGAACACAAAGCTAAGTAAATGTTTCAGGCTGTCCTCTTGGCATGTTCTCCCGCCGCCCTGGACCCCCGCCCCCTCCGGCTCTGCACGTGCTCTGCCCACAGTCCCCCCCGTGGACAATCGGTGAACTCCTAGTTGATGTTCAAAGCCCGGCTCCCATGTCCTTCTCTGATGGCCGGCCCCCACCCTGTGTCTTCTTGTGTCACCCTGTGTCACGGTGGCTTACCCGGTACAGCCCCGAAGATGGCTGGTCATTTTGGCTGTCTCCCCACTGGGCCGTGGCCTCCTCTGGGGTCAAGGACCACACCCTGTCACCTCCACGACCGCAGCCCCAGAGCACGTCCCCCACCCACATAGAACTTCACAATCCACAAACCTGTGGCCTTGCTTCGTCCTCCCGACCTCCTCCCCGGGCATCATCCCTCCCCACCCCTGGGGAATGGAGAGCTGGCAGGGCACCCCCCCCCCCCGCAACCCCCGGGGTCCACAGCTGGGGGTGGGGTGTGGGCAGGGCTGGGACTCCAACCAGATTTGATCAACTCTAGAGACGAGGCACGTTCTCCCAACCCAGCAGCCCGAGGAAACATCTGCCGAACTGTTTGCTGAATCATTTTCTAAATTGCTTCCCTCTCAGAAACTAAAAGCTCCTGGCACAAAAACACCCCAGCAGTCTGAAACACAATCGTCAGATGCCGTCAGCCCCCGGTGGCAGGCCACTTCTTGGATGTCGCGTGCGGTTACTACCTAGTCACGTGGTGATGCCGTCGGGTGCCCCCCTCCCGAGAGAGGTGCGCCCTCTTCTCACCCCCCACCCCACCCCCGTCCGTTCAGTCTTGGCAGGTGCGACTCTGGGCGAACACGGAACTCCCTGAGGGATGTTGACACTGCACCTGCCGGGGCCCCCGTGGTCACCGTGGATAACACACAGCCGGTGCCCGTAGGTGTTCCATCACGGAAGCTTGATCAAGGCGAGGACGAGCGGTTCGCCACCCAGACCCTCCCATCAGCCGCAAAGCACTCCCTCCCCCAGCCGCTGGTGGGGGCGTCTCTGTCTGGGAGGCGATTCGCCGTAGGGCGTCCCTCCATGAGGCCTGCATCCAATGACTGGTTGGTCCCTGAATGGACAGGGTGGCTCCTTGGCCTCAACCCCGGTGGCCCCTGCAGAGCCCTCCCAGCTCCGGGGCTCCCCGTGCCTGCCGAGTGTCACCGACCCACCTTCCCCACTGCCCGCCCTGCGCCCCTCGCCGCCGCTGGGGGGGTCCTGAGGACGCTCCGGTCGGCCTGCTGCACACAGGAGCCCAAGCTCAGACAATGCCTTCCTTATTATCATCCAGACCCTTCCACGTGTAAGCCCGAGGCTTCGGACCCCCAGCGAGAAGGCTGCCCGTCCAATCACATCCTGTATGGGCAGGTTTTTCCGCAACAACCAACAAGCCTCACACCTTGATTGTTTGCGGCGAGAAACATTTCTTGTTCTCCTTCTGAAAAGCTATGGTTCGGCCGCAATGGCTTTCATGTGCCTCCTCATTCCAGAACCCAGGAGCCGGCAAAGGCCGCACGGCCAAGGGCAGGCGTGGGGCACCCCGGTGGGGGCTCAGGCGGTTAAGCGTCCGACTCTTGGTTTCGGCTCAGGTCATGATCTCACGGTCTCGTGGGTTCGAGCCCCACATCTGGCTCTGCACTGACAGTGCAAAGCCTGCTTGGGATTCTCTGTCTCCCTCTCTCTCTCTGCCCCTCCCCTGCTCACGTTCCCTCTCCCTCTCCAAATAAATAAACATTTAAAAAATAGTTACAATGCGGCCCATTCTCAAGCAACCTGGCAAGCCCGGAAAAGCATTTATCGGATGCTTACTGCGCCCCAGACACTCACCAAGTGCTTTACAAGGAACGACTCACTTAATCCTCGCGCAGCGGCCTCATGTGCTACGTGCAAGCTTTGAACTTCTTCTACGGAGGAGAAGACGGAGGCCCAGGAGGTGAAATAACTTGCCGTGACCAATCGCTAGCACCCGGTGGAGCCCAGATCTGAACCCACGCAGCTCGGCCCCAGTGCCACATGTATCATCAGTAACAGATTTGGTTCCAAAAAGCCCTCAACCACCCGGAAAACCGACAGTTTGCAGCCGTTAGGAAGACACACACAGTTTGAATGACTAGATCTTACCCTTTCCTTCTGCGGGGACTTGGGTGGCATCCACACGCTTCCCCTCCCAAGAGAGCACGCCCTGATGGGGCGGGATGCGGACTTCCAGCCACGCACCCCCTCCCACCCCCGCTACAGCCCGGCAAGCCCCTCCCAGAAGCTGTGTCTGAAGCAGCCTTGAACCCACTCTAATTTATGAAAAACCTAACGGATCCTCTGAAGCATGAAGACTTCTAAACCATCAACAGGAAAAAACAAAAACAGACCACTTGCGCGTGTGTGCACGGAAAGAGAGATCCCAAATTTGGAAGGAGGGAGGGAGGGAGGGAAGAAAAGAAAGAACAGGAAGAGAAAAGAAACAAAACAAAACTCTGGGGCCGTGGGGTTCTCTTGCCGGCGTTTGCCTTGTGTCTAAATGTCACCACAAAGCCCGTTCTCTTTTCCGTCTGGCGCCTTCCACTCGACAGTTTGAGATCCTTCGCTGCACTGCCCGTGTCTCTGTCACTTTGGTGCCTGTTGCTAAGAAGATTGCACCGTGCAAATATCCCAAGCTTATTTATCCACCGTGTGTGTGTGAGTGTGTGTGTGTGTGTGTGTGTGTGTGTATGATGGACAGATGGCCAGTTTCCAGTTGGAGCTGATCACAAGGCTCCCAGAATGTATCTTTGCATCTTTGGGCGAGCGTCTGTGCGTGCCTTTCCCCAGCGTCTACACCTCGGAGCAGGACCGGGGGCTCGTACAGGGGCCTCAGGGTTCATAGTCGTCGCCAGGCAGTGTTTCAAGTGGCTGAGCCGGTCACGTTCTCACCAGCATGGAGTCCGCAGGGCAGAGGTGCAGAGGCTGGGAGGCGTGAGGGAGGCTTTTGGGGCTCTGATGGTTTATTTCTGGATCTGGGTGCTGGGTGCACGGGTGTGTAAGTGGTGAAGATTCACCCGGCAGCGCTCAGGGATGCGTGCCTTTCCAGACGTGTGTCGCACGTCAGTCGAAGGTCGCAGAGAAAGCCTTTCTACGCACATTTAGATCCGTGTGCGCGTGTGAATCGAGGTCTCTGCGTCCCCCGGCCATTGTGGCCACCCCCTCCTTCCATATTCAAGTATTGACAGATACCCCGTGAATACAGGGCCATACCTGCCAGGCACGGTGCCGGCCCCCACCAGGGCGAACACGCTGGTGGCAAGAAAGGTTCATAAGTGAGCAGAGGAGCACATCTCCGAGGACTGACGTGACGTGTGCGCCTGACCGGACACACAGAAGAAGGCTCGCAGTCAGCCGGGGGCGTCTAGAAACAGCTGCCCTTGTGTGTGCCTCCGGCTACGTCGGGACGAAGAGGGAGGGCGGGGTGCAGGCGTCCCGGGCGTTGGGAGCAGCAGGGAAGACGCTGGGGCATTCGAGGGCCAGCAAGGAGGCTGGGACCAAAGGCAGCGAGCGTGGGGGCAGGAGGAGCCAGCTGGCGTCCAGGGCCAACAGCAGTGGGGGGCCACTGAGTGTTTGGGCAGGAGAGCATCACAACCCAGCTTAGGCTGTGTCCCCAGGCTGGCCCCCTTCAGGCTGCGGTCTCTCTTGCAGGATTACTGTGCCTGCCCCCGAATTCCTGGAGGGCCACACTCGCGTTCACATGCCCCGGAGACGGACAGTCCTACATCAACACGCTTAGCCACCCTTATCTCTGGGGGGTAATTCAACGGTGCCTCTTCCTATGAGAGCTCCCCCAAATGGTCTTCAATGAATATGCATTAGCTACGTGTTACTTACTTATAAATCCCTGTTAATTACATGTGTTAATAATTAACATATATTTTAAGTGGTTTCAATTGATTATTATTCAGAGGAGGAGGTTTTTGAAAGACGTACAGTAAGTGTGGAGTGTTGGGCTCCAGTGTCGCTTTTGGGGGCCCCGGGAGGACCGTCTGCCAGGGGAACCAGGTGGGAGCCACAGGACCCCTGGGAGACAGGCCATGTCCCACCCCCTGCCCGCTCAGGCCCCTCTGGCCTCCCGTTGAAGATGCGTGCTGTTTACGTCTGCCCAGAGTCCTTTCCTCTGGGGCACTACTCCACACCCTGTTTCTGGAAAGACTTTCTGCAAACCAGGTCTTTCCCCCGCCCTTGCCCCTGGGAGCCTCAGTTTCCCCCTATGTAGAATGGGCAGACTGATGCGAACCCTCAGTGTGAACACCAGCACAGATGGGTCCTAGAGCCTTCCATTCTTAGCGACAGGTACAGCTGGCGTCTGGGGCCCACGGGCAGCTGGTCCTGAAGGGAGGGGGGTGCCACGACCCCCCATCCCCGCCTCAGAAGTGCAGGGTCTGGTCCTCCTCGGCCTCACCCTCCCGGGCCTCCTGAGCAGGGGCTCTGGGCCAGGCACCCCTGCAGGCTCCCGGGACCCATTGGTGAACGGAGTGGGTCCCTGTGCTCGGGGGCTTGTCTCCCAGCAGGAAGAGAAGGGGCAAACCATGCAGAAGTCTGTCAGGTGCTCCCCATCAGGCAGAGACAAGAAAACCAGAAAGGATGGGGCGCCCGGGGGGCTCGGTCGGTTGAGCGTCCGACTTCGGCTCAGGTCACGATCTCGCGATTCGTGAGTTCGAGCCCCGCGTCGGGCTCTGTGCTGACAGCTCGGAGCCTGGAGCCTGTTCCGGATTCTGTGTCTCCCTCTCTCTGACCCTCCCCCGTTCATGCTCTGTCTCTCTCTGTCTTTAAAATAAATAAAAACATTTTTTTAAAAAATTTAAACAAAAAGAAAACAAGAAAAGATAACACAGGCCAGCGTGGAGGGGGGCAGGGTGGGGGCAATCTTACAGTGGGTGGCCAGGGGACCCCGTGGGGAAGGAGGCCAGGGGCGGCCTGCAGACCCCCAGAGGGAAAGTTCCACAGGCAGAGCCCGGCTCTGGGGAGCGGTGAGCCTGGCAGGACCGGGGGGCAGAAGCAGAGGTCAGAGGTCAGGAGGGAGGATCCCGCGGGCCCGAGGGCCCCCTGAGGGCCAGCGTCCACTCTGAGCCAGACGGACCCTCCAGCCGCCTTGCTGAGAAGCCCCGTTGGCGTCGAGGCCAGAAGAGGGGAGACCCCAGGCGCCCCCGCGGGATGAGGACGGGCAGCTCAGAGCGGGCGGGGGCTGAGGAGGCGCCCAGCCCGGCTCCTTCAGTGTCCCTGTCCCTCCGCTTGGGCGCTGGCGGCCGCCTGCAGGCCCTGCTGTTCCGTCTCGGCCCAGGAACGGCACCCGCCACGGTCCCTGCCCCGAGCTTTAGGTTGAGATGTTGCTGTGGGACTGCCACCGTCCCCACGGGTGGCCCCGCGTGACGACATCGTCCTGCATGTGGGCAGGGGAAAGCCATCATCCTCCCTTCTGCCCGGGCCAAGAAATTGCTGTCACTGCCTTCGCTGGGCGGCCAGAAGGCATGGACTTCCCCTTGACCCGCACAGCTTTTTACTAGCCCCGCCCCCTTGGGTTTGCACCTGCTGATTCCCAAACTCAGGTGTCAGCCGAGCGGGGACTTTACTGTTAGTGCGGGGGGGGGGGGGGGGGGGGGGTCAGACAGGCGAAGGAGCCCTGGAAGCTGAGGCTGGACGGTGGGGGGGGGGGGGCGGGCTTCAGCTCTCAGCCCTGGCTCTCCCCTCCCCACCCCTGCCCTCCCCACGCCTCATCTCAGATGACCTCATCTCCCGCAGCAAGACAGCAGCCGTGCCCCGGTCTCCCTGGTCCCCCGTGTCTCTGCGTCCCAGCCTCAGGTTTTCATGGGCCTCTCACATCTGCCCAGGGCCGTCCAGGGGAGGCAGGGATGCGTGCAATTCCCAGGCGGGGCCACAGTAGACACCCCCCCGCCCTGCTTCTGTCCTTTGACTTACGTTTTCTGTTCTTATTCTGTGAACCATTTGAAACAAGCCCCTTTTGGAAGCATCTACTGGGCGGCAAACGTATTTTACCTCGTGACCTAATTTCACCTTCCCCAGGCCCTCGCCATGAAGTCGCTGCCCGCACCCATTGTACAGAGGGAGAAACCGAGGCTCGGGGAGGTGACTGACTTGGGCCCGAGGACACAGAGCTAGGAAGCAACAAAGGATTCACACGCTGGCCCTTTCCGACTCCGGAAATCATGCACGTGTTGGATTTATGTTTTTCTGTCTCAAGACAAACTTGTTCTCTGCTGTTCTTTGACCACTTCAAATCCCCCCGGGAACGTGGGGGAAGAGTAGCGATGCGTTCAGTAAATAAATAAAAGCCTTAGAACGTCCGGAGTCATAATGGCCAGCTGTCTGGGGCCCTGTATCTAGGCGGAATCTGATGCTTCGGCTCCCTGCTGACAGCCGAGCGTGATCTCCCGTCTTCAGCAAAAAAAAAAAAAAAAAAAAAATCCCAAATGTCAAAACCTGATTTTAATTAGCAGAAATCTTTGGGCGCACGCAACGCTGGGATCCATCTGGAACAGAGGGAGGGAACAGCTGTTTATTAGCTCCACAGAGAGAGGCAGGCGTGGTCAGTGTTCCTCCAACGGCCGCCGGGGCCCGGGCCGCCCACTCCTCAGGGGCGATAGGCTTCCTGAGAGAGACAGTAGCTCGGTGCCCTCTTCACCTGCCCCGGGGACGCGTCTGGTACTCGCAGCAGCTGTAGGGGGCGTGGCGGGGCCCCAGATGCTAGAGATTTTGGGTGCTGACTGCAGAGATGGGGGCCAGCATCTGTGCTCACCGTCCTTGGGCTCAACGTGGGGGAAGGTCCGTCGGCGACCCGCTTGGTGGCCTTTGCAGAGGACCCAATTATCCCAGACCTAGCCAGGTGGCACTTTGGCCTGCTGAAAAACCCCAGGCTTGTTAAAAGCATCTGACAACAGCCTGTCACCCAGAAGCTGCCGGCGTCTGAGCACACGGCCGAAAACGCTCCTTTTCAATGCCAATTAGAAGGTCGTCACCGGCGGGATTTGAGACCTGCGTTTGCCTTTTGTGAATTTGCGTTCATGTTGCCACTTCCTCCGCTGGGGGGTTGGGGAGAGCCTAACTATACGAGAGGGCTCTCCGGATGATTCCCAGGGTAATAATCTTAACTCATACTCGCAGGCTCTGCTCAGGGCCCTATAGACACATCTCGCCCAATGACACTAACACGTAAGCACTATTGCTCTCTGCTCCCTTCCTGCTTACCAAAGGGGAAACTGAGGCACAGAGAGATGTCTTGGGCCCACGGTTGCACAGCTAGGTAAGGGGTAGAGCAAGGATTTGAATGGGCCAACCAGGACCGACCCCAGTGCCTTTGTACCTGCCACCGTTCTCTCCACTCATCTTCTAGACCAACCTTCCTCAGCCTTATGACTCAGGTCCAATCTTCGCTCTTCTGGAGAGACATCCGTGGATTCCCAGGAGATTGGTGCTCCCACCTTTCAACCTTCTACGTCCACCTTTCTGTCCCTCCTGCCCAGCCCGGTTCATTTCTACAGATCCAGGGCAGAATGTCAGAACACTCGTGGAGGGAAGGAAGCCAGAGACGAGGAAGGGAGGAGGCATCACATCCCCAAGTGAGGTGCTCTCATGATTGAGCAACCATGGGCCATTGGCTGGTTCCACCTCCTCTCGGCTCCCAAGCACGGCCATCCAAGCTGCCCCAAGCAGGCAGGACTGTCCCCTGTAATGACAAGATGACAAAGCTCTCTTCAGTGGAACGCTTACCGTGTGCAGGCACCAACCCAACGTTACAGATGTAGCCATGGAGGCACGGAGAGGTTAAGTCACTCACCTGGAGTCACACAGCCACAGCCTGAGACTTGTGTCTCAGGACGCCTGGCTTGAGAGACAAGGCACTTAACCACTCTGAGGTGACCACAGCAAGATTGGAGCCCTCTGCCAACTGACAGGCATGCCCCTCCTCCCCCTCTGCCCCCGCCCATTTCAGACAATCCTTCTGGAAGCTTCATTATTCCAACCTACTTTGTGCCCCTTCCTTCATCTCTGTAAGGGAAGCCCTTGAACCTGGGACCTTAGCTGGGCTCAGCCAACTGTGATGTGAGAAAGCAGCTCCCTGGGAGGGAGGGTCCTGATGGTGGGCAGCCCAGGGCAGGGCAGCGGGCAGGAACCAGGAGACAACCCTCTGTGGGGGGCAGGACAGAGCCACAGAACTGCCTTTTCTTGGCCTTGGCCCACATGGAACTTCCATGCTCATTTCTTAACTGACCTCTGCCCACACAGGGGACCTGAGTGAAGGGTCGGTGTTAAATCCAGCCAGATCCTGGCCCTGCCAGGTCAAGCTGTCAGAGCAGCCCCTAATCCTGTAGCCTGGCCCCCAGGGCCAGCCCAGATCTGGTGCCTATGACCCCTCCAGCCTCCACACAGCACACTTGGCCCCAACCCAGCTTGACTCAACTCCCTGTAATCCTCCCCATCCCTTGCCTGGCTGTACCTCCTTCAGATACTTCTAGATTCACTTCATGTGTCCCCTCTTAATCCTGCATGACCTCCAGGCCAGGCCCCCGATCTCCCACAGCTCTGTCCTTCTTCCTTCTGTCCAACCCAATGTCCACACTAGGTGGCCATTGCCTGCCATCACCTCTGCCTCCCCCACCAGCAAAGCAACAAAAATTGAGGAAAGTCGGTACAAAATTCTAGGGCTGGAGATTTGCAAAGGGGTCAAGGCCAGGGACTGAGTTTGACTTTGCCTAGCAACCTCATGTACAGCACAGAGTGAACATAAGTATTACAGGGAGGGTGGGAAGGATTGGGGTATGAGTAGATGAATGAGAGGCTGGGTGGGGGAAAGGACTGGGTAGATGAATGAGTGGGTGGGTGGATGGGTGGATAGGTTGAAGGGTAGGTAGGTAGTTGGGTGGTTGGATGAATGGATGAATGAATGAATGAGTGGGTAGGTGGATGGGTAGGTGGATAGATGGGTGAATGGATGGATGGATGGATGGATGGATGGATGGATAGGTGGGTGGATGGATGGATGGATGCGTGGGATGGGTGGATGGGTAGATGGGTGGATGGATGGACAGGTTGATGGATGGGTAGGTAGATGGGTGGATGGATGAATGGATGAATGAATGGGTAGATGGATGGGTAGGTGGATAGATGGGTGGATGGATGGATGGATGGATGGATGGATAGGTGGGTGGATGGATGGATGGACACGTGGGATGTGTAGATGGGTAGATAGGTGGATGGATGGACAGGTTGATGGATGGGTAGGTAGATGGGTAGATGGATGAATGGATGGATGAATGAATGAGTGGGTAGATGCATGGGTGAGTGGATGGATGGATGGATGGATGGATGGATGAGTGGATGGATGAGTAGATAGGTGGATGGATGGGTAGGTGGATGGATGGATGGATGGATGTGTAGATGGGTGGATGGACAGGAGGATGGATTGATAGGTGGGTGGATGCATAGATGGATGAATGGATGAGTGGGTGGATGGGTAAGTGGATGGATAGATGGGCAGGTGGGGTGGACGAAGGATGGGTAGGTGGGTGGATGGATGGACGGACGGGCGGGATGGGTGGATGGGTGGATGGATGGATAGGTTGATGGATGGGTAGGTAGATGGATAGATGGATGAATGAATGAGTGGGTAGATGGATGGGTGAGTGGATAGATGGGTGGATGGACGGATGGATGGGTGGGTGGATGGACGGGTGGATAAACACAGGAATGGATGGGGAAGAAATAGAACGGACATCCTGTGTTTTAATATGAAATTCGTTTTTCTTCTGCAGCAGGATGACCCCTATCTGCCAAACTGCACTGCCCCCTAGTAGTGTTAGGAACCTCCCCAGGGCTCCCTCTCCCTTTCCTGGGTTCCCCTCTGCCACAGAACTAAGTACAACGCATGCTCACCCTGTACGTCTGCATTTGTGGCCTCACCCGTGCGAGCCTGAGAACAGATGCGGTGTCCCCACAGGTGAACATGGCCGGTGCCCTTACCTTCTGGGTCTTTGTTCAGTGCCACCGTTCGGCGCCCCAGCCCCATGGGCCGTGCTTAGAGCTGTGTCTGAGAGACAGTGGAAACTCAGCTGGCAGTAGGTTATGTCAGGGCAGCGGACTCACTTACGTTGACTGTTTGGGCCGCCCCAGGAGTGAGGGAGTACCCGCCAGGGGGAAGGGGAAAGGTTTCACAAGGGAGGGAGCATTGGTGGGTCTGGAAGGATGAGTCGGAGTTGGCCTGATCCGGAAGGAAAACGGTTCCAGCATCGGGACAGGTGTTTATTAACAGAAGGCCTAGACGAGTTGACCGAGAAGCAGGGATCCCAGTTGGAAGGTCAGAGAGAGCTTGGTGTGGATGTGAGGGACACAGGGGCCCAGGAGGGTGTTTCTGGAGCATATTTTAGGCCGAAGGTGTGGTTTCCCAGGAAGCCAGGGGTCAGGGGGCCACCCAGAGCTAGGGTAGGTATGGGCTATTAACATGCCCCCGAAGGTCCGCCCAGGGCTTGGCACGGAGTAGGTGTTCGTAGACAGCATAGCCACGCAGACCTGGGATTTGCTGGGAGGAGTGGCCATTGGATGGAGTTCTGGGTGGTCCCGGGCACCAGCTTCACCAGCCAGAGCAGAGGGGGGCCAGTCCCACCGGGCTCTCGTCCTCCAGTTGGCCCACAGACACGAGCCCTCCAGGCAGCCTCTGAAGGATTTTTCACAAAAACTAGGTCAGTCCGGAAACAAAAACGCTCCATTCACCTCAGATCCCTTGCGGTCCCAGAACACAGACAGAGGCTCAAACGCTTCACTTTGTAGAAAGCCCGGCCCTCGCCGCGAGGGCGGGGGAGGCCAAGGCTGACCCACCCACCACAGCCCCCCCCAGGAATGCTGCTGAGCAAGGCGCAGACAGGGAGGTGGGGAGGCGGGCCCCAGAGGGCTCTGCTCGGGCTCTCCCTGGCATTGGCCTCTGGGCAGGGAGAACAGTGCCAGCCCCTGGCCCACCCTGGCACGGGAGCCAGCCTCAGCCTCTCTCCCACGCCTGGCGCCCTGACTCTGCGACTCACGCCCCTTTTTCCAGCTCTGCCCACAGTGGTTTGCCTCCAGCTCCGGGACCCTCACAGCCTCCCCCTTCCCCAGCCGGACGCAGCCGGCCTCTGAGCCTTTGCTCCCGCTCCGATCCTGGACGGACAGGGGAGGACCCGAATGAGGAGGGCGAGCTTGGCTGGTCAGAGCGGGCCCCCTTCCCTGCATGCAACCCCTGGAATCCCGGGTCCAGGGCCAGCTCCCCGGCCAGCAGCACAGGCTGTGGAGTGTGACTGGTCCGGGCTTGAACCTCTACCCTGCCACTTACGGCCATGTGACCTTGGGCGAGTCATTTTACCTCTTAAAGTCTCGGTTTGCTCATCTTTAAGATGGGCACGTGCAGTGCCCCCCCCCCCCATGGCATTGCTCTGCAGATTAAATGGGAGGCTGACTGACACCCCTTCAGATGAAGCGGCTGTCACCTGTCGCCACCCAGAAGTGTCCCAGGCTCTGGCTCTCAGCATACCCCTAGCTCCTCAAGGACTGGGCCTGGCCCAGGCCATCCCTCTGTGCCCGGCATGCCCAGCCCCGGCTGGACCCGAGCAGGTGGCACGGAGGGACGTTCACTCAACCGGTTTCCCCCACGGGCCCTGGAGGCCAGCGAGCTGGAGGCCAGAGCTCGGAGGCGGTGAGATGATGTAGGCACATCTCTGGCACAGAGGCCCCCGGAATGAGGACATCTCGGCCCGTAGGGCAGGTGCCTCTGACCGTACAACTGCTCACACTGGCTCGTACCGACTCGAAGCCCACACTGTCCGAGTCAAGATGTCCCTGCCCCCATTGTCTCCCTCTTTGAGCCAGCAGGCCAGGTCTGGGCCGTGGTCCCCGAAGTGTCAGCTTGAGCCTTGGGCTGCTGTCGGCACTGGGAGCCAGGCACACGGGCTGGGAGCCTCCCGGGGGCTGTCCTCACCTCGGGGAGCTGGCGTGGATGTGCCATCCATCCGAGTCTGTGGAGCGCCTACTCTGTGCCAGGCACTGTTCCAGGTACTGGGGGTCCAGCTGCGCATGAGGCAGGCGGGGCCCCTTCTCTCCTGGAGTCACAGTCTGGGATGTGAAAGGGGGTGCTGGGCGGAAGCTGGTGTAGCCCTCGGGGCTTTTCCAGGGGCCAGGCGGGGAGCCAGACAAGGGTAAGGGGGGGGGCCTCAGTTACAGACGGTGGCCGGGACAGGTAGCAAATTGCAGGGTCCATCCCTCAAGCAGCTCCTAGGCCTCATGGGCAGGTCCACAACTGGTGAATTACGTCCCCATCTCAGCCCCAGGCTCCTGTGACCAGCAGGGAAATCTCAATCCATGTGGCCGACTTAGGGAGGAGGGACCAAGCCGAGGGCACAAAATCGTGGAGGGCTGAGCAGCAGAGACCAGTGCCAGGCGGCAGGACCCCGCGCCCCCTGATCGACCACCGAAGAGCTATGTGTATCAACTGTCTACCGATGTGTGACAAATTATCCTAACGCTCAGCAGCCAAAACCAACAAACGCGTGTTCCCTCCCACTGGGTACGAGGGTCCGGAATCTGACACCGGGCCGGGATCGTCTTTCAAGCTCCCTCACGTGGCTGTTGGCCGGAGCCCCGGGTCCTCGTCACGTGGCCGTCTCTGTCCAGCACCTCCGAGGGCTTCTGGCCACCCAGCCCGACCCTGGTGTGGGAGGGGGTGACGCAGGGCGTGGACCCAGCTGCGGGGTGGGTCACGGGAGCCTCGGGGGTGGTCTCGGGCAGACCCTTCACCTCTCTGCGCCTGGAGTTCTGCAAACAGGTGCAAACAGGGTGACGTCCCCCAGCTCGCAGAACATACCCCACTAGACCGCGAGCCCCCTGAGGGCGGGCCTGCGTCTTTTCTAACTCGGAGGCCCGGCCTGTGGTCGCTTGAAGGCACGCTGAGTGATCCCTTCTGTAGGTTGCAGATTTGTGTCACTCCTCTGCTTACGTCCTTTTCTTTGTTTGTTTTTGAGTAGGCTCCGCGCCCCAGGTGGGGCTTGAACTCACAACCCGGAGATCTTGAGTCGGGTGCTCTGCCCACTGAGCCACCCCTGCCCTGCTGAAGCTCTTTCGACGGGTTCTGCAGCACCCCAGGGCAGAGCCCAAACGCATCCGCCTCACGTGCAGAGCCCATGACCTGCTTCTACTTCCGGCCTCGTATCCTGGGCCGCCTGCACCCACGCCCTGTGACCTCGCAGCCCTCCAGAAGCGAGAACGTTCTTCAGCCGCCTGATCTCCCTCACATCCTTTCAAGCCCAGCTCACACATCACCTCTCCTGTCACTCCAGGCAGCTCCTCCAGACCCGGGCTCCCGCGGCCGCCCCGTCCCGGAGAACCCTCCCCCTTCCTCTAACTGCCTGGGTCTCGGTCTCCCCCACGCCCCGGGACGGCTCAAGATTGTGGGTGGCTCGTCTCTGGGGCCCCGGTGGCCAGCAGGGTGAACGCTCACCGAGGCCCGTGGTCATGCAGACGGTGGTTTGGTTCCGGAAGTGGTGGGGCTCGAACCCTTGGACTGCTGAGAGGAGTCAAAGGCTCCCCCCCTCCCCGGGCGGCTCTGCTCACCGCTGCCCTCCCCAGCCCGCTGCTGCTCATTAGGGAGGGGCCTGGGCCCCCTCTGCAGAGACAGCTGAGAGGCTGAATAATTTATAAGCCTCTTACCATGGAGCTCGGGTGAAATATTTCAGCGGAGCTGAGACCATTCATCAAAGTTGGCATCACGCAGGGCTGCCCTTTCCTCGCCGGGGCGCCACCAAGGGAGGCGGCCTTTCTTAAAAATAGAAGCGTCATTATCAGCGCTCCCTCCACCAGGCAGCCAAAGAGGTCATTCTCAAATGCAAATCCCGTCCTCTGGCTGGGCCCCAAAGGGACCCAGAATCCCTTCTGTTGCTTCTCGCGGGTCAGGCTTCTCCTCGCTGGGTCTCCAGGACCGAGCCCCCCGCCGGCCCCCCGGGGCCCCGGCCCTGCCGGTGGATTCTCTCTGCCTTCCCCGGGGAAAGCGACATTGGAAGGGACATCGTCAGGACCTAACTCGAAGACAAGGGCAGCAAAGAGCGTTTCGAGCAGAGGAGACGGCCGGGCTCGGGCCCTGAAGCAGGCGGGAGTCCGATCGGTGGAAAGCGTGTCTTCCCCCTGAACCCCCCGGGAAGGCCACACCCCTGATGCACCTGCACCACGCTGGGGTCGCGTGTCTGCATGTCCCGGGGAAGCCCCAGCTTGCCGTCCCTCCGCCACGGTGACCACGGAGAACAGCTGTCGAAGACGGCAGGGCCCTGGGTCCCGAGTCACCGTATGGAGGACATCGCCCAGGAGAGCTACAAGCGTGCACTGAACCTTTCCTGAGAAAAACAATCACGTGAACCGTTGAAGCCGCTGAACTCACTTGCTCCCGCGGCTTCTCCCAGACGGACCGACTCAGTGAATGAGTAACAGCGGATTTCCAGTGTGTCCTCCGTCAGCCGCGAGGAAGGCTGGGCGGGAGAAGTCCCGGCCTCGCTCTGCGTTTGGCTGTCAGCTAAGGCCACGATAATTAGGGCCCTCGGAGGGGAGCAGTGACTTCCAATAGCATTTCTGGAAGCCCCTGTGCTGGACAGGGAGTTGGGTAAGGCTGCCGGGGGAGGAGGGGGGCCCCTGTGGGAGGGAGAGGTTTGCGCAAGACCCCGAAACAACCAGAAAACCTCCTCCCTTCGTCCGCTTAGGTGATGGGACCCCGAACAAAGTCTCGCTTGGAAAATTGGTCCTGGTGCTTAAAGCATAAATCTAGAAACTTAAAAGCTAGCCTTGTCCAGCGCTGTCCCATCCCAGACGTGTGCGGGCTGTTGTCACTCGAGGTATCGCTCTTCCACATTGAGATGTCAAGTCTAAAGTACGCATTCAGATTTTGAAGCCTCCCTACCCGATCAATCAATCAACCAATGCTTCTGGAACGTCTCATTAATTACTCATATCGATTACATGTTGTAACAACATGTCAGACATATGGAGTGAAATGAAGTATATTCTTAAAATACCTCACCTACGTCTTTTTCACTTTTCAGATGTGGTTACCAGGGAATTTTCAACCTCGTGCGTGGCTCACGTCATGCTTCCATTGGGCGGGGTTGAGTCCAACCGCGTAATTTCATGGGCGGGAAAGTGGAGCCCAGAGAGGTCAATGAGCTTGCCCGAGGTCACTCCGAGGCACGTGGGTCTTGAGTCGTGACCCTGAGATGAGCTGCCTCAGGAGGGCGTCCAGAAAATCCAGCGTGCCACCCAGAGAGGAAAGAAAACATCTGAGGGGGCGCTGTCTTCTGCCCGCGTTAACAGCCACGGAGGCTGGGGGCTGCGTGGGCATCCCAGCCCACGGAGAGGGCCAGCAAAGGGCTCGTATCCAGGAAGCAGAGCAGTAGAGACGGTCAAAGGGGAGGGGCCCGGGCCTCGGGGCAGAGAGAGCCTGGCTGCACCCGCCCCTGCTTTCCTCCTGTCTCAGGGTCACAAAGACAGTGGGAACCGGAGGAGGCAGAGGGGCCCAGCTGCTGGGCCTCCCGTCTCTGCTCCTCCCTGTCAGGGTCAGCGAACGAAGGCTCAGGGACGACTCATCAAGTCCCCACCAGGACTCGGCGGGATTGTGTTCGTCACAGGTCCGGTCAGGACGCCCAGCTCCCGTGGTCAGGGAAGCAGAGACCCCTGCTGGCTCCTAAAACGTGCAGCTGAAGGCATAGGACGGTCCAGATGCTCTCACTGATGCTGGTAGCACCTGTCTCTCCCCCCTCCCAGCTCTGGGCCCCTGTGTCTGGGGGCTTCCCCTCCCCATGACCCCCCCGCCTCCGCACCCGACCCTCCCGGGGCCAAGACCATCAGGACAGATGTTTGTGTGTCACTCAAGAAGGGACTGTGAAGCAGGGAATCATTTTAAAACGTTTTTTAATGTTTATGTATTTTTGAGAGACAGAGCGCGAGTGGGGGAGGGGCAGAGGGAGACCCGGAATCCGAAGCGGGCTCCGGGCTCCGCGCCGTCAGCACAGAGCCCGACGCGGGGCCTGAACCCACGAACCCCGAGATCGTGACCTGAGCTGAAGTCCGACGTTTAGCCGACCGAGCCCCCCAGGCGCCCCCCAATTCTCTACTTTAAAATGGCTAATGGTTGTTGTAGGAGTCGGACCTCAATTTTTTTCAAGGGACGAACAGAACGCGTACCTTAAACATTGCATTTCAAGTTGAAAATGTCCGATTGAACGTTCTTGGGAGGCGGAGACTTTCCTCTGGCAACGGGCTGGCATTTCTTCAAGTGCCTGTCTTTCCAGCTTAAGGTTTCTCCCCAAGCAAAAAACGAAGATAGACTGCCCCTCCCCACCCCCGCCGCCCCCAAGCAGTCAGTGCAGAGAAGCTTCCGGACCTTACATCCCCCTATGGCAGGCCTATTTGTTCTACTTTCACTGAGTCTTCAACTACTGGGGTTTCTTTCCCAGCCAATCAAACTCTCTTTCCTCACGTGGGGTCGCTCAACGGCGACAAGGACAACTGCTATGAGCAGGTTTGGAAGGGGACATGGGATGAGCGGGCTGCCAGGCCAGCCGCGTGCCTCACGCGGAAAAGAGCGTGCATGCTGTTTCCCACGGGCTGGAGGGTCAGCTCCGTGGACGTGGGTCGAGAAAACTCCTGCCATAGCCGCTCACGGGCATCTGCTGAAACCCCGGCGGGCGGTGCGGTGTCCAAGCAAGGAAGACGTGTATTTTTCGGATTTAACGAGGACTCAGAATCCATCTGAGGCTGACGCTGTTGATAGAATGTGTCCAACTCCGTCTTTGTTTATCGGCTGCACTTGCACGAAATTTAAGGAGTCAGATGGTTCTGTCGGCGGCTTCCCCAAAACAACAGACTGCCCCTCCCCTGTATCCCCTCCCTCCCTGTCCCCCTTCCCAAGGGCAAACCATTTCAGTTGTTTCTAGGTTATTGTTTCGGTCCTTAGCATGGTGTCTCTAAATAACCTACTTGTTTTGATGACTTGGGGGGTTTTGGCTTCCTTCTGGTTCTGGGTTCTGGGCATTATCTCTTGGCCGCGCACTACGGGAGAGGGGGACATAGCTTTCCTTCGCCTCCAGGAGACCACACGCCAACCTCACCCCCCTGTTACGGCTATTTCATGCTTTGATCAGCAGTGAGGGTTTCCACAAGAGTGCCTGTGAAACGTTATGGACAGTCAGCTGCGGAGCAAACTGCGATTAGGTCGCCTTCCCTACCCGAATTGTGTTTCCCTAGAGCTAAGATTAGTCAATGTATTTGTTTTATACCTGGTCAGTCTCTGAGTTCTTGTCACCAACTTAGCCACCAACTCCTTACCAATATTGTCTACACCCCGTGCTCTCTCCCGGAGCCTTTGCGACCTGCTCATGTCTGGCCCGTTGGTTCACAGCGCCTCGCACAGAGCTGGTGTGCTGGACACACCTTCTCCCCTTCCCTGTGTTGGGTCCTCTGGGTCCTCTATCCCATATCTTCCTGCTGTCTTGATGTTTCTCTCTCATTTTGGTGTGAGGGAACGTATCCTTCAGTGGTTTCTTGAGAGGGAGGCCGTAGAAGATAGGTGTTTGCCGTGCCGCACAACCGGGAAGGCCTTTACATCGTACTCGAGGGATAGTTTGGCTGGGTATATTAGGCAGACAGCATGGAAGAAAAGAAGCCACGGCAAGCGCTGTGAGGAACGGGGCCTTGCATCTCAGAGGAAGGTTGGGAAAGAGGCATTCGGGAAGAAGGAGGTTGGAGACTCAGTAGGTCGGAGCTTGTGGGGAATCACCGAAGCCACGCACAGCTAGCGGCCGTGGCGGGAGCACCCAGGGAGAGCCACTGGAGAGTTCTGTGGGCAGCCGCTGCCTGCGAGGCACAGCCACCTCTACAGGGGGGGGCCGGGCCACGGCTGGCCAGCAGGGTCCATGGCAGAGGACAAGTCGAATGTGGAGCGAGGGAAGACGAGGACAAACTGAGACCCGCTGGGCCCCTTTGCCCCTGCAGGTCTGTGTCTGACTAGGAAGGTTCGGAGAAGATGGCTCCCGCTTTGCTCCCTCCCGACAGCCTTTGCTCTGTGGAAGCATTGTGCTCTCGGAATCTCACGCCCCTCGACCAGCAGAGCCCAATGGTGCAGAAGCAGCAAATAAAATTACCTTCTTTTCCAGATTTATTGAGGGATAACTGAAGTAAAACTGAGTATATTTAAGGTGTACAACATGCCATTTGATACACGTACATCATGAAATGACGACCACAATCAGGTTGACTAGTGCATCAATCACCTCACATAGTTGCCCGTGTGTGTGTGTGTGTGTGTGTGTGTGTGTGTGGTGACATCGATTGGTCACCAGAAGCCTTGTCTTCCACAGGCACTTGATCCAGGGGACTCTGGGTAATGATTTAAGTGACTATGTTCCCACCATATGCAAAAGAGGAAAGGTCTCCAATTTGCCATTAATGAGTGGCAGGGTCATTAACGCCTTTAAATCTGGCCAGATCAGGGGCGCCCGGGCGGCTCAGTCGGTTGAGCATCTGACTTCGGCTCAGGTCACAGTCTCACGGTTCGTGGGTTGGAGCCCCGCGTCGGGCTCTGTGCTGATGGCTCAGGGCCTGGCACCCGCTTCCGATTCTGTGTCTCCCTCTCTCTCTGTCCCGCTCGTGCTCTGTCTCTTTCCGTCTCTCAAAAATAATAAATGAATGTTCAAAACAATGTTAATGAAAATAAATAAGCAGTAGAATGCTCTTCAAGCATAAAAGAAGCAAACTACAGACACGTGTGACGACGCGGGGACCCACAGTCCTCGCGCTTCGGGAAAGAAGCCTGGCGAACGTGAGTACATGCTGGGTGATTCCATTTACATGAACGTCTGGAACATACGGAACTTACCGCTGGCCGTAGAAATCCAACCAGGGTCTGCCTGGGCGGAGCTAGGCCTGACGGGGCTGCAAGAGGCTCTCCTGGTCGAGGGGAACGCTTGACCCCTCGAGACAGGCATGTGCTACACGGGCGTATATATTTGTCAAAACTCATCAAACTGGGCTTTTGAGATCTGTGCACTTCCCTGAATATACACCTCATTCTTATTTTATTTTTTTGTGTTTTTTAAAACTTTTTACAATGTGTTTATTTTGAGAGAGAGACAGAGAGCGTGAGCGGAGGAGGGGCAGAGAGAGAGAGAGAGAGGGAGACACAGGATCCGAAGCGGGTTCCAGGCTCTGAGCTGTCAGCACAGCGCCCGACGAGGGGCTCGAACTCACGGACCCACGGGATCGTGACCTGAGCCAAAGCTGGACGCTTAACCGACGGAGCCCCCCAGGCGCCCCAAGCGTGCATTTCATTTTTAAACAAGGAAGAGCTGATTAGAAGCCCTAAGCCCTTAGCTAATGTCTGCCGACTGAGATTTTCATCGGCTGAGCTCCTTGGGGACCATCCAGGTTCAGAGCGTTGGGTCTTTCCCCTTGGAAAGGTCAGGTTCCCGGAAATGATCTCTGACCTCTTGCCCACGGCAGACGCGATCTGGCTGCCAGTTTTCCAGCAGCTGCAGCGGGAGGAAACCGACCAGGGGTCTTAATATTGAGTATGTCGCCCTCACATCCCTGAGGTCCCCCTTGCTCACGTGTTCCTGGTACCCCCAGCGCCTCACCCTTGCTAAGGTCTGAATATTCATTCTCCCCCAAATTCGTACGGTGGCATCCTAATCCCCAAAGTGAGGGTCACAGGGGGCGGGACCTTCGGGACATGCTTAGGTCATGAGGCTGGAACCCTGATGAACGGCATTAGTGTCCCTGTAAAAGAGACCCCAGAGAGCCCCCTCCCTCCCTCCCACCGCGTGAGGACACGGCAAGAAGCTGCCAGCTGCGGACCAGGAGGAGGGCTCTCACCGGAGCACGACCATGCCGACGCCTCGATCTGGGACTTCGCAGCTTCCAGAACCGCGAGAAATAAATTCCTGCCGTTTACCAGCCGCGCAGGCCGGGTGTTTTGGACTAGCAGCCCGAACGAATAAAGACAGTCCTCTCCCGAAAATAAAACTCGGGTTTTCTGCGGAGCTCAGGAAGGGGCAATCGCCCGGCCGAGTGAGCACGGGAGGGAGACTGGAGGCTCGTGTTCCCAACAACCCTCCTGCCCCGCCCACGTCCGGAAGCACGTGGTGCCACCAATTTCTGAGCCCTTTGCCGCTCCTTAGCTTTCCACGCCGCCCGCTGAGGTTCCGCCGTCTCAGCCCCGCCTGGGGGGCCACAGTTCGTCCACAAGGTTTCCAGCTTCCAAAAACACTGCTTTGGCGTCCCCTCCTTTTCTCTTGGTACCCGAGAGTGATGCCTCTCGGGCGACCTGTACCATCATTTTGTGAGGTTTCACCAGCCTTTGCCCTGTTCTGCCCTCAGGTTTTATCCTCATGGTTGCAACGTGGCTGCTTCTGCTCCGGACATCCGATCCGCATCCCAAGCAGGCTGCGCCCAGCCCCTTCCCCAGGAAATCAAACCAGCGCTCTTCCTCTCACATCACATCCGGAGCTCCTAGGGGCTCCGGAGCCTGATAACGTCTCCTGTTAGGTGGGTGCATCGCCGCTCCCACAAAACACCTTCTGTTTAAGGTGGAAAATGGCTATTTTCACATCCCACTTGGGCCGCGTGCCCATTCCCGAGCCGGGCGCTGAGGCTGGAGGGAATGGAACATGAGGCTGGCTGGCCCGGGTCGTGCGTCCTGTCCCCCACAGCGCCGCGGTGCGGGGATCGGCGCGGTGCTTCGCGGAGGGGGTGCTGGTTCCCCACAGGAAATGAGGCGCCTGCCCCAAAGCCAGGGGAGGGTTCCTGGGCCTTCAGTGATGCGGGAACCAGCGTCCGGCCCGGCGTCCCATCCGCTCCCCAGTCCCATCCTGTCTAGGACTCCGTGCGGCCCCTGCCCAGGCCCGGGGTGGGGGGCTGCGAGGGGAACCTTCTGGAACAGTGACCCCGGACCCCTGAGCCGATGATCTCACCCGTTTCCGAAGGAGGCACCGCTCCCGAGTGTCGGCTGAGATGCTAACAATAACCAGGCGTGGTGCCAGCCTGATTACAGACGCTAAAAATAGCAGCTCGTTCCAAAGCCCATCAGGGGAGGACAGGGCAGCGAGTGCAGGCCTGCCGGAGTGGGGAGGGGGGAGGCACCGAGAAGGCCTGGAAGCCTGAGCCTCAGGACGGCCATGGCCACGCAGGAGCAGTAGGCCTGCCGAGGGCCATCCCCCTGCCAGAGACGCCCGCGGGCACTGGCTGCCCACCGCAGGCTGCCGGGCAGGCCCGTTGGCTCCCTCTCCCCCGCGGCGGGAGGCGCTGCTCCTTGGAGTTCGGCCCGCCCAGGGATACAGGAGAAAGTACCACGTCCCGCGGTGCTTACACATGAGAAGACGGCGCCCCTGCCAGCCCGGAACGCCCCGCCAAGGTTCGGCCCACGCTCCAGAGCCAGCCGGCCTGGGATCAGGTCCCACCTCTGCCCTGATTGGCTGGTGACCTTCAGCAGGTGCATGCACTCTCCGGCCCCGGGGCCCTCTTCCGTTAAACGGGGACACTAGGGCGTCTCCTCCTGGGGTCAGTGTGCAGGCTGAGTGATGTAACTCCCTGGGGAGTTTGGACCGGGGGCTGGCAGGTAGGGAGGGCTGTGCCTGGGCCAGCTATGACCGTCACCATTCACACCCAGGGCCCACGGCCACACAGCAGGAAGCGTGGGGCAGGATTTGGACGCAGGCCTCCCCACGCCCGGAGTCCGGGCACTCGCCCGTGGCCCAGCCGCAGGGTCTGGAGCTGGAAGTGATCCCGACAGGGGGCCACAAGGAGCCCTGGGTGGGGGTCCACAGCCTTGGCTTCCAGCCTGGAGCCCCCCCCCCGCCCCCCCCCCCCGGTGCAGGGACCAAGGCCTTGAGTGTTCGCGGCCTTGAACTTCAACCCTGCACCCAGCCACCGTGGGGAGCCTCACTTCCAGGGATCGGGAGACCCAGAGGCATCTCCACAAGGGTCTGCAGGGTTGCAAAAGGCAAGGCTGTCACAGGAAGCAGGGTCCCGGGGAGGGGGCGTGTGGCCTCACCGGGGCGCTCGCTACGGCCCCAGGTCAGCGCCAGGCACATCTGAGCACAAGTCCCCGTGGAGGCAGTTGTCGCTGACTGCGTGCCCGGCTGGGGTGCGGCTGCAGGGGTGACACGGGGGGCCTCAGCGAGCTTCCTTTCCGGCCATAGCGCCGACGTCCCCAGCGCCTGGGTCCCCGGCCCGGCACACAGCAGGGGCCCACCGAGCACGGAACGATCAAATGCCAGCCACCAACAGGACAGGACTCAGGGTGCCCACTCACTCTCACGTCCCATCCCCGCCATGGCCCTCCGAGGACAGTCCCACCGCCCCTCCCCGGATGTGAGACACGAGGCTGGAGAGGCCGCCTGGCCCTGGCGGGTTAGAGGGGAAGCCAGGTGCCAAAACTGACCTGTCTTCACGTCCCTGTGCCCACTATGCCCACCGCCCAGAACCCAGAGCCTGGGCGCTCACCCGGGGCAGCACTCCCTGGTTTACGAGGCCTTTTTGGCCAGTTCCCATCATCCGTTCCACACAGTGGAAGAACACGTTTCTGGGCAATGTGGATGCTCAGAGAAGTCAAGCAGCCTGCCCAGGGCCACACAGCAGAACATACCAGGCCAGGCTGGCCCCCAGGCGGGGCTGCCTCCCAGGCTTCTACCCCTGACACCGCCCAAGGGTCAGGTGTGCGAGCTCTCCGGTCCCGTCCACCAGGGACTGACCACAGAATGATGGCAGAGATACCTCACCAGACGTAAATGCCCCCGGATGCCCAGCGCCCTGTGTGCTTGTCACCGTCTACAGCCGTGTCACAGCGTGGCTGGGACAGGTCAGTGCCCAGCTCAGCAGGAAGTCCCCGACACGGAGCCCGGGGGGGCTCCCCCTGGAGGTGCTCCCGCAGGGAACAGGGTGTGGGGGGTGGGGAGCATTCCTGTGTCAGACGTCATGGGCCTAGAGCTGGCCTCCTGCTTGGCCTAGAAGAAGCTTCTTCACGGAATAGGGAGTCCGGGGGCACCTGGACGACGCTCGGGTGAGCGTCCAACTCCTGATGTCAGCTCAGATCACGATCTCACGGTTCGTGGGATCGAGCCCCGCATCGGGCTCTGCGCTGACCGTGTGGAGCCTGCTTGGGATTCTCTCTCTCTCTCTCTCTCTCAAAAATAAATAAATTAAAAAAAAAAAAGGAATAGGTCATCTGAACGAGGGGAGAGAACCTTTGGGTAGGGATGACCTTCCAGATGGAAGGGACAGTATGATGAGCAGCATAATATTGAGGCTGCCTGGGGTCCGGACACACTAGGGCTGAGTCACAGACCTGGGCGGAGCCCCAGGCACAGACCTGGGGACCCACGGGGGTGTTGAGCAGGCGCAGTGACACAACCAGCTGAATGAGGGCCCCAGAAGGTGTCCGCGTGCTAATCCCTGGGACCTGCGAATCTGTCACTCAGCCCAGCAGGAGGGACTTTGGAGACACTGCAGACGGCAGGCCCCGGGTTAGCTAATCGAAGGCAGCTTACACATTCATTTCAGGGAACCACCGAGGGCACCACACGTGGCCGGAAGAAATGCCCACCCTTGCCACCCGGGGTCTCTGGTGCGAGTCCTTCGCTGCCCTGCTGTCCGCGCCCCCCCCCCAACCCCGCCCAGGCCCGCAATGCCAGGGCCTGGCCACAAAGCGACTTATGTTTTTTAATATTTATTCATTTATTTCGAGAGAGAGACAGACAGCAGGGAAGGGGCAGAGACAGAGGGAGAGAGAATCCCAAGCAGGCTCTGTGCTCTCGGTGCAGAGCCTGATGCAGGGCTCCAGCTCGGGAACCGTGAGATCACGGCCCGAGCTGAAACCGAGAGTCGGACGTTCAACCGACTGAGCCACCTGGGGGCCCCCGAAGTGACTTCTGTTTGTCAACGAAATCGGAAGGCTCTTGAAGACAGCCTCTGTACCACGTTGTTCCGGCCACGCGGCCTGGCATTTCCGGCAGGGACTGTGGGGACAGCGCTCAGCCAGTGGGGCTGTGCTTACACGGATAGTCAGTCTGCCCGGGGTGGAGGGGAGCCCACTCCTCTTGGTTCAGGGTCACAGCTACATCAGACCCCGTCCCTGCCCCTTAGGGCGTTCCCGTTTGGGGGCTCACAAGGGAGCCCGGGAAGGGGGCCTCTTTACCTTGCAATGATGAGGGGAACAGCCTCGTCCTGACATCCCGAGAATAGAGGGAAAGAGGGGAAGAATCCAGCATTGACCCGGCCTTTCCTATACCACCTGTCAACCAAAGAGTAAGATGGGGCGGGGGGGGGGGCGGCCTCCCTGTAAAATGACTCTGGGTAACAAATGAAAATGGCATGACAGGACCAGACCGTCCCGGCTCTGCGGCCTCTGGGCGATCCGTGCGCGCAGGTGCGCCCTGAGCCCCAACACCGTCACCGGCAAAAGACGGGGGACGGCCCGCCGTCACCGCCTCCTGATGCAAGACGACGATTGCCAGCCGAGCGAGCAGGAGACCGAGGACAGAGGAGGACGCCGAACCAGGCACGAGCCGTCGGCCAGCTGCGGGCGACGGGCAGGTCCACGGTCGAGCGGCCTCCGCCCCTCAACGGACACGTTAAGGAAAAGAAGGGAAGGAGACTCCTGTGCCTCAAGGGACTTTTAAAGGGTGATGGCTTCTCCTGGGCTGATGAGGCCACAGAGAAACACAAGCGAGTGATCGCTATGGAAGTCAGAATGGACACCCTCGGCGGGGGAGGGACGGGGGGCAACGGGGCACACGGGGGGGTGCCTCTGGGGCGGCTGGTAAGGTCTGAACTCTTGGCCTGGGAGATTGTTACAGCCATCACTCCTGAAGCTACACGGTTTTTGGGTGTGTTTTTCTATATCTGTGTTTCGTTTTAAACTCAAAGGCTTTTAGGAGCCCTGGCCCAGACGTGGGGCTGGGGGGAGCCTCGAAGAGCCCAGGGGCCCAGTGGACCCCAGGTTCTAACCGAGACAGCAGGGCTGCGAGGGCTGTGGCACCTTAGGCTCACGTCCCACATCTGTCCCCCTCAGGAGCTTCCCCAAGCCAAGCCACGGCGCCCCCTGTGACTCAGCCCGGCCCACAGCGTAATCGGGAGACGCGGAGCCTTTGTGGGCTGAGTTTCTCCTCCCGGCTTCGGGGCTCAGGAAGCAAAGCACCGAATCCCCCGTGTGAAACCTCTCTCCTCCCGAAGCAAGTGGTTTCTGTTTTCCTGACTGAACCCCGACAGACACACCTCCTGAAGGCATTTGTTGTAATGAACCTGGGGTTCCAATAACCCCAATCATGGCGATTGTCGTTGTTTAATTAGCACCGAGGGGGTGCCATCGGACCCTCACAGGACCATAAGGGACTCCCTCGTCAGGCCAGTGTTCCGAAGAGGAGCCTGAAGTTCAGAGTGGGACAGCAAGGGCCAGGTCCAAAATCGGCACCTGATCATGTCTGGCCATCCACGCCACCTGGACCCTCAGCGGTCGGGTGACCCTGTACCAGGTGGCCTCTCTGGCCTGTCTGTGGCCATTCTATCCTCACCCTGTCCCCTCTGGCCCCCTACTCTGCACTTCCCTTCTCCAGACCCTTCAGAAGGGTCCCTGGACGTCCCTTTCTGCCTGCCTGTCACCTCCTCTGGGAAGCCGTGCCTGATTATTCCCCAGTGGAGTAATCCTCCCCCAGCTACGCGGGCGGCCGTCTCCCCACCAGCCTGTGCTGCCCTCGAGGCCGGGCCTGACCATGTCGGCGTCCTCAGTGCCCAGCCCAGGGTCTACACTGCCGGCCTCCCAGCCTCAGATAGCAATCACAAAAGCCCTCCGTTGGCACATGACAGAGCCAAGACCAGAGAGGGGAAGCAACGTGCCCAGGGTCACGCAGTGAATAAAAGGCAGGACTAGAACTCGAGCCCAGGCTGCCCACCCTCTGAGTCTTACCTCACACCGTACAGCTCCCGGAGGCAGCAAAGGAGGCGAGAGCAGGGAGGCCAGCCCGAGGAGGCTCTCAGCTCTACGGAGGCCGCCCCGGAAGAATAATGAGGCCCAAACGGGATCGGCTCTGAAAAGGCAAAGTCACAAATAAAGAACAGCTTCGAGCTGACGACTGCCACCGTCAGCTTGGTCGCCATCTGTCACAAAGGCCCCCACAAAGACAATCCACGCCCAGCACACCTCCCCAGCGGGAGCTGTTCCGAGCTGAGACGTGAGGCTGCTGGCCCTTGAAAGTAACAAGGGACCTCGACTCACTCGGCCCCAAGCCGGGAACCCCGGGCTGGGGATTCCAAGCAGACCTCAGGGCCAGGCAGCCACGCGTCACAGCCCCGGGGCCTCCGAGCCCCAACTCAATTTTTTTTTTAATTTTTTTTTTTTTAACATTTATTTATTTTTGAGACAGAGAGAGACAGAGCATGAACGGGGGAGGGGCAGAGAGAGAGGGAGACACAGAATCGGAAACAGGCTCCAGGCTCTGAGCCATCAGCCCAGAACCCGACGCGGGGCTCGAACTCACGGACCGCGAGATCGTGACCTGGCTGAAGTCGGACGCTTAACCGACTGCGCCACCCAGGCGCCCCTTTTTTTAATTTTTTGATGTTTGCTTATTTTTGAGAGAGCACGAGCAGGGGAGGGGCAGAGAGAGAGGGAGTCACGGAATCCGAAGCAGGCTCCCGGCTTCGAGCTGTCAGCGCACAGCCCAGCAGTGGGGCTCGAACTCACGAACCGCGAGATCGTGACCTGAGCTGAAGTCGGACGCTTAACCTACCAAGCCACCCGGGCGCCGCCCTCCCAGGCTGAACAGGGCACATTGCCGTGGCCGTGGAAGGGGTGCAGAGGGCACGTGGGAGGGTACCCCGCCTCCCGAGTCCTGGGCTCAGCCCAGGCACCTGGTCGTTTCCGCCCCGTCCCACAGGGCCACAGGGCCACTCTCACGGTTGGAGTGGGCGGGCCACCCACCCACCCACCGTGGGAGGGCACTGCAAAGCTACCCGACGAAGAGGGGTCATCACATGACTACAGTCTCCCAGCAGTGCTGGGGGGTGGGGTGGGGTGGGGCCAGGGACACGGGCCAGGAGGATTAAGGGACTGGGGGTGTGAAAACACCTTGCAAACAAGCCACAGGAGGGCCTCCTGTTCCGGTCCCCTAGAGTGTCCCAGCCTTCAGCCTCTGGCCCTCCAGGCTAGCCCTCACAGGAACATCTGCCCACTTGTTCTAGAGAGCGATTCTGAGCTCGCCACTCCCCTATCTGAAGCTCATCCATGGCTCCCCGCAGGGCCTCTGCGACCTGGCCTGGGCTTGCCAGTCAGACCCCAACCCTCCTTCTTTATACTTCCCCTTAGAATGACGACAGCAGCATGTGGCTTACGCCCTGTCCTGCCCCAGCACCTTTGCACACGTCCTCGGCCTGGAACATTTGCCCTTTGCTATTTCTTCACCCGCCGCTCAGTCCCTGGGCAGCCTCCCTTGTCCTCCATCTGGGCTCCCATGGCCCCGGAGCCCCCCGGTCTCCAGCACTGGCCGCCCCGTGAGTTTCCTCCCCCTGAATCTAGAAGGCCAGAACTTTCCAGATTCATTTCCCAGGTCCGGTTGCCCTGCACAGCGTGGCTGGCATATGGTTGGTGCCTAATAAATGTTAGTTCCTGTCTCTTTGCTCTCGTTTGCTCTTTCGTGCCCCCAGAGGAAGGACGGCGTCACGAGGCTGAGAGGCAGGAGGAGGCTTAGCAATGACCTGGTCGTCCCCCACCACCCACGGTAGGGAAACTGAGGCCCAGAGAAGAAAAGGCGCTCGCCTAGGGACACGCGGCAAAACTGTTCATTCACTCATTCACTCATTCAACAATTTTTTATTAAACGCCTGCTGTTTGCACTGGGCACGGGCTGCGTCTCCCGGTGCCACAGCATTTCCCCTTCACGCGGAGCCTGGGCAGAGGGCTGGGGGCTGGGGCGGGGGGGATGCCCCCGAGTGTCCCACTTGGTCTTTGCCACCCGAGGGAGGCAGGGTCGGCTGCGAACACAGAGGCGCAGAGAGGCCACGGGATCTGCCTCCAGCCACACAGCTATGAGTAAACCACAGGACTGGGACCGGCCCCTCCCACCTCCTCCGGCCACCCTGGGGAGTACGCATGCCTGGGGGCTCCGAGTCAGGCCAGGGTCAAAGCCACCGCCACGGTGGGGAGTCCCAAAGGGCGTAGACTGAGAAAGGCCGGAACCCTGCTCCGAGGCAGACAAAGCTCTTGGTGACTCGGGACAACCGCCTGTGTCTTTCTCCACTTGTGCCTCTGAATAGCGCCCCATCTCCCGATAGGGGTCCTTGAGGTGGCACAGACACTCCCCAGGGCCACCCCGCCGTCCCCCACCGCCGCCGTGGCCCCTCGTGTCTCCGCACCGGGCACAGTCAGATGGGATTAGGATGCTGCGTACGACCACGAGACCCGGGTGTCCCCACGCTGGGCTCTGGGAAGGCCAGGTTTGCTCCTGAGATCCTGGGAGGGCCTTTGAGTAGCACGGGGCTCGCCCAGCCCTGGAACGTGGGAAGGGCAGAGGGGCACAGGACGTCAGGAAAAGTGAAGCCATTCCAGGGTGGGTCCCCAAGACAACATCTGAAAGCGTGGGACAAAGCGACCATCCGTAGGCCCTCCGGTCTTCCCCGATGGTGCCCATCGGGAAACCCCACCAGGGTTTGCTTCGGTGACCGAATGGGGTGTGGAGGGTGCGGAGCAGGAAGGGGCTTGTGAAGCCGCCGCGAGCCGGAGGGGGCAGAGTTCCCGCTTGGAGCGGGGGAGAGACGCCCCTCTGCTCTCCCTGGTCCCCAGGAGGCCTGTGCCGGGCCCCGCGGCAGCCCCTTCTCCCCAGCGCCCCATCCCGGCCGCGGGCCCGGGGATCTCTGAGCCCCGCCTCGGCAATTTGCCGGATCGCGTGTGCACCAGCGAGCGGGTGACTGGATCCATTGTTCACAAGTTATCTTTAGACGAGAGCATTTATCAAGTTTAATTAACGTGTCAGGGACTCTGGTGCAAGAGATTGCTCTGGAAGCAGTCCTGATAATACTAATTTTTCTACCTTAACGCCAACCCGACACCGCGCCCTGAGCGGGAAATAGACCGTTAATGCCACCGCCACCTAAACCGCAGAGACGACTTCCCTCCCGAAATCAAATTAAACGCGCGTGGGTGCCTGAGCGGCGGGCCGGAGGCCGAGAACCCGGCCGACAGTCGGGGAAGCATCTGGGCGGCCCTCCGCCCCGGGCTGGGCCGGGCACTGCCCCCTTGGCGTGGAATCCTGCCGCCAGATTGGTATCTGCCTCCCCGGTTTTGCAAAGGTAGAAGCGGGGGCCCGGGAGGCTCCCCGATTCGTCCGGGCCACGTGGTTTAGCTGAGCGAGGCCCCGGGACCCTTCGCCGCCCCCGGCGGTGCCTGGGTCGAGCCCCCAGCAGCGCACGAAGCGGACAAGGCCACTCTCTCGCGCAGCTGACGTTCTGCCGGGGGGGGGGACAGACAGGGGGGAGCAGAGGAGAAGGGGAAGTCAGCAGGGAGTGAACAGCACAGGTCCCCGGGCTGAGATCCCGCCCCCCACGGGCCAGCTGTGTGACCTTGGGCGCACAGAGGTGACTTCGCCTCTCTGTGCTTGTGCGTTCTCATCCGGGAAATGGAGGAGAAATGCCTGACTCTCAGGTTTGAGGGGTTAACCACCCGAGACACGCGAGGTCCACGCGCTGTGCCTGTCCCAGAGCCCTCGGTAGATGGATGCCGCTGTCGTTAGAACCCAGAACGAGTGGCCCGGCCAGCAAGTGACTGCAGGTAGCAGCAGCTGTTGGCATTTCTCTGGGGCTTTCTGTGAATCAGAGCAGGCGAGCTGAAGATAAGATCCCAGAGGGATGCTGTTCGGAGACAGACGTCAGCTCAGTAGAGACGAGGGGACCCCGGCAGCGGCCGCACGGCCTATGTGGGAGTGAGCTCCCCGTCCCGGGAGGATGTCAGCCGGGTCGCTTACCTTAGGCGAGTTCAGAGACCACAGCCTCCGCGCTTCCCAGCTCACACTCTGGACCCGGGAACATGCTTCAGCCTCCGGCCCTCGGGGAGGACGGGCCTCCCCAGAATCTGCCTCCAGGGAGTCGGGGGAGAAAGGAGGCAAAGGCAGTGATAACCCAACAAAATGGCCAATGCTGTTCCTCGAGGCCTGGAGGTCCAGGGAGCACAGAACACCCTCAAAAGGTTGGGACCCAGGTGCCGCCAGCCAGACGGTGCAGAACGCGGACTAAGGGGCAGTGGCCCGGGTCCCGCAGCCCAGGCTTCTGACACGAAACGCCGGCAGGCCCCCCTCCCTGCGAGGGCTTCTCCGTAACTGGGACCTGTGTTTGCTGTCCCCTGGCCGCCACCTCCCCGGGCCTCTCTGTCTGCTGGGAGCTTTTGTCCTGCCCCCCTCGCTGCGGCTCCAAAACACCAGAAGCCTCCGTCTACACCCTTCGGCATCGTCTGTTCTGGGCGTGGGAAGTGATGCTCAGGGCCCCTGGGTCTCTATCCCCCAGCTCTAAGCGAGGATTCCAGGGCCGACATAAAATCGTATTCAGAGTCCCCGCATGGGTTGGGGGCCTGGCGCACACACACCACCCCCGACCCCTGCCCTCCAGCAGCGGCCTCCCTCTAGGCCCCGGGGGTTACCCACCTCTGCATTCGGAGGGCACAGTCACCCAGCCGCCGGAAGCATCTGGAACTCAGCCTGACGTCTGCCAAGAGCACTGGGCAGGGGGCTGGGAGCAGCCTTGCAGCCACTTTGGACACGTCGCTGGCCCTCTCCGGGCATCAGGGTCGCACCTGTAGGACGAGGGTGGAAAGAATGAGCCGGGCCCGTGACTCTCCCGATCTCGGTGTTGCTAAGTAATTGGGCAACTTGAGGGAGCAGATGAGGCGGTCGCTGCGAGGGGGTGGGGACAGTTCGGGGCCTGAATCAATGAAGAGACGAAGGAGCAAATTCTTCCTCAAGGCCTTCACCCTCCGTCCTCGCTGACAGCTGGGGTCACCCCTAAAATGCCCTGCGGTGTCCAGCCTGAGCGCCCCTGCCGGGTCCCCACGTCCTCCTCGGCTCCCTCCGTCTCTTCCCCACCGCACTGAGCCTGGCTCTGGCCCTCTGTCCCTGCGGGAGATTGATCGCGGGAGCCGACGCCTCACTTCCACCGCCCGGAAGCACCACTTAATGAAGGCCACCGGGGCCCCAGATAAATTCTCGTAGCTTCCGCCGAACTGCGTGACGGGCAATTCAAGCTCAGAGGCAGAGGCAGAGGCTAGAATAGTCACGTCCTAGGAGGGGCCTGCACCTCTCAAATCCCCTTACCGGGCCCCCCAAACCCCTCCTCCAGGCTGCGGCCCAAGCGTCCGGCTAAAGCTCCAGCCAACCACGTCCCCCCAGCCACACGGCACCCTGCAAGGGCTCCCGCTGCGGGCGGCAAGCTCTCTCTCCCTCCGTCACCAGCCAGATTAGGTCTGGCTACACAGCAGGACAACCTGAAGCGAGAGAAGCTTAAACAAGATGGAAGGGGAGGGGGAGGGGGAGGAGGAGGCCACGCCTCATCCTCCAAAGCTCAGAAGTGGGGTCTCCGGAACCAGCATGACCTCTGGCCACTCACTGGAGACGCTAGTGTTTGTATTTCTGCTCTCACTTGGCTTACGTCCTCAAGGTGGCCTCTCGATCCAGGGTGGCTGCTGGAGCTCCGGCCATCACATTCTCACCAGACTGGAAGGAAGAGGCAAAGCAGACAGCTTACAAGGGCCACGCCTCCAGCCAAGCCTTTAAACACCAAGGGTCTAGCATTTCCGCTTGTATCTTTGCCACACCTTCATCAGGAGTCCACTCGTATCCACAAAGGGGCCTCGTCAAGGTCGCGCTCCATTCCCACAGGCGATGTGCCCGTCCCAAGCCCTGGTCTTGTTTGGTATTTGGAGAACGGAAGCGTGGATACGTCGGGGCATCCGGCAGCCTCAGCCACGTAAGCCTCCGGGTCTCGGTTCCTGTCCCGCCCCCTCCCGGGACCCCTCACAGCCAGCTCCCCCCGGGACCACGCGGTCTTGGTGAGGCCCCCTCAGTGCCCTCAGGGGCCCCCGCGAGACCCTAACCCACTTCCCGGTGCAACGTGCCCTCCACAATTTTACTTTCCCTCCGCTCACTGCCCTTACGGGCACCCGGCCAGGTGCCGTGGCGGGTCCTCCAGGTATGCCTCTGCTCTTGAACCCGGGGTCTGCCTCTGGGGAACCCAAACTGGTCCCCGGTGCTGCCCAGTCAGGCAGTGGGCCAGCCACCTAGCCCCGCCAGGAATGCTGGGACGGGTCCTCCCGGAATCTGTGGCTCATCTGCCCTTCGGCAACCCGGTCCCCCCTAACTACCTTTACCCACAAAGCCCCTTCCCACGTGTGAACCCGATCAGTGAATCACGGAGCCCCTTTAAGAAGAGCTGCCACAACCCGGAAAACCGGTAGGGATTTCTCAAGAGAAGGAAGAGAGAGACGTTGTGCGCGGCTGTGCAGGTGGCGCACTGCACAACACCAGGGGTATCATTTACGCGGCCCCCTCTTTCACGCGGGGAAATAAGGCTGGGACAAGTCATGTGGTTTTCTCAAAGTCCCGCCGTCGGGAAGGAGCGGACCGGGGTCTGAATCCTGATCTCACACGGGTCCCAAGTTCCCTTCTCCAAACCCCTCCCCTCTCCAGCACGCTGCTCACACAAGCGTCGGAGAGCTAGAATTCACGCAGGGTCCTCTTGGTCAGGGGCCACGTGTGCCCCCCACACCCCCCGCCCCCGACACTTGAAACATCAGCTCCTTGCATATCAGGGACGATGGACTTTCAAGAAATACTGATGTAGGGGACGCCCGGGTGGCTCCGTCGGTGACGTGTCTGACTTCGGCTCAGGTCACGATCTCGCGGTCCGTGGGTTCGAGCCCCGCGTCGGGCTCTGTGCTGACAGCTCAGAGCCTGGAGCCTGCTTCGGATCCTGTGTCTCCCTCTCTCTCTGCCCCTCCCCCGTTCATGCTCTGTCTCTCTCTGTCCCAAAAATAAATAAATGTTGAAAAAAAAAATTAAAAAAAAAAAACAAAAAAAAACAAAAATAAATCAACATTTTAAAAAATTAAAAAAAAAAAAAATGACAGACATCCTCCAGGATCAAGGTCTTCATGACACAGATGGGGAACCTGGGTGTCCAGAGCCACCGGGGGCTGGGAGGTGGCAGCAGAGAGGAAATTGGAGTCCTGGATCCTGATTCCTCAGCTGCCCTCCCAAGAGTCCTCGAGGAGATGGGGCCTCCCCCAAAGTCAGGCCCACAGGACGAGCCCCCGGCTTTGTGCCACGGCCGAGGACTGGGACACTCACAGGCGTCGGGCCTTCCCGGGTGGCCTCGGCCTCAAACACACAGGGGGGATGATATCCAGGGGCTCCTCGGCAAGGTAAGGCACACCCCGTTGGGGACAGCCTGCTCCGCGATGGCCGGTGACCCCTCTCTGCGGAGGCGGCTCTGGTCGGGGAGGCTCAGGAGAAGGGGAGAACTCGCTCGTGTTCGGGGGGGCTCCGAACAGACCAGGGGAGCCGACCTGAAACACGGCACGCATCAGAATCCCCCGGAGAACTTGCTGACCCCACCCCAGGGCATCTGCTCCGGGTCTGGGGTGGGCCCTGGGATTCCCACGTCCCGCCTCCCTCTCCACCGCCCGGACCCCCCGCTGCAATTGCCAGGAAGGTTCGGCCACCGGTCCAAGGCCCCAGGCCTTGCTCGGGAAGCGGCGAGAACGGAGTCGAACCTGGATTTCGCACCTTTTCCCATCCACCTTAACTCCCGTGTCTGTTCCGTCCGCGGTCGGCTCTCCCAGGAGATGTGGTCGCTTTCCCTGAGCACCTACTGTGGGCCAGGCACTGCCTCCCACAGCACGCACCTCGTCCCAGGCGACGCATGTGCCCGATGGCCCCGGGGCGGCCACACGGTCCCTCCTATGGAAGAGAGTTTGCAGCTGGCGGTTCCTCCTGTTCCGTAGGTGCCGGAGTCGGGATTTGAACCCACATGGTCCGGCTCCAAGCCCCGGGCCCTCCCCGCCACGCAGAGCCTTCGGCACAGAGAGCAGGCCCGTTCGCAGAAGGCGCCGTGACCCCGGGCGGGCAGCAGGAGGGACCACGAGGGTAAGTGGGTTGCTGTGGCCTCGTGCGCTGACGGCCGGGGCTGGAGCCCAGGCACGCCTGCCGTGACCACAGGGCTTTGTTCTCGCTCCTTTTCAAACAGACTCTCCAGCCGCCGATTTCCTCATTTTTAGCTCGCTTTTCTCGGGTCCTGAGTTAATTATTCCCAGACAGAAAATTACTTCTAACTCTAGAAGTCACTTCGGATGGCAGAGCTCGTTATCAGCCTCGGGCACGCGTCCCTGGGAGCGCAAGGGAGACGTGCTCCCGCCGGGGCCGTAATTATGGAGACCCGGGGACAGAGCCACAGCCGGTACCAGCGGCTGGGCCCACAGAGCCAGCGGCCCAGGGGCTCGGGGCCCGGCTCCCATGACCTTCGCCAGCATGACCGGGCGCCCTGAGGGATTGGATAGTGCCCCCCAATAATTCATGCCCACCCAGAACCCCATTTGCAGGTGCGATTCGTTGAGGATCTTGAGATGAAGTCGTTCTAGATTCAGGGTCAACGACCAAACCCAATGATGGCGTCCTCATCAGAAGAGGGAGGGACGCTGACCCAGGCAGGCAGAGACTGGAGTGACGTGGCCACAAGCCCGGGAGCACTGGGGCCACCATAAGCTAGAGAGGCAGGAAGGACCCTCCCCTGGAGCCTCAGAGGGAGCACAGCCCCCCTGCCGACAGCCCGATCCCAGACTTCCGGCCTCCAGACCGTGAGAGAGTAAATTTCTTCTCACGAAGTTCCTTCTCTCGGTTCCCCTCCCACCTGCCGGCCTGCGTCCACCTCTCCCCGCTGGGCTGCCACCCGAGCCCCAGGCGCGGGCAGCCCTCGGCAGGCCTCTCTTCGCCCTCCGTCCTCCGCCGCCCGCTCTGCTCACGAATCCCCACGTCCATCTCCAGCCCAGACTCCGGTGTCCAACCCGCTGGCCAAGCAGAACACAGAAGTCCTCTTGCGTCTTGAACCACATTCCTCGACCTGTTGATGTCAGGCCCTAAGGACGCCCGGTGAGCCAGACCCAGGTCCTAGGAGAAAGAGGTGGCGGATATAATTGGGGGGAAGTTTGGAGTCTGGCCGAGCCCTAAATAGCCTTCATGCACCGCCCGCGCCCAAAAGCCTTCCTGCTCCTAGGATGGCGGGGCCTCTCCGAGCTCCTCCAGCCTCGGTTCACGCTGAGTCGTGCAGCACCGATGTTCAGGAACAGACAGAACAGGGCTCACAAGAGTCACGGAGGCCACGTTCTCCTGGCTTCCTCCTATGCCCGTCTCAGCATGCGCCTCCTCATGGTCACATGGTGGCTGCTGTGCCTCCAGATATCACCGCCACATTCCAGGCAGAAAGAGCCAAAGGCTGAAAGTCACAAGCCGTCATCTCCTTAGAAGGCTTTGCCTTTTTATTAGAAGACAGAGGTATCTCCAGGGAGTTCTGCCCACCTCTCACTGGCCAGCACTAGGTCGCGTGGCCATGTCTAGCTGCGGTGGAGGCGAAGCACTTGAAGGTTCTGCTCTCCAGTCTCTACGTCAGAGGAAGGTCGGGGAGAAGCAGGAGAGTGCAGGTCGTTCAAGGCCATCAGCTCTGGTTCGAGCGTCCCATTGAGGCTCCAGGTGTGGCCACCCCCTCTTCCCACGCACCCTGGGCCCCACTCAGATGCTAGCCACCACCCCCTCTGCCCCGATGCCTGCCTGTTCCCGTTGCTTCCGCCTGGCACCCCTGGCCGTCCGAACCTACGTCGTCACTCACAACCCAGCTGAAAGGCCACTTCCTCCATGAAGCGGTCCCTGATCTCCGCCTCCAGCCCCCAGGAGACCCCGCCCCTCGCCACCTGCACATCTCTCACCCGTTCACCACAACGCTGGAACTGCCCACCGCCCCGGGCCAAGGTCAGGGACTGCGGCCGGCTCGGCTCCGTCCACGCCTCCCCCCCCCCCACCTGGCCAGCGCTGAGCCGTGCTCGGGCCTGAGTCAGAATCAGAACCTGCGGCAGGTTCCTCCCTCCCCATCCCGAGGCTCAAGGAAGCCGGAGACAGAACAGCCACAGGGGGAGGTCTGCTTGTGCTCTGATCTCAGAAACGAACAAGGACGGTGCTCCCACTGACCCGTAGGGGACAGAGAGCCAGCAAACACAGGAACCTGGGGCCGGTGACCCCTGTCTTCCCTCCGTAGGGCCCAAGCCAGCTGAAAGGACCGAGCAGGGGAATCGGAGGCTCCGAGAAGCAGCCCGTCAGTGACCCGGTGCACAGCTGGGGACGTGCACTTCTGAGTCACACGTAGGGCAGCAGGGAGGGTGAGGCCAGAGCCTGTGGGTGCTCACGCCTCCCGGCCCCCCGAGCGGCTCTCTGGCGTACGTCTTCCGGCGCCCCTGGGACAGCGCTGGCCAAAGCCACCAGCGGCTCTCCCCGCGTGATGCTCCGCCCTGACACCCCTGCTTCCAGCTGCCCGGCCCGGGGCCAGAGCAGGGGGTCTCTTTGTGACTCGGCAGCTGGACCGATCCAAAATCAGGCCCAGAGTGGGCCCATCCTCTGCTCCTAACCCTCAAGTGCCCCCCGGCCCCTCAAGTTCCTATGTGACCCCCCCCAACATCAGCTCCTATCAGCCCCTCATCCCCTCCAGGAGGCCCCCCCCCTCCCGCCCCTGGGCCCCGTGTCCTAATGCCACCTGTTTCAAATTGCGATCTCCGTGGGGACGCTGGCACCCACGATGTCCTAGGTCTCCCTGGACCTTACTGCTGTCCGCCCCGTCGCGTGCTCTATCCAGCACGTAGTCGGTGGCTGGTTCTGCCTGAGACCCCTCCCTAGAAGGTCAGCTCCACGGGGTGGCAGTCTCCAGTCGCCCACACCCCCCGAGCCCGCAGGACAGCACCTGGCACCGGTGGGCACCCACCCAATCCTTGCCGGCCCAAAGAAGAGGAGACGGGGGGCGGGCGGGTTTGGGGGCCGAGGGTGGTCGCCGGAGTGTGGCGGGGACCGTGGCCGCCGGGGCGTCTCAGAGCCTGGCGGGGGAAGCCCTGAAGAAGAGGGCTTTGCGCCCAGACCAGCTGTGGGAGGGGAGAGGGGGGACGTGCGCCGCGGGGCTCGTCGGCGAGCATGAGACTCCAGGCTCCAGGGCCGCACACGGAACCGTGAGGGCGCCCCCTACGGGAGGCTCCTACATAGCGGGCTGAGCCCCGGTGTGGACATTGAACCAACCCCCTCTCGGGAGGGAACACTGCCGGGTTTTCCAACCAGGACGGTCTCACCCGTGCTGCGCCCCAGGGCAGGGCCTGCGAGCAGATAGATGCCCACCGTGGACAAAAACTGGAGGAGAAAGAGCCTAGTGCCCAGAGAGAGGGGAGCCAGTCACGGGAGCCCCCCAAAGGCACCCACGGTGCGCGGGGATCATTTCACAAACGCTGCGACACGCGTTTCAAAGAAAACCCGAAGGGAAGAATGCAGAGAGAAACCAGAGGCAAACGTGCCAATCACCAGAACAAACAGAGTATTTGGGCCGAGCCACCCGAGCGTGTGCGAGAGGGAAGGGTGCCATGGTAACTGTGCAAACACACGGCATCCGAAAGAGAAGGGAAAGGGGGGGGGGAGCGTTCTCGGAGGTGGGAGGGAGACAGACGGCCCGACCCAAATGAAACCCGCCAAGAAACAGAAGGGAAGTCCCCCCGACTGCTTCACGCTGTGAGGGACCGAACGGAGCCGTGCCTTCCGCCAAAGTCAAACTCAACGGGAGAGATGGTGAGGCTACAGAACGAGCCGCAAAGGGAGATTTCAGACCCGAGGAAAGAAATTAAGGACAAAACGTGCGTGGGGACCAATAAACGGGAAGCAGCCAGGAAGCTCGCCTCCTTCCCGACGTGGCTGGCATGTCCCTTCTCACTGAGGCCCCCCGACCACCCTCCCCCAGCTGCTCTGCTGTCCTCACGGCCCCCGCCAACCTCTCTCGTTCTCTAGGATGCACCTGTCGGGCTAATTGTCTTTCTGCCCCAACAATCTCCAAGAGGGAGGCTTTTACCTGTCTTGCTGTGTCCCCAAATAGGAAGCGACCCACTAGCCCCCGGCGAATGAACGAGTGCAACAGAACAGACCCTGACCACAAAGGAATTAACGACATAGAGGAACATTCTGGGATCCATCACGATGACTGCAGCTGAGAAAGACAAAGAGGGAGAAGAGAATTCGAGAAGAGTCCGTAGACGCAGAACACGATACGACGCAAGCACGGTTAGCGCCCCTGCCTCGCAGCCCCGGGTACGTGTGACAAATTACGTAGCCAACACACGATGCGAGAGAGGGTCCTTGGAAGGAAGACACCACTGAAACTGAAAGTCAAAACCCCAGGTTCCAGAGAGCTTCGCGGCCGGCTGCCCCACCTATCTCTTAGGATGTCACAGATTTCAAGGAAACAGAATCCGCTGGGCATTTAGGATAAAAAGAAAATTGTCTGCAAGGAAGAAAAGAAGTCCCCGCTTCGGCGGGGATCTAAGAAATGCTTTGCTCGAATTTTACCAATCCCTCCCCCCTGCCTGTTCACTTTACCTGGGTGTAAAAATCAGACATAATGTTTTCACCAGAAGTCTCGTGCGGGGAGACGGCATTTTCCTAAAAGCCTCTCTCTCTCTTCCTTCCTTTGTCTGGACTGATGGTCACCTCATATTAAGGGCGATCGCTTCTGGGTCGTAGGATGTGGGTGCTTCTCACACCTCGAACGTCGTATTTTTTCTGCTTTATCTGACGCTTAGGGGCTGCGTGTTACGGCCGCACAGCCTGCATTGTTCTGACTGATACGATCGTATGTGTTGTTTTGTAAAAAGTGACAGAGCAGTTTTCCAAGGAGAAGAAAAAAGAGTCGGAAAGCAAATATGCCAACGTGGTCACATGATTAACTCCGTAAGGTGGAAACCTGCCCGTGGCGAGTCCTTGGACGTTTTCAGCGGCCGGAATGCAACAAATAGGGACTGTGGATTTGGGGGGGGGGGTGGCGCACAGAACAGAGACCACACAGGGCCCCAGGCTGAGACCCTCGGAACTGAGACGTTCCCAGTGGTGAGAGTTACTGGACCAGCGCGAAGATCGGAGACGCCCCACCGGGCCGCTGGAGCCAACTGCTTGCCCCTTGCTATCGCTTCCCATTTTCTAGAACTTTCTGTGTCTGAGCCATACAGTGCCCAACGAGAGGTGTGGTCTGGGGAAATCTAAGACTGGAAGCAGGTGGCGGCCACACATGGGCCAACAAAAAGAGGTCTCAGGAAGGGGGACGGGTCCGCGGAGCTGGAATCTAGGAGGAGACGAGGCAGAGGGCCAGGACGTCACCAGGAACTGGGGATCCGCAGGTGTGACCGGGAGAAGGGGCAGGGACAGCTGACCCCCACGTCCTACCCAGCCCATCTCGTCTCGTTCCGTTTTCAACATGGTGAGGAAGAGAATGTCGCGTGCCCGTGGTACAGACCAGGAAACAGGCTCAGAGACGAACGTGATTTCCCCCAAGGTCACACAGCTCCTAGGGGCAAGCGGGGACCCAACCCCAGGCAGGGAGGTTTCGTCCCCAAGAGAGGTGGGTTGGAAGGGCCCAACAACTAGCCGTGGTGGACGTCCCTCCTCGGCTCCGATTACAGCTGGGCGGGGGCCCTGTCCTGTGAGGGGCAGTCCCCTCGCCAGCCAGGGTCTTGTTACGCCGCCCCCAGGCCTCGGTGCCTCCCTGGGGGCCTCCTGGCCTCGAAGCTTGAGGAGGACCCCAGCAGGTGGCAGGAGTCGGTCCTAGGCCAACGGACCAGGCGTCACCCACCCTGATTCACCGTGTCCTAGCTCTAGAAGGACCTGAATAATCACCGCTCCCTCCCGATCCTGCCAGAAAGCCCGCTGAGCCGACCGGTTGGAGTTACTGAGCCCCAAAACGGGGGTCCTCAGGTACCCACCGGCTGCCCGCGTGCCTGGAGGGCTGGAGAGAGAATTTGCCTCCTTTCACATCCTGCCAGAGTCCTTCCCGCCCTTCGGTCACCCCGGTGCCAGCAGGTGGTCCCCCCACAACCCCCTGCCCCGTTCTGCAGCACGCTGCTCCCCCCCGCCCCCAGCCCCTGTCCCACGTAGCCCCCTGGGCCACGGCCCCTCAAACTGTTACTACAACCCTTTGGAGCTACATTTTTCTTTGCCAGCGATTCCAGAGCTGAAGATACGGAGGCAGGTGGGGGCGGAGGTGGGGGGACGAGGGGTCCTCCCATTCCGCTGCCACTTATGAGCCCCACCCGGCTGCAGGCAGGCTTTCCTGCTTCGTCTGGGTGTGCAGATGGGAGGGAGCTCCGATCAGCAGCCTGGCGGGGACCCTGGGGGGTGGGGGAGGGGGCGACGGGAAGAGGAAGGGACAGGGCCGGGGCCCAGAACCGCTGCACTCAACCGTCCCTCAGGCGGTGGCCGCAGGGCCAGAACGGGGCGGAGACCCCCACCCGCTTTGGGCTGACAATGGCAGGGCATCGGCCCCTTGCTTCTCACGGGGGCGCAAGGGAGGCCTGGCATCTACTGGGGTCTATACATATCCGTGCTGAGCACAGGGCACCCCAACTACAAGGAAGTCACCGTACCCCGTTTTTCGGAGAGAAACCAAGGTCCTGAGGACGGAGGTGGCCTCCTCCAGATCACACAACGGGTAAGGGATGGGCAGGGTTTGAGCCCCGGGGTTGGGTGTGGGGCTGGAAAAGGATTTGGGGACAGTCTTGTCACCACTGCCCTTCCCTGTGGATCCCCCCCCACCCCCAGATGAGCGTCCTGTGGTCACTATAACAAATGTAGGGGCTGAATGCAAATTTATTCCCTTACTGGCCTAGAGGTCAGAAGTCCAAAAGCAATTTCTGGAAGCTAAAATCAAGGTTCGGGAGGGGCTGGCCGCTGGGGGGGGCGCTGGGGGGCGTCCGTTGCTCGCCTCTTCCAGCTTCTAGAGCTCGTGGCCCCACGTCACTCCGTCCTCACGTCCTCCTTTTAGTAAGGACCTTGTGATGACGCTGGGCCCACCCAGGTAATCCAGGATAATTTCCCGTCCCGAGATCCTTCACCGAATGAATCACACCTACACGGCCCCCTGCTCCTGGAAGATACCATATTCACAGGCGGCAGGGGTCAGGACGCGGGCCTCTGTGGGGACCGTCACCCGGCGACCGCACCTGCAGAGGGTAGGAGGGAAGAGGCAGAGGCTGGCGGAGTGCGGGGCGCTGGCACACGTGGGCTCCTTCGGTCCCCACGGGGACCCTTGGGACAGCCCTGCCACCTTTTTACAGAGGAGGGGACTGAGGCAGAGTGTGGCGAAGTGACCCCCGGGGAGCGAGGGAGCCGGACCTCAGGCGCAGACCATCACCGTAGTCACCGGCGCGGTGGCCGTTCAAGGTCAGCGAGCGCCGGGACCCCTGTAGGGCTCGTGTTGCAGGTCTGCCCGGTGGCTTCCGTGTTCCAGCACATTCCGCCACCGGTCCAGACCACACCCTAAGAATCACTGCCCCAGGAGACACACAGGACAGGAAAGGCGGCCCGGGGGCCCTGGGGCCGCAGGGAGAGAGACTGCCTCCCCCCCAAGCGGATCCTGAAGGCAGGGTGACCCTGCCTGCTGCAGCCAGGGAGCAGTTTCCAGGTTGCCAAATCGGGGACAAAAACAGGGTCTGCCTCCCGGCCCGTGGGGAACCGAAAAACGGAAGACAGAAGACAGCTCTGGGGGCCCCAGCTCAGGGTGGGGCTCCGTTTCCTTCCACACTGGATGGGCTCCGAGGAGGCACAGACCCCTAATTCCCATTTTTCCAGTAAGGGGGGAGCATAGGTGTTCAGAGGGGGCTTTGGGTGTTTTAACTTGTCTGTGCAGAAGGCGCCATGGGGGTCGTCTCTATATAAGCTTCTGGGAGTCACAGGGGGCATTGAGGAAGCACCTGGAAGAGATCACCCCACTCTCCTGGGACTGGACCCCTCGGCTCCCCATGCCCTGCACACCCCCACACCCCCCGGGCACAGGGAGCCCCCAGGGCCCCGGTTGGGGAGGGTCCCTCGAGCCCCGGTGGCTTTGAGGAGCCAGCCCCACCCCGAGAGCCTCAGACCCCAGGTCCCCTGCCCGGGAGAGCTAGCAGTCTGCTCTTCGTCCGCTGACCCTCAGGGGATGCCTGGCTGACCCCGGGCCCCCTCCTGCAGGAGGGTTTTCAACCTCCGGGGTTTAATGGAGAAAAATGACCTCCCAATAAAATATTCATGCCGGGCCAAGACTAAAATAGGCTGGAAAGGAAGGAGGGCGATTTTTGTCTGGCACGAACGAGGTGATGTGAACCCACGAGGCTGGCTTCTCTGACCTGTCTCGCCATCCCCTCCCCACCCACCCAAGGCCCTGGGATCCCCGCAGGGCAGGCTTCAGGGCCCGAACCCCGGGCAGTCACACAGGGCCACCCACCCTGAAGCGCCCCCTTCAGTTCAAGGCCCTGTGGCCACCACTGTGAAATTTTGATCCTGGAGCGAGGGTCCCACTGCCTCACTCTGCACCTCAGCCTTCCCTTACGCAGCCGTCCTGGACATCTGGGAAGACAGCAGTGGCCTGACCCTGGGGACGCCAATGGTGTCTTCCTAGGCCAGCACGGGGAGGGGGCGATCAGTCCCCAGGGTCCCTCACTTCCTTGTATCCTACACCAGCCTCGTGAGGCGACCCGTCAGCAATAACACAACAGTGGCTGTCATTCATGTCCTGGGCTCCCGCTCTGCACCCGGCAGGCGCCCAAGCACCTCGCGTGACCCTCCAACAGCCTCCGGGGTGACGGGCCCCTTCACCATGAGGAGTCTTATTGGCCCAGAGGCCCAATCCCTTGTCTGGTGCTTCAAAGACAACGAGTGGGGGACATGGAATGTTCTAGAACGACAGAAGGCCAGGGTGTCTGGGACAGGAGAGGAGAGGGATGAGCAGAATCTGTCCAGGAGGGAGGGCAGCCACAAAGGACTCGGAGGCCGATTCAAGGGTCTGGGTCTGGAAGCAGCCAGCAGGGAGGGTTAGCCTAATTCGAACCCCTGACTCAGGGCCTGGGGACCAAGTCCTTGCTGCCGGTGCACCGTCCACGCAGAAGCCAGAAGGGGCTGCCCCTCCCCACGACAGCCCCCCTCCAGATCCTCAGCAGCTCCCCAGACCCTCCTTCTCGCCCCAGCACAGCGCCTTCGGTCCGGGGCCTTTGCAAAAGCTGTGCCCTTCTCGCCCTTGACCGCTGTGCTCCCGGGAACACAGCCACTGCCGTGCCCGACGCTCCAGGGCTCCTCACGGAGGCAGGGAGGCCCCAGGGCTCTGCCACCTGGATAACAGGGGGCCAGGATGACGACCACAGCAGCCGGGCACCCACTCGTGCTGGGGGGGGTTGGGGTGGGGGGTGGGGGGCGGGTCACGTGGAAATGGGCCTTCTGGTTCCCGGGGCCTGGGGTCACCAGCTCGCCGCCTCCCCCTCTACGCCAGAGCTGTCGGTCGTGGGCTCGAGGGCCTGGCGGGTGAAACACGGGAGGGGGCTCCTGGGGCAGACGGTGGGCCCTGGGCGGTTGTGCAGGGGGAGCACACGACCCAGTGAGGGGCTGCAGTCAGCCAGCTCGGGACGGCCGTGCTCCCCTCGGAAGCCCCGCAGGTGAGGGCCCAGAAAGATGTTTCCAAAATGCATGGGAAGGTGAGCTTTGAGGAGAAACAGCGATGATGGGAGAGAGGGTAGGTCTGTGATCTCGTTGTCTCTCCCAGGGATCTGAGGTCTGACTCGCTGGGTCACACTGGGTCAGCTCTCGTTGTCCCAAGCCCCGCCCCCGGCGCTGCCTGCCCGCCTCTCGCCCCGGCCGCTTCACGGCTTATCACCTCGCCTGTCCGCCGTTGCTCTCCTGTCATCTCATCACAAGGCCGGGCCTTATTTCCAAGTTCAAATAAGATGGCAAGATGGGGAGGCCGGACCGCGCAGGGCCCCGTACGGCACGGGATGATCTGACTCGGGCGTGAAGGCTGCTGCTGAGGCCGTGGTGTGGGGGACACAGCAGGGGGCAGTTTCCCTCCCTTCGGGGCGGCTGCAAGGATGCCGGGAGCCATGAGGACGGCCTGGGCCAGCTGACGACCGTGGAGGAGGGACTGGGGCCGATGCCAGCTGAATGTTGAAGACAGAGCCAGTGGTGCTTACGGATGCTTACTGGATACAGCTGTGGGTATTAGAGGAAGAGAGGGGGCAGGGGACCCTCCAGACTTGGGGCCCGAGCCCCTGGGAGAGTGGAGCAGGTTCGAGGACCCGCAGGGGGCGGCTGGGGGGCCGGGGGGCCGGGAGTCCACTTCCGGACACAAAGTGGGGCCACCGGGGTGGGTGTTTGAGTCTAGGATTCGGGGAACCCTCGGCCGGCCTCGGGTGGGGGAGGGGGCCCTCAGATGGGGCCCAGGCAGCCTGTGCCATTTAGATTTTTCTTTCTCCCCGACTGACATCCCACACTCTTGCTGGCAGCTTCTCCGAGGAGACCACCAAACGATGACGCAAATGTCACAGCGCTTGGTCGGCGGAGACATTCACCGAAGCCCGTTTGTGTTTGTCAGAAGCTGTAATTCTGCCCTGCGCCTCACGCCTCACCGAGCGGCCCTCTTCCCGGGTCGTTTAACAGCTGGCCTGACACTCATTCGCGGGTGGCTAGCGGCCCGGAAGCGACGAGAGCTTGTCCCCGACGCCTGCTGGCCTGACACGGCTGGGTCGGCTGATGTCACGCTTCAGCGCACCTGTAATCTCTCCTTTCCAGAAGCTGGAGGCGTAGGCGGTTGGCAGGGGTGGGGGGTGCGGGGGGGCTGTGGAGCTGGCAGGGGGTCCGGGGTGGGGCGTCCGGGAGGGTGGCGGAAGCTTCCTCCTGGCGACTACAATTCCCAGCCATCATCCAGAATTTCGTCCGTCTCTCCCATGGAAATAGCACTTTGTGGTTTTAAAATACACTCTTGCGGGACCCCGGACCCCGGGCTGGCTCCGTCGGTGGAGCGGATGACTCTTGATCTCAGGGTCGTGAGTTCGAGCCCCACGTTGGGGGTAGAGTTTACTTAATTACAAAATACTTTAGAAAGAAAAAAAAATGAAATACAGTCTTGTGTTTAGTTTCTAATGTGATCACGGAAAGGACCGCGTGGGGCAGGGGCGCACCTGTACCTGAGGCCATTAGGAGGGCCAATAAGGAGACTTCAGGGGCTTAAATGGAGGACATACCTGGAGACCACCCCCCCCCCCCACGCCCCGCCACCGGGGAAGGATTCACCTAAAGGAATCGCAGGAGAAGTCGTGCCTGCTCTGACCTGACCTGCTCACTAGGGGCCAGGGTTGCTGGTCCCCCAGAGCAAACGGACCCCTTCACCTCCGAACGTGGCCGCAGCGGCCGGACAAGCTTGGTGAAACAGTAACGCCCGCAGCCCGAGCCAACCAGCGCCGACTGAGACATGAACTCAGCGCCCACGTCACGGTCCCCACATCACAGGGGAGGACACGGGTCTGAAGCCAGACCGTAACCCTCTGGGTGGCTCCCAGGTGGAGGCAGGGGGCTCACCCTCTCACCAGCTGGCTACCGACACTCACAGTGGGCACTTGCACGGGTCAACCAAGCCCAGGTACCTGCCAGCCTCAGTTTCCCTGCTCCCACATGACATTCCCAGTGCCCGTGTTTCTTCTGAGGTCACCGGGAGTCTAGGCCCCGAGCGGGGCCCACACCCGCCCTCTCTGGGGCCATCAGAACAGCAGGCGGGGGCCTCTTCCCAAAACGGAATGGAAGCTTCCGGGTGGACTCCAAGAAGCCAGGGCGAGGGGCAGTAGGCCACCGTCGGGACCCCCTCGACACGGGCCATCCTCGCCGGGAGTCGGGAGACCACACGCTGGCCGGGAGACCCTGGCTGCGTCCCCTCCCCTCTCCCGGCCTCGGTTTTCCCACCCGAGGGGTGGGGACAGTTGCACAATCAGCCCCCGGGACGTGGAGAGGACAGAATGAGTCGACGCCCGAGAGCCCACGAGACGTGCCAGGTGCGGCAGATGTGAGGGCTCGCTCCTGCGGCGGGGGCGGTTGCCATGGTGACGGGTACTCCGTGTTCAGTGGGTAAATAGCCTCTGCCCACTGGAGCAGCTGGTCCTGTCTCACCCAGCATCCCCAAGACAGGCCCGGCCCGGAGGCGTGCACGGGCCCCCAGGCCCTCGGCGCCCTGTCACCTCTCCTTACCCCTCCTTCCCTCCGGAGCGAGCCTGGGGGCGGGCCAGGCTTCTTCGCTGTGGTCCGGAACCTTCCCCCGGGACCGGACCCCACCCGGTTTCCTGAGCACAGCTTAAAGTCAGACACACACCATCCCACACCTCTCTGTCTCCGCAGGAAGTGTTTCAGAAAGCGTCCCGGGACCGAGGGCTCACCCCGCCGCGCCCTCGAGGTGCTCGTCGCCACGCAGGCATGGGTAGAAAGAGATCGTAACCCCGGAGTGGGGTCAGGGCTGCGGCGGACGGGGCGGGGGGGTCAGACACCAGGCCCCTTGGGGCCCCTTCCAAAGAAACCTTCCAGCTCCTGAGGCTGCGGGCAATGGCCGCCTGCCAAGAGGGAGAAATTTCTCTCCTGCCATGTGCACACTCATGCTCAGCCACACCGAGGATGATCTTTCGTGGCCAAGAGCTGTGGGGGGTGGGACAAAGACCCCTGTCCACACTCAACCGGTGGTGGTGAGAAAACCTGGTTTGGTAAATCTCGCCGGGCCGGTAGCGTCACTCAGCCCGTTTCGTGGGCTCGATCACGCGCGATTCCCAGAAACGCCCCCCGCGTCCTTCTCTGTGACGGCCACCGCCTGCTGTGTGGACCCGGGGGGCCGGGCAGTGAGTGCCCAGCCTGACCCCACTCGAGGGACAGGAGGGACACCCAGACCCAGCCCTGGCGCGCCTGACACGTGGACCCCAGGGAGACGGTCCCAACACGACACGTATTACAAATGTTTATTACGAGGCTAAGATCGGAGGAACCCCTTGTGGCTCAGAAGAAGCCCAAGGACCTGGCATTAAAAGCAAAGAGAGAAAAGAAAAGGGAAGAAGAGGAGGAGGAGGAGGAATAAGAAGGGGATGTGGCTCCAAGCCCCCGTATATTTCCAGCGTGAGTGTCTTGGGGTCCTCAGCCCAGCCACCTCTCCAGGGGTGAACAGCAGGGAATGGTGATGAGCCTAAAAGGGAATTTCCCGGAGGGTGCGGTGGTTCAAGTACTCGGGCATTTCCCGCCCCTCCCCGGCCACGGACACGAGGGGGACCTGTGCCTCGACGACAGGAGTGCCTGAGGCGGCCCAGGCAAAGGTCCTGGGGTAGCACTCTGCCTGCCTCCTGGAGAACAGCGATAGCTGGGGTGGAGCTAGCAAGGGGAGGAGAGAGGGACAGGACCGGGAGCCCGAGTCGGGCCACCAAGACCCCCGCAGGCCACGGTGGGAGCCCCTGGCGGTGCTCAGGGCCACGTGACCGCGCCGTCTTGTATTTCGGCCACCCCGCTCTGACCGTGGAGAGGCTGAGCAGTGACCGGCTGCATTGGGGGTGCATTTGGAAGGTCCACGCGATAGCCATGGGACGATGCCGGTGAGGCGCCTCCCCCGGGGGGGTGGGGCGGGGATGTGGCCTCCTGAGCAGCAGACTGGGGCATCTTCTGGCCCTGGGTGCTCGTTCCCCGATGACTGGGACCCAGGCCGCAAAGCCGGCAGAAGCGAGGGTGCTCCTGGAGGCCTGATCTGCAAATCGTGTTTTAATTGCTTGGAAACGATCGGCTGTGTGGCTCCAAACCCTGGGAGACCTCATTTCCCGCCTTTGGTGGAAAACCCACTAAGTGGCTGTGACAGAAAGAAGATTACGGCTCCCGGGGCTCACGGCACCCTCCGGGGCATGGGCCGGCCCAGCCCCCAAAACCTCCAGCCCCCACCCCCCACCGCACCCCGGTTCCCGCCTCCCAGCTGGTCAGAACTTGGCCGGAGTTTCGCCCTTTCAAACGCAAGCCAGGCTGAGCGAGGCGGAGGCCCACCCACCCAGGCGGCACGTTTGTTCCCACAGACGTTGGCCGAGTGTCTACTCTGCCCCCGAGACGGTCCCGGTGGGTGACGCCGAGCAGGCCCCTGGCCTCCCGGAAACGGCGATCCGGCAGAGGAGACTGCCACGCACAGCTCTTCACCTGTCCTCCTGATCGCGGTGGGTGCCAGAAAGATAGAAGGGGCCTGGGGGGGGACAACGTGACGTGGCAGGCCAGGAGGGCTCTGGGAGGAGGCAGCAGGACGGGGCGCAGACACCCGGGGTGGACGTGGGGGGGGGCTGAGGTCAGAGCGGCCGGAAGCACCAGGTCACATGGGGCCAACGCCTGACCGTTTGCAGAGCACTGTCCCACCCATCTCCTCTTGGTGAGCCTGGGGGGAGGGCTCCGCTCTTTTTCGTTTTAATCTTTGTCATGTTTTATTTAGTTCTGAGACAGAGACAGGGCATGAGCAGGGAAGGGGCGGAGGGAGAGGGAGACACAGAATCCTCAGTGGCCTCCAGGCCCCGAGCTGTCGGCACAGAGCCCGACGCGGGGCTCGAACTCACGGACCGTGATATCGTGACCTGAGCTGAAGTCGGACGCTCGACCGACGGAGCCACCCAGGCGCCCCAGGAGGGCTCTGCATTCATGTCCACTTTACAGAGAGGGAAAACTGAGGCTCTGGGAGAGAAGGTGGCCCCCCACGAATCTCAGAGCCCAGACCCACCCGCGGGGCCAGGTCACTGTGTATCCAGCCAACCCACTGTCTCTGGGGACCTGGAAGACAGTTTCTCCTCCTTGCCCTGGACCACTTGGAGGAGGGTCGGCTCTGCCAATCCAGGGCCGGGAGAAGGCGGGCACGGTCAGCCCCTGTCCTCTCTCCCCTGGGAGGCCACAGGGAGCCCCTCACTTGCCCCCTGTGCCTGATGAGCCCCTCCCCTTGGCCTATTCCTGGCTTATCGTCCTCAAATGCTTTCAGGGCCTTTCTCCCGCACAAACAGATCCTTCTCTGAACCTTCCATGGCTCCCCATTGCCTTCCGGATAGTCTGACTGGGAGGCCCGCGAGCCCTGGCTGCTGCTGACCCCTCCCTTCGTGTCTCCCCGACCTACTCCCTTAATGCTTTCTGAACCCAGACTCCCCTCCAGGTGCACACCTGTGCCCCTGCCCTCTCCCTGGAAACCACCCCCCCCCCCCGGCCTCGTGAGCCATGGTGAGACCAGTGCCAGTGGAGCGAGGGGCCTCTCTCAGCTGCTAGAGCCTGCGTTCCCTGCCGCGTGGCCCTTCCATCCCCAAAGCCGGCGCTCTTCCCCATGTCTGATCCCTGTCTCACTTTGACAGCCCAGCCCCTGTGATGGACTCACCTGATTAGGCCAGGCCCACTGAGGATACTTTTCTCAAGGTCAAACAATCAGGGGCCTTAATCGCATCTGTGAAGCCCCTTCACCGCAGCACCTGACTAAGTGACAGAGAAGGTGCCGTATCCAGGGGGTGGGGACTTGAAGGCCACGTCGGAATTCTGCCTTCTGCATCGCCCTCTGAGGGGGCCTGACCCCCCTTCCCAGCTGACCCTGAGGAAATGAACGAAGAGAAAAGCCAACTACGCGCACCTTCCCGGCAGCACAGGACGCTCACGTCACTTGTGCATCTCCGCGGAACATGCCTATTCTCCTGTGAGGTTGGAGAGAGAGGAGTCAACACTGAGAAGCCAGGCCGTGAAGCCCCGGGCCAGCCAGAATGACCTCTGCCACCCCACGCAAGCAGTCACCACCCAAACCAAACAGAACTTTCTCCAAGCTGTGAAAAGTCCGTTCTTTCTTAGGGCATCTGGGGGGCTCAGTCAGTTGACCGTCCGACTTCAGCTCAGGTCACGATCTCGCGGTTCATGAGTTTGAGCCCCGAGTCAGGCTCTGTGCTGACGGCTCGGAGCCTGGAGCCCGCTTCGGATTCTGTGTCTCCCCCTCTCTCTCTGCCCCTCCCTCCCTTGCACTCTGTCTTTCTCTCTCAAAAATAAATAAACATTTTTTTAAAAAGTCACTTCTTTCTTAATCGTGATGTACAAAGCGGCCGTAACAGACACCACACGCTGTGGGGCTTGAACAACCCACATTTATGGTCTCACAGCTCCGGAGGCCGGAAGGCCGGGATCACGGCGTGGGCAGGGCGGTCTCCTCCCGGGGCCTCTCTCCTGGGCCTGCAGACGGCCGTCCTCCTCTGCGTCCCCACACGGTCGTCCCTCTGTGCGTGTCGGTGTCCTGACCTCCCCTTCTTAGCAGGACCTAAGTCATAGTGGATCAGGGCCACCCGGATCACCTAACTTTATCTTTCTCACCTCCGTAAAGGCCCTGTCTCCAAATACAGTCACGTTTGAGATACTGGGGGTGAGGATGTCAATGTGGAATTTAGGAGAGCACAATTCGTCGCTTCTTGGCCTTTTGGCCAAGATCAAGTGTGGAGAACACAATTCAGCCCAAAGCCCGTGACACACGTGTCCTCACGGTTATACAAGCCTGCGGGTTATAGAGATCCTACAAGGGCACACAAGTGCTCAGTTTCTATTAGCGACTGATCTCCAGGAGTTGTGAAAGAGGGACTCCCAAGCAGGCCCCAGAGAGAGGAGAGATATTCCCGTTCCAAGCAGATCGTCACAGAGGCTGAGGACCTTCCCTTGGAAAGAGGGAGAAGACGCTTTCTTTTGTCTCGTTTAGACACAAGGAGGATTCGCTGCTGACTGTATACCTTCAGCCTTGAGTCGGAGGTGACCCAGAGCACAAGCACCCACTACTCGGATTCACTACAGCAGCCCCATCAACAGGCGGGTAGGGAGACCCAGGGCCCTCGAAGGGCTGCTGGCTGTTCCCAGACGCAAAAACTTGTGTTACTGTGGTGACTTAGTCTCCTAGGGACATGCACACGAGCTACACAACGTAGAAAGTTCTACCTGGCTGACGACACACAACACGTGGTCAGAGTAAGAATGGGGGCCCTCTGAGGTCCACTGTGGCCATCGGCCATCAGCCCAACCAAACCTCATCCCGGGACCTAGTGACATCGTGACAGGTGTCACTGACGCCGGAAGACAACAGAATCCTCAAGGCAGACCGGCCAAGGAAAGTACCAAACACACAAACACAACCCGGACGCCTGTCCCCTGCCGCCCTGCACATCAGGCCACCGAAACCAGCTTCCAACGTCAAAATTCAGCCGCCGTGCACCAACCACAACCCTCGGGAGCACACGCACGCGCACAGTGGCCGCGCTTTTGCAGCGCGAGCCCCCGCCCCCCGGCCCAGAGTGGAGGCAGGTGCACCACGAGATGTACTTGCGAGGCCGTGCATCTACGCAGCGCCGCGGGAGAACTCTTGTGGCGTCCCCGCGGGGTCTCCAACAACGAAAGTTGTCCGAGAGACCGTTTACTTCCAAAGAGGTTTGCAGACCCGAGGGAAGCCAGCCTTACCAGGGAGGGTGGCTCACCAAAGAAAAAAACAGAACAGACGTTTAAAGGTAAAACCAAGACCCGGGACGACCACGCATGATGGGTTCGCCATTCAGGATGGAAAAGTAGCAATGTCCCCCCGCCCCCCGTCATTCTTATGTCTGCCAAGGTCATCGCATACCTTCCAACAGCACTGCAAAAAGTCAGCCGTAATGTCAGGCGCACCAGCAACTGGTGTGAAAGCTCACGATCTCACGTACGTGGGAGATTAGAAGGACATCGGGCGTCCTTTTCAGTCACCTGTGGTTGTCTGGCTCCATTTTCTCTCAGGGGACGAGCTGCCGCTTTTTCCGTCTCCCTGACGGTGGGATGGGACGGCCACACTCGGTCCAGCTGGAGGCGGGCACCTTGTTGGTTTTGAGTTCACGGGAGTCGAGGAAGAAAACCAGCCCCGAAAGCTGCGAGGTGCTGCGTGGAGGCAGAGGGATGTCGCGGTTTAGTCAGCAAATATTCGTTGTCTCCCAAGTTCTGGGCGCTGTCCTTGGGGCGGGGGGATAGCAGCGAGCAAACCAGTCTACCTGCTGCCCCCAGGAGCTCACGCCCCCGCGTGGGAGCCAGAGAGTAAGCCCGAGGCTACCACACGGTGTCAGGAAGGGGTGGGTGCCGGGAAGGGAGAGGGTTTGCGGGAGCTGTTTCGAACGGAGTGGATTTCACATCCCCGGGCTTCTGGCTCCTCAGGCAGCTTTGCTGACAGTCAGGGATTCCAGATGCGAGCCTTGACTTTGTAAGAGAAACTTCCGGTCACCTCTGACACGGTCTCAATTGGCAGGGCCCTTAGAGACCCTTTCCCCCAACTCTGTCATTGTCGAGGTGGGGAAGTCGAGGCCCGGAGGAGGGAAGCGATGAGCCCTTCATCACAGACTAGGATAATATATGCAGACGGGGACTCAGCCGCCCAGCCCAGGCCCACTGGAGGGAGCACCGGGCCTCTCCCCTCCGGCCGTGTCCCTGATGGGCTGGAGAATCCCCACCCCCCTCCCAGACCCAGAGTAGAAAGAGCTAAATTCTCACTTAACAGCAGGATGCTTCTGGGCCTCATTACCATGATGCAAATTAATATTTATTATGCAATTATTCATCTTTGTAATTGCTAGTATTTCAAAGGGAGCACAGAGGCTTTAATTAGAACACTTTGAATATTATTAAAATGGAGTGTCAGAATGAGCCGTGCCCCTCTCCCCGCTGTCAGCCTTGTGTCTCACTGCCTCCAGAAGGTTCTCAGAACCTGGGTCCGGGATGCTCACTCGGTTTGCGCCCATTGTTTGTATGCTGACTTCTGGAACCCTCCGGGGATATCTGAACACAAGACTCCAGTGGCCGGGGGTCAGTGAAGATTTCGGGAAGCAGAGAATCCGGGGACGGAGGGGCGGGCCCTCGGCCTGTGTCAGCAGCAAGCATCACGGGACCCCCTCACCCACCACACCACTCGCCTCCCCCGGCGGGCCCCCCCAGGGTCTCCTTCAGCCCCCTCCCTCCTACTTCTGCCCAAACAGCATTCATCGGGCTCTAATAAAGTGTCTCTTTCCCTTCTAGGTTCACAGAACACTTTCGAATACCAGACTTTTTGGTGGCGCCCTAACAGATCAGAGGGTGGGAACCAGTTTTGAAAAAGCAAGGGCGCCTGGGTGGCTCAGTCGGTGGAGCGTCCGACTTCGGCTCAGGTCGCGATCTCGCGGTTCGTGAGTTCGAGCCCCGCGTCGGGCTCTGGGACGACAGCTCGGAGCCTGGAGCCCGCTTCGGATTCTGTGTCTCCTTGTCTCTGCCCCTCCCCAGAGACACGCTCCGTCTCTCCCTCTCTCAAAAAATAAACGTTAAAAAAAACTTAAAGAGCGAGATAAGGAAAACTGAAGCCGCCCACCCAGCAGCAGCAGGAGCCCTGGCCTGCCCGCAGCCCTATCGCCGTCTGCACAGACCGTCCAGGCCCTGGTCAGGCTTCTTACACAAGTGAGTGGGTGTTTGCAGACCAGACAGGAAGCAGAGACAGGGATCAGAGAGGATGGTGAGGCCTGGGCAGGGATAGAGCAGAGGAGACGGGCTGTTAGCGGTGGGGGGAGGAGGGATAGGGAGGAGGGAGAAGGGAGGGATGGGGAGGAGGGAGGGACAGAAGAGGAGGGAGGAGGGAAGGGGAGAAGGGAAGGAGAGGGGTAGAGGTGGGGAGGAGGGATGGAGGAAGGAAGAGGAAGGAGGGATGAAGGAGGAAGGAGGAGGGATGGGAGGAGGGATGGAGGAGGGATGGGGAAGAGGGAGAAGGGAGGGATGGGGAGGAGGGAGGGACAGAGGTGGAGGGAGGAGGGATGAGGAGGAGGGAAGGAGAGGGGTAGAGGTGGGGAGGAGGGATGGAGGAGGGAAGAGGAAGGGGGGATGAAAGAGGAGGGAGGAGGGATGGGAGGAGGGATAGAGGAGGGATGGGGAAGAGGGAGAAGGGAGGGATGGGGAGGAGGGAGGGACAGAGGTGGAGGGAGGAGGGATGAGGAGGAGGGAAGGAGAAAGGTAGAGGTGGGGAGGAGGGATGGAGGAGGGATGGAGGAGGGATGGGGAAGAGCAAGAAGGGAGGGATGGGGAGGAGGGAGGGACAGAAGTGGAGGGAGGAGGGATGAGGAGGAGGGAAGGAGAGGGGTAGAGGTGGGGAGGAGGGATGGAGGAGGGAAGAGGAAGGGGGGATGAAGGAGGAGGGAGGAGGGATGGGAGGAGGGATAGAGGAGGGATGGGGAAGAGGGAGAAGGGAGGGATGGGGAGGAGGGAGGGACAGAGGTGGAGGGAGGAGGGATGAGGAGGAGGGAAGGAGAGGGGTAGAGGTGGGGAGGAGGGATGGAGGAGGGAAGAGGAAGGGGGGATGAAGGAGGAGGGAGGAGGGATGGGAGGAGGGATGGAGGAGGGATGGGGAAGAGGGAGAAGGGAGGGATGGGGAGGAGGGAGGGACAGAGGTGGAGGGAGGAGGGATGAGGAGGAGGGAAGGAGAAAGGTAGAGGTGGGGAGGAGGGATGGAGGAGGGAAGAGGAAGGGGGGATGAAGGAGGAGGGAGGAGGGATGGGAGGAGGGATGGAGGAGGGATGGGGAAGAGGGAGAAGGGAGGGATGGGGGGAGGGAGGGACAAAAGAGGAGGGAGGAGGGAGGGGTAGAGGTGGGGAGGAGGGATGGAGGAGGAGAGAGGAGGGATGGGAGGAGGGATGGAGGAGGGAAGAAGAAGGAGGGATGAAGGAGGAGGGAGGAGGGATGGGGAGGAGAGAGGGAAAGGTCAAAGACAACGCCAGGTGTCCGGCTTGGGTGGCTGAAATGGCAGCCCCGGAGGCAGGTGGCAAGCTCGGAGATGTGCAGAGGGGCCCACGGGCCTCGGCCTGGAGACACTAGGGCTGAGTGATGGATGTGGGTCACAGGAGGGTCCAAGCCACGTCTCAGATTAGATGGTTCACCGTGACAGAGATGCCAGCACCAGAGAGCCCAGGTGGCCCAGGGAGAGGCACAGGGGCTCCCCCTGAGACACACATCATGGAGAGGGGGCTAGAAGTGGCCACAGAGGAAGGGAACGTGGGACGGGAAGGGGCCTTGCAGGGAGGCGGAAGCTTCCAGCCAGCCCAGGTGCTCAAGGCCAGATGCAGAAAGTAGGGCGCCGTGCGTGGATGGGGCTCCCCATAAATGTGTTACCGTCCTCACCCCCGTGCCTGTGAATGGACCTTATTTGGAAACAGGGTCTTTGCAGCCGGTCAAGTTAGCATGAGGTCACTAGGGTGGGTCCCAGTCCAATAGGACCGTGTCCTTGTACGAGGGGGGTTTGGCCACAGAGGCAGACGCGGAGGGAAACGATGGGACGGGACACGAAGGAGTGGTCGCTGACACCAAAGCCAGGAGGAGGGAAGCGGCCCTGTGACCTCTGGCCTCCAGCCCGAGACAGTAAAGGTCTGTTCAAGCGGCCCCACCTCTGGTGCTTTGGGAGGCCCCCAGGACACCAACAGAGGGGTCAGGGACAGCGATGCTGACACGGTGGATGGAGGAGGGAGGGCCGGGGCCCCAGCGGCCGCCGGGGAGGAAGGAGGCACGTCAGACCTGCCCCTCTTCTGCAGGGAGAGTCGACAGCCACGGCGGGGGGAGAGGGGGATGGGGTGGGGGGGAGGGTGACAGGCATCGAAGCGGCCCCCGGGGGAGGAGCGCCTGCAGCCCAGGCAACAGAGCCTGTCACGTCCAAGGAACCCGGTACAGGAGGCCAGCCAAGGGGATGCTTGTTCATTTACGAGTGAACGGCCTCCAGCCGAGGCGCCCCCACCCCCAGGGAGAAGCTGAGGGGGCAGGACCCCCTGAGAGGGAAGCGGTGCTGTCCTTGGTTGCCCCCGAAGGGCGGTCCCAAGCAGGCCGGGATCCAGCATGCGGGGGGGCCGGGAGGCCGCCCTAGGTTTGAACCCCGGCTCTCACGCCGACCCGCCTGTGACCTAGGGCTGGGTGCCACCCCTCCCCTCCTGGCCTCAGTCGGCCCCATCTGCAAAATGGGCCTCAAAAACCCTTCCCCTCCTGAATCCAGGAAGCCAGCTCAAGCAGCCTTTCATGGGGCCCCCAGATCAGAAACGTCTGGGTCTCCAGCTGGCCGTACCCTGCCCCCACCCCGTCATGAAGGACCCTCCGCAGGGCCCATCATTTCTCTTGGCCACCTGAGCCAGGGACAACAGCTGGGGCAGGAAGCATCCCAAAGGCTACGTCCTTAACCCTCACAGCTGGCCGGGCAGGCCCCACCCCTGTGTTACGGGGTTCGTCGGTCACCCCCTGCCCTCTACGCCTTTGTGCCCCGGCTCCGAGCCCACCGGGTGGGCGCACCTGTGCCCCACCCCCCGGGGTTCCCGCAGATATGTCGTCTGTCACACCCAGCGCAGCGCCCTGTCACTCAGGCGGGGCCAGACAAAGGCAGGTCCCTGTTTCATCACTTTCCGATGACCCCAGGCCGGGCGGAGGCTGCCTCTGGCTTTGAGGCCCATTCAACCCACCCGTTCCTGCCCAGGCAGGGTTAACGTGCACGTATGGGCATCAGCCAAGCCCGGCCACTCACGGGACAACCCGAGGGACTCAATCCCCTCCCCCGACCGACTTCCAAAAGCCGAACTGTCCTGGCTCCCCAGAGGCCAGCAGGGGAGTCCGTGCTGGGGTTTTCGGGGGGGGACCCCCAACTGCCTGACAGATAACCTGGCCCTCACCCTGGAGGCTCCCACTTAAAGCAGATCTCCAGGCTGCCTTGAGCCGGGCGGAGATGCCCCCGTGGGGTGCTCACCGGCCTGTGTCCTGAATTGCTTCCTGAACGGACCTCTGTCCACCAGCGCTGGGTCCGAGAGCGTCACTGGGAAAGCGGGAGACAGAAGTGAGGGCAGGCTTTCCGGGCCTGCCATCTGGAAGGGAAGACACTCTGTCCCCACTCACCCGAGGGCCTTCCTAGAGCCTCAGTATCCCCACCTGTCAAATAGGGCAGGTAACGTGCCTCCCTCAGGAGACTGCAGTTGCCTCTGAGGTAAGAGAGGGTTCCAGAAGCAGCGATGGGCCTCGTGTTGATGCTTCTTGTGGTTTCTACTGGGCCAACAGCACTGAGCCCCCCCGCTTGGGCCATGCTGGATGCTGGGTGGGGTCCTAGCATTAAAAAATAAATAAAAAGGGATGCCTGGGGGACGCAGTCAGTTAAGCGTCCGACACTGGACTTCAGCTCAGGTCGTGATCTCACGGTTCATGAGTTCGAGCCCCGCATCGGGCTTAGCTCGGACGGCGTGGAGCGTGCTTGAGATTCTCTGTCCCTTCTCTCTCTGCCCCTCCCCCTTCGCGCTCTCTTTCTCTCAAAATAAATGAATAAACTCAAAAAATTTTTAAATGAATAAATAGGTGGCCCAATTAAAAAAAAAAAAAAAAAAAGGCTGTCGCAGCCCAGAAAAGCCTAAGGAGGTGTGACAGGTACATATGGCGTCCTACCCTAGTTGGGGCCCTGGGACAGGAAAGAGGCATCAGGGAAATCTACGGAAACTGGAGTAACGAGACGACTTTGCAAATCAGAATCGTTACCAAAGTGGTGCATTTATTGTCACAAAGGTACACACAGATTTAAGACGCTAACGGCAGGGGAGACAGGTGCCAGGTGTAAGGAACTCTCCTAACTATCTGTCACTTTACCGTAAGGCTGAAACTGCTCTAAAAAGTAGTCTATTTTTTTAATGTCTATTTATTCTTGAGAGAGAGACAGAGACAGAGACAGAGAGTGAGCAGGGGAGGGGCAGAGAGAGAGGGAGACACAGAATCCGCAGCGGGCTCCAGGCTCCGAGCCGTCCGCACAGAGCCCGACGCGGGGCTCGAACTCACGGACCGCGGGATCGTGACCTGAGCCGAAGTCGGACGCTCCACTGACTGAGCCCCCCAGACGCCCCAAAAGTAACGTCTGTTTTTGAAAAAACTTGTTTCAAGATACCAAATGACTACCTTACAAAAAGTTGGGGAAGCGAAATGTACTCCTGCTCTACGACCCAGCGATTCATTCCCCTGCTAAATCTATTCCCCTAAATAATGAGAACATATGCCCACCAGCAGGTGTACGTAAGAATATTCACGGCATCTTTGTTTTCCAAAGGAGCCAAAAACTGAAGGCAACCCGATGTGCGTTGGAAACGAATACGTAAGTGAGAATAAAACGAAAAAGATCACACGTGTTACGGGCTGAATGTCTGGGTGCCCCCGAAGTTCATATGCGGAAACATCACGCCCGGTGTGATGGCGTCTGGAGGTGGGGCCTTTGGGAGGTAATTAGGTTTAGATGGGGTCCCGAGGATGGGGCCCCAGGCTGGGACGAGTGCCCTTCGGAGAAGAGAAGGGGGGCACACGGTGCGAGGTGGCAGTCCGCAGCCCCGGGAGGCAATGCTCACCAGAACCCCACCAGGCGGCCCCCCAATCTTGGCCTTGAGCCTCCAGAATACATGTCTGCTGTGCAAGCCCCCCCACTCAGCGTTTTGTCAGCTGAGACGACCGTGTTGGCCAAGGTTTTCCAGTAGGAGGTTATACACATATCGCGTACATGGCTCACGTGATACATGAGGACGAACTGGCCCGTCTGACGATGAAGGCAGAGAAGTCCCACGATCTGTGACGGGGGACCCAAGAAAGCCAGTATCGTGCAGTCCCAGGCCAAGCCCAAAAGCCCAAGACCCAGGAACACGAATGTCCCAGGGCAGAGAAAATGGATGTCCCGACTCAGGCAGAGAGAGGGAGAGAGAATTTACCCTTCCTCTGCTTTTTTGTTCTATTTGGGCCCTTGGGGGGCTGGATGACGCCCACCTGTTCCGGGGAGGGCACTCTTCTTTACTCGGTGCACCTAGCCAATGCTGCTCTCCGCCCTCACAGAAGCACCCGGAAAGAATGTTTTACCAGCCATCTGGGCCTCCCTTCGCCCAGTCAAGGTGACACGGGGATTTGGCCAGCCCAGCCCAGCAGGAAAAATGGCAAAGCCAAGCACCAACCCAGACGTTTGGTCTGCAGCCAAGGCTTCAACGGTGACTACCCCACGCTCACTTTCCGAAGAAGGTTCTGGAAACCCGGCTCCAACCTCCCCAGGGCGCTTCAAGCTGCTCTCGGACAGCGCTCTGTTGACACCTTGCGTGAGATGATGTCCCGCTGCGGGCGGTCCTGTGCGTTGTAGGATGACCACAGCATCTCTGGCCTCTATGTGGGAATGCCTGGAGCCGTCCCCCCACCCAACCGTGACACCCAGAGACGTCCCAGGCATCGTCAAGCGTCTCCTGGGAGCAAGAGCGGCAGCCTGAGCCCCGCTGCCGCTGGGAGAGCTGGCACGTAGCCGGGAGTCGTGCCAAAGAGGGTTAATAATTAAAGCAACGCTAATAAATGCAACAGTGACAGTGACTATACAAACGACAATAATTTCGACAACCACAGCTATGACACGGGTAATCGCGGCGGCGATAATAGGAACACACGCAATCCTGGGAGACAGCAGTGGCGACATTAAACAGCATGATGTGGACACGAGCCGTGGAATGACCTAACTGCGGCGGAGACAGCAGAGGCTCCGGTGTCCCACTGCCCAAAGTACCACTCCGTGTCCCGTTCCTTTGTCAAGGCCACCCCTCTAATGTCCCAGGGTAAAGACCCCATGGGGCGTCTCCACGCACGCCCGAGACGCTGGGACGGAGAATGAAGACGGCACACAGGAAGCCGCTGGAAGTGTCTGGGGACGCGGGCCACCATCCCACACGGCCTTGACCACGAGCGAGAACACAACGCAGGCGGGGCCGTGAGGGGCGCCCGGGCCAGGCCGGGAGGGGACTCGGAGACCTGGTCCTTGGCTGGTGGCCTCCCTGACACACAGCCTTCTCCACACCTGTGCCTTGGAGGGCAAGGGGGGTGGGGGTCTCTCCTTCAGACCCCCAGCCTCCCGCTCCCCGGGACGGCCCCACATCCCCCGGGTGTCACGTCGAATCCTCCAGTGGCCCCGTGCACACTGCGCCCGAGTCCCCACCCCAGGCCGGCACGGCGGCCTCCAGAAGGATGCATCGAGGTCCCTGCAGGGAGTGCAGACGAGGCGGCCCAGGTGGGCTGAAAGTGGAGAAAGGCCGCCAGATGTCAGGCGGGGCCTGTCCCTGAGTGCAGAAGTAGGGGGGGCCACAGCCCCAGAGCGCACGGGGCCCGATTCCCCAGCCCGCCCACCGGCAGGGCCCCCACCCTTCCTCCTGGGCCGGGACACGGGGAGGAGGAAAGAGTGAGCGAGAAGGGTTGTGACCTCTGGTTCTGGAATCCTCCCCCCATCCTCCCACCTGGGAAACAGAACCCAGGACGGGGACCTGGACGACGGTTCAGATGTGGGAAGGGGGAGGCAACCTTGCCCCCAGCCCAGTCCACACGGCCACTTCCTGTTCCACAGGCCCCTCCCCCAGACCTCTGCACGCCCCTCCCACTTCCGGCCCCGCCTCCCTGCTCTACCTGCAGGCGCAAGCGCGCGCGCACACACACACACACACACACACACACACACACACCGCGTGCACACGCCGCAAACACACGCACACGCGTACCACGCACGCACCATGCTGAGACGCCGACACAGCCCCGCTTTCACACACGCCCCCGCCCCAGATGCACACAGACACGGTGCACGCACACACACGCCCTCGCCCCAGGCTTGCGGGTGCAACAGACACGAGGCGCCATCGCGGGTGCGCACGCAGCCCCAGGGAGGCCCAGAAAGAGCTCCCGCCTTAGGCATGGTGGCGAACGCCTCCGACCCGTCCTGGGGACCCGGCGTCTGCGTCCTCCCGTGGCTAAACACGGGCCGGTGGTCCAGCTGCCCCGGGACCCTTCCCTGCCTGCTCCGTCGTGTCCAGGGGGAGGAGACGCAGCCCGGGATGCGTGTCCCGCACACGGGTGTGGGGCACAAGTGGGTTTGGGGTTCCGATTACCTGGGGCTGGAAAGGGGCCGCGGCACCAGAGAGGAGGGGGCTCCGTGTGGGAGAGGGGGAAGGATGCAGGGGGAGGGGGGCCGAGGAGGGCCACTCTCCGGAAGGTTTCCAAGGGGCGGGGGGCTCCGCAGGCCTCACGGGCTGGTGCCCCTTCAAGGCGGCGTGCCCACGAGGCTGGCTAAACGTTGGAATCCAGCGGCCTTCTAAGCAGAGGGGCCCGTGAGGGCGTCTGTGTGTCAGCCTCTAGGGTGAGCGTGTGGGGTCGGTCTGCGTGCAGCTGGGCGTCCCGAGTGGGGCGCAGTGGGGCAGGGGAGAGGACCGGGTAGAGGGCAGGACGGGGCGCGGCGCTCAAGGGAACCCGCTTCTCCAGACGCTCGTCATTCACGAGCCTGACGACGTCGATAAACGCCGAACGGCGGGTAGCAGGCGGGACTCGGCTCCCTGTCCCCGGCCTGACCCGGGGTGGCGCCCGGTGACCCCGGACGGCTCCAGTGACAGCACACCGTGCCTGCTGCTGCCCACGCGCCCTCCGCCCGTTTGCGTGGTTGCTAGGAGGTTTCCGTGGCAACCGATAAGGGCTGAGGGAAGCCTGGCACCTTCACACATCCCCCTGCGCTGGTGGGCGCTGGGCCCCCGCGGCCCCTCCGGGGATTGGCCACCCGCGTGGGGCCGGGGGAGGGGGCGGCTGGACCCCCGCAGACCCGGCAGAAGCCGACACGTCGGGGGACACAGGCCGACCAGGAGCAGACTGAGCTGAGGAATGGGGCGGGGGGCCCGGCGGCTGGGGCATAGAGCCCCCCGGAGACAACACCTGCTGCCCTGAGGGGTCGCCCTGCGTCAGCTCAGCCAGCCATTCCCGTGGCCTTGTGACCGCGCGGCTGATTTTCCCTCGGGCCACAGATGAGGAAAGCCGGGCCGTGAGGGTGAGCTCGGTTCCAAGCTGAGCCGCGGGGTTTGTCACCCGTGTGCCCGGCACCCCCTATCCTGACCGCTCGTCCTCCAGGGCTGTGTTCTGACGGCCTCCATCTGAGACCAGGATCACCCAGGCTCAGAGAGGCCAAGGGTCTGATCCCAGGTCACACAGCACAACAGGGATGGCCAAACAGGAGGGGACCGGGGCGGGGGGGGGGGGGGGGGCTGTCTGGGCGCAGCCAAAACACCAGGTCCTGGGATGCAGTCCAGCCGGGGGAGCCGCAGCCCAGGGGACACGCTGGCGTAGACGGGGACCATGGAAAGTGGTGTAATCAGACACCTAGGAAATGGAGCCGGGGGCTGCATGGGACTGGGCGGACACAGCTGGGCCTATCCTCAGTCCCTGGGGTGAAGGCAATGACCCCATGCTCCCCAGGGGCTGGGGCGAAGGCCCTGCCCCCCAGTTCTCTCCAGGGCTGGGAGGAAGGCGGTGTCCCCACTGCTCCCCCTGTGGTCACAGGGCAGGCAAAGAGGGCTTGCACTCTGTCACGCAAGGAAACGGAGGCCCAGAGACGCCAAGAGACCGGCTCAGGCCACCCAGCTTCTGAGTGGCGGAACCAGCCCCCCACACGGCTCTCCCACCTCCTGGCCCTCCGCGGTTCCACTGGCGCCCTTGAAATTCACCCTGACAGTCTGAGCACACGCCCTACTGCCCTGCCAGGCCGTCCGGGGACACCCCACCCGGGACACACTCCTGTGAATGGGGAAGGACGAGCAGCCGTCACCTGTGCCTTGGGCAGTGGGAACTCTGAGCTCAAGGGCAGGGGCACCAGGGAGTCAGTGGAGGCAGGAGCAGGGCGGACCCCACGGCCCCGCCCCTGAGCCGGGGTGGCCCCGCCCCATCCCACAGCCCCCCACCGCCTGCGCCCCCCTCCCACAGTCCCCGTCTGGAGAGGAAGAGCACAGGACGAGCAAGAGGCAAAGAAAAGCCCGGGAGATGGACAGCCGGGTGTCAGGGCAGAGCCCCCCCCTACTTCCCACTCCCCTGCCTGCAGGTGGGCCCCCCCCCCAGGCTTCTGCTCCCTCCAAGGAGGCAGCGTTGCCACGGCGACCACCATCACCTGGCAACTGAGCCTCGTCCTCCCGGGCACCTGCCGTCTCTCCTCTGGCTCTGGGAAGGGACGTGTGTCCAGAAGCCCCCTTGTCTCAGAAAGCCCACCTGCGGGGACAAGACAGGGAGACTGGGGCGGGAGGGGACGGGCGGAGACCCAGCTGGGAGAATCAGAGGTGGAACCCTCTCCTGCAAGGCTTTCATTTTTGTCAAAATTGGGAACAGCAGCTTTGATTTATGGGCTCATAAACGTAACATTGTAAAGAAATGTTTTTCAAACAATACAAGAAACTATACAAACGCAGGTTAAGACTCCCCATATCTCCTCTTCGGTGACATCATGGGGCCATCCGTCTCTAGGTGCCGGACCGGGAGGAAACAGTGGACGTGGTTTTAACAAGGGTCACCCACCGCACGGCTCGCCCCGTGTCCCCGCTTAGCACCGCTTGTGGACATGTGTCCGGGTCAGCGACTCCGCTCTCTCACCTCGGCCGCTGCCCGGGTGTGACTCACTGAGTGTGCCCAGAACTCTTGCTCAGGATGAAGCCCGGGCACTGGGCTCCCGAGATCCGAGACCTGGGGCCTGAGTGGGGCTCACAGGCCGCCGGGGGAGGGAGAGCGGTGACCGGCACACCCACGGCCCAAAGCGAGGAAGGAACAGTCCGGGCTCCCCGAGAGAAGGGGCGGCCTTCATGGGGCGGGGCTGAAAGGGAGGAGCGGGCACGCTCCGCCCACAAACCAGAGCAGGCTTCCTGGAGGAGGCCCTTTTTTGGAGGAGATCGGAAACACGCATGGGAATATGGAAGTGAAGGCAGAGGGAGGGACTGGGTGCGGCAAGGGCCCAGGCACCCTGACCTGCCTGCTGGGGGAAGGCTGGAGGCAGGGACTCCCAGGGGCCTGGGATGGGAAGACGGGAGGAAGCAGGGAGAAGGGGAGGCAGAACAGGAGAAACGGAGGGGGGGGGCAGGGGCAGGGGTGGGGGGGGGGAGACGGAGAAGGAGAAGGGGAGCAGCCCGCCTGGCTGAGTGCTGACGAATGCCAGGTTCACTCCACACTTAAACCACCACCCCCGTGGGCACCGTGCTCTCCCCATTTTCCAGGGCAGCGAACTGAGGGTCCGAGGCATTCAGCAAGACTTCCCAAAGACAACGGCCAGTGAGTGATGGCATCCCGGGAGAACCCTCTCTGACTTCAGTCCCCAGAGCCCACTTCAGGCACTAGCTCGGGTCTCCCCCGGCCTCTCCCACCACTGCTGCTCTCGGAAATGCGTCCACTGAGGCCCCTGGCGTGCCAGATCCCTCTGGGCTGAGTGTGCCTGCAGCCTGGGACTCTCCTAGGGACGTCTGGTTGGTGCCCGGGCCCGTGCCCGGGACCCACACCGTAGTGTGGGCCTGTCCTACAGAGCCTTTGGCCGGGAGGCGGCTTTCCAGGCCCAGAGAGGGTCAGGCTCTTGGGGGGCAAGGCCCGATCTCCTCCTGGGAGAAGCCGTGCCCCCCCACCCTCTGGGCGTGGAGGGGGCAGGTCTGGATGGGACGCCCTCGGCCTGTGCTGCCCCCACGGTGAGAAGGCCCCCCCCACCCCGAACCAGGACAGCTCAGAAGTGCACTTGGACGTGGGCCTCGAGCCCCACCTTGCATGAAGGCCACCGTTCCTTCTTATCCCCCCCAACACACACACGGGCAGGACCAGAGAGACATGTGAACCCCACTCACGGGCTCCCTAGGGAGTCGTCTCTTCCCCACCCCCCCCCGAGTCTCCGGTCGGGCCTGCAGCTCCCCATTTGATCCAAGGAATCGTTCAGGAGGGAACCTTTCTGTTCCAGGCCACAGAGGCCTTTCCTCCCCACCCACCCCCCCAGGGTGAGGGGGCTGCCCACATCGCCGCCCACCCTCTCCCCGTCCCCGCCGCAAAATGGGGCTTCAGACTGGCAGGGAACAAGCCTCCTGAAGGAGAAGCCGGGGGCAGGCAGTGGGCATACCTCTGCCAGCCGTGGTTGGCCCCTCACACCTTCCTCATCCTCTGAGCGTCTCCCCAGGGCCAGGGGCACCGGAACCGGACCCACTCCTGCCTGGGGAGGGGGGGGCGCCCAATCAGAGAGCCACAGCCTGGAGTGCTCAGGCTGGAGAAGGGGAGCCTAGGAGGGCTTCCAGGAGGAGGCGGTGTGTTAGCAACAACCAGGGGCCAAAGAGAAGGAGGGTGGTAATATCCCAAATGCGGATTCCCTAAACAGGCCTCTGTGCCAGCCCTGGCTGGTGGGGGACCTGAGGCCACTCGCAGACCCTCGGGGTGGGGAGGGGACTCCAGAGAAGGGGCTCGGGGTCAGGGGAGGGGGGAGCTGCCCTCGCCGTTGGGGATGAGAAACACTGAAAGACAAATAGGTCAGTCGGGACAGAGGCCCCACACCTCAGGCCAGGCCGGGCCTCACCAGGAGGAGCACGGGCCGGACGCTGGGCCGGGTTCCTGGGTCCTCAGGCCAGCTCTGTCCTCACTGCAGTGGTTTGAGTGTCCAAATCCTAAACCCCAGAGCCTGTGAACGAGCCTTTGTTTGGAGAAAGCGTGTTGCATGCTGGGTTATCTGGTGGGGCCTAAATCCCTTGACAAGTGTCCTTGTAAGAGGCGGAGACCCAGAGCAGAGGCCGCGTGCGGACGGGAGCAGACACCCGAGACGCGGGAGGAAAGCCCGCATCGCCCGAGCCACCCAGAGCTGGAGGGGACAGGAAGGATCCACGCCTGGAGTCTCAAGGGACAGCGTGGCCCTGCCCACCCCCTGATCCTGGACTTCAGGCCTCCCGGGTGTGAGAGAAAGAATTTCTATCGTTTGAAACCTCCCGGTGTGGGGCAATCGGTCGCGGCAGCCCCGGGACACAGACACGCGGAGCCTGGGTGATGGTAGGGCCTCTGTGCGGTCCGAGCCCGGCTCCTGCCCACGCTGCGCCCCCGGGGAGGGTGGGAAGGTGGCCAGTGGGTGCAGAAGGCAGGAGGGTGTGCGAAGCAAGCCCGGGAGTGGGACAGGAGGGCCCGCCCCCACCGCCAGACCCCTCCCACACAGCCCCCACCAGGGCTCACGCCCAACGGCACCCCAGCTCGTCTCCAGGCGTCGCCCAGAAGGCCGGCCCTGGGAACCCACAAATGAGCAGGGCTCCATGCCTCCCAGGGCCCTTTCAGGCCTGTCCCACCCGGGGAAACTGCAGAGAGAGTGGGGGGCGCAGGGAGAGCAGGGGCCCCAGCGGGATGTGGGGGCCCTGAAGGCGCCGCCGTCCCCAGACCCCCGTAGCGCCCGCGGGCGGCTGCCACCTGGAGCCTGGTGCCCGGGCTCCCGGCATCGCGAATGGGGCTGCGGCGCCCCCTGCTGGCCGCAGTGACCTTCACAAGGCAGCCCGGGCGGGAACCGGGGCGCAGTAGAGCCCGCAGGCGGGACGGGCCGACACTCGGGCCCCCGCAGCCCAGCCGGGAAATCTGTTGGCGGGGGTTCCGGGCCGGCAGCGTTCTCGGCGTGAAGGGAGGAAGTCGTTAGCGTCTGTTTGAGGAAGGCCGCACGGTTTCTCCCTGCTGTTGTTTGTCTAACATCTGCCTGCGGGCATCTGGCCAGCCTTGTGTCCTGCCTGGAGTCCTTCCCACTCCTGCAGGGAGACCAGGGCCCCCGCCCCGGGGACAGCAGCCCGAGGCCACACAGCTACTGGGTCCGAACCCGGCCTGGGACTCTGGGGGCGGGGCCCCACGCTCCTAAAGCCCAGAGCTTGCTCTCACGCTTTGCTGTCACCAACTTTAAATGTAACCGTTTTGAGCAAGGGCCCCTCAATTTCACTTTGCACTGGGCCTTGGGAGTCGCGTCCTGCCCTTGAGCTGGTGGATGCCGCCCTCCCCCCCGGGGCTGCTGGATGAGCTGGGCCCGGCCCTGTAATGCCCGTGGTCCCCACAGGGGCAGCTGTCCCCGCTGGTCCCCCTCCACGCGCCTGAGCTCCAGGACAACGTCGGAGCGCCTGGACGCCTTCCCTGGCTGCCAGGCTAAGCTAGACACCTCCTCTAGGCTCGCTCACCCCGCGGGCCTCTGTCCCATTGGGATCTGAGCTGGCGTCCCAGTGCCATGGTGTTCTGGCTCCCCGCGCAAAGCCAGGCACACAGCAGGAAGGCTTTACTGATGCACTGACCGGTGAACTGTCCGGGACCCTGAGAGGGTGCAGGTCTGGGTGCTCTAGCTCCGGCCCCGAAGGGCCCTACGCCCAGGCCCCGGTCCTGAGGAGCCCCCGGGATGGGTGGTCAGCCCTCCAGTCCCCGAGGCCGGAAGCCCCGACGTGGGATCTGTGGAGCTCGGCTGCCATCTGGTGGCCGATGGGGAGAAGGCGGCACACCAACCTGGGGAGGCGGAAGGGTGGGGCCCAGCAATGTAGATGGAAACTGGGACATCGGGTGGGTGGGGACGGGGCGCCAGGGCAGAGACGGCCATGCCACCCTCCCCGCACCACTCTCCAAGTAGCTGTTCGCGCTGTGGATGAGGAACGGAGGGGAAGGGAACGAGGCCATGCAGCTGGTGAGTGGCAGGGACCCCGGGGCCCCAGCTGGGCCTCCAAGAGCCAAAACTCCTCCCAGAGTCCCCCAAGCCACAGCCAGACGACCCCTCCTCAGGTTGCCCTCCAGAGGCTGTCGGGCATTGGACCCCAGCATCGCTTGGGTCCTTCCCCCAAGCGGACCGTCCTCACCCTCTGTCCAGGGCTTGCAAACTCAGCTTCCAATCCCCTTTTCCGCCAGGAGCCTACGCTGTGTAGACGGCCTAGAGCCAGTATAGGCTGAGTGGGCTCCCAGGGAAGCCCACTGGTGCCCGGGAGCTGGGGGGTGGTCTTCAGAAGCGGCAGTGGATCTCTGGTCCCACCTCTTCAACGTGCAGGTGGCGAATGAGGTAAGGAGGGGCGGCGGGCAGAGGGAACGGTGCTTCAGAGGGGCCTTTTGCCTTCAGACCCAGATTCTAATCACGGCCTGGCCCCCTTTCTGTGCTGAGACCGAACAACCCCATCCACCTGCTTGTGCCTCCGTTCAGCCTGTCGGACAGTGGGGAGGTTCCCACCTCTTGGATCAAACAAGATAATGTTTACACGGCGTTTCGCAGAGGCTTGGCCTCAGAAACCAGCCCCCCAGACCCCGGCCCCGCTGAGCACCTAGGCTGCGTCTGGCTATGCAGCAGCCCGTTGGGGGACAGGGCGATGATTAGCATCTTCTCTGCTCCCAGAGGCGCCCAAGTTAATGCCCCCCAGGGCAAGGGCTTGGAGGTGAGGGGGAGGTAAGGAAGTCCCTGAGCACAGCACTACAACCCGCCTGCCCTCAACAGCCTTCAGGGGCAGCCCCACCGTGACCCCTGCTTTGGGCTCCCCAGTCCTGCTGAGGATTTTCGGGACCACCCAGGAAGCCCAACCCGGGGCTCATTCTCTCGTCACTTCCGTGTCACTTCCCAACTGGCCCAGGGCCACAGAGACCATTCATCTCCTCTCCAGGGCCTCGCAGAGGCGAAAGCTCACCTCCGTGATCAGCCACAATAAAGGGCCGACCAGCCGGAGGTCGCCTTGACATCCCTCAGCAGATAGACGGGCAAATGAACCGTTGCATCCGGACAACTATTTGGCAACAAGAGACGTGAGCTACCAAGCCACGAAAAGCCACGGAGGGACCTGAAACGCACGATGTGAAGGCAAAGTCTGAAAAGGCCACAAGCTGCATGAGTGCAACCCTATGACATCTGGAGGAGGCAGAACTAGGGAGACAGTAAGGAGACCCGTGGTTCCCGGGGGAGGGGAGGAAGGAGGAGTTTTAGGGCAGCGGGGACACTCCCAACAGTGGGTACGTGTCCCTGTACATTTATTTGTCCAGACCCATAGGATGTGCAACACCAAGAAGGGAGTGTAACGTCGACTGTGGAATCTACGCGACAACGTGTCCACGCAGGCTCACAAAATTGGAACAGATGCCCCAGTGGTGGGGGGTGTGGACAACGGGGGGGGGGGCCGTGCATGGCGGCCGCAGGTATGTGGGAAATCTCTGTACTTTCTAACTCAGTTTGGCTGTGGACGCGAAACTGCTCTAAAGAGTAAAGTCTATTGCTTTAAAATATTTGTTTAGGCATGAGGTTAAGAAGTGTAATCAAGCAGAGATTACAGGAGCGGGGGCCGGGGGGGTCTTTGCGAGGTTGGGGTCTGTCCGAGTGGAGAGTGGCGGGCACAGGTATCAGCCTACTCCTGATACAGCCGAATGGTGTTGGTGGGCACAGCAAAGGTCTGGGTATCCAAGCACCTGGTGGTGAGCCAACGGTCATTTCGTGCCGAGGAGTTTGCTCACCTGAGTGAGCAGTTGCTCAGATAAATGGATTTTCTGGAAGCTTCTGAAACAATAAAGTGCTTTGCAACACTATTTCCCTGGACAAGAAATTTCTAGAATGCCCAAGTCACAATAATGTCTCAGTTCTCCGTCCGATGAGCCGTGTGCTTGCGGGCAGTTTGGTCTCAGGTCCTAGGGGGAAGGCACAGGGACCGACCGGCAAGGGTCAAGCTGAGGTCCCAAGAGCAGAACTCACAGGGGGTGGGGGGGTCACTGTACGAGGCCTCAGTGTTCCCATCTGCAGCGTGGAGCTCACGCCTGCATAGATGCACAAGGCCCTTCCAGCTCTAGTGGGTGGGTCTGCTTAAAGCTAGGCTCCAAGGGACTGGGAAAATGCCCATCTGAGGCCCTCATGGAAAGGGGGGAGGTCCAGGAAAGGAGAGGCAGGGCTAGGAAGTGGGGGCTGGGTATGCGGAAGAGGTGACCCCCTCCTTCTCGACACAGCTAAGCAGCCCCAGGCCCTGACTTTTCTGCCCACCCCAACCCCATGGCTCCCTGTCCCTCAGCCACCCCCAATTCCTACTTCCTCTCCTTGCGTCTCCTTGAACCTGACCCACCCCTGCAAATCCATTCTCCACACTGAGGTCAGTCTAAGGGAAACCCGAGTCTGACCCTGTCACTGACCTGCTCAAGACTCTCCCATGGCTCCCCATTGCTCTCCACATGAAGGCCTTCCACCCCACCAAAATCCTAGCTGCCCGTTTTGCAGAAGTCGATCCCTAAATTCATATGGAAAAGCAAGCCTGGCCCCACAGCCTCTCCTGCTTTGCCTCCCACTCAAACCCCCAAGGCATATCCTCCACCCCACCAGAAAGTCCAAGAAGCCACATCCCAGCCTTGCTGGACACCCTCATCACAGCACTCATTACCTAGTGTTGAGGTTTTCCCTATCTGCTTCCGTCTCTCCCATCCCACTGTGAATTCCCCAAAGTCAAAGACCAGACTGGCTACCCCTGTGTCCATAGCACTCAGTAGGGGCTCCAGAGAGCAGGAATCAGACAAGGAGCAGTGATGGGTGGAAGGGTGGATGGATGGATGGATGGACCCATGGGTAGATGAGTGGATGGGTGGTTAGAAGGGTGGATGGAGGGATGGGTGAATGGAGGGATGGATGGATAGAAGCATGGATGGATGGATGGATGGATGGATGGATGGACCCATGGGTAGATGAGTGGATGGGTGAATAGAAGGGTGGATGGAGGGATGGGTGAATGGAGGGATGGATGGATAGAAGCATGGATGGATGGATGGACCCATGGGTAGATGAGCAGATGGGTGAATAGAAGGGTGGATGGAGGGATGGATGAATGGAGGGATGGATGGAAGGAAGGAAGGATGGATGGATGGATGGATGGACCCATGGGTAGATGAGTGGATGGGTGGGTAGAAGGGTGGATGGAGGGAGGGATGGATGGATGGGTTTTCAGCAGCCTAGAAAGTTCTTCCAGTGACAGTTTTGGGACAAGGGAATTCAATTCACTCCTGTATCTTCTCTCTCTTTTCTGGCTCCAATGGCTCCAGGTTGGACAAGGGTGTTGGGAAGGGACGGTCAGGCCAGATGAGCTACATGAAGGAGGGGAAGAGTCAGCACCACTCTTTGCCCTGGATTTCACAGCCCGACCAAGGCTCCCTTGCTAGGGGCACAAGCAGTGAGAACAGGACCCATGAGAGCATCCTCAGAGCAGACAGGCCAACCTGCTCTAAGACAAATGGTGCCAAGGGGCTGGGCTGGGGAGGGCCTGGGCCCGCCCTCTCTGCTAAGCCAGGGGCAGACAACGACCCGGAGAGGAGGAGAGAAGACAGACACACTGCCGAGTGGGCTTATCAGGCCGGATCCTCCTGGATACTTAACATCCCCTCTGCACGGGTGCAGGTGCATACACACAAAGGCCCCCCCACCGCCGTCCGGCCGCAAGGCACCCTGGCTGCTTCAAACCACAGACCAGCCACCCCCCTCTGCTCCCAGAGTAGACCTCACCCCCACCTTCTGCAGTCGATGTGAGATGATAGGAAGTAGGTGGTGGTCTCTACCCCTGGTTCCTGGCACAGAACTCCTGAAGCCGTTGTAAATTCCTAAGGGATAAAAGCACTCGTTCTGGGTGGACCCCTGGGTAGGGTTGGCCACCAGGAAGACCACGCCACGGTTAGGGGCCTGGAATTTTCGGCCCCTCCCCCACCCTCCAGAGAGGGGCTAGGGGCTGGAAATGGAGTTAAGGACTGATGGCGCCTCCATGAGGAGGCCTCCATGGAACCCCAATAGTAGAGGCTTTGGAGAGCTTCCGGGATGGTGAACGCATCCATGTACCGGGAGGGTGGTGCACCCCAATTCTACAGGGGCAGGAGCTCGTGCACCGGGGACCCTCCCTGACCTCGCTGTATGTACCTCTTTACCTGGCTGTTCTGTCCATCTGTGTCCTTAGCATAGCCTTCAATAAACTGGTAAACGGAAGTAAGTGCTTCCCTGAGTTCCGTGCGCTGTTCCAGCACGTGACCAAATCCAAGGGGGACGAGGTCATGGCAACCTCCCGTTTGTAGCCAAGTCGAGACAGAAGTTGGGGGTACCCTGGGGACCTCCTGCTTGCCACCGGCACCTGAAGTGGGGGGCAGTCTTGTGGGACTGAGCCCTTCACCTGTGACGTCTGATGCTGCCTCCAGGGAGGTGGTGTCAGAATCGAGTGAGACTGTAGGACGCCCAGCTGAGGTCACCAAATCGCGTGATGGGGTGCGATGGGGGGGAACCCACACATCCGGGGTCAGAAGCCTTGTGAATGTTGTAATCGCTCGTGAGTAAAGGAGGGACGCCGGAGGAAGGCTGTGGGAGAGGTCAGGTTCATCGTGTCCATTTCACAGAAAGGCTAACAGAGGCCCCACAAACCGAGTGGCTCAGTCAGGAGCCAGGATCCCTTGACGGGAACTGCCAATCACTCACCTACAAAATCCAAGAATCCCTTCGAGGGGAGCCCTGCAGCTGTCAGCATCCACCTGGATGTGCCCCTGGGGACCCACCCGTGGTGCCAAAGCTCATCTTCATTTGCTCCCGGGGCTCGTCCTGCAGAGGCTCCTACTGTGCGCGTGGCGCTGCGTCCTGCGATGAAGATACGACAAGCAGCCAAACCGAGGGCTCGTGGCGCCGGACGCCTTCAGCGCGTGAAGGTCACTCCTTCCCACCGAGACGAGGCCTGGAGGCAAAGGTAGCCGATGCCACCAAGGGTGGCACCTGCCATCGAGGGGTGGGGAGGGCTGCCCGCAGGAGATGCTTCTTCATGGGAAACTGGAAGTAACAAAGAGGTATCCGGCTAAGGGGGAACACACAGCGCGAACAGCAGGTGCTGGAACCTTGCAGTGCCTGAGGACAGGGAAAGCAGGCGATGAGACCGAACCCGAGGGCTGGAGATTAAGGTCTTAGCATCCGAGCCACATTGAAGACCCCAGAAGGCACACGCTCTGAGGGTCGGCTTTGGAGGAATCCCGGTGCTTTCTTCTAAACTTCGAGGTGACCAGGGTCTAAGGGCGAAATAGAAATTGTCTGCGATCCGCTCACCTGTCCCACCCAGGCCCCTAAGCTTCGGCAGCAGGATCTGGGAGCCAGAGAGGCTGGTGGTGTGAACGGAGCGGCCCAGGGGGGAAGTTGGGGCCCCGGGGGGCAGGGAAGGAAGAGTCTCAGGCTCCTGGGGGAGACGCAGACCCCGAGCGTGACCAGGAGACCATTGCAGAACGTCAGCTGCGGGTCGTGACTCCGTCCTCAGCATGGGGCTTGGGCCGGAGGCCGCGGCGTCCTTAACTTGCTTCTCGCTAATTTTGGACACAACGCAGGACCTGGTTCTTTTCATCCCCTGGGTGGCCGCCCTCGGTCCACGGAGTAACACGCTCGCTCCGATCCTCCCACTATTGGAGCAACACACGCTCGTTACCAGACGTTGGGAAACGCTAACTCGGAAAACCAGGAAGGACAGCAACTTCCCGGACGGTAGGGGTGCAGCGCTCGCCCCTGATGGCCCGTCCTTCCTCACCCGGGCGTCCCAGGGGGGGCTCTAAACTTCATCTGTTGGCCTCGGCGTTTCCCCACGTCCTTGAAGACGCGTTGCGGAGGGAGGAGGCCTCACCAGTTCACCGTCCACTGGTCCACTTTCGTGGGGCACTCGTGTGGCTACAAATAACGCCCCGAGGAACAGCGTGAAGGGCTTCCAGACCGGGAATTACCGGGGCAGCTCACTTCCTGAACCGCACGGCGGACTGGGCCTCCAGCCAGCGCGAAGTTCGCCTTCCCCCCGCTTCCAGAGGGCCACTCCCCTGCCCCCGCAACCTCCCCACCCCCCACCCCACCCCCAGTCCAGAGGGGTCTGTCGTCACCGGTGCCGTTGCGGATCTGAAGCTGGGAGGCGGCCTGCCCTGCCCCAGCGCTGGCCCTCTGACCCCCTCGAGGATGAGGTTTGCCCGAGGGCCTCTCGTCGGTTCCCCGGAGCCTGGCTGGGGCTGAGGCTGGGAGGCTGGGAGGCCTGCTTGCCTGAGAAGCCCGCAGAGCCGGGTCCGTGGCCTTGGCCAGCGGCTTCCTAACCTGTAAATGGAGACGACGGGGGGGGGGGGGGGGGGGGGGTCACGAGAGAACGCATGGACGGCAGGCACCAGCAGGGACGGGCCCCTGCACGATCTCCTCTTACAGCCCATCCCCCCGGGCTGGCCCGATTCAGGGGGCCGGGCTGTTCCCTGGTCCGGGGCCGCTCCGGCCTCTTCCCAGAACAGCAGCGGATCAAATGCACTGGGCTCCTGGACTTCGTCAGCGACTTATTTATTTCCCTGTGCCTGGCAGGAGTTTCCATGTAACTAGAGCAGCCTTTTTCAAATCATATGTTCCCTCCACCGGCCACGCGGTTTGGAGGCTGGGGAGAGAAGGGGGTGTGCCAAGATCCTCATGTCTCAGAACCTCGTCCTATTTCGGAGGCCCAGGGCCCCATCGAGGGGCCGCCGAGCTCTTCGGATGGGCAGAGGCCAGAGAGCCCCGCCAGCTCCGGGAGGCCAAGCACTGTGGCCCCGGAGCCAGGCCCCAGCTCAGGGGAGGCTTGGGTCGCCCATCTGTCTGCTCACTCCCACACTCAGTCCCTGGCCCCGTGTCCCTGGTGTCCTCGGTGTTGGAGCCCGGCCGGGGGTGGGGCGGGGGCTGGGGACTGACAAATAAATCAGACAAAACCCTCTCGCCAAGTTACCGTCGGGCTCTGGAGGAGAGATGGGTGCCAGAAACCTGTAATTACATGCACAGAGTTGTTGAAAATATATTTTCTGAGCGTTTGTTATGGGTCACAAACTGAGCTCAGAGGTTCCCGTTATGAGAATTCCGTGAGCTGGGACTGAGTCCGTCCTGGGCCCTTGCTGGCTGAGCCAGACAGAAGTCCTTCCACCCAGGGCCACACCGGAGCCGCCAGCAGGAGCCCAGGGCGAACGCGGGACCCCTCCGGCTCGGCCGATGTCTCACGGGACCCGCAAGGAGGCCAGGGCGCTCCAGGGCTTCCGTCAGGGCCACAGACAAAGGTCCCTTGGGCCCCTGGAGCAGGGTCACGCCTGTCCTGGGGGAGCCCCTGCAGCAGAAGGGCAGGAAGCAGCCGTGGGAAGCCGGGGGCGGGGGCAGCGGTCACCTCCATGGCCCAGCGTCTGTGGGAGCCAGGGCGGGGATGCCGCTGCTACAGGGAACAGCTGGGGCTAAGGTCCAGCCAGGCTCCAGGGCCAGACGATGCCCACTGGCGGGGGCTGCCCCATCCCGTACCTGCTCCAGCCCAATGCCACAGTGAGGTGCTGGCTGGCAGGCCCGGAGGCAGGGAGCGCCTCTCAGATGTGGCCCGAACTGCGGCCGTTCCTGGAGGGTGAGGTGGAGATTGCGGGGCAGAGGGTGGAGGGACAAAGAGGCAACCGCACCCCAGAAACACCGAGACCAGCTTTTCAAGGCAACGGAGCGAGAAGCGGCAGGATCTCATTCCTCGCCGACTTCCCTGTGTCCATCTTCCTGATTTAACCGTGTTCCAAACCGAGGCACCCCCACTCCCTAGGTGGACGGTCCCGGTGACCAGGTGACGCAGCAGAGAGAAAGACGAGGGAGGTAGACGAGAAAGATCTTTCTCCAGCCTGAACCCCACAATGAGAGCTCGGGCAACGGCTGCAAGTAGTGAGCCCGGCGTCTCTAGGAGCAATCAAACTGCCCCTGGATGCTCGGAGGCCAAGAAGCCAGGAAAGGAGTCTATAAGGGGATGGGGATTATAACAAGGCGCCAAAGAGGCCTCCTTGGTGCCGCTTCCAAGGTTCAGAGCCACCCGAGGCTTCTGGACAGACCAGAGAGTGCCCAGGAGCCCCCAGGGCGCTGGACAGCAGCAGTAAAAGGCTGAGCACCGCCCCACGCCAGGCGCTATGCCGGACAGGAGTCCTTCTCTGCCCGTCTCAACACTTGCAAAGCACTGATTACCCTTCCACTTAAGAGATGAGGAAGCCGAGGGTCAGGGACGTGAATGACCCCCCAGGATCGCACAGCTCCCTGGGGCAGAGCCAGGACGCGGACCCAGATCTGGCTGAGCCCTGCCCTCCGGTGGTTCCCGCATGGAGGAGTCGTTAGGGAGCACCGGGCCCATGCTGGTCCCTGGCGGGACGCAGCAACTTGGAAAGCGGAACAGGGGAACGCCTGCCCGCCTGCCCGCACTCCAGGCCGCCTGCTCACCTGGCCTCCACGCGAGCATTTCACACGTTTGCCTGGGTCGCTTATGACCTGACATCTCGTTTCCGGGACAAACTTTGACCAAAGCATCGCTTGGATTTCTCCCCCTCCTTCTTCAGTGGCGAGCCACAGCCACTGACCCCAGGCCCAGGGGAAGGGCCAGGGGTTTCCAAGCAGCGGAGGCGAGTCCTGGGACCGCGGCCACAGAGGGGAGACGGTGATACAGAAGGCTGAGCAGCCAATTTGTCCCAACCGATACCTGTAGAGCAGGCCGCCGAACAGCTTCCAAACGTGCATTTCAAGGCCACGGGGAACGTTCACCAACACAGAGCAGCTCCCGGGCCACGAAACGAGTCTGGATACGCTTACCAAAACCATGCAGAGAATTCCTCTCTCATTGACTCAGAATAACGAAACAACCTAGGAAAGGTCCGAATGTTTGGAAATTTAAAAAAACACACAGTGAAAGCAGCCTGTGAGTCAAAGAAGAAATTCAGGGGAGGCGAGAAAATATTTTCAACGGAATGGAAATGAAAATACGTGTCAAAATCTGTGGGAAGCAGCTAACACAGGGCTTAGAGGGAATTTTATGGTTTTCAGTGTGTATATATATATATACATGTATATATATGTATGTATTTTTTAAAGGTTTTGTTTTTTAAGTCTATTTATTTATTGTGTGTGTGTGTGGGTGTGGGGGGGAGAGAGAGAGAGAGAGAGAGAGAGAGAGAGAGAGAGAGAGAAAACATGTGAGCAGGGGAGGGGCAGAGAGAGAGAGAGAGAGGGAAAGAGAGAATCCCAAGCAGGCTCCAGGCTCTCAGCACAGATCCCATCACGGGGCTCGATCCCATGAACTGTGACATCATGACCTGAGCAGAGACCAAGAGTTGGATGCTTAACCACCTGAGTCACCCAGGCACCCCAAGATTTTGTTTTTAAGTTGTCTCTACACCCAGCATGGGGCTCGCACCTACAACCCTGAGATGAACACCACACGATCCATCGACTGAAGCAGCCAAGTGCCCCTCGGTGTTTATATTTTTTAAAAAAACAAAGGTTTAAAGCCAGTAATCTAAAGAAGCTAGAGAACAGGGCGCCTGGGTGGCTCAGTGGGTTAAGCGTCCAACTTCGGCTCAGGTCATGATCTCGCGGTTTGTGGGTTCGAGCCCCACGTCGGGCTCTGTGTTGACAGCTTGGAGCCTGGAGCCTGCTTCAGATTCCATGTCTCCTCTCTCTACCCCTCCCCGCCTCAAAAATAAATAAACATTAAAAAAAAAGAAGCCACCCCAACACTTAGTGGCTTAAAACAATGATTAAAAATAATAGAATCTAGAGAGCAAATTAAACTCACTGTAAGTAGGAGACTAGAAATAAAGATGAGAGAAAATTAATGAAATGGAAAATAAACAATAGAGAAAATTGTAGAAGACAAAATAGCAGCCCCCCAGAGACATCCATACCTTGATCCCCGGAATCTGGGAATGTGTAAGGGGAATCAAGGTCACGGCTTAAATTAAGCCTGCTGAAACAGAGAGATTATCCTGGACTATTCCAGTGGGCCCCGTGTAATCAATCACAAGGGTCCCTAAAGGTGGAACAAGGAGGCAGAGGTTCCGAGGGATGAGATCAGAGCAGGGCTGAGCCCCCCATCCCGGGCTCTGAAGAGGGAGGCAGGGGTGCAAGCCAAGGAGTGCGGGCTGCCTCTAGAGGCTGGAAGAGACCGGGAGGGACTCTCCCCGGGAGCCTCCAGAAAGGAAGACAGCCCTGCAGACACCTTCATTTTAGCCCCGTGAGACCCACGTCAGACTTCTGACCTTCAGGACCATAAGGTGATACATGGGTGTCGCTGGGCCCTAAGTCATTCCGCTACAGCGGCAACAGGAAATGGATACAAAAATCAACAAAGTCAATCATTGGTTCTTTGAAAAGATTAATAAAATAGCCAAAGCCTGGGTGAGACTGATCAAGGAAAAGAAAAAGAAACACACACGCATACAAATTAGCAATACTAGGAAAGTAGAAACGTGATTACAGACCCCGACCTACATTAAAGGATCGTAGGGGAAAGTCGCAAAAAACTTCATGTCGACACATCCGATGGCTCGTGTGAATCAGACAAACTCCTTGAAAGCCATAACTTACCAAAGCTGGCCCAAGAAGAACACAGAAAATGTCAAGACCCTCATACCTATTTTAAATAGAATTTGTAATTCAAGCTTCCCTTCCTCAAGGGAAACTTGGGCCTTGTTGGCCTCACCGGCGAACTATCTCAAATATTTAAGGAAGAAACAACACGATTATTACAGAAACCCTTCAGACACCAGAGGAGGAAGGAACACGTCGCAGATTGTTCTAACGGGGTAGAGCCATCTTGATACTGAAACTTGACAAGGACGTCACACGAGAGCGAGAGAGCGAGAGAGGGGGAGAGCGAGAGAGGAGATTACACTACAGACCACTATCATTCTTGAACGTGGATGCAAACCCTCACCACAATTATAAGCCCAGCAAAATACACAAAGAATAACGAAGCGTGACAAAGTGGGCTCTTTTCCAGGAATGCGAGGTTGATTTAATATTCAAAATCAATCAGTGCGATTCACTTCATTACCAGAATAAAGGATTTTCTTAAAACGGTGTCATTTCAATGGATGTGAAAAAAAAGTGACCAAATTCATTCATGATAATTTTCAGCCACCTAAGAATACGAGGGAACATCACCGACTGGAAAAAGAAACTACGAGAAAACCTATAGCCAAGGGCTCAGGGAATGGTGAGAGCCTGGAAGCTTTTTCCCGGGGGGGGGGGGGGGGGGGGCGGGAAGGAGGTCCCAGCCCGTCTCTAAGTGCCAGTGTCACCATCATCCGTGCAGAAAACCCCAGGGAATCTACAGAGTGTTCACCAGGCCCGGCCTCACGGAGGGGGAGATGGTCCCAGCATTGAATGGGGCGCTCAGGAAGGCTGAACTTGGGGAGAAGGCTGCAGGGGCTGCTTCTGCCCAGAAGGCCACCGAGGATGCTGAGTTATTTTAAGGCCAATTGGGCCAGGGTTTCTGTGGTGGCCAGGCTTGTTCTGTTTGGGAAATCAGAAGGCGGCAATTGAAGACAGCTCCTTGGCAGGACCTCTGGGCTCTGCTAATCCTGCTCCCTGGCCTCAGATGCTTGGGCCGAGGGCAGGGGGCCCACTGCCAGGTTCTCAGGGTAGGCGCTGGAGGGGCAGGGGGACAGGGGCTGGCTGTGTGGAGGGCTTCGGCCCAGATCCCTTTCATCCCCAAGTTGCACTCCGCCCCCCGCCACCCCGGGGTAGGGGAGGGACCGTTGTTCAGCCAGAGCCATTCCCACCGGGAGGGGTGAGTGAGTGGGTCTCCAGAAGGAGAATCGGGCCCACGTGGCTGGCAGGCCGGGTCCTGCCGAGTTCACCCTGTCAGGCGCCCCTGCCTTGCCTCAGTGCCTGGATCTGAACCCAAGACCCTCACAGGCAGGCACCAGGCCTGGGGTACTTACCGGGAACCTCCACGCTCAAGGGCACTGGCCTGGGGGGTGAGCACTGGTCCCGGAGTCCCCAGCTGAGGTCTGCCCTCTGTAGGAAACTGCCACTGAACTCCCAGGAAGAGAGGGGTATCTCCCCCTCCAGCTCCCCAGGGCCCTTTCTGGGCTCCCAGTATCATAGCCCTTGTCACACCAGTGGCAAATTGGTTTCAGAGTCCGGGTCCCCTGCCCCCGGAGCTGCCCAGGGCTCCCATCTGCAGCCCAGCCCCAAATGTAAAGCCTAGCATAGATGAGGCCCATGGAAAACATGGAAAATGGTCCTCAGATTGAACCAGACTCACCCCCCCCCCCCCGCCCCGGGCCAGTGGGCCAGCAGGCCACCCAGCGCCTAAGACAGAGGGACGCCTGGGTTTCAACTGGGACAAGGGCCCAGAGCAGATGAATCTTAATGCTGGAGCCAGAACCAGAGGGAGAGTCAGGCAGCCACCCGCTCTCGGCCAGAGCCCCCACCCCTCCAGCCCAGCCCGGCAATTCTGCCCACTGGCCGCGCTGGGTCACCTCCCCCAGCCGGCCACCAGGGCCCTGTCACCACAGGAGTATCCGTGGCAGACGGTCTCCCTTTCAGCTGGCACTGCCACCAGCCGGGCTCGAACCTCCCACCTCCCCTCCAGCTCTCTCGCCCTCAGTCTGAGGGTCTGCAGGAGGACTTTGGTGACCCAGGACCATCCCTCCATCTGAAGATCCTTAATCACATCTGCCAAGTGTCTTTTGTCCTGCAAGGTAATAGACTCTCTGGGGATTAGGACGTGGACATTGCGGGGAGAGGGGGGTGCCAGGGAGAGCCACCCCAACAGCGTGGGCATTCAGTAAGGGGGTTAGAAAGGACTTATGGGGTGTTGGGGGAGTGCTGAGGGATGTGGGGGGCCTGAGGAGGCGGGGGTCTGCTCTGGACCGGCCGCTGGCAGGAAGGGGGGTTCTGGGTAACCCTCACCCACAGGGAAGGGAGCCTGGTCCTGCCCGGAGCCGGGGCTGGTGAAGCAGCCGGGCTCCTGCAGCCGGGCCAGGGAGGTTTGGTCCTTCTGTGGCCTGAACGATGTTCATGCGGTCGTCCGTGTTCAGTGATGACCCAGGGGTCTTGTCTTCGTCTTGATGATCCGTTAGCGGCCTTGTTGGATGCTGATATTCCGTGTAAGTGTCTATGTTCCACGGGAGGACAAGCTGTTTGCTCTGAAGAGGGAGGGTTCTCCAGAGAAAGGGAAGGGCTCGAATGTTCAGGAATTTTCCCGAACGCACCGCATGCTGGGATGGGGGGCTCCGGGGTGGACACGACGGATGGGCCAAGCTCTGCACTGAGGCCCCCCCAGGTCCCCTGGACTTCCTGTGGGGGTCAGGGGCCAGGCAGTCTGGGTGGACTGGAATCCTGGGTGGATGGGGCCGGAGGACATTCCCAAGACGAGAGGTTCAAGGTTGGATCATACCAAGGAGGTAACCTCTTGGTACCAGCTTGTGGAGGTGGGCTCCATTCAGACAGTGCCCTCCTGAAGGGAGCTGACGCTTCCAGAGTCCAAAGGAAGAGTCTGGAACCTCCTAAGAGAGACACAGCCAAGGACAACGTTCCCGCCAACCCACCCGGCCCTGGCCTGGGGCCAGCGTGGAGGCCTCAAGGCCTTCCCAGCTCCCACAGCCTCCTCTCACGCCACCTGTCACTCCTGGGCGCAACACCCACGTGTGGCACACAGGTGCGACGTCCAGGGGCAACAGCCGTGTATAAATCCCAGGTGTGGCACACGGGCAAGGCGCGCCCTTATCGGAATAGCTCTCGGGTGCCAACTCTGTGCAGAGCTCTGCAGGGCACCTGCATCACTTGTAAGACGTTCGCTGAGCACCTGCTGTGGCTCCAGCCCTGTGCTGCGCCCTGAGGACCCAGCGCCCCTGCTCCGTCATTAACAGGTGCTTGCCGGGGGCGGGGGTGCGGAGGGACCCACACATCCAGTGCCATCCACCGGAGCCTCTGAGACAAGGGGTCAAGTCCAAGAAGCCAAGGTGCCGAAGGGGAGCTGCTGTTGTGTCATCGCTACTCAGAAACCCGTATTTTCCCTTCGCGTCACCAAATGCGGCCCGGAGCCCACCTTCTTGATCTGGAATAACAGCTGGGGTCCCCTGGGTAGGCGAGGCTGGGAGTCACATTTGTTGTGCTTTTTCCGTTATTAGTTATCTTATGTATATATTTTTTGGTAACTTTTTAAGCACCCTACGGGAGGAAAATGAATCCTGGAACACCGGCCAATGTCCCAGGAGCCCCCGGACGGCAGCCCGGGAGTTAGGGGAGCAGGGCGCAGCTGAGCTGCAGGAGACCAGCTTCCAAACCTGGCCTTGCTGTATAAACTAGCCTCCTGTGGCCCCTCTAACAAGTGGCCACACACTTTCGGGCTTTAAACAAATCATTCTCTCGCGGTTCTGGAGGCCGGAAGTGGGCAGGGCGGCATTCTTTCTGGAGGCTCAAAGAGAATCTGTCTCGTTACTTTCTTCCAGCTTCTAGAGACCACCTGCATTCCGTGGCTTGTGGCCTCCGCCCCCCTCGAAGCCACAGGCGTGCCACCTCCTTACCCCCCTCTGTCTCTGTCCCTCCGTGCCACTCTTTTCTTACTCTGGCCCTCCCGCCTCCTTCTGAGAAGGATCCTTGTGATGTCAAGGGCGCCCGCTGGATAATTCAGGGCCATCCCTCCATCTGAAGATCCCTTCATCACATCTGCAAAGCGCCTTTTACCCTGCAAGGTAATAGACTCACAGACTCTGGGGATTAGGACGTGGACATTGGGGGGGGGGAGGGCGTGTGGGTTACCAGCCGGCACACGGTGTGACACTGGGTAAGTCACTGCACATCGCTGGCCTCTGTCTCTCTGTCTGCCCTGACTGGGTGGGGGTCTGCAAGGATTCTCCCCCCCCCCCCCCCACGCACACACAGAGGCCTGAGTCCGCGGGTTTGCACCCTGTCCCACAACAGAGACTCACCCATCAGAGCACTAAATTCCGCACAGGGCTATAGATTTGCAAAGAGCAAGGGCTTGTAAAACATCTTTCAACGACTCCATCAACAATGAATAAGTAAGTAAGAACACAAACTTGTGAAATCAGCAAGCGTGACCATCCCCATTGTGGAGACAGGAGCCTGAAGCTCAGAGCGGAGAGGTCATTCGACCAGGGACTGAGTCTTGGTCTCCTGGGTGCAGGAGCTGTGCCCTTCGGCTCCGGGACGGTCCAGGCACACAGTGGGCGGGGGCACAGTGGGCGAGGGCCTCGTCTGCTCACTTAGAGAAGAAAGGAAGGAAATAGAAGGTCAACCGGCTGCTGTGGCAGGGACAGGGGCCTCACCTGAGCCTCCTGGTGGTTTCCCACAGCCTCACGTGACCCTCGGAACATCTCTGTCTCTCTCTCTCTCTCACACACACACACACACACACACACACACACACACGAGGTCGCTGGGGTTTCCTGCCAGGCCCCAGGGGACACACTCAGCTCTCACTGAGTTGCTGAGAGAGGCAGAGGGGCATCCTGGGAGCACAGCCACGGCCATGCTCTCCAGGGGCTCCAGGGGTCAGCTTCATTGTCACTGTTTACCCCCCGTCCTAGACCCCTGGGGGGGAGAAGAGCTCAAACCCCCAAACAGCCAGACATAGGGGCTTTAAAACAAAGGGTCTTGGGGGGCACCTGAGTGGCTCAATCGGTTAAGCGTCCGACTTCGGCTCAGGTCAGGATCTCATAGTTCCTGAGTTCGAGCCCTGCGTCGGGCTCTGTGCCGACAGCTGGGAGCCCGGAGCCTGCTTCGGATTCTGCGTCTCCCTCTGTCTGCCCCTCCCCTGCTCGTGCTCTGTCTCTCTCTGTCTCAAAAATAAATAAAACATTAAAAAAATTGTTTTTAATTAAACAGAGGGTCTTGGGTTCAAATACGGGCTCTGTCCTTTCTCAGTGCGTGGTCTCGGGCGTTTTTCAAACAATTTTTTTCATGTTTATTTTTGAGAGACAGAGAGACCAACGTGTAATGACACGTATCTACCATCGTAAGTGCCACAGGTGTGACCCAAATAAGGGACGCGCTGAAGGGACTGTTTACAGAGGCGTGGGCAGGTTCAGGGGCACCCAGAGGCTGTGACTGCAGGAAGCTACTCCCATCCGTGGAGCTGGAAGAAAAAAAAAGAGGAGGCGGTGTTTCACACGGAAGCCCGCGGGACCTACAGCTGTGGTGGGGCCTCCCGGCCAGAGTGACGGTCACAGGGGGCACAGCCAGTGCCTGCGACGCAGCACATGGGCAGTGGGAATCTGATCCCCAGCTGCTGCTTCCATTAGTCAGCCCCAACCGGCTGGGTTGCCGGTCCATCGGGGTGGGCGCAGAACCCCGCGGTGAACGGCTCTGGGGAGAAAAGTGACAAGCGATCAGTAGTGTTCATTATGGGGCCACTCGTCAACACCTCATTGGCACCTTCAAAGTACCTAACCACTGGGGACGCTTTGGGGGAAGAGAAGAGACAAGTCCCCTCTCTCAGGGAATTCACATCCTCGCGGACAAACTCAACCGTAAAGAAATAACCAATGATAGAATATAACTCCAAGTGCAAACATTAGGAAGAAAACCAAAGCAGGGTGAGGGAACAAAAAAGAAGGGGCAGCTGTTTGAGAGAGGCCAGAGAACATGCTGGAAATTCCCAGGACACACTCACTGCATGCACGTGCTCCAGCTGGTGCCTCTGTCCAGATGCCCTCTCCACCTTCTGGACGCCCTGGCCCGCCACCCACGCAGAGTTTCTTGTCCCTGGACCCTGGAAAAGCCCATCAGTACACTCCCTCTCCTGGCCTCCACTCACCAGGAAGGCCTGCTGGCTCACCTCTCCCATTTTTTGAGAAATGTTTATTGATTGATTGATTGATTGATTGATTTTGAGAGAGAGAGAACAAGCAGGAGACCATCAGAGAGAGTGGGAGACAGAATCCCAAGCCCACTCTGGCCTCGAACTCACGAACTGCGAGGCCACAACCTGAGCCGAAATCAAGAGTCAGCTGCTCAACCGACTGAACCCCTCCCCAGGTGCCCCCCAACCTGTCCCAGTTTAACGAGGGCAGGTAGCTTAGCTTCAAACAAGCACCATCTGGGGAGCCTGGGGGGCTCAGTTGGTTAAGCATCCGACTTGGGCTCAGGTCACCGTCTCACGGTTGGGGAGCTCGAGCCCGGCTTTGGGATTCTCTCTCTGGCTCTTGTGGGATTCTCTCTCTGCCCACTGCTCGCTCGTGCTCGCTCTCTCTCTCTCAAAAATTAAAAAATGAAGCGTATTAAAAACAAGCACAATCATGGGAGAGAAAGGGAGGCTTTCGTCCTGATTACAGACAGAAATATTTGCGTAGTTGCATTTCAAAACTCAAAAGCCATCACTGCACCTTAAAACACAGAAGGACCAGTAACCACGTGGGGAGGCCCCAGCCTTGCACCCTGCTCTGATGGTTCATCCTGCCGGAGAAGTGCTAGCCACCCTCACCCCTGTCCCCCTCCCTCTCCCACCAACACAGTGTCACAAAGGAGAGGAGGTGGACCTTTGTAAACAAACGAAGGGTGAAAAGACCCCCCTTCGTCTGTCCTCTGGGCTTTGGCGCCTGGGCCGCTGGATGTTTCAATCAGAACAGCACTTCTCAAACTTCCCCCGAGCTTGGGAATCACCTGCGGAGCTTGTCCACACCCTGCTTTTAGGCCCCAGCCCTGGATCCTCTAAGTCTGGGGTGGGGCCTGAGAAGGTGCATTGCTCACACGTGACCCCCACGGAGCAGGTGGGGCCACCCTTGGAGAACCAGAGCCCCGGGGAGCGCAGGTGCTGCAACCGCATTTGTCAGCCCCCCGTCCCTGCCCCCTCGGCCAGCCGGCAGACCCCGAGCCCCAGGGCAGGGACTTGGATCTGAGTGTCTGGGTTTTCCGCCCGGTCCGCAGCGCCGCGCGCAGGCCTGGGCTCGAGGAGAGGGCGCTCGGCGGGCGTTTAGGGACCGCCGAGGGGTGGGTTCCTGGGTGGCCGGAGCGCCCCATCCGCGGCCGGGCACCGCCTACAGCCCGCGCAGCGCACCGGGGTGGGGGGGTCCGCGGAGGGCGCCCCGGCCCTCCCCACCCCACCCCCGGCTCCCAGCTGGGGCGAACCCCTGCCACCAACCCACCCCCCCACCCCCCACCAGCGGCCTCGGGGCGCCTCCTCCCGCGGGTCTCCCGGCAGCGGCCGGCCCGGGCGGCGGTGGCCGTGACCGCGTCCGGCGCCCCTGCGCGCGCCGGGAGGCGGGGCGGGGCGGGGCCTCCGCGGCCCCCTCCCCCGGCCCGGGCTCCAGCTCTGCGCGGAGGCAGCGGCGGCGGCGGCGGCGGCGCGGGGACCAAGGTGAGCGGCGGCGGCGGGTCCCGGAGGCCCCGCGGGGGGAGGGGCCCGGGGGGTTCCGGGGGGGGGGTGGCCCGCGCGCCCCTGCGGGTGGCCGGGGCCGGCGGCGCGGTGTGTGTGTGTGTGTGTGTGCGCGCGCGCGTCACGCCGGGTGCGGGGACAGGGGATGGGACAGGGGTTGGGCGGCCCCCGGCAGGGGGCTCCAGCCTCACCCACTACCGGTACCCCCGGACCTCCCCGCTCCTCTCTCGGGGTCTCTCCCCCTCGCCGCTACCCCCCCCCACCTCGCCCCGTCCCGCCCCGCCCCCTTCTCGTCTCTATCTCTGACTTTCTCTCGGTCTCTGTGGGTGGGTCTCTGCGCATCCGTCCAGCTGGGCGTCCAGCTGCCTTGTTTCCTGGTCTTCCTTCCCCAACGCTGCCCCCGCCCCACGCCAGCCCTTCCCCTCCCTTTCAAGTGCCCCCCTTAATAGAGCAAACAAAGATGATAAAGGGAGGGAGGCACCTCCTTTCCCAGCCCTGTCCTGTTTCAGCGTGGGGCCCCACCCCTCTGGCCTCTGGCCTGGGCCTCCCGCCACCTTCCTGAGGGGAACTGGCCCTGCAGAGCGGGGGGGGGGGGTCGGGAAGTAGACACATCTGAGGGCAGAGACCCCGGGGCGGGAGCACATAGGGGAGCCCCCCTCCAGTCCCGTGAGAGACAGCACACGGGGCAGACCTGCCTGGCTCTGAGTCTGGGCCTCTGGCAAAATCAGACTGTGCCCTGGACCCTGTTCACAGGAGCAGGGCCTGACGCTTTCTAAGATTGTTTCCAATGGAGCCAAGGTAGGGGAGAACTGGCTGCTTGGGCAGAGTCCCTGGCGCCTGGGGGGGGGGGGGGGGATCACGGGGTGTGGTGATGGCCCTGCCGGGCCAGGCCACTTCCTGTGGGTGGCCTCCATTGCCCCACCCGAGCCGTGGGGCCGGCAGGATGCGTGGAGTGGCCATTGCTGTGCAGGTGATCCGTGATGCTTTTGGAGAAAGCCTGGCTGTGCCGGAGTTTCCCCGGGATCCCAAACACCACTCCCTGGACTGCATCTGGAGGGGGCGGGGGGGCTCCCTGTGGCCCTCAGACCTCCTCCTGCACCAGGCCCAGCCTGAGAACCCTTCCTGGAGGGGTAAGCTAGGGGCTCTGGGACCACCAGGTTGTCCCCTTCAGCGACAGTGCTTGATAACACGCCAGTTCCTGGGCTCTCGTCCTGACCTCTGATGGGGGCACCAGGAATCCATAGCTCACAACTCATCCCCTCCCCCGCCCTGCACACATACAAGTGTGAACACCGCTGCGTGGTGGCTTTGGACGAGGGCACGTAGTTCCCTCTGGCCGGTAGGCAGTGGGGGGGACCCAAGAGCAACGCAACCCAAGGGCGTGGTCTCGCTGTGTCCCTGAGCAAGGCACTCCCCCTCTCTGGGGCCAAGTCCCCATCAGTCCGCAGGTTATGGCCTCCCAAGGGTCCTTCCTGCCAAATGGTCTGGGATTCTGAGCTGCTTGCTGAAACTGGGGGGGCAGAGGGGGGGCTCTGGAGTCAGGCAGACCTGGGTCGGCACCCCAGGGCCACCGCTGGCTGTCTGTGTGGCCCTACCCAAGTCACTGCCTCTCAGGGCCTCCGTTTTTCCATCGGAAAACTGGAAATCATAATATTGCCCAGTGCTTACAGGTGGTCAGGGATGCCAAAGAGGCATAATGCCTGATACGTCACAAGCCCACCATGAACATGGCCCACGTCGTGAGAGGGGGTGGCACTCTCTGTGTTTCGGCGAGTTTAACTATCTGGTGATGGGGAGATTCGCATGGACTTAATTTCTCATAAGCAGGGAAAGCGGCCTGTGCGGAAACATTTGTTAGCTGGTGGATTTTTCTGTTTCTAATGGATGGATTAAAAGGCCTGGGGATGGTCGAGCGGAATTGTCTGGGCAGAGTCAGGCAGCGTTTTACGGGGTCCGACTGGGCTGCTGGTGCCTGATCTCTCTCGACGCAGGCCCTGGGAGATAACACCCGGGTCCCCCGGGGGACTCCCGGCAGAGCCAGGAGGGGCTGGGGTGAGGAGAAGGAAGGAGAAAGACTGGGGCCCTCTCCACGTGCCCCGAGTGCTGGGCGTTCACAGACATGCTGGGCATCTTCTGGGACATCTGTGAGGAGAGCGGGCTCCCAAGATACCCATAGAGGGGCAGAAAAAGTCATTCATTCATTCATTCATTCATTCATTCACTCGCTTACTCCCACCGGCCTTCTCCAGGCCTGGCAGATGGCAAGGGGGTCCCCACTAAGGCAAAGAGACCCACACAGAAAGGGGGAGGCCACCGGCGCCATCTGGATGGGGAGCTCTAGGGTCAGACTGTGGTGTCACTGGTCCTCAGGGTCACACAGCAGGATCAGGATGCCCTGCTTCAGGACTCACCCTGAAGCACGGTGGCCCAGGGCTGCCTGCGGAGGAAGGCCAGCCATCCCCCAAGTCAGAGTCGGGAGATACACATTTCGACTCTTGGACTGCTTTGACGACGTGGGCTTAGTGGAACAAGGAGGTGACTTCCTGGTGACACTATAACCCTCTTTTTGCCTTTTAACCACATCCCTCTTACAGGTCTCAACACTGAATCTCAAGGGGGGAGCACACAGCGGGATGGGGACTTTGAGGTCTGTGAGCACAGTTCTGGTGACTCAGGGATCCCTCAGTCTCGGACGCAGCTCTGGGGGGCTGGGAGGAGGAGCCAGCCAGGGCCAGAGAGGGGCTGCAAAGGCCGGGGACCCCAGAGTCAGGCCCACCTGCTGCAAATTCTGGTGGCACCATTTAATAGCTGTGTGGCCACGGGAAACCTGCCTCGCGTCTCTGAGCTTCAGTTCTGCCATTTGCATGATGTAGGTTGGCATAAACTGTTTAGGTGATTACAACCACGGGCTCCTCTGGAGCCAGGCTGCTTGGGTTCGAGTCCCGGCCCCACCCCTCCCGGCTGGGTGACATTGGTGAGTCACTAAACCTCCGTCTGCCTTCGTTTCTTGGGGACAGTTGTGGCACTCACCGCAGGGGGTTGTTGCAAGGACCTTGTGACTTCGTGTAGGGCCCTGAGAGGGGACGGTGCCCTGTGCCAGTGCTGAAGAGTGCTGTCATACAGCGACAGCATCTCACCGTGACCGCGAGCGCTCAGGTGCCATGGAGTCACTGTCAGCGTCGGTGTTGATGTCGGTGTTGATGGCCGCCTCTGGGTCGCGGGAGGACTCGATGCCTGGCACAGGGAAACCTTCGGCTGACGCTTGTGCCCATCTGTACCCTCCGGGCCAGCAGTGAGGACAGAGGTGGAATTCACTGTCGCGTCGCCACTGACCGTCTACACACAGGGGCAGGTGGGGGTGGGGACGCCGGGGCCAGGTCCCTTCTGAAAGGACGATCAGGAAAATGCATGCAGCTCCTTTCAACACTGAATATTGCTCTCCTCAGTTCTGACCCCAGGGCGTGGGCTTCTGTCTGGAAAGAAAGGGGGGGGCTGCTGTTTCCTGAGCACCTACTATGTGCCGGGTCCTGCGCACAGACCTCCCCAGGCACCACCCCATTCACTCCTTCCAGCCAGCCCAGAAGGTGATCGTGGTCATCCCCAATTAACAGATAGGCAAACTGAGGCTCAGAGAGGCCAAGTGGTTGCCGAGAGACCAAGGAGGGCAGCAAGGAGGGAGGGGCGGGGCTCAAACCTAGGGTCTCTGGCCGGTGGTGTGCCTGCCCCCTGTTCACCCCATCCCGCTACCTGCCTGAAGGTGAGAGACTGTCATCGAGGCACCTCGCCATCAGGAGCTACCACAGTGGGGCTCCTCTGACCCCAGCAGAAGTCTTGCTCATTTTCCGGAAGGTTCTTAAGGCTTTGCTTTCTGGGCCATCAGCTGAACTGGTTAAGGACCTTCTGTGTGTTGCCAAAGCAGTTTCTCCAGCAAAACCGGCCTGCCTGGAGCCCAGAAGAGAGCCCGGGAGGAAAGACCGTGGGGAGGGAGGACCCAGGCTGGGAGGGTGGCCCCCGTTCAGCACCAGAAGACCCACATTCTGGTTCTGGTTCTACCACAGACCCTTTGAGTCTGAGGGGTTATTCTCTGTGCCTCGCTTTTCAAATCTGTGAAATGGAAATTTTGATTCCCACCCTGCTTGGTTCCCGGGAAGGGATTGGGGGGGGGGGGGGGAGTAAGGTAAAGCTACGAACTAATAACAGTCAACACACAGGCAGCCCTTGAGATGCGCTTGGAAGACAGCTTGCAAATTTACATATTTGCCCTCATTTCACCCTCCGAGGCCATCGTATGAGCCCATTGTACAGATGGGGAAGGCGAGGCACAGAGAGGTCAGTCTCTGGTCTAAGGTCACACAGCTGGTCAAGCCTTTGGGTCTGAGTGAGATGGACTGAAAGCCAACCAGTGAGGCCACTTATTGATGATAGGCATGATGCCCCTGCTTGGTTATCTCCTGTGACAGGGAGCTCACTACCTTAAGAGACCCCCCCCCAGGATTATCGGTCTCAGACATCAGTAGGTGGCGGGTGATCCTTGGGACGGTAGACTCAGCGTGGAGAGGGAAGGCTGGGAGAAGACCCCGAGCTTGGCTTTGGCCATGCTGGGTTAGGGGTGCCGGGAGGCCCAAGGATGGAGAGACGGGGAGCTGTGGCTTCCGCTCTGTTATGAAATGGGGGTAAGAACCGCACGGCACAGGGCTACTGGGGACATAAACGGGGGGGTGTGATGTCGCCTATCTGGCAGGGGCTTGAACCATGGCAGCTCTTATTACTGTTGTGTGGTTGTGGTTGCTGTTATTAGCAGTAGGAGTGTTATTATTTAGGTCCTGTGTCCCCAGTAAAGTCACGGACCCCTGCAAACAGGGGCCAGGCTCCGTATGTCCCTGTGTCCCACCCTGAGACTCGCTCAGTAATATTTATTGACTGGATTCCTGATGTTCAGCTCCCTCCAAATGGAAGGTGCCCATGTGGGCGACGCGCTGGGAGACCCTTCATTTGTATAATTTCACCTTGTTCCCCCCGGGGGGGGGGGGGTCATCCCTTCCATTTTAGAAACAGTCCCAGAGAGTGTGACGGCCCTGCCCAAGGTCACACAGTAAGAAGGGAGCATCAGGAATGCTTCCCGGAGGAGGTAGCACTGTCACCGGGCCAGCAGGATGGACCGTTTGACTGGGCCAAAGGGCAGGGGGCCGGTACGCTGGGCGTGGTGGAGAAGAACGTGGGTGCTGTCCCCGGGGCAGGGCTGAGCCCAGCACCCAGCACGGCGTGGGGCAGAGTGTGGGTGGGGCTCAGGGGGCATTGGCTGAGCTGTGCTGACCTGAATGAGCTAGCCGTCTGGGCTCCTGACCCCACCCCGCACCCGACCCAGCCACGTCCTCCTGTCCGGGCAGGAAGGGGTGCCTTCCCGGGGACCGCTCTGTGAGCAGTGATAAAATATTTATCAGAAACAGCGGCAGCTGGGCTTCCCTGCACAGGGTATGGCCAGGGGCAGCTCCCACCCCTACACCAGCAGCCTCCCTGAGTCTTGCTGAGTCACGGGGGAGCCCAGTGAGCCACCTGCCCGCGCCCTCGCTGGCCCCTCTGCCCTTTGGCCGTGTGGGTGCCTCATAATGGGTAAGCCATTCAGCTGCCCACAGGACCAGGGCATCGGGCGCAGTTAGTGCAGAGGGTTCCAGAGCCTCCCCAGCGGCCAAGGTCACAGGCAGAGGAGGCCAGCGGGCCGGGATCCCCCCTGCACTCACCCCTGCAGGGTCCCTTCTCCTTAGTCCTCACGGCAGCCAGCAAGGTAGGTGGGTCCCCTGGCACCTCCATTCGGTGGTGGGAATACCAAGGCTCAGAGCAGGGGCCGGGGGGGTGGGTTGCAGTGGGTCAGGTCTCCAGGGGCTGGTGGCTGAGTGGGATTTTGGTCCTCGTCTGTCCGCCCGCGAGGCCAAACTGAGCTCCAGCCTGGCATCAGGGGCTGGGGTGTCTGTCTGACCTGATGCGACATGGAGCTGTGACTCTGGGTTTGCGCTTTTGATTTTCAGAGTGACAACAAAACACAGTGGCAGATGGCTCCTTCCTGCTGGCGGGTGGTGGGGGGAGAAAGAGCAAGGATTTCAGATTCTTTTGTTCACTCATTCATAAAACGTCTTCTGGGTGCACTGCCCAGAGGCCAGCGTCCTACTGTCCGTGGACCGGTGGGGGGACACTAACGCCCCGGGGACGGGGTGGGGGGCGTGGAACCGGAGAGGGCTGGCTTCAGCACCTGGGCCAGCTCTTCTGCTCACGCACCTGCTGGGTGAACCGGGCAGCTCGCTCCGCGTCTCTGAGCCTCGTGCCCGCTGGCGAATTGGGGCTAAACTCTGCCTTCTCCGGTGAAGATCACGCCTGTGTCCTTGTCCTTCGTCACATGTGCACATCGGCCGGATAGGCGTTCATTGGCCTTTGGACCAGGTCTTGTTTCCAGAGAGGCCCCAGCAGGCTTTGCGGTCAGCTCTCCCGGGGAGTAACCAGAAGCTGGTGCCCGGGGGCCTGGCTGAGCCGTCTGTCCGTGGAGTTCTGAACGGAAGCTCCAGTCCTGGAGCCATGCTCGCCACCACGGCTAAAAGAGGGAGCCAGGTGACGCATGGCCCTGGGCCGGCGTCGCCCCTCACTGCGTGCGCATGCACGCAGGTCAGATTGTATATGGCTAGTTGCTCTCCGCCTTTCCTGGGTTCCTCTGCCCGGAACTCTTTTCCTGTCTGTCTTCACCTTCACCGAGGGCTTCTGTTGGTTCTTCAAGGCCCTCCTCCTCCAGGAAGCCTTCTAGGCTGCTCTGCATCCCCCGCCCCCCCCCCCCCGGGGGCAAGGTGGGGTTTTAGAAACATGTGGTAAGGGACAGGAGAAAAGCTGTAAGGTGTGCTTTGTGAGGAAACTCAGTGCATTTACAGTCTGCAGACGGGGCCTCCGTTTTCCTGACCTTCAGAAACAATGGATGTTCAGCTGGACAGTCAGGATTTCTGGGGCCAGGAGAGAGACAGGCAGTGCCGGGGATGGGGGCGGCATTGCAGAACCTCGGGGGTCAGGAGAGCTGGCCTCCCGGCCAGAGTCCCTCCTCTTGGAGCCGTGCGACCCCAAGCGACTCACCCCATCTGTCAGGCCCCACGTCCATTCTGCAAACCCAGCATTTATTTGACCGAGGGAAGCAGGCAGGTGGCCGGGCGTGTTCATGGGTGTTCATTCGGTGGCTTTGCACGTGTGTTGAGAGGCACGTGTTAAACCCTGGGAGGCAAATGCCATGAAGCCGCAGCTCCTGCCTGCTGGGTCTGGCTCTCCATCAGACTGGCATGATGTAGTCTGATGAGGGAGGCTGATGGGACACAGACCCAAGGTGCAATGGAGCTATCACAGAGGGAGGCCCAGAGGACTCCCGCCTCAGCCTTGCATAGCTGGCGCCTTGCTGGAGGGTGGGTTTGCCGGGGAGGCAGGTGTGCTAGGCCAGTGAGTGCTGTGTGGCTGGAGTCCCGGGGAAAGGTGACGGAGGGATGGGGAGACCCTGAAGGAGAGGGCTGGACTGGATCCTGAGTGATGGGGAGGGGTGCCCCCCACCCCAAGAGCATCACCCCCTGCACCCCCTGAGCCCTGAACGCTCCACCCACTAGGCTGCCACTGGGGGAGGCACTTTGCACGGAGGAACCCATGAGATCCTCACCCAACCTTGTGAGGCAGGCACTGCTGTGTCCCCATTTCACAGAATGGGGAAACTGAGGCCGAGTCACAGGTGTACATTGAGCCCAGGTCTGTTTGTCCCCGGGGCCCAACTTGGAGCATCTTTCTCGTACCCCTTGCTTGTCCCTGAGCCTCCGGGGCCTCCGCTGTGTCATCTGCAGAGAGGGGATTAGAAAGTGACATCAGTCACCACTCATTCATAGAACGAATCTTAAAGCTCACCATGCCGAGTCCCTGCCGGGACTGGTTCTGTAGTCTGTGGTCAGAGCATCACCCAGGGTGGCTGGTTAGGGGACGGGAGCCACCTTGGGGACGGAGTGAACCCACAGGTTCAAGGCCAGAGGGAACTCATTTCCAGAGGGAAATGAGTTTGATTTCACGAGGTCACCCAGAGAGAGCCCTGAGAGCAGCGGGCCCCTGCCGCCGAGGCAGGCAGGGAACGCATCTGCCCACCGAGTCACTGAGGGGGCGGGGCCAGCACAGGTGAGCGTGAAGAGAAAAGGCCTCCATGCTGACCGTCAACGTCGGAGGCCATCCCCTTGGTCTGTTGGCCCCAAGGCCAAGGAGGCCCTCCAGGAGACTGCGGGCCCTGGTGTTGGATGGTCGGGGGCTGAGAATGTCTGGAGTCAGACGACTCTTTCCTGCCTGTTTGCTAACAGGTGCCGTGGGCAGTGGGGGACAAGAGGAGAGGAGGGAGGAGGAAGAGGCCTGTCCAGGCCCCTTTCAGAGCCCACCACCCTTCCCTCCCTCCGCCAGGAGAGGGTGAGGGTCCCCTCCCCCCATCTGCAGCTGGACGGACAAGGTGGGGTGGGCCGGGCCCCCTGGATGCTGGGCTCTAGACGCTGCAGTGTGCCCAGTGAAGGCCTCCCGTTATAAAATAGGGACTCCTCCCTGCCCCCCAACATTGTGTCTCCCTCCCAGAGCAGTTATGATGGCCAGATAGACACCGAGGCTGGCCCGGGGTGAAAGACTTGGCCAAGGCCAGGCTCAGCTCCAGCACTTAGCTCAGGGCCTGGCATGCGCTAGGTTCTCAAGAGGTTGTCTCTGAATGAAAAGGAGGGAAGAGTAGACGGCTCACGGCTTTGCCCTCACGGCCCTGTGTCCTCAGTGCCGACTGAGGCTGTTAGGGGCCCGCCCGCCCGGGAATGCTGTGGAGGCAGACCCCACGTGTGGTGCGTCCTACGTAGTACTTGTGGCCACAGGAGCCAGCTAAGGAAAGAGTCAGGAAGGAGCATGTCCTCAGGAGTGAGGGATCTCACTCTCAACCTCCTGGGGAATGTGCCCGTGGTGGCGGGAAGCCTGGGCAGTGCCGTCCCCCAGATGCGCTCGCACAGGCAGGGTGGTGGGGCTCGTGGAGAAGACTTTGCTGGGGGAGGTCACCCCGGGCAGGGTTTTGCAGGATGAATAGGAGTTGACCAACCAAGCCAGGCTTAGAGGAAGGTCTTTCCAGGTAGAGGGAAGGCCAGGTATGTGCACGTGAACTGCGCCCGGCCTCCAAGGACAGCGCCTTTCATCAGAATGTTGACCTTGACTTTCATTTGTTCAGGAGGCTCCTGACCCCCCTTTTCCTCTCCTCTCAGATATCGCCAGAGCTGACAGCCTGGGGGTACCTGCAAGGGGCTGGGAGCTTACAACCCCACCCTCTTGTCTCATCCCTGTGGTCCGAGGGGCCCCGAGACCCCTTCCTGTCACCTGTCCCTCCGGTCTGGGGAAATCGTTGAGGTTGAAGGTGCCCCAAGGTCCCCGGGCAGCCTCAGTTCCTGGGTGCAGATATCTCACCTCCGTCCCCACGTTATCTGCCACCCATACTGGGAACCACAGAGAAAGAGCCAAAGCCCTGGTTATGCAAAACCAGAAACCACCAAGACCGGAACGAGGGCCCCCTTGGGGACCAGGCGGGCGACTGGGCAGAGCCATCCTCCCATGCCCAGCACCCAGAGGAGGAGAGCCCGCGAGAGAGCAGGTGGGGAGGGGGCTCCTGCCGTTCCCTGGTTTCCTGTCTTACGGATCAAGAGACTGAGGCTCAAAGGACAGCAGATGAGCAGCGGGAGACCAGGGCTGGGGTGACTGCATCAGTGCCCTTGGGTCCCCAGAGGGCCTGGGTCTGAGGCCAGCCGTGAGACCTGCCCACGGACAAGGGGTTCCCAAATTGACACAGGTCCAGGAGGGCCTGGGTCAGAGGGGCAGGCTGGGGACAGGGCCTGGGGCTTTTCAGCTAGGCGAGCCACATGGGCCCCCCACCCCAGTGCTCACAGAGCCCGAGCTGTGGGCCTGGCCTCATCTCAGCATCGCGGTGGGAGGGGATGCCCAAAGGTCACATCCGTGACCCTTTCCGCCATTTCTGGTCCTGGCATCACCCCCACGTGACATGCGCACGTTTTCAGGGCTGGTGATGGTGGAACCAGAGCCTGGGGGCTGGCTGGGCCTGCAGGGCAGGGAGCGGAGGGGAGCAGAGCTAACCCACGGACTCCAGAGTTCTGAACCCCCCGTGGCGCCCGTCCTGAAACCTTCACGCACCCCAAGGCCGGCAGCATGGCGCCCACTCTTCCCCCCAGCATCCAGACTGCCCGTCTGGTCTGGTCGCGTCCCTTTTCACCACACTGCATCCCTTGGAACGCCCTTCACCCTCCCCTGGCTTCAGGAGGCCCCTAGGGTCACCTTCCCCCCGCCACAGCCTCTCAGGGGGAGCTGCTGGGAGATTAGGTCAGGCGGGTGGAGCTGCTGAGCACAAGGCCGGCCCCTACTGATGGTGTGGCCCACCAATCGCCCCACCGCTGGGCAAGCTCCCCCTTCCAGGCCTGTTTAAAATGTCACAGCTGCTGAGGGCTCTTCAGGACCCCCCCGGGGCAATCACCGTCCTCCACCCACTGCCTCCGGCACCCGGGGCTGGCCAGTGCCCCGTGCCCTGCAGCCTGCTCCCCGGAAAACCGGGCGGGAATTCTTACTGGTAGGGCGGCCCCGCGAGGGAGGGAGGTGGGTGCCGGGCCACCCGGTGGGACCTCAGCAAGTCCTCCTCCGTTTCCCCACACGTCAGGACAGTCCTGCTGGTGGGTGGCCCGTGTGTCCCACCCCTGCCTGAGGCCTCGGTCTCCCCACCTGTAAAATGGAGCCCTTGCTCATGGCTTCCTGTGGGAAACGGCGGAGCGAGGAGGGCCTGGGAGGCGATGTTGGAACCGGGCGGCCCGGCGTCCTTCCCTGGGAAGCCTGACTCTGGTTTCCTCCTGCTTCTACGGTGTTGAAAGGGCCTCTCTTGTAGGAAAGGAGGGCCAGGTGGTTTTGGCTAAATGCCTTTCTTAGACACCAGTTAAAGCGCGTCAACGGACAAGGGGAGTGTGGGAGCCCTAGACGGGTGTGTGAGGAGGGGAGCGCGAAGGAGAGCTGAGGGGCTCAGGGACCTCAGGGGACCGTGGGAGAAGGTCCCTTCCCTCCAGACTCCTCTGGAAGCGGTTAGCTTCCCCAACCTGCCCCCTCCAGCCCCAGGAAGGGAGTCAGATCGTTACTAGCGCTCCCCTGCTGCGGGGGCCACCTGGGGAAGTGGCCCGCTGCTCTCCCTGACTCCCTGTGTGCCCCCGGGGGATGGCCTCGACAGGAACAGCTTCCTCAGCCCGTCTGTAAGGCAGGAATGCTGATACCTGCGGAGAGTGGATGGCAGTGATGTGATTGTATGCGCCTCTCCCTTGGGCGAGCCTGGCTCTATGAAAAATGCTCCTAAGGTGATACCTGCCATAGTGTTGTTCTAGAATCATCATCCAGACGCACCCAGATTTAAAAAAAAAAAAACCAAAAAACCTGCCAGGAGGTCCGGTGTACCTGTGAGATATGGAGTGATGTTGGACTCGAGCAAACCCTTAAGATGAGAGCACAGGTTTTCCTGGTAATGAGACCCAAGGGCTTCTAGGAGCCCTCATACAGGGGTCCCCGTGTGATGAGCAGAGCAGCATCCTCGGTGGACGGGCTGGGCTTAATCCGAGGACACGGCATCTGGAACAGGGTCCTCAGGCTCTGCTAACTGCAGGGGAGAGGGAGGAGGGCATCCTCAGGAGGTTTTCTGGGGACCCAATGAGGTCCTGTCACCTTGAGATGGCCGAAGCCTCCCGCGTCATCTACAGAAGGCACAAGGGTTTCACCTTAGTCTGTAACAGAGCCCTGCGTAGTTTCGTACGCAATGCTCTCCCTCCTCCAAATGTTCGGGTACTGCGGATGCTCCGTTCCAGTGGGCCATGCTCATCCCTCACCTTCACCTTTCAGAGAACCCCTCACCCCGGCCAAAGGCAAAAGGAGTTTTGCAGACAGTCTCGGGGGGGTCACAGAACCTGAAAACCCCAGGGACTCCGGGACCCCAGCTCAGCAGGCTCCCCGGGCCCTGGAGTCGGCTGGGACCTTTCCGCAGACTGCGGTCCGTCGAGGAAGGACGGCGGGGGAATCGACAGTGAGACTGCGTGGTCCTGTCCCCTCACGCACCTAGGGGGGTGCCCAGGAAGCTGGGACCACTGAGCCCCGTCCCCTGCCCGGGACGCCGGCTTCCTAGAAGGCAGCTGGCTCTGATAACAGCTTGTTCCGGTCTTGCTTTCTCGTATCCCTTTGACTACGCTGAGCAAATGCACGGGACTTGGCTCTTTCCAAGAGTTTCTTGGCTCAAGCTCTCGGGAGTTTTGTCATGTGTGCTGTCCTTCCCTCCTGGTGGCCTGTTTCCTTGTGCACCGTGTCATTGAGGTCTTGAGTGTATTTCCAGCCGGGAGTTACCTGTGGACACCTGGCCTGGCTTGGGGGGGCCCGCCCCTCCAGGATACCTTTAAGACGGCTCTGGCGGGTAGCCCCCGGCTGTCACCAGCCCCGTCAAACCTCATCCAGATGCAGGGCCATAGATTCTAGGAGACTCTCATGCTTCTTCTTTTCTCCCTTGAGCTCAGGGCGACACACACAGGTTTTCTTTGTCATCCCTCTTTCTCAGGGATCTTTTTCCCCGGCTACCCATTTATTAGGGGCGTGGCCCCTGGCTTTGTGTGAAGAGGTCAGTTACCTCCGCCATCAGCCTGTTTGCTCAGTGTCTCCCCTCCTGACTGCTGGCTTTACCCTCTGTCTCAACGCCCTCTCCCTGCCACACAGGCCTCTTCCTGTGACTCAACCATCTTGCTGATTAGAGCGCAAACGAGCGACGAATACAGACCCGGGAGCCAGACTACCCGGGGCTTGGATCCCCGCTCTGCCAGCACGGGAAGGGCTCAGTTTCCTCATCTGTGAAATGGGGACAGCCCTGACTGAGGTTGTGGCAAGTGCTAGACGGCCCGATGCATTGAGGCACTGAGAATGTCCCTCCCCGTTGAATCACTGCGTCTTTCAAGCACTATTCTGGCCTTCAGGAGAATCAATAATTAAATACGATAGAAGTGAGGTGATAAGGCTATCTTAGTGATAATATTAGTATCATCATTCTGGGTCCTGGTGATGCACCTCACTTTCTTACCAGCTCAGTTATCCATCTAGAAAATGCGTGTAGGGGTGCCCGGGTGGCTCCGTCGGTTGAGCGTCCGACTGCGGCTCAGGTCACGATCTCGCGGTCCGTGAGTTCGAGCCCCGCGTCGGGCTCTGGGCTGACAGCTCGGAGCCTGGAGCCTGTTTCCGATTCTGGGTCTCCCTCTCTCTCTGCCCCTCCCCTGCTCACACTCTGACTCTCAAAAACGAATAAATGTTAAAAAAATAAATAAAAAGAAGACGTGTGTAATTTTGTTACCCAGCGTTCCTAGGAGCTGTGGAGGGAGAGAGCTCTCAGGTTGTGGCCATTCCTTGAATTGTCCAGCCTCTCGGCCTTTAAGTGGTCAACGCAAGATAATCGTAATGCCCCCCCAGGGATTACTGCTTCTTACCAAGCACTTTCCAGAGCCTGTCTCCGAGGCTCCTGCTACGTTGTAGGCCATCTCTGGAGTCCGGTGCGAGTCCCGTGGCCCTTAGCGGGCACCCTCAGGACCAGATGTGACCTGTGATTCCCTCTCAACCCGATGATACCCTGCTGGAGGCACCAGGGCGGCATCCCGGGGACCGTTTCCGCACCAGATCTGTACCGAGTGGGGTAGACCAGGGCTCTGAATAGCCTCACACCGCGGTGGATCAGATTCCGCGGCCAGACGGGCCCTAAAAAAACTGAGTTTGGCCGAGCTTATGTGTTTCCTAGTTGTGGACAGAGGCGTTCAGTGGGGAAGAGAAATTAGACTCAACTCCCCGGCCGACAAGGATGAGCGGGGATTTATAGCCGAGGAGCAGGGCCGGGGGCAGTCGGGGGGGAAGGTACTCGGGGAGGAAGCATGTGGGATAAGGGACACTCTCGGTGACCTGCTGAAGGCAGGCCACGGCGATAAGACATGGGGGGGGGGGGGAGTTGGACGAAACTGACCTAGCAGGATTTTTGCTCACACTGGATCCTGCAAGGACAAGACGAGAGAGAGAGAGAGAGAGAGAGAGAGAAGCCCAAGGAAGGGCCTCGTCCAGCAGAGGGCTCAAAGAGCCCGAACAAAGTCAGGTCAAGAAAGTCCTTGTCTGTCTACCAGGCACATACCTCGCACCTCTACCCTCTGCAGGCCGCCCCCTCGGCCTCAGCCAACGCCCAGTGGGCTAGAGGAGGCCGGCCCTGTCCCGAGATCCGAACGCGAGGCAGAGGGAGGACGGCCAGTACTGACGAGCCCCTGCCGTGCGCCTGGCCCGCTTTGCGTCTCTGGACATGTTTTTTCAGCCTTGAGATCTCCCAGGGAGGAAGGTGTTATTATGGTTGTCATTTTACAGACGAGGAAACTGAGGCCCAGGGAAGCGGAAGCAGTCAGCCCGAGGTGGTGAAGCCACAACCCAGCCCAGGCAGTCTTCTGGCTCCGCAGCCGATGCCTTGAATCAAGACACCCTACAGCATCCACATCGGCAGCAGCAGCATTACTGTGATTACGATCGCTGAAGAAGGAGTTAGTTGGAGGAAAGGGAGGAAGGCCACCCCGGGGGGGGGGGGGGGGGGGGGGAGGGCAGCGCCTGGCTGAAGTCCCAGGGGCTGGAAGCAGGTAGAAAGTCTGGAGAATAAGCAGTCACTTTGTCTTCTGGTTGGAGGTTGGTGGCAGAAAGGGGCCTGGAGGGACTCCGTGGGGCACGAAGCAGAAATGGAAGGAACGAAAGTCTGTGCCCAGATTGTGGAGGGTCCTGGACTCTGAGCCTGGATATTTGGAAATCTTGCAGGCAGAGGGCTTCGTCTGAAGTCTCCAAGCTGGAGGGGCAGATCGCCTCTGGGGAGCGAGTGGGTGTGCTGGCAGTAAGCTGGGTTCCAGAAGGCTCTGTGTCCGTGTCTGGGGGGGGGGGGGGGGGGGGGGTGGAGTCCTGAGCCTACAGGGGCTCGAGGGCCCAGAGGGGTGGCAAGCTGTGGGCGCGGGCATGGGACCTGTGCTTGACGGCCTGGCAGGGGCTGGGAAGATGGCAGGGGAGCTGTGCCTGTCCAGACTTCAGGTGCGGAAGGTCCTGGCCTCCAGGCGGATGAATTCCGTCCACGGTCCACCACTGCGGGAAGCCAGGGACTAGAAAGGCACCCCAGTGTCCACGCTGGCCCTGCCCCTCGCCAGCCTGTGACCCTGCAGGTGACATCAGGCTCTCGGACGTCAGGGTCCACCTGCAGGGGTGAGGCTGCCCCTCGAGCAGGGTTACGGTGGGGATACGTGGGCCGGGCCCACCCTCCAGTGAATCTCAGCAGTACTTTCTCCTGCCTTAAATCTGTCCCTGGGACGCCTGGCGGGGGGGGGCTCCGTCGGTTAAGCGGCCACCTCTTGATATCATCGGCTCAGGTCATGATCTCACGGTTTGTGGGTTCGAGCCCCACGTCGGGCTCTGTGCTGACAGTGTGGAGCCTGCTTGGGATTCTCTCTCTCTCTCTCCCTGTCTCTGCCCCTCCCCCACGTTCTCTCTCTCTCCCTCTCTCTCTCAATAAATAAATAAATAAACTTAAAAAAAAAAAAAACAGTCCATCCCTTCGTGGGCTTTGAACCGCATTCTTACAGGAGCGGGGAAATGGCGCATGGAACGCCTTCCTGGGTGGATGCCCCCTTCCTCCGAGGGCGGAGCCCTGGACTTGGCAGAGTCCAGACGGCCCAATGTCACCTTCTCACGGGGCTCTTTGGGCTTTATTGACAAAGTCAAGAATGCAGGCCAAGTTCGGATGCCACCGTTTTCTACATACCCTGCTGGATCTGAATTCCCGCCTGGGACTAGTAACTCCCGGGGCCTTGGGAGCTGCCTGGAAGGGTAACAAAGGGTGACGAGGCAGCGGTGAGTGCAAAAACACGTCCCGAGGACCCCCAGTCCCGCACCACGCCTGCCCGTCCTCTCAGGCTGCTCCTCCCGGGTCTTTTCGTTACCAGCGTGAGTTCTGATGTCCCGAGAAGCTGTTCTTCCCGAGGATTCTGCTAAGACAAGGCCGCTAGCCAAGGCAGCGGGGGTGGGGGTGCCTTAGGGAGAAATAAAGCCGGAAGTCAATGGGGCGCCGTCGGTTAAGCGTCCGACTTCGGCCAGGTCACGATCTCGCGGTCCGGGAGTTCACGATCTCGCGAGATCTCGAGTGATCTCGCGTGAGTTCGAGCCCCGCGTCGGGCTCTGGGCTGATGGCTCGGAGCCTGGAGCCTGTTTCCGATTCTGTGTCTCCCTCTCTCTCTGCCCCTCCCCCGCTCATGCTCTGTCTCGCTCTGTCCCAAAAATAAATAAACGTTGGGAAAAAAAAATTAAAAAAGAAAAAAAAAAAGCCGGAAGTCAAGCCCCGTCCCATCCAGCTCTGTCCTGCGGGGCCTCAGTCTACACATCTGCGTAGTGGGGATGATCACGGGGCCTGACCTCCGGAGTTGCTACAGACGTTCAGGTCGGGAAATGTCCGTGGAGCAGCCAGCAGTGAGTCCATGGGGCATGCCGTTAGCGTTCGGGGCCGGAGTGCGGTGCTTTGGGCAGAAGTTACTGCTCGCCACCCCATCTCCTGGGGTTTGCGTGTTCCTGCTGGAAAAAAGCAGGGGCAGGGGAACGAAGGGGTCTCCAGTGTGCTGGCGCTGGGGCCCGACCTTTCCACGCGCGGACACGGGGTTCCCGGACGTGAGGTCAAAGCCAGGGCCCCGGGGGCAGGCGATGCCGTAGCGTCCTCGGTCTGCCTTCCCGAATGACCGCAAAGCAGAGGGCTCGCGTCGGAAATGTACTCTCTCGCGGTTCTAGGGGCCAGAAGTCTGAAATCAAGGTGTCAGCATGGGCTCAGCGTCCTTCCTTGTCCCTTCTTGGCTCTCTTTGGCTTGTGGCCACATCCCTCCAGTCCGCCTGTCTTCCCGTGGCCGTCCTCCCTCTGTGGCCATCTCGTGTCCTTCTTATAAGGACATTCGTCACGGGACGTAGGGTGGGGTCCGCCCTCCTCCAGTATGACCCTGCCTCAACTTGGTCACATCTGCAAAGACCCTGTGTCCACACGAGTTCACGTTCACAGGTGCCAGGACTTAGGAACTGCATCGTGTCTTTCTGGGGGACACAACTGTACCCACGACAGGAGAGCAGTCTGGAAACCGTCCCCAGGACTCAGCCCAGCAGGCAGATTGCTCTGTCTGTACCCGAGTCAAGTCTGCGGCGCTGGATGGGGCCGTCGGGGTCCTTCTCCTTGGAGGAGGCTGGGAGGGGCGGGCACCTGGGTGGCGGTGGCTCGCCTCCCCCCACCCTGCAGGCTGCCGACGTAGCCTCTAGACGTGACGGTGACTACGTGCACACGAAACAGCAGCAGCTGCTCTTCATTCCAGGCCTGCTCTGTGCTGGGCCCGCTGCCTCGTTCGCGAAGGTCATCAATGCGCTGACGTGGCGTGCGGGCAGCCTGCGTTGGAGTCCTGGCCTGGCTGCGTGACCTTGGACCGGTCACTTAACCTTCCGGGGCCCCGGCTGGCTCCCCTATAGACTGGGATGACGTGGGTGGCTGCCTCCGTCTAACATTGCTGGGGAAGTCGGGGATGAGCACCACGACGTGCCCGGCCCATAGCGAGTGCTCCGAAAGCATCGTCCGCGGTCACTGCTCTCACCGTACCCTCACGCTCACGCTGGGAGGTGCGTGGTTTTACCCCCCCCCCCCCCTTTCTGTGTTCATCCGAGGAGACGAGGCTCCAGGAGGTTGAGAGGCTGGCAGAGGAGGTGGCCCGGCAGGGAGCCGCCCCGGTTTTGGGGGGACTGTGCAACCTACCAGCTCCACTGTACCACACTTCTGCTCTGCCTTTACGCTCACCGCGCCCCGGGCACCTATTTATAGACCAGAACGAGGGTTATACAACGCCTTCCCCGGGAAGGGTCCGGGGAACTGGTTGTTCAAGACCTCGTTCGCCGATGGGAACGTGAGGTTTGGAGAGAGAGTCCCGCGAATGGGTTTAGGGGCTCGTGGTGTTGGAGACAGGGGGCCTCTGCTGATCGGACCCCCCCTCACCCGCCTCTAGAACAGGATCCAGAGCAAGAGGAGGGGGAGTGTTCTGAGAGCAGAGGGCAGAGACCGCCAGCTTGGGGAAGAGCCCCAGATGGGGTCCTGGTGGCGTGGGATGGGGGGCTGGGGGCCCAGCGGGTAGAGAGTGGACTTGAGGGGCACACGAAGATGTTAGGAGACGTCAGACAGGACGGGAGCTCCCCCCCATGATGGCAGAGACTGCGTCTTTCTTGTCCCCTGCTGTATTCGCCTCGAACGGGGGCTGGCATGTAGTAGGTGTTCAATAAAGGCATCTGCAGTGTTTATTAAAGCACTGGGGAGGTGGGTTTTGTCTCTCCAGTAGCACCGCATCCCAGCTCCAACCCTTCCCAGCCGACAACCCCTGAGCAGGCAACTTAACCCCACTCGGCCTCAGTGTCCACATCTGTGAAACGGGAGTAATAATAGTCGAGCGCTGCTCTAAGGCCACCAGAGGGACATTTCCTCTGGCGTGGCTTGAGGGCAGGACCCACGCACCCCGGGCTTGGCAAGCGGGAACCCCCGTGAGCCCCCCCCCCCCATGAAAGATAACACGTGTCGCTCCTGACGGGCCCGACGCCCATCCCGCCCTGGAGGACGGCCTGCCGTCCGGCCTCGGGAGGGTCACTGAGAACGGCGCGTTGCAACGCCGTCAGAGACGACCAACCTGGCGGCCCTGACTCGGGAATCTTTGTGCTATGCGGCCATAACCGACCCGTGGTGACAGCTGAATTGTCTCATCCCACCTCACCCCCTCGTGGGGCAGGCGTGTCACCATCCCTGTCCGTCCCCGAGAAGGGAGGGATGAGCCGGCACTCCTCCCGCGGCTCCCGGTGCCCAAGACCCCAGGGTGCTGGACAGACTTTCCCAGCCAGCTTTGGAGAGCACCAGGCTTCGCCACCGGGGGGCAGAAGCACCCCCGCTCAGAGCAGGCAGTGCCTGGGAGTGGGCAAGGCGCAGGCCAGCTGAGGACAGCTTCGGTGACAGTGACAGTGACGGGGCTGGCGGCCGTCCACCCCCTCACCCCCAAGCTGGCCCGGCTCCAGCTTCCGCTCGGCCACTCGCTGACTGTGACTTTGGGCACGGGCCTCCCCCCACCCCCACTCTCCAGCCTGGATGAGCCTGGACGCCGCGGTACAGCCACGGTGACGGTCCCCGTGCCCTGCTTCTCTGCCCATCCCTGGGCCCCCTTCCGACCCGGCCCCTTCGGGACGGGCTGAGTCCCCACTTCGGGTTGGCGTACAGGAACAGGCTGGTGCCGCGGACCTCCAGAACTCTCCCTGGTGGACTCGAAGTCTGGAGGCCCGGCTTCTAGAGCCGCACTGACTTCCCGCAGTCCATTCTGGGTGTCAGACTGTCCATCTGTGCATGAGCGGCTGAGCCAGGCTCAGGGGTGTGCAGAGCCCAGGGCACACGAGCGTCCTCTCAGATGCTCATTAGTAAGCCCCAGGCCCTGCCCCCAAAGATCCTGACATGAAAAGTTTCAATGCCACGAGCCCGGCTGCAGGTGCCAGGCCCGTCCTGAAGGTCACTGCCGGTCCCAGTGCTTTGCCTGTGATGACAAAACCTCTGGGCCAGCCCCTCAGCACCGTCATACCTCAGGGATCAGAGACACCCGGTCACCATCTCCGGCCACGTCCACAGGGAGCACGGGACCTCTAAAGGGCTTTATGGGTTCTGGTTTCCCCTGTCCCTCAAACTCACCAGTGGAGGCTTGGGGAAAGGGAGTGGCGGAGGACAGGGCCCCTAATCCTCATCCATGTTACAGATGGGCACACTGAGGCCCTAGAAATCACCGGACTTGGTGGAGGGCTGGTGGCCCGCAGTTCTGGCCGCTCCCTCCCAAGTCCTGGGATCCCTCCTAGTGACCAGTGCCTTGTACCAACTCCCAATACCCACTCGACTAGCAGGTGAGAGTGTGGAACGAAACTCGGGTCCCGGGGAAGGAGAGGGCGCGTTTGGGGCCATCTGGCCTGGCATGGATCCAGAGCGAGGTTACTCTGGCAGCTCTGGGGACGCGTGATTGGGGCCCCAGTCTCCCAATCTCTTTGATGGAGAACACTTCCCTTCCCTGCGTCTCGCCACTGATGGGCCCTGCCCAGGGCCACCCCTGCAATACAGTGGCTCAGTCCCCGACCGCTTTTCAGGCCTAGAAGACCCCGTAAGTGAGCAGAGGGCCTGGTGGGCGCCCAGAACCCCTTCGCCCGCCCGCGGGGCCAGCTCTCAGCGCGAGCTATCACGTGGGGCCTCAGGCCCAGGAGGCCTGGTCATCTGATGCTTCCCAGGAAGCCAGAAATCAGGGTTTCTATGTCAATCTCTCCATTGTGAAACCTTGGCTGCATTCAGTTTTGTTTTTTGTTTCTCTTGCCCACACCGCAGGCTGCACAGAACACACTCAGGGGCTTGACTTGTTTCTTGGCCACCGAGCAACCCCCCTCTCTGGGGGGGTTGTGATGGCCTCGTCTGCTCCTGGCCTGTGCCTCAGGTCCCAGCCCTGGGGGCTGGCTGCTCCCCCTCGGAGCCCCAGCCCCACCCCCCATATCCTGGGGGTAAGTCACCTGCCAGGACACCAAGGCAGCCACACCTTCCCCTGACTCGTCACCACACCCTTGCTCCCGGCTATTGGGTGTAGACAGATTTTACAAAGGTCTGCAGCGTGTCGGGGGCTGGTACAGCCACAGCTAATTCCTGAACACGGGCTGTGGGACTACTGATGGCTTTCAAGGGCCATCCCCGGGATTTCTGGCTGGCCACTTCTCCCAGAGCCCTGCTCTCCACCGCCGCTCCCGAGACCCCCTCCCGGCCGGCCCCTCCTCTTCTCCCCTCCTCCTGCCTCCCACACGCGCTGCCCTTACCCATATGTCACCCACTGCCCCTTTAATTTCTCATCCAGAAGGGCCCGCCTCCCTCCCACCTTCAGCCTGCCAGCGCGAGTCAGGGTTCTTCTCCACTGGTAGTTACTCCATTCAACCAAATACATCCTGCATCCCTACTGTGCATGTAGTGCTGAGCCAGGTGTTACAGTCCCTGCCCTCCTGGCTCCAGGCAACAGGATGGAAAAGTCACCAAATGACCGGAGGGCAACCCCAGAGCCTAACCCGGGGTGAAGGCAGCTGGAGAAGGGAGTGGGGGGGGGGGGGATGGCTGGCACTGGAAGACGAGTCTGCTTCCTGGCCTGGGGAGGTAGTGGAGGGAGCCTACAGGGTCCACAGGTGTTTCTAAAGGGGTGAGAGACCATGTGACTGGGTACAGGGGAGGAAGGGGCAAGCTCAGTCCCTCCTGGCCTGTCACTTCTCACCAGGTCATTCAGGTCTCAGCCTGGGGTGGTGAGCACTGCAGGGGTCCACGGTCTCCAGTCTCCACTCCGTGGATCTTGAGCTCAGGGCCAGGGAGTCTGTCGGTCATGACTCTGCCTCCCTAGGATGAGGGTAATGTCTGGCAAATAGCAGGTGCTCAGGAAAGGCCGACTGATTTTAACTGGGCAATGTACCCTTGCGAGGTTCTCCCACACTTCACACGGGGCTTTCTTGGCCCTTGAAACCACTGCTTGGCCTGACCTTGGCACACCATCCGGCCTGGGTCATCTGGGTCATTTGGCAGAAAGAGCCCCAGCTTTGGGGGCTGAGCCAGGCCCTGTCACTGCCTCCTGCAGGCTGATTCCTGTCTCTACACTGCATCAGACTGAATTGGCTGGCCCCCATCCATGGGATGGAAGGACCCCCTTTCTCAGGGGGCGCAGGGGGCACAGGGGGAAGATGCCTGGGTTCTGCCATCGAGGGGAAGCAGCAGATGTGCACACCGGGCATAAGGGACACAGTGGCCTCTGGGCCTCAGTTCCCTCTTCTGTACAACATGGTGGGGGGGCTCTGAGCATCCCTCACCTGCTGAGCCCCTCTGAGGATCAGCCCCCCTTTCTCCCCACTGATTTACAAAGGAAGCGCTTATGGAAAGACATGGGGCAGGGGTTGTGGTATCACCAGAACTTGCTCAGCACAGGCACGGCCCCAGGAAAGGCCCAGGATGTGGGATGAGGGCAGCGACGCGGTCGTGCCCTGTTTGATTGGGGGTGCGGGGGGACGTGGGGGGGGCGCATGCCGGTGCCGCGTGCTTAGGAGACCCGGCCTGGCCCAGCTTCGCCGTTTGCTGACTGTATGACGTCGGGCAGGTTATTTCACCCCCTGGGGCCTCATCTCCTCAACTGGGAAACGGGGCGAAGCGTTGCTACTTCTGCATCAACTATACTCAAACAAATTAAAACTAGACCGAGAATTCCTGCCTCACAGAGGGCGACCGGCCTGAGACCAAGCATCGAAAAGTGCTGTCTAAAGCATGGGGAGCACGGAGGCGGTGCCCTCCCTTTGCTGGGGTCCCTTTCCCCAGCCTTAGAGGCTTGGGGGACCCACTTGTTTTCACCACCCCAGATACCCACGGGGCGGGGGAGCAACAGCGTTGCCGGTGTCCTGGAGAGGCCACTCCTGACTCCCCCAGCCCCCAACCTGGCAACCCCGCCAGGTCAGAGGGCGATTAGGGTAGTCAGGCCCGGTGGGGTGGGGTCCTGGCCGTGGAGCCCGAGGGGGCTGAAAATCTCCGCCAGGTGTTCGTGAGAATCTGGGAGGAGTCTGTGTCCACGTGGCAGGGTCTTGAGGGATGTGTGTGGGCACAGCCTTTGTGGGGAGGGATGGCAGGGCGGTGGTGACTTTGGGCGAGGCATTGGCAAAGGGGGTCTGGTCGGAGCGTTGTGTGTGTGTGTGTGTGTGTGTGTGTGTGTGTGTGTGTGTGCGCGTGCGTGTGTGGCCGCAGTGGCCGGCTCAGGGCCGACGCTTGGGGTTGGGTCGTGCGTCCCATGGGTGTTGGTTTCCTGTGAGCACACGCGGCCCTCGGAAGACGAGGGGTCCAAGCACGACCCGGAAGGGCACGCAAAGGGGGCGTCGGGGAGGCTGCGGCCACCGAGGCGCGGGGCCCCGTCCCCGCTACGTGGCCACGCCCCTCCCGGCCCCGCCTCTGCACACGCCCCCTCGCCTGAGGCACCGCCTCGTCCCCGCCCCCTGCCCTGCTCCGCCCCCCGGGCCGGCCCCTGCTCCGCCCCGCCCCGAACCCCGCCCCCTCCGGCGCGGCCCCGCCCCCGGCCCCGCCCCCGCCCTCCGTTTGCGCCGGGTCCGCGCTGCCGGCCGCGCTCCTGGCGCTCCACGCTGCGGCCGCTCCCAGCAATGATTAACCCGGCGGGCCGGCCGGCGCGGGGCCCGGGGCGGAGGCGCGGGACCGGGGCGGGAGGCCCGAGGGCCGCTCAGCTTCCTGCTCTCGCCCAAGTTTCCTCGTAGAGGGCGCAGTGCCGGCCGGGGCCCGCGGCGCGGCGTGGCGCAGGGCGCGGCGCCGGGCGCGCGTGGGCGCGGAGCGGGCCGCCGGGGTCACCATGAGGACTCTCCGCAGGTTGAAGTTCATGAGTTCGCCCAGCCTCAGTGACCTGGGCAAGAGAGAGCCGGCCGCCGCCGCCGCGGACGAGCGGGGCACGCAGCAGCGCCGGGCCTGCGCCAACGCCACCTGGAACAGGTAAGGCCGCGCCCTCCCGGGCCGCCCGCCGGGCCCGGGGCCCCCGAGCCCCGGGGGGAGGGGGAGCCCTCGATCCGGCCCGCGGGCGAGGAACGGCGCCTTCAGCACCGCGGCGCTTAACAGCTCGCCGAGAACTTGCTCCGCCGGAGTTGTGCGGGCCGGGAGGGAAGTTTAGTGCAACGTGTATCTAGAACGGAGGGACCAGACCGCGACCTCGGGGCTCGTCCCGAAGCGCCCAGCTGGTGGGCGACCGGGTGGGCCTGGCGCCCGCGTGCTTGCCTCTCCCGCCCGGGGTCTTCCCACGTCGCCGCTCCGTGGCTTATGGCAATCCGAGAGGTAAATAGAGCAGGAAGTATTTTTCCCATTTCTCGGATGAGCAAATGAGCCTCAAGGGCGCCGTGGGTGGGTGGCCGCCGCGCTTCCTGTCCCGGAGTAAAGGTCCCTTTGGTCGGAGGGGGGTGGGCGGGCAGTTTCCCCCGAGCGGCCCCTGGTCCTCCCAGCTGTCTGCAGGGAGGCAGCAGCTGCCAGGCATTCCTCAGACGACCCTCCCCCTCCCCGGGGGCCGTTCCCAGACGAGCAGGGGCGTGGGAAGTACCCCCACCCCCAAGCTTTGTTTGAAGAGCAGGGCTGGGATCCGGAAAAGAGATGGTTTATTTAGTGGGATTCCCCAGCGTGTCTGCTCCCGAGCCCCTTTCAAAGTAGACGTTTCCACGGAAAGGAAAAGGGAGGGGAGGGGAAGGGGGGGGGCGTGGATGCCGGCAGGGAAGTGTGGCCAGAGGCACCCGCGGGCTGTGGTCTTGGCCCCCAGGACCCCGGCCCTCAGTGTGGACACACGTTCATTCTGTTGATCCGGAACTTCTTGAACACCTTAGTGGGCACAGGGCCGCCAGCCTAAGAGCCTTGTCTGTGCACTGGGTAGGACACCGTTGTCCACGTGCTTGTCTTCTGTCCCCTGCCAAGTTGCGAACTGCCTGGAGCCGCGTTTGCCTCAGTTTCCCTAGCTGTCAGCGGGCATGTGCCTGTGCATTCCTCGCTACGGGGCTGGTGGGGGGACTGCGAAAGAAACACGCTCATTGGGGAACCTCACTGACGCAATGACTTCGCTATGTGATGAGTTGTTTTCTTCTCTCTCAGAGTTAGGGAGAGAGACGCAGCTGTCCGCCTCTTTCCTCCGCTTCGGTTTAGAGGGAGGAGCCAGACAGACTTAGTTCAGTTCCCAGCTCCGCCTCTTCCCTGCTGTGTGGCCTTGAGCAAGTCACTTAACCTCTCTGGTCCTTGATTTCCGTATCCATCAAATGGGCTAGTAATGGTGTCCACCTCACAGGGCTGTTGTAGGGATTAAGTGCAAAGACACATATTAAAACCCTCTACACAGTGCTCAGCACATAGTAGGTACTCTGTAATTCATGACTCCAGCCCAGGCACATGTTGGGGTGGGTTTGTAAGGAGAGGTTGGGGGGCGGGGGGGTGCTCAGGAGCCTGCTGGTTCCTGAGCACTCACCAACCAGCAGCTTTGTGAGCGGCCTGTCCATGTCACGGTCACCCATGTAGGACACGGCAGAACCGGAGCCCCTGCTCTCTCCTCCCCAGGCGGAGGGGAGACTGAGCCAAGGGCAGGCGAAAGCACCTTCCTCTGCCGGGTCCCTGAGCAGGAGCGGTGGAGAGCGGGGGTCCTCTCTGGTCTCTGCCTGCCTGCCCGCCCCTCGCTGCTCCCTGCAGAGCCCTTGGGACCACGGCCTCACGCAAGACAGCTCTGTCAGTCTCCGGGGCCTGCCTCGCTGAGCTGTGGATTCTTCATTTGGAGCCCAGGGTGCGCCCCCTTTTATCTGTGCGACCGTGCTAGTGTCACAGGGCTGCTGAAACACATTGCCGGCAGCTGGGTGGCTGAGATCAACAGAGACGTGGTCTCCCGGGGTTCCAGAGGCAGAAGTCCAAAAGGAAGGCGGCGTTAGGACCATGCCCCCTCCAGAGACTCTAGGGGAGTATCGTGCCTCTTCCAGCTCCCGGTGGTTTCTTGGCTTGTGGCCGTCTGCCTCCCCCTCCATGTGGTCTCTCCTGGGTCTCTGTGGCCGGATCCTCCCCCTCCTTTCTCGTATAAGCACACCCGTCATTGGTTGTAGGGCCACCCCTAACCCGGGATGATGGTTTCTCAAGATCCTTAACGAATCTGCGAAGACCCTGTTTCCAGGAGACTTGGATTTCTAGGGGATGCTGTTCAACCCACTGCAGGGGCCCTGGGCACGTCCCCTGAATTTCCTGCGGCCCCTTCCTCATCTTGACACGGGGCGAAAATACAAAGCTCGCTCTCGTGAGAGCGGAATCCACGCGTTCATTTAACCATCCATTCGTTCGCTCGCTCCCTGGCCCTGAGCTGCTCGCGGGGGCGTAGAGTCAGCAGAGAAACAGCAGCGTCCTGAGCTTGGACGAGGTGGAGGGAGTTAGGAAGGAAACAGGGACGCCAAGTAAAGGACTGAGGTCACCACAGGTCATGTTTAGTGCCGGGGAGAAGATAACCGGCGGCGGGGGGGGGGGGGGGGGGGGGACGACGGTACGTGCTGACTGCGCAGCTGGCCGGCTGCATTTCATTCTTGCGTCTGGAACGTTGATGCCATAGCGGTGCAGGGGAGGTTTGAGTGAAGGGTGGGCGGTGGCCGGCCTGGAACCATCCAAGGTGTTTTCTGAGCACCTGCTTCCTTACGGGCGGGTTTGTCCTTCGAGCCAAGCCGAGTGCGGGGCTGCAGGCAGGTGCATGTGTACAGCACGGTCAGGGTGGGGGCCTCGGAGGGCTTACCTGCCACCCCCACCTCCCCCCCGCTTCCTCGAGGGCCGGGACATGGCAGGCCGTGTCCCGCTCTGTCCACGCGTTCCTCTGGCCAGCCCCAGTTAGCTCCTCACTGCCTCTGGACCCCATGCAGGCGTGGGATCTCTAGCTCCATGAAGGTCATGCCCTTGAGCTGAGGGGCCAGCTGAGGGGCGAGAGGGAGCTCCCCAAACCTTGGTCCTAAAGGCCTCCCCAGCACAGGTCCCCTGTGCATGCATTTGGGCCAAAGGGTGTAATCCGTCAAGGAGTTCGCTATTCCTTGCCAGGCCTGGATCTTCCCAAATGCTTGAGGTCTAGAGCGCCCAGTGCCCACCCCACCTGCTCAGTGTGGGAGGGGAGGCCCCAAGCAGGGCAGAGCGTGTGCCCCTGTGGTGCCAGGCACACTGCCTGCGTGTGATAGTCACTCCCCATCATCTCCCTCCAAGGCTGTATTCAGCTTACAGATAGGGAAACTGAGGCGGGGGGGGGGGTACTTGCTCAAGATCCCGGGGGGGGGGGCTTGGTGGGGGCGGGGGGGGCTGCCCCAGGGGTGGCTTGAGGTCACTGCCCAGGGACCAAGAAAGGTGGGTGACGGCGTGTCGGGGCAGAAGCGGGGATCCAACCTGGGGCCGACTCCGAAGTCTGCGTTTCTGCCGACACCTCAGGGGGTCTCTGAGGGGCCACGGGAGGCTGGCTGAAGGCTCCAGGGTGATCAGTTGGTTGGGAGTGGGGGCCGGAGGCTGCTGGGGGCCTGTGCTTGGCTCCCCTACCCGGCCCCTGCCTGTTCACTCTGGGTCCTGAGCCTCCCGCCCACCCCAAGGCAGTCTGGGTATGGTCAGCAAAGCAATGGCCCCCCCAAACAAACATGTCAACACCCTGGCCCCCCAGAACCTGTGCATGTGGTAGCTTACGGAAGGAACTTCGCAGGTGTGACCGAGTTAAGGATCTCGAGATGGGGGTCCAGTGTCGTCTCGAGGGTCTTCGCAAGAGGGAGGCACGGGGGGGTGGCGTCAGGGAAGGAGGTGGCGGGGTGGAATCAGAGAGACCGAAGGCGCCACGCGGCCGGCTGTGAGGACGGAGAAAGGAGGCCGGGCCGAGGAGCGTGGGCGCCTCTAGAAACTGGGCAGGGCCCGGAGACAGACTCTCCCCGGAGCCAGTCACGCCAACACCTTGATTTCAGCCCCGTGAAACTGATTTAGGACTCCTGGCCTTCAAAAACCTAAGAGCACACATTTGGGTTGTTGTGAGCCACTGTGTTTGTGGCATGCGTGACGCTCATACACCCCCACCCCCACCCCCGCCACGTGCTCTGGGTCGTCACTTCTCCCACCCACCAGCCCGGGCTCCGGCCGGCTGCAGCCCTCCCCAGCACGGCATCCCGCACCCGCCTCGCCACTGCGAAGGGCGGTGTGACGTCCAGGCAGGTGTTCGAGGACGTGGGCACTCCACTGTCCCCTCTGTGGTCAGGACCAGTGGGTCAGGGCCCTTGCCGGGTGCCCAGGGAGGAGCAGAGGTGGCCTTGGGTCCCTCCTGCTCAGCCAGGAACCCTGTTAGGGCTGGGGGGGGGGGGGGGGGCGGGGGCGGGGAGAGCAGCATGTGAATCAGCCGGGTGGACTGAAACTGGGATGTGAGCGACACCTGTTTGCTGAGGGGCAGAGGAAGCTGGCACAGGGCTGGAAGGGGCACCATCACCCCCGTTTTCCAGAGGGTCCGCTCGGGGCCTGGCCTGGGGGCAGGGTTGGATTCCAAGTCACCTGCCTCCTTTGCCTTTCACCTGGACGTGCGGAGGAGGCCGTGGGCACTGCGCCTAGAACGGCTAGAACAGCCAGGAGGCCGGGCTGGGCGTGACTCCCGGGGTACTGACGAGGACATCGGGGCTCCATCTGGTTGCCCTTGGAGGGACGGGGCAGAGGGAGGACCAGAGCCCAGCTGTCGGGGGGCTGGCAGGAGGAGCCCGGGGCCCCCATGGGGACCCAGTGGAGCCCAGCTCACCTGCCCTTCATCACTTACTCGGCCATCCCTTCCCACGGAGCCCGTGAGACTCACCAGGCCTGGACACCATTGGGAGGGGCCCAAGGAGGTGGCCACCCCGCTCAGGGTCTGGGGTGGCCTTCTGGGGGCACCTGCCCTCCTCTCTGTGTCCTCTGAGGTCTCCGGTGTCCAAATCGGGGTAGGCGCCGGAGAAGGACAGGGCTCGGCCTCCAGGGCACCAGGGAGGTGCATCGGCCTGACCGACCAGAAGCCTGGCTTTAGGTGGGTCCAGATCCACTCACTCTCTGCTGGGGCTTCCCGTATGGGCAGGTGGGCCGCACTAAGAAAGGTGATGGCGGGCCAGAGAACCAGCCACCGGGGCCCCTTCGGCCTGCAGCCCCACGCGGGCGCCAGCCCAAGCCAGGGTGGCCCCGGGCAAGTGCCCCCGGGAGCCCTACAGCCAGCCTTTCTCCTCCTGGCTTGGCTGTGCCCCGCCCTCTTCCTGGGCCGTGTGGTCCAGGCCAGCCCTGGTGACAGCAGGTCTCAGCACTGCCCAGGACGCCCCGAAGCCTCACCGGGGGGGGGTCTCGCGCCTTCTCCCCTTCACCCCGTACACATCCAGTGCCCAGGCAAGAGATGCCGGGACTTGGCCCTGCCCTCCTGTCCTCGTGCACTGGGGAGGGGGACACGCTCCGTGAGGGACTGCCCGGCTGAGGGGAGGCCATGGGTCAGCTCCACTCAGGCCTCCCCCGAAAGTGCCCTCGGAGGCCACCTGTGGTTTCCTTGGGACCGTTTGCCAGGGCCCGAGGCTGGGCCGGCCCACCCCTGGGCCGGAGGCCCCAGACCGGGGTGGCTGGGGTTTCACTTCTATTTTTGGGGAGACGGTAAGTCACGTGAGGCCCTCTCGCCCCCCCACCCTTCCCCTCCCCGAGTGGCCCACAGCAAGACTTTTGGTTTGCCCGACTTGGAGTGCGCAAAGGAATGGGATCCCAGGCCACAGCTGGAGGGAGCAGGGCGCTGCCTGTGTGCGTCCCCGTGTGGGCAGGGGCCGGGCGGGAGGCGGTTTCCCAGCCACCCAGTGCCGCGCTGCGTGTCGGAGCCTCGGTGTTTCCTTCCATAGCCCGGGTGTGACAGCTCACCCCGTGCGGTGGTCATAGAAGGCAGAGATGGAGAGAAACCACAGAGCAGATGCTGAGCGGTGGTGGGTCCGGGGGACACGCCCCTCCCCGGAGTCCCTGCTGAAGAATCCCACGGGCAGGGCAGGTCGCAGTTAGGAATCCACTGTGTGGATGGGGAAGCCGGGGGGGCCCAGGTGGCCCGGGTTCATGGGATGGGGGAGGGGTGGGAGAGCTCGAGGGCGACCCCTGGGCTGGGTGGGGTGCTGCTCAGATACAGGCCTTGGGAGAGTCAAGGGAGGTGATAAACTCCCTCGCTGACAGGTCCTCGCTGGCCAGGGCTCCCCGTGCAGCCCCAGCGCGGGCCTGGGGGTCGGGGACCAGGGCTACATAGTAAAGCAAAAGACCTCCCCTCTCCTCAAAGAAGGCCGAGGTCAACTTTTTCTCCAACGCAGGGTGAGGAAGGAAGGAAGGACCTGACTCGGGGGCCAGGGGAGGGGGTGAGGTCTGCGGGGGCGGGTGGGCGGGACAGCAAGGACAAAGGCCCTGAGGCAGGAGGGGGTGATGCATGTGACACAGGTGTAGGGTCACCCCTGGGCTGGGGTCCCTCCGGAAGGCTGACCGGAAGAGGAAGAGGGCCACGGGCAGGCCCCCAGGAGCAGGCCTGTGCGATGAGCCGCCCAGGGCTCGGCCTGCACCGGCTTCCTCCCACCTTGGGGCCTCCGTTCTTGGTCACCTCTGCCTGAGGGTGGCCTGGCCCCCCAGCAGCCCCCACAGGGCCAGAAGTGAACTTGCAGCTGTAGGGACTTCAGCGTGGCTGCTGGAGGACCACTGGCTTCCTGACGGCCAGCGGGGACTTCTAACAGAGGCTAGCGGTCCGGGCCCCACCCACGCCCTGAGGCTCTGGCCAGGCATTTCTTCCTCACGGCAGCCCAGGGGGTGGGGGGCAGGCACACTCGTGACCCCCTTTCAGAGACGGGAAACAGAAGTTGGAGGACACGTGTCTCAGACACACGAGTACGTGGCATTCCAACGCCAAGCCTGGGGTAGTTGGGCATCCCAGGTCATGTGACTGGTGTCCTTCCCCGTCTCTGCGAGCACTTGCTGAGAAGCTGGTAACTCCTGGTGGGCACGGCCCCTTCGCGCCCCAACCCTGCCCAGACCCGGCTCTTTGTGGGGAGGCTGCATGGAGAGAGGGAGCAGCTTATCGGGTGGGGAGCTCTGTGCCCGCCCGCAGGGGACTTGGCCTCTATGAGCCTCTGTCTCCCCATCTGGGATGTGGGGGGCCAGTCCACATTCCCAGGACAGGTAGAGCTAATGAAGACAGACAGGCATCGGGAGCTTTGTGGCTGCTGCCCGATCCGTGATGGGAGTGGCAGCGTGGGTCCAGCGGTCCTCTCTGCCCTGAGAACCACAGCAGCAGGTCTGTGAGCTTTACGACAATGACTGGGTCCTAGGTGCAGGGGGGTGGAGCCACCCCACACCCGGTTCCCGTGGAGGGGGCGGGGGGCAGTGCTAACAGGAAAGTGAATCAGGAAGGTTGCAGAACAGGAGTCTTCGTGGGAAAGGCGGGAGGTCGGGAGGGCTTCTTGGAGGCAGTGGCTTCTGAGCTGGGTCTTTAATAGGAATGGTTGCTTGCCTCATAGGCAGGGGAGCGAAGGGCCTTCCAGGAGAAAGGGCAGTGGGTGCAGAGACCCAGAGGTGTGGCAGCCTCCGGCAGGTCCAGAACTCTGAGACTTGAGTGTAGGATGCCCCGGAATGCAGGGAGGGGGCATTCCTGACGAGCCTTGAATGCCATGTCCAGGCCTTGGGCTGTATCTTGAGGACAGTGGAGGCCTCACAAGACCCTGGTCAGGGAGGTGACTCCCTGACTTGAGGCAGTAGGGAGGCAGGGCCGGTGTAATAGGTCCAGGCACGCAGGGAGGGGCCCTGGCTTGAAGGGAGGGGAGGGGTGCTGCGGAGATCCAGGCGATAGAAAGGGATCAGACTTCAGGATAGATTGGCTTTGGAGGACGTGGGATAGTCAAGGATAAATTTTCACCAGATGTTTACCAGCTTCTCCTTCGAGCCGGGTGCTGGGTATATAGAGGCGAGTCACGAACAACGCAGGACCCTGGGCTTAGGGCTTTGTAGATAATGGTGGCAACAAGTTAATCAAGTCACACATAAGCGTGTGGTTACACACGGACAAGTGCCGGGAAAACTGGCAACAACACGTGATCTAAAGGAGGTAAATGTGAAGTGGGGAAGAAGCAGCCAGCAGAAAGGGCGTGTACAAAGGCCCTGGGGCCGGAGGCAGCTTCCCCATCCCCAGCGGGACAGATAATGTGAGCATCCAGTGCTCCGGGATGCCAGGAGCCGGGAGGGGGCACCGGGAAACCCACGGTGAGCGCCAGGCTTGGACGCATCAGAGGGTGGGACTGGTGATCAAAGGGTGTGCCCGGGAATAGAGGGCTCGAGAACACAGGAAGGGGAGCAGAGTGTGGGCAGGCTACACGAGACATCCTGGGGAGGTGACTGCGAGGTGCCTTGGTGACTCAGGCCCAGGGCTCTGGGGAGGCGGGGGCTAGGGCTCGACCCCAGGAGTGAGATGGGAACTGAGGCTGTGGTGTGGACAGGGTCCCAGGAGGACAGCCTTGTAAAAGCCAGCACCTGCTTCCGACCGGGCCCTTTTCTGTCCCGGGAGCAGAGCAGGGTGGGCTGCCGGGAAGAGGCAAGGCAGAAGGGAGGCCTGGGAAGGCGGGGAGGGGGTCTCGGGGCCCCGATGACACCTCTTTCTCCCACCTGCAGCATCCACAACGGGGTCATTGCTGTCTTCCAGCGCAAGGGGCTGCCCGACCAGGAGCTTTTCAGCCTCAACGAAGGCGTCCGGTGAGTGGCCCCGTGTCCCGTCCTGGGCCTGTGAGCGGCAGGGAGGCCGCAGCCACACCCTGGTCCCCCAGCCACACCTGAGACGCCACCCTTAAAGCCACGGTGGGCAGTGACCCCTGGGCCACCGTGTGCACCTTGACTACGGGCCCTGGTCGTGTGGCGTTTGAGCCCGCTGGACCTTCACCCCCACCCGTCCTGAGGACTTTCTCTTCGGGGGAAGCAGGGGGGGACTTGGACAGTGGCTCAAGAGAACGCCCACATTCCCCGCTGGTTCTGAACATCACGAAGGATATTATCCTGTTAAAGAGGAAGGACCCACCTGTCTAATGACGGGAGTGTCGTTCCCGGAAAGGCAGTTACCCGGCCGAACGCCCCTCATTTCCTGTGAATGGCCAACCAGCGAGCACTGGTGAGGGAGCCCGAGACAGACCAGCCGCTCAGAGCTGCCGCTGTGGGCCGGACACCATCGTCACTTGCGGGGGATCCGCAAGGCCAGCCGCGTGCGTCCTGCTTTGTGATGGAGGAGGCTGAAGCTCAGAGAGGTCAAGAGACTTGCCCAGGGTCACACAGCTGCTCAAGGAGGCATTTCCTACCGCTGTGCCCTTCCCTTCCCGCCCTGTCCCCGTGCCAGCGTCTGGGAAGAATAGGCAGCCCAGGTCTTCATCGGCCCAAGGTGGGAATGAGGGACAATAGGGACAGGGATCGTTCGCGTACAGAGCACCCCAGCGGAGTGGCAGGGCTGAGGGGACCCTTACAGAGAGAGAAAGTGAGGCCCAGGGAGGGGAAGGAGCAGCCGAAGTCACAGAGTAGGGGCTTGTTGCCTCTCCCGGGCCCCCTCCGTGTGACCCGGCCAGGGGCTCATCTGGCTGCTACGGGTGGGGCCCCAGGAGCCCGTGTTCCTCACCACGCCCCCCCCCCCCCCCTTAAGGAAACAGGAGTTCGTAGGAAGCCTGAGGAATCTGCTGGATGTCTAAACAACAAAGCAAGGGGAGATATTTCTAAATCCAGGAACAAGCCAGCCAGCGAGGCCCCCCGGCACGTCCTTGCCCCCCCAGTGGCCTAGACAGTGGTCACGATTATCTGGCTCTCTGTTGCCTCCGCCTCCCCACAGGGACTGTACCTCCAGAGCGTGCGTCCCTGAGCCCGGCCCTTGGTACCGTCCCAGAGGAGGCGGCCTCTAGGGGGAGGTGGGGGGAACAGACAAGCCCCCCGGGGCCCTAGCTCCCCTCTCCAGCCCCAGAACCCTTACTGAGGCAGCCCTGAGGGGTGGGCACCTTCTCGTCTGCATTTTCCAGATGAGGAAACTGAGGCACAGAGATCGCAGGTTGCTCGTGCTCATGGGGCTGGTCAGTGGAGCGGAGACTCAGGTCCCTGACCCCCGGGCCTGTGGGTCCCTCAGGCCTGCCCCCCGCCTGCCCCGCCTCCCATCTCTTCCCTTTCTCCATCACGTGGCCACATTAAGTCAAGTGAATTTAATTATGCGTGATACCCGTCGCCGGTCGTTAGCTTTGATCTCATGAGAGAGCCCTGTGACGGGAACCATTGATCGTACCGTCACCTGAACGTCCGCCTCGGTTCTCGTGGCCGGGAGTGAGATTGGGGTCGAGGGGGGCAGGGGGCGCGGGCATTCCCCGGCTGTGCCCAGGCATGGCCAAGTCCAGAGACGGTGAATAGTAACAAGACTCTGATGTCTGGCCGTGACCCTTTCTTCCCTGTTTATTACATATGTATGTATATGCATTTTTTTTTTTGACATGTCATTCACTTTTTTTTTTAACGTTTTTATTTTTGAGATAGAGAGAGACAGAGCGTGAGCAGGGGAGGGTCAGAGAGAGAGGGAGACACAGAATCCAAAGCAGGCTCCAGGCTGCGAGCCGTCAGCACAGAGCCCGATGCGGGGCTCAAACCCACGGACCGCGAGATCGTGCCCTGAGCCGAAGTCGGATGCTCAACCGACTGAGCCACCCAGGCACCCCTATTTATTTTTATTTTAAGGTTTATTTATATCTGAGACAGTGAGAGACAGAGCGTGAGCAGGGGAGGGTCAGAGAGAGAGGGAGACACAGAATCGGAAGCAGGCTCCAGGCTCCGAGCCGTCAGCACAGAGCCCGACGCGGGGCTCAAACCCACGAACCGTGAGATCACGCCCTGAGCCAAAGTCGGCCGCTCACCCGACTGAGTCACCCAGGCACCCCGACGTATCATTCACTTTTTAAAAATGCACAGTTGAGTGGTTTTTAGCATATTCACGGAGTGGTGCAACCCTCACCCGGGTGTCATTCCAGAACGTTTTCATCACCCCCCCACCCCGCCCCGGCCCCTGGCAAATACCAGTCAAGTTTCCATCTCTGTACCTTGGCCTGTCCCGGACGTTTCACGGAACGGAGTCGCGCAACGTGCGTGCGGCCTTTTGTGTCTGGCTCCTTCCGTGCAGCCTGGTACCTTCAGGGCTCGTCCCCGTCCGAGCCTGTCACTACGTCATTCCGTTCATGGCCGAGCAATACCCCCTGCTCGGGAAACCGCGCTCTGCTCGTCCGCTCACCACTGATAGATCCGTGGGTCGTGGCCGCCTCTGGGTTGTCACGGACGGCGCCGCTCTGAACGCGCCGTGCAGGGTTTGGTGTGGACGTGTGTCTCCGCCTCTCCCGGGGGCGCACCTGGGTGCGGACAGCTGCATCGCGTCACTGCTGTGGTTTGAGGAGCCACCGGGCCTCCCGCCACGGCAGCCGCACCAGCTTCCTTCCCACGAGCTGCGTCTGAGGGCTCTGCTCCACCACCTTCTCCCGGGGTGGGGGGGGGGGGATCATTCTAACAGCGCTCTTCGGGTGGCGGTGGGGGGGGGGGGAAGTGCTGTCTTGTGGTTTGGGCTCCTATTTCCCCGATGACGCACGACAGGAACATCACGTGCCCGTTGGCCATTTGCGTATCATCTTGGGGGGAGATGTGTCCCTGCGTCCCCGGCCCATTTCTCAGTGGGATCGTTTATCTTGTCGTTGTTGAATCGCAGGAGTTCTTTATATATTCTGGATCTAGACCCTCGCCACGTACTGATTTGCACATCCGTGCCCCCATCAGTGAGATGTACGCTCGTGTTCTCGGTAGTGACCTTGGAAGCCCGCAGGTTTCGTTTCGGCGGGGTCCGGGCCACGGGCCTAGCCCTCGCTCTTCAGCGGTTCCTTTGACCACCGTTCTCCTGAGGCCCCCCCAGACGGACACGTTTTGCATGATAGTTTCTCCAGATGGAGAATAAGTCACTCTGGGTTGCAGAGGACTCGTGCTTAAGCACCCAGACCTCTTTTTAGCCCACTTCGGATGGCATTGCCCCTGCAGGACTCGGGCACCTACTTTCCTTTTCTTAAGTGTTTATCTCTTTTGAGAGAGAGTGGGCACAGGGGAGGGGCTGAGAGAGAGAGAGAGAGAGAGAGAGAGAGAGAGAGAAGCCCAAGTAGGCTCGTCACTGTCAGTGCAGAGCCCACTGCGGGGCTCAAACCCACGAACCTCGAGATCCTGGCCTGAGCTGAAGTCAGGAGTCGGACGCTTAACCGACTGAGCCACCCCGGCACCCCGCAGCCCCCCTTCTTACACAGTCAGGCCCCCGGTTGCCCTGGTCGCGCTCAGCTGTGCAAGGCCTCTTGCCCCAGGCCCAGCAACCCAGGCCGCTGTACATTCTGCGTTCCTTGTGCCTGCCCTGACCCTGCGGCTCCTGCCAGGGTGACTGTCTGGGGCGGCCTCTCCCCCAACATTCGACGGAACAGCTACTGGTGTGCCTGGGGCCAGGGGGCTCGTGGAGTCCTGAGGGCCGTGCGGGAGCCTGTGGGCGCTTGTGGGAGGGAGCTCGGCCACCTGCTCTGGTCCTGAGAGGCCCTCCCTCCCGGGCTCCCGGCAGACATGCAGATCATCTGGCCCAGCCCCAGCTCCTGCACGAGGTCCCACTGGCCCTGCGGCTCCCAGGAGCCAGCAGACCTGTCTGGACAGGGTGGCCGTGGCCGCGGCCCCTCAGACGACACCCAGGCTGGTCCCCCTGCAGCGCCTTCCCCAAGTGGTGTCCCAGGGTGCAGAAGCCGCCCGGAGGCTCCCCTGTGGGTACAGGAGCAGCCTAACCAGCAGGCCCCACGGGACCTCACCACTTGCCCTCCCCCGGGCCTCAGTTTCCGCATCTGTGGAATGGCCATGGTTCCCTTCGTCAGCAACTGGGAGAGGCAGTGGGCACAAATTGGGGGACGCTCGGCCGGACGTGCCCTTGGGCTCATGTAGCATGTCAGCAGCGGGGCAGAGGGTCTGCTCCGCCCTGAAGGAGACCATTCGTTCATACATTCATTCATTCATTCATTCATTCATTCATTCATTCATGTTCATACACACTTCCACCAGCGATGGGCCAGGGAGATGGTGAGGAGGGCTTCACTGAGCACCTGCTGTATACATCAAGGGTGAGCCGTGCCCTCACTTGACAGCCTGGGCCCTCCTGCTCTACCTTCTGGTGTGTCCCAGGCCCCAGATGAGGGCCCTGGAGCTCAGTCGGGGGAGGGGCTATCTGAGAAGACTCAGCCCTGGGCCCAGAACAAGTCCCTCCCTCCTCACCCTTTGCTCCCTGGCCCTGCCCAGAGCGGCCCCTCGTGCCTTGCGTGTGGTGACCTTGAGACAGACATCGAGGCTGGACGTGGGGGGGGGGGGGTCACACCAGGAGCTGAGGTCACATCTGGTCCTTGGAAACCCAGACAGCTGGGAGGAGGTGGAGGGGCTGGGGCTGGGGGCTGGCGGCAGAGGGTCACCTGGCTTCACACGGGTCAGCACCCCGTCCCCTCGCTGTCCCGGCAGAGCTCAGCCTGCGGAGCTAACTTCACAGCTACGCGGGGACGGCGTCGGGCTGTGACATAGTATGGGTCCCGTACTAAGAGAAGCTGCCCGCCAGGGGCGTGGGACAGGGCCCTGGGGCTGCCTTTGCTCTGAAAGGCAGGTTCCTCGTCCATCCCGTCCAGGGACGCCAGCCCCACCTGTCAGGCTGTTGAGAGCTTAGGTCTGTGCCTGGCCTGGCTGTGGCCCCCGGGAGCTGTCAGGAAACGTGTCCCTCCCTGTGCCCCCGGCCCCATCTCTGCATCTCTGGATCCCGCCCGAGCCCCAGGCACCAGGGAGGACAGCTGGTCAGCTGCTGGGGTGCTAGCTACCTCCCACAAGCCACCTGTCCTCTGTGCGTCACTTAGCTCCCGGGCCCCACCCCCACTGGGGGGCAGCCAGCCCTGAGCCAGGGTCCGGTTTTCAGTTCCACTGGGAAGGTAGAATGTAGCCACCCCTAAAAGGCCTTTGAGGACCTGAGCACCTACTTGGTGGGGGGGAGGCAGGCGAGTTCAGTGCCCCCCAGGCGTGCCCGCACATGCGCACACACAGCTACAAGGCCGAGAGGAGAGGTGAGGTTGAGCGTTGGGCCTACGGTTGACATGTTCCAGGCTGTGCGTGGTGTGGAACGGGACGCCCGCCGTTCTCTCTGCCCCCAGAGCGGCGCGGTGAATTGTCAACGTATGTACAAAGGACGAGGTTTGGATCCTAAGTCGGTGTGTCCTGTGTGGCCTCGGACAAGTCCCTTGACCTCTCTGAGCCTCCTTTGCCTCACTTGTAAAAGGGAACCATAGTCAGCACCTACAGCGGGAGGAGAGAGTCCAGAGGGTGCGGGGCGGCGAGCTCTGGGGCCGGGCAGGCGGAAGAAGGGGTGAGCCGAGTGGTGGAGGCCCAGCATGGCCGGGGGCGGGGGTCTCCCCGGAGAACGTGAGAGGTGCTCGCCCTCCGGGGAGGTGTGGCAGGTGGCCGCGGGTGTCTAAAGAGCCACAGCTGAACGCCGCGGAGGCCTGAGGCCCACCGAGCCCCCGCAGGGCTGGGGCAGGTGGGACAGGCCGGCCTCCCGCTGCCCAGCCGGCCCCCTTGTCCCCACCGCGTGGCCTCTGAGTCCTGCTGCCGCTCACTATCGTGTCCCCTCCTGCCCGCAGGCAGCTGCTGAAGACGGAGCTGGGGTCCTTCTTCACGGAGTATCTGCAGGTGGGTGGTCTGTGCCCTCCAGGGGGCCGGGGGTGCTTTCCGCGGTGGCCAGAAGGGCCGGGGTCACCTCCTCTCGGTGGGCGTGTGGAGCACGGGCTTTCCGGGGCTCTGCCGCCCCTTGACTCAGTTTCCCCATCTGTGCAGCGTGGATTGTCGTGAAGGTTAACGGCGACGGGCAGGTAAAGTATCCGCATTCGGGGTCGTTACGGGTTGTGCGCCTCCTGGAACACCGGCCTTGGGGGCTCCCAGACGTCCGCATTTGGGTCACCGTGTGGCGTCAGCAACGCGAGGCCTCTGTGTCCCCGGCTGTGTCTCAGCTGACATCCGTGACACCTCATCTGGCCAACAGGCCTGCAGAGTCACGGACACATGGAACCGCCTGTCCAGGTCACCAGCCAGGAGAGCGCCCCCGTTTAAAGCGTGCGGTTCAAGGGGCGCCTGGGTGGCGCAGTCGCTTAAGCGTCCGACTTCAGCCAGGTCACGATCTCGCGGTCCGGGAGTTCGAGCCCCACGTCGGGCTCTGGGCTGATGGCTCAGAGCCTGGAGCCTGTTTCCGATTCTGTGTCTCCCTCTCTCTCTGCCCCTCCCCCGTTCATGCTCTGTCTCTCTCTGTCCCCCAAAAAATAAATAAACGTTGAAAAAAAAAAAATTTAAAGCGTGCGGTTCGGGGCGGGGGGGGCTCCTTGTCCTCCCCTCTGGTTCCAGAGCCTCCCCAGCGGAAGCCCCACATTTAAAAATAATTTCTTAACGCTTATTTATTTGTGTGGAGAGAGGGAGACGCAGCGTCCCAAGCAGGCTCATACCATCCGCGCAAAGCTCCCGACGTGGGGCTCAAACTCGCGAACCGCGAGATCGTGACCTGAGCCGAGGCCGAGAGTCGGACGCTTAACTGACTGAGCCCCCAGGCGCCCCAGGAGCCCCACGTTTCTAAACATTCTCCGTTCCCTGCTCCCCGCAGCCCCTGGCAGCAACCGTCTGCTCTCTGTGCCAGAATGTTCCTGTTCTGGAGACTTCGTGTCAGTGGCCTTTCGAGCCTGCTGCTCCCGCGAGCACGGCCTTAGCGAGGGGCATCTGTGTTGCTTCCATCGGCACCCCGCTCCTTTTTCCGGCCAAATAACATTCCACTGCACGGAGACACCCCGTTTTGTTTGTCCTCCCGTCCGTCTGTTTCCACCTTCTGGCTGTTGGTGGTGCTGAGGCCACACGGTGTCGTTCTCGGCCAAGACCCCGGGGGCAGCGTGACCGCGTGCACCGCGCGCTTTGGGCCTCAGGTCGCTGATGGTGCTTCACGCGCCAGGACGTCCGGCACGGGGCCCCTCTTGCCTGAAAGGTCTTCCTTCGCCGTGGGATGCGAAGGCAGCCACCCGCCCGACTCGGCTTGTCTCTGAGGGGTCCCCGTGGCCACCTCCCGTCTGACCAGCCCCGACAGTTGTCACTGCCCTCCGGGGGCGGGGGGTGGTGAGCTGACGTTCACCCTTGGGCCTCAGCTGTGGCTGGGGGACTCCCGGGGGCCTTGCCTGCCGGGCCCTGCCCCCCCCCCCAAAGCAGTGACGGCATCTCTGTGTGTGGCTTTCAGAACCAGCTGCTGACGAAAGGCATGGTGATCCTGCGGGACAAGATCCGCTTCTATGAGGGTGAGTCTGGCGGCCCCGTGGCGGGGACCGGGCGCCCGGCCACCCTCCCGGCTGGTGTGGCCGCTGGGCAGCGTGACGTCGCCGGCCTTTTCTGTGCCCCCAGGGCTCTGGGTGGGAGGGCAGGAGAGGCGGGAAGACCACCTCTGACCCCAGGAGGGGACCTTACTGGGGAGAGCGTGTGCCCTCCCACGACCTGCGAGAACCCGGGGGCTGAGAGCCATCGGGGGAAAGGCCCTGCCTCCCCTCACTGCCCCTGGGGCCTTCTGCCGCCAGCAAACCCCGTCCCAGCAGCCCGGAGGAGCCCCAGTTTGAGGACCAGGGAACTAGCTTAGGGCAGAGGTTTGCCCTGATGCTCCTGAAGGGGGAGGCTGGCAGGGGGCTGCTCCCTGGCTGGGCACAGCTGCCCTGTGGGGTTTGGGGGGCCTCAGCTTGGCCCTGGGCCTTCCAGACAAGTTTTCTCTTTTAAAGTTCACACCCACCCGTGAGACCTTCGGGTCCTTGTCCCCTTCACGGCTAATGGCAGCTCAGTGATGACAGGTGCTCCGTCTGCAGCCGCGCTGGGAGCAAAGGGTTGGGAGGCAGGTTCGAGCCCAGGCCAGCCCGGCCCCGGCCCCCACGGGCTCCAGCGGGCCTCTGCCTGGCCGGGGCCTCAGCAAGCAGGGAAGGGTCTTCAGGCTCCCGCGCCCTCGGCCTCGGGGCAGCCACGACGCTCGGCCTCCTTGCAGGAGAGAATTGGCCTAGGGAAAGGTGGAGTAACGGGAGGACCCGGCCAAACCACGCCGCCTTTTCCAAGGCCGGTTTCGTTCCAGGCCCTGCGCCGAGTTCAAGCCCCAGGAACGTTTCTGAGCACGTTCCGTGCACCAGGCACCGGGCACGTGCTTCCTCTGTGCCGGACTGTCCTGAGTGTTTTCCGGCTACCGATCCGTTGGGTCTCCCGACGACCCCGCGAGAGAGCCGTCATCGCTGCAGCCGCTGCACAAAGAGGGAAACCGAGGCACCCAGGCCTGCTTCCTGGGCCCACGCTGCTGCCTCGGTTCCCACTCTGATCCTGGAAAGAAGGGGTGCTAGCCCATTTCGCAGAGCAGGACGCCGAGGCCAGTGGCCTGGTGGGTGCCGGCTGAACTCAGAGCCGCTTGTCCCCTGGTCTTCCTGTACCCCCTGCTTCTATCGGGCGGAAGCTCCGGGGCAGGAGCCCGAGAAGGGCCACCAGAACCAGTCGAGGGGAGGCGGAGACACAGACCGACGGAGGTTTAGGCTGGCTTCCTGGAGGAGGCAGCAAAGGAAGCCAGCCGGGCAGGGCAGTGGGGGTCTGGCGCCGGGCGGAGACGCCCTCCCACGCCCGTCTCCTTACTCGGCACATTCCAGCGCGCTGTGCCTCCCACCAGCTCCGGACCAGGGGAGCTGGGATCCTCAGAGAAGAGAAGCTTTGTGCGGCTTAGTGGAGTCGTGCCTGGAGCGGCCGTGTCCGCCAGGCCACCCAGCGGGGGAGTGCCGGCCCCAGCCAGCCTCCCCAGGCCTCGGGGGCAGGCATGGAGCCCCAGTCCGGGGGCCGCAGGGCCTGGCCTCCAGTTCCCATCCAGCCCAGCTGGGGACACAGACACGGACCGGAAGGTGGCAATTCAGTGGGAGGACTGTCAGGGTGAAGGGAAGCTGTGGGGAAGGAAGAGTCCGTTCCCTCTTGGCAATCAGGGAGGGCTGCACGGAGGTGGTGGTCCTGGAGTCAGGCCTCAAGACGTGGTACGTTCGGGAGGACATTTGGCCCCTTCAGTACATATCGTGGGGACAGCAGCTGATGCCGCACCCTGAGGGTCAGCCTCTGGAACCCACTCCACCCGCCTCCTGCCCCCACGTGGGTCCCAGGGGAGCTCTTCCTTGAGACCCCTCCCTGTGGCCAGCCATATCTTCACCTGTGCCTCTGCTGGAGGGGGATGGGTGGTCTCACGCAGGGTGGCCCCAGGACCTTGCTGCCTATCCCCCCGCACTCCCTCCGGCCTCCAGCGAGGCCTTGGACGTCAGCTCCCAAGCGGAGAGAGAAGCAGGAAGTCTGGAGGGACAGCCTGGAGGGGGAGTCCCTCTCCTGGGCCATTTCTGAGGGTGTGGCTCGGTGGTCTTCGCTGCAGCCAGGAGAGTCCCCTCAGCGGGCAGGCACGTGAGACCTCCCCAGAGGGCCGCAGGGTCTCCTGCAGGCTCCAGGCCCCGTGTGTATGAGGACATTCGTGACACCCGCCCTACGGAGGGTCACGCTGGGGTCCCACAGCAAAGCAGAGCAGGGCCCCAGAGCCGTGCCGCCTGACTCTGCCCACTGGCCACCCCAGCACCCCTAGATCCCAGTGGAGAACGTGGCCAGTGGGCGAGGCCGTGCTTCCCGGCCCCTCGTGCCCTCGTGGGGCCCGGAGTCTGTGTTTTACGACATCTGCCTTCCACAGCATTTCCGCCCCGTGGGCTGGAGGACGGCCCGCGGACGCCGGCCTGGCCGGTGCCCAGAGCCACCCCACGGCCGGCCCAGGGAACTGAGCCGTCTTTCTTCTTGCCCCCAGCGGCGGGGACCTGAAGGGACCTCTGGAGGGCAGGGCTCCGCAGAGCTAGGTGTGGGCCCCCAGGGAGGGTCAGGAGCCGGCCGCCGGCTCGGAGCCTCGGTGCCGGCAGATTGGCCGTGCACAGAGGCCACGCCACCTCAGCCGGGTGGGCTTTCCTGGGGCTGCCCCCTCCCAGAGCCCTATGCAGATTGGGGGGCTTTATGGGCGGGGGAGGGGTGGGGCCCAGAAACCAGAGAAGGTAAGGAGGAGCAGCAAAGGCCCCTGTCCAGCCCCCTGGCTGCCGTGGAAGCGTCCAGACAGCCCCACGTGAGCAGTGCGGTCTGGAAAAACAGCCAGCATGTGGCGCTTAGCCCTCCCGCCCAGAGACACCCCCACACCTCGTTTCTCCGCAGCCGGTCTCCAGTCTGGCTCCCAGGGGGTTGGGGGGTGGGTCCCACCAGGCAGAGGCTTTGGTGACACGTCCCGGGGCCTGTTTGTCTGAGACCCCGCAGCCATTCATTCTCGCTTTCCGTCCAGTCCAGGCAGGGGGGCTGAGGGCTCAGCGCTTTGCACTTGCTGGGGGAGCCCAGAGCCGGCTTGGGGACACCTCTGTCCTCAGCCTCAGGGGCTGTCCTCCCCGAGGATGGATGCTCCTTCCCCGGGGCTGGCGGAAGTGCCCAGAGCTTGACCACATGCCTCCTTTCCACCCCGGGGATGTCGGTCAGCCTGGCCAAACCATCCTCCTAAATCAGCTTGGATGGCACCTCCTCCAGGAAGCCCTCCCTGCCTGGTTCTCTCCACTTCCTCTCCTGCCTGGGGCATGTTGCTGCTCTTGGATATGGTCTCCCTGGCTCCCCGGATCCCACCTCAGGCAGCCCGGGGTGGCAGGGACCCGTGGCCTGAATCTCTTGGAGACTCCAACTCTTTGCCCGTTGAGGTCACCCCTTCGATAGATAGATGACTGTACTCATAGCTGCCATTCAGGGTCCTGCTTCCATGTCCTGTGATGAGTCTGGGGACCTTTGAGGCTCCTCTGGATGCCCAGTGCGGGCTCTGGAAACACCTGCATGGGTGGATGGATCCCCCACCTGCTTGAGGGTCACTGTGGGAATCGCAAAGGACCGTGATGTGCGCTACGGCTCCTGTGGCGGGGGCGGGGGGGTCCTGTGTGGGCCTGGGGTGTGACGAGGGACCAGGAACCAACAGGCAGCACTAACCAGCACTTTCTCCGCCCCAGGCCCCGTTTCAGCCCATCTCATCCCTGTAGCCCTGGGAGGTGGCCCTTTCACTGTCCCGTTTTATTAGTGGGGGGCTGAACGGCGGACTCCGGGCCACGGAGCTGCTGAGTGCTCTGTGCTATCGATCTGGGGGCGGGGGGCGCCTCCCGGGGTGGCGGGGGAGGACTCCCACCCGGGGGGGGGGGGGGGGCCTGCCGGGTCTGACAGGGCCCTTTCAGGGTGAGCGCAGCGACGGCTCCCTGTGCCCCCAGGACAGAAACTGTTGGACTCGCTGGCGGAGACGTGGGACTTTTTCTTCAGTGACGTGCTGCCTACACTGCAGGCCATCTTCTACCCGGTGCAGGCGAGTGGCCCCTGCGGCTGTGGGACCCCCAGGGCCCGGGGGGGAGGGGCGCGGCCCACGCTGGCCTCCCTGCAGGCCCCCCGGCCCGGTGATGGGCAGGTGCCTGGACCTCCCAGAGCCTGTCTCCCACCCACAGTCTGTAAAGAAGGCCGGTCCCCCCCGTCCGGGCCCCGTAAGGCCCTGAGCAGCACCGAGTAGGCTGTGCCCAGCACACAGTCGGGGCTCGGCCAGTGACGGCGACCCTCCCCTTGCCTGAGGAAGCTGGCGGGGCCCTGTCTTCAGGACGAGGGTCATCCAGGGAGGAGGATGGGGTGGAAGGGGCCTGAGGGCCAGCGGGGCCACGGCCCCGGGTCTGGCCCCAGACGTGTGGACGCGGAGGGAGGCGGGGGTCTCCCGTGACGGCCGCCGGGCGGGGCGCACCGTTCTGTGTCTGCAGGGCAAGGAGCCGTCCGTGCGCCAGCTGGCCCTGCTGCACTTCCGGAACACCATCACCCTTAGCGTGAAGCTGGAGGGGGCGCTGGCCCGCACCCACGCCCGCGTGCCCCCCGCCATCGTGCAGATGCTGCTGGTGCTGCAGGTGGGCGGGGCCCCCGGGAGGCCACCGTTCGCTCCTGCGTCGGGGGCGTCCGGGGAGGGGGCGGGGGTGGGGGGCAAGGCCAGGCTCCCCAGGCCCAGAGCACGTGACCCGTCAACAGGGGAGAGGGAAGCGGGAGGGGCCCAGAAGGTGTGGGAGGAAGGGGGGAGTTCAAGAGAAGCGGAGCCCGGGAGCGGGCACGGGCCCACAGCTGCGCCTTCACGCCCCTCCCGCCCCGCGACGGTTCCAGACGTTTCCGGGGCACGCGGCTTTTCCCCCGAGAGGGCGGCTTTGGGAGGGGGCCAGCAGCTGGGGGGCGAGTGGCCTGGCCGAGACAGCAGAGGATCCGGCGGGCCACCGACAGCCTTTACCGCAGACAGGGTCTTTTGCAAACCGCTGCTCCCCAAGCCCCGTGACGGGCACGGCACCCCACAGTTTGCCGGCTCACCCTCCAGGGTGACAGGACCGAGGCAGGCAGCCGTCAACCACCCCGTTTCACAGGTGGGAAATAGGATCCTCGCTTGCCCAGAGCCAAGAAGGCCTGGCCTCACCCACGTCTGACAGGCTCCGAGGTCCTGTTCTTCCTCCTCGCCCCCCACCCCCACCGTGCATGCGGGCACCCTTGATCAGGGTCTGCGAGGTTGGTCCCGGGGTCCCGGGCAGCCCAGCCCGTGCGGATTCCAGGGCAAGGGAAGGGCGGATGAATGTCGGGGTTTGAAGGGTCCCAGCGGCAGGTGAGAGCTGGTGGTCGTCCTGGCGGCCGAGCAGGATATGGGACGGGCCCGCCGCCGGGCTTTTGAAGGGTTTTAGGTTAGACCTTGGCCAGTGGAAGCAGGGTGTCTCAGCCTCTTTCTTCACCTGGGTGACACAGTGGAACCGCCTGCCTGCAGGGCAGGTTCCAGGATGAGGGGGAGAAATCAGATGTAAAGCCCTCTGTGGTGCTTCTGGGAGCCCGCGGGGGCCGGGCTGGGATTTGGGGCCAAGACGGAGGTCCCACCTGGATCCCGGCACCCAGGTGGGTGGCCAGGCTGGGGCGGTGCTGCCCCCTGGTGGCCCGTGTGCCTGACGCAGCTTCCTGGGCTTAGCCCCGTTCCCCCACTCTCCTCCTGGCCTCCGCTTTGAGTGACCTCGTCTCACAGCCCCAGTGAACTCGTCCCAGATAGATCTGAAGACACAAATGCTGGTTAGCCTGTGCTGAGGGCCTACTGTGTGCCCTTTGCTTCACCGGCAGTCAGTCCCTTCCCCCCCGCCCCACCGTTGCTGGGGCCAGAGGCAGTTCTGGGGAATGTGGGGTCCCTCGTGCCCATCTAGATGGCTTATGGGGTGCCCATGGAATCCCGCCCCCCAGACCTTAGGTGTCTGTAGTGATGGCTCCTCTCTCATTCCTGATGTTAGGAATTTGTGTCTTCTCTTTACTGGTTGGCCTGGCAGGAGGCTTAACGACATTACGGACCTTTTCAAAGAGCCCGCTTTTGGCTTTTTCTCTGTCGGGTCCCTGTTTCGGTCTCATTGAGTTCTGCTCTTACTGTTTCTCTTCTTCTGCTTCCTTGGCTTCCTCTGCTTGTCTTTTTCTGGTCTCCGCTTAGATGGCTGACTTTCGGGCTTTGTCTTTTCTAATAGATATCCGTTCGAGGCTATGCTTGCCCTGAAAGCACAGCTCTCAGCGCATCCGGTAAACGTGGATCTGTTTTCGTTTTCATTTGTTGCCAGTCGTCTTAAGATGTTTGTGAGGCTCTCTTCTTTGATCCACGTGTCATTTAGAAGTGAGGGAGTTTCTTGGGGCGCCAGGGTGGCTCAGTCGGTTGAGCGTCCGACTTCAGCTCAGGTCACGATCTCGTGGTCCACGAGTTCGAGCCCCGCGTCGGGCTCTGGGCAGATGGCTCAGAGCCTGGAGCCTGCTTCCAATTCTGTGTCTCCCTCTCTCTCTGCCCCGCCCCCATTCATGCTGTGTCTCTCTCTGTCTCAAAAATAAATAAACGTTAAAAAAAAAAAAAATTTTAGAAGTGAGGGAGTTTCTTAGTCTCCACGTATTTGGGGATTTCCCCCAGTTTTCTTTCTGTTCTTGACTCCTGGTTCAGTCTCGCTGCGGTCCGAGGGCAGGTATTGTATGATTTTTTTTTTTTTTTTAATCCTTTTAAATCTGTGAAGGTGTATTTTACGGCCCAGAATGTGGTCTGGCTTGGCAGATGTTACGCGGGGGCTGGAGGAGAACACGTGTGTTCTGCCTTCGTTGGGTGAAGGATGGCGGTTAGGGCCAGTCGGTCGGCTGTAGTGTTGAGTTCGATGTGTCCTTCCCGAGTTCCTGCCGGGGCCGGTCTGTCCCTGCGCGAGCACGGGGTTCCCCCACCGAGGGAGCGGACTAACTCCCGCGCGTTTCGCCTCACACCATCTGACGTGCTGGTCGGGCACAGGCACATTAGAGGTGGTTATGTCGTCCCAGAGACTTGACCGCTTCATCGTGGCCTAGCGACCTTCTTGACCCCTGCTGACCTTCCTTGGTCTGAAGTCCACCCTGTCTGAAATCAGCTTAGCTGCTCCGGCTTTCCTGTGACTGGCGTCGGCGTGCAGGGCTCTTTCAGCCCCTTACTTTTAATGTGTGTGTGGGTTTCTCGGGGGCAGCATGTCGCTGGACTCTCTGGCTGTCTTTTGACACGTTGTGTCCAAGTGTATCTTGTCCTGTGAGCAACTGGCAACCCCCTAGAAGAGAGGCGTCTGCTCCCGTGGATTCAGACATTCATTCGGCGAGCACTCACTAATGGCCTCCCATGTGTCAGCCCTCTGCCTCGGCTGCTGGGGGCACAGAGCTTGCCCCCCCCCCCCCCCACTCTCCGCATCAGTAAGACCAAGGCTGTCCTGGGGGCGGCCGCCTTCCTCAGGTTTTGGCCCTAATGGAACCAACCGGAGGGGGTAGAGATCCCTTCAGAGCTCTGGACAAGGGGGCTCAGGGAGGAGGTGGACGGGACCTGGCCGGGCCGGCAGATGAGGGGCAGGGCTGGCTCGACCCTCTCTGCCCGTAGCGCTCCATGTGTCGAGGGCAGGGGGCCCCAGGGCATGAGCTGCCCTCGCTGGGGGAGGTCAGCTACTGTCTCCCCGAGGGCTCCCAGAGGGAGGAGACTCTATCCCAAAGAGCAGAGCTCGGAGTGCTCAGCCTGGCTTAGCCACCGGGCCCTTTTCCACGGGACGTCACATGCTTTCGGACCGCGCCGGCTGCTGTGTGCAGAGGGCAGGCTCCGGGGTGTCAAAGCAGGAGAGGGACTCGGCGGCCCCAACTCGAGAGAGAGGGCAGAGGGGGGAGATCACTGTGTGCCTTGCGATCGAGGCAGAGACCCCGTGGGAATGGGGAGAAGGGACGGGCTATCTGTGGTGACCTTTGAGCTGAGGCTGGCTGGGCCAGGGAGGCAAGGAACAGGCCATCTAGTGACCACCTGCCTCCCTCCCTCCCTCCCTCCCTCTCTTGCAGGGGGTGCACGAGTCCCGGGGTGTGACCAAGGACTACCTGTGTCTGGAGACGCTGATCCAGAAGGTGGTGTCGCCCTACCTGGGCACCTACGGCCTCCACTCCAGCGAGGGCCCCTTCACACACTCCTGCATGCTGGGTAGGGCTTGACTGGGCCTGGGGCGGGAAGCTGGGCGATCCCTGGCCCCGTGCACCTCTGCCCAGGGTCCAGGCCTCCCAGTGAACAGACGGCCAGAACCACTCCCCACTGGGCATTTGCTTTCCGGTCATGAGAGCACGAGCCCCGCTATGTGCCGGGCCCTGGACCCACTAGGGCCTGGGGTCCCTCCTTCAAGCACTGAGGGGGGCCCGGCAGGCAGACACCGTGTAGGGTGATGCGCCGACCCCCCTGAGAGCCCCGCAGGGGCCTCTGTGTTCCCAGTGAGGTCACATCTGTGCTCAGTCCTGAAAGTCGAGACTGGCCGGCAGAGGCCGCGGCATGTGCAAAGGCCGGGAGCCTGAGAAACCTACCTTGTTTGCAGAATCGCAGGGGAGGGGGAAGGGGGGAGTGAGGCTGCCTGGCTTGGTGCTCCTTTAACAGAGGGCCCGCTGGTTCATTCAGCTCTGTAAACAGAGTGGCTCCTATGTGCCGGCCCCTGTTCTTGGCCCTGAGGGATCGGCAGAGACCAAGCCCCACCCACACGGGCTCTCGCCACCAGGGAAGGCAGACCAACGACTAAACAGTCCCCAGAGGAGTCCCCAAGGTGACCCATACCCAAGTGATAAGAGGCCTGTGGGTGGAAAGCCCAGGCCAGACTGGAAGGTGACGGCTGAGCTGAAGGACCAGGAGGAGCCAGGCCTGGGAAGAGGTGCACGTAGAGCGTCCTGGACGGAGGGGACAGAGGCACGAGGGCCACAGGGAGGAGAACTTGGACCCTGCCCGGCTAGGAAGGAGCCTCCGGCTCCCGCCCCGGAAAGGCCGCTGAGCCGCTCGCCGTGCGCAGTGCTGCCACCTAGGGTTCACTCTGCGGAACTGCAGGGCCCCGAGTGGGAGCCTGAGCTCTGCCCACCTCCCCCTTCCCACCCCCGCTGTCCTCTCCTGCCCCCCGCCCGGGGCGCCCACCACACTCGGAATAAAACCTCAGCCACGACCTCACGTGGAAAGGCCTTTTGTCATCCTGCCTCTGTCCTGGCATTTCAGCACTTCCTGACCTATGGCCCACCCACATGGGCTTGTCACCCCTCCCCCCCCCCCCCCCCCCGCCACACACACACACACACACACACACACACACACACACACACACACACACACACACACACTCTGGGACTCCTCCAGGCAGGAGCTGAGTCTGCCCTGGAAAGTGCTGGCTAAGATTTTTGACTGCACAGGTGGGGAAACTGAGGCATGTGTACCTTTGAACCAAGCAGTTGACTTGAGCACCCCCCACCCCCCGCTCCCTCCACCCACCCCTGCCCAGCTCCTGCCCATCCAGGGTGAGGCTGGGACTCAGGAGGGAAAGGAAGGCGTCTCATCGGGGCAGACGCAGTGTCGGAGCTGGGGTGGGAATCCGTGTACCCCTCCCTCACTTGCCAGGCTGCCCCCGCAGAGGGGTGAGGTGGGGCTGGGCCGGGGATCTGCACTCACTGGGCTTTTCCCCGTGGCTGCCCGTTCCTGCAGAGCTAAGCACACGGCAGGTGCTGGCGAAGGAATGGCCTGGAACACACAGGTGCCCCCGTTTCCCGAGTAGACGCCTCCCGCCCTGACCCCTCGTCTGCCTGTCTCTGCAGAGAAGCACCTCCAGCGTCGCTCCCGCTCAGGGGACGTCCTGGCCAAGAACCCAGTGGTGCGCTCTAAGAGCTACAACACCCCGCTGCTGAACCCCGTGGCAGAGCACGAGGCCGAGGGCGCGGCTGCTGGCGGCCCGGGCATCCGCAGGCACTCGGTCTCCGAGATGACGTCCTTCCCAGAGCCCCAGGGCTTCTCCGACGCGCCTGGCCAGGGCCCCACCGCGGCCTTCAGACACTCTCCGGTTCCCCCGTCGGGGCCCTGCCCCAGCAGACTGTATCCCCCCGCCCAGCCCCCTGAGCCCTGCCCAGACCCAGCCCGCGGCTCCCCTCCCTCCTCCAGCCCGGAGAACCTGGTGGACCAGATCCTGGAGTCCGTGGACTCGGATTCCGAAGGGATCTTCATTGACTTTGGCCGGGGTCGGAGCTCTGGCACGGCTGAGCTCGAGGGGACCGGGGACCGGCAGAGCGTCGTGTGAGGGCCTCGCGTCTTCACCGACCCCGTGTGCGTGTGCCTGTGGGGTGCGTGCGTGCGAGAGGTTTTTTTTTTTTTACTCCGTCCCGACCCGACCCGTCCCGTCCCGTCCACCACGGGCTCCGGCCCTTCTGCCATTCCTGAGTCTTTGCTGGAAAAACCGTCACCGCCCCGGCCCCCAGCCCCACCCCATGCTGGGTCGCACGGGCCACCAGGGGCACTGGTCAGCCACGTGTGCGCAGAACAGACACGGCCACTCTGGCCCTCCGGCGTCCCCATCCGCAGAGACTGTGAGTCCTGTGGCTCAGCCAGGCCTCTGGAATGACTCCCAGAGCAACGGGGGGGGGGGGGGGGGGGGGGGGGTCGGTGGCAGACCCCCCTCCCCCTTGCCCTCACCTCAGGCCACGACGTGACCTCCTTGTGCCAGCCTGTCCCAGACCCTCCCAGCAGGGCGGCTTCGGGCAGGAAGAGGATAGAATAAAACCTGTCTGCCCCCATCCTGAGCTCGTGTCTGCGACGCCAGGCCCCAGATGTCCTCCCGCGGTCCCCACCCTCAGATCTCGCCCACCCCCCGCGCTGGGACCACCCCTCCCCGCTCCCAGAGCAGGGGGGTGGTGGGGGGTCTCCCGTTGCCTTGTGTCTGTGTCCCATCCTGACAGCGGACAGCCTCAGGAGTGGCTGGGACCACAGCGGGTAGGGGCACACTCTTAAAGGGCCAGGGGTCGGCGTGGCCGCCAGGGGGCGAAGGGAGCGTGGGGTTTCTCCTGGGGGGGGTGGATGTTTTTGCACAGGTTAGAATCCGACCCCCTGGCCCCATTCAAAGGACCCACCCCTCCTGGAGTTTTCTGCTGGAGGTGGGGTGGGGAGTGTCCCATGAGCACATAACAAGGGAGACCGCCTGGTGAGCAGTCCTAACGGAAGGGGGACTGGGGACCCCTGGGAGTCGGGTGGTCAAGGAAGGGAGGCCAGTGCGGAGTCACAGGAGCCCCCCGCCCGCGGGGATCCGCTGGAAGAGCCGTCCGCATGGGCAAGTTTCTCCCACCTGCCGGGAAAGACCAGCCAGGAGCCCCTGGCTCGTGCAGACGTGGGGTGGGGCGGAGGAGCCCCGAGGAGCTCAGTCTTGTCACTTGTGGGACCAGAATGTACCTACCACCTTCGCAAGGTTCACAACCACTTAGCACTCAGAAGGTGCTTTAGGAACAGGTAGGGCTCAGCCGGGCAGCTGGGGAGCAAGAGAGTGACCCCAGCCTCCGGGGAGCTGGGCTCGGGGTTGGGAATTGGGCCGGAAGGCTGTCCCCGGTCCGAGAACCAAGGAGAATGGCCGTGCTGCTCGGCCGATGGGGCTGAGATCCCTGAACTGCCCTCCTTGGCTCCCAGCTCCTTCATGGAGCTCGGGACAAGCTCGAGACCAGCTAACATTGGGGTTGGGGTGGGGGTTGGGGGTGACCATTATCAGCAGGGTCCCCTCAAAGCAGAAGGGCCCAGGAAAGGGCGGAAATGGCAGGGAACTGGCTGGCTGGGCTCTGCCCTCACCGGGGTGCTGGGCCCCCTGTTCTGCCCCCACCCCCTAGCGATGACCTCCTTTGTGGGGGTCTGAGCATCCCAGGCCCCTGTGGGCTCCAGTGGCATCTGCCAGCACGTGGGCTCATGGTCAAGTGTGGGCGCTCTGTGGGCGTCCCTGAGCTCTGTGACAAATCCTGCCCCTGGGGGGTGGGAGGGAGGCCCCGTACACCAGCCAGTGGTGCCTCACCTGCAACGGAGAGGCTGAAGCCCCAGGAGGATGGGTGCTGAGCCTGAGTCCCGGCGGGATGGGTGCTGAGCCTGAGTCCCGGCGGGATGGGTGCTGAGCCTGGGTCCTGAAGCAGTGAAGGGCTGCTTCTGCTGGGGCTGCCCCCATACCCCCTTTAAAGGAGCCGCTCATTACATTGGCCTGGAACATGTCCACATGTTCTACCCAGCCTTTTTTTTTTTTTTTTTAATGTTTATTTTTGAGAGAGACAGAGACAGAGGGTGAGCAGAGGAGGGGCAGAGAGAAAGGGAGACACGCAATTCGAAGCAGGCTCCAGGCTCCAAGCTGTCAGCACAGAGCCCAATGTGGGACCCGAACTTGTGAACCGCAAGACCGTGACCTGAGCCGAAGTCGGACATTTAACAGACTGAGCCCCCCAGGCACCCTGTGTTATACTCAGCCTTGTTCAAAAAATATTGAAGGTCATCTACATCAAAACATCTTATTATAAATTGGTGAATTACATAAGAAAAACCAGGGCCGAGCGTTACATAAATTAGGATAAACGACCAGCTATGGTAGCCCCCGCCCCAAATCCACAGAATGTGTGGGCCTTGGCCTTAGATGAAACACTGGTGACCCCCCCGAGAACCAAACTTTCTTACGATGAAGGTCGCATCCCTGACCGGGTCTCACTTTGGCCACCAGGGAGCTCAGGTCAAGCCCCAAGGTTGTGTCTGCCCCACTGCTCTGTTGTTCTCACACCCCAGCCCACACCCTACCTCCAGTGTCTCCCCCTGTTCCCTCCATGGGATTTGGCACTGAAATTTCAGGGGTAGAATCAGGGGTCGTGGGACCGGAAGCTCATACAGTGTGGGAGTTTTCTTTAAAAGCAGACTGGAGAGAGATTCCAGTTGTGGAAAAACCCGTACATCTGCAACACCGTACCCCCTGGAAAAGACCTGAGTCCAAGAGAGGCCCCCGGGCGTTAGCCTCATGACTTCCTGGGAGACCTGCTCTGACAGATGAGTCCGTGATCAGTCTGCCCCTATGAGGAGGCCACCTGTCCTGGTCCAGCCACAGGTCAAGGAATCTGTTGAATGAGTGAAATAATTGGGATCTGTCAGCAGCCTCCCCAGGGAACCTTCTCCAATGGAATGTTTTCTATGCATCCCCCGGGCTGGGGTTTAAGAAACCTTCTTAAATGAGGTCATGATCTCACAGTCTGTGAGTTTGAGCCCCTTGTGCTGACAGCTCAGAGCCTGGAGCCTGCTTGGGATTCTGTGTCTCCCTCTCTCTCTGCCCCTCCCCTGCGCACCTTCTGTCTGTCTCTCTCTCTCTCAAAAATAAACATTAAAAAAATTTTTTTCATTCATCTCGGGAAACCAGAGCCGGGGTCCCACTCTGTCTCAGGGGGTCTTGAGTTGGTCCGTGTGACTCCTTCGGGCGTCCGGGGAAGCCCAGGGACACTTTTCTTAGAATAGTTTTTTACAACAAAACACCTAAGATCCCAAAGCAAACCTCGTCTGTTGAAGCAGCATTCGACACATGTTTGAAACGAGTCAATGGGAACATCCACGCATGTCCGTGACCCCGTCAGCTGCCGGATCTCACGCAGGTCCCACGCGGACTGGGAGTTTGGAGGGGCCTGGAGCAGATGTGACTCGTCGGGGCATCGACCCCCCCCAGGGTGTGATGTGAGCGTGTCTGATCTCTGCCGGGGACAACCCTGGGGGGCTGCTCATGAGGCGGGGCTTTGTTGACCCGGCGGACGGGGGGGCGGGGCTAACTTCCACCCAGAGGTCAGAGGTCAGGTAGCCGACGCAGAGCTGCTGTTGCTCCTCCGAGAGCTGTCGCCCCGAGTTTTATCTGCAAGCAGCTCAGGGGGCCTGGAGTGGCGCTCCAGACCCTACAGTTCACCTCCAAGGGCAGGAGGGACTCCAGGCCGCCCTCCCCTGCGGGCTCCCCACACCCCACTCCCTCCATGTATGTGCAGCACGTGCACACCCATGCACGCACATGTGCACGCCCACGTACGTGCATGCACGCACATGTGCATACACGCGCACGCCTATGCATGTGCGCGCACGCGTGTGCACGTCCACGCACGCGCCCGTACATGTATGCATGCGCGTGCACGCGCACACGTGCACACCCACGCACATGTATGCACGCACACGTGCACACCCATGCACGCACCCGCTCTGGGCCAGCGTCTGCTCGGTCCTCCCGTCCCCGTCCTACCTGACAGGTGGCAGCGGCTCCAAGAGGTGGGTGTGAGACCGGCTGTGGTCCCTCGGCTCTGAGAATGGCGGCCCCGGAACGCTGTCCCAGCTCTGTCCCACTGCGGAGCTCTGGTGGCCGCTGGCCCGAGCATTTGGGGACGGGTCGTGGGACCCACGGCTGGGGGCCTGCACCCCCCGGGGCCTGGCTCAGGGGTTGCCCGTGTGGCACACGTCTGCGGGCTGAGCTGAACGGAAAAGGATCCTTTCGGAGGAGAGACGTCCAGGCCAGAGGGAGCCTTGGATCCTGTTCTTGGAAAAGGGAAACGGAAACCCTACGGTATTCTTGGCCCCTCGTCTACCATTTCCTTCACGTCGTCCCAGACTTCAGCTCAGAATGCCACTGGCGTTTCTTCAGGGCGTCATTATAGGCTGGGGCACGCTGCAAACGCAGCGGTCACCTGCGGGGCACGCAGGGAGCGCGCGCACACGCACACGCACACGCGCGCACAGCCTCCCAGCCTCACCGGCAGACGGGGACGCGCGACCCAGTGGGGTATGCTCAGCCCGCCGAGCAGTCCCCTTCAGCTGCCGCCACCGCTGCTCCCGACAGCCAGGACCCCCCCACGCAGGGCCCCGCGCCTGGGGAGGGGGCTGCGCTCGGCTTTCATCGCCGCCCCGTCACGCGGAGGACCCGTGCTCCCAAGGACGCGGGTCCCGCAATTGCACACACTCACAACAGCCAATATGCTCCCCTCGCCCCCACGGCAGTCCCAGAATCCACCACCCGAGGCCGTGGGAGGCCCCTGATCTTGTGTCCCAAGGGCCAGTCCGGGCTCCCCTGGCCGCCTCTTGGCTGAGGGCGGGGAACCGAGCTGCCACCGGAGGCCCCACCCCTGCCACAGCTGGCCACTCGTCCACTCCTCCCACTGCTGAAACTCCCCTCCTCTCCGCCTCTCCGTGGCCTCTCCGTGGCCTCTCCGTGGCCTCCCCGGGCACGATGCCCCGCCCTCCTCCAGCCCCGGGCTCCAGATCCGGAGCCCCGCGCTGGGAAGGCTCTCTGGCTTGTCCCCACCGTGGTGTCGGTGACCTTCCCGGGTCCGAGCTATTCCGTCTTCTCTCTCAGGCACACACACACCGACAGGCCCTTGCGCTCGCATGCACGTCCTTGCTCACACTCGGACCCCCGCACACACATGCACACCTGCAGGTTTGCACGCACTCGCGTGGCTCTGGGAAAGCAGCCTCCCCCCCGGGGCGGGGGGGGGGGGGGGGTTCGTGCACAGGAGGGTCACACATCCTCCGACCACCTCCTGTCGCCCCCAGAGAGCCCTCCTCCGGTTGCCACCTGAACAAAGGCGTGGAGAAACGGTCGCCTGAGGCATCTGTCTGCATCTGCCGTGGCAGCTCCTGCGGCCACAACCAGTATCACAGGCTGCGGGGCTGAAGCCGCCACCCAGGAGCCCCGGATTCCACTTCCTATGAAGCACCTAGAGCCATCACGCTCATAGGGGCAGAAAGTAGAAAGGTGGTCGCCAGCGGCTTGGGAGGGGAAATGGGGTGTTGGGGAGAGAGGTGCAGCGTCGCAGGTTGAAAGAGTTCGGCCCGTTCACACCGCACAATGTGCGTGCAATGCGCACTTAGGAGGCGTTGTGAAGGGGGCGCCTGGGGGGCTGAGGTGGTTAAACGTCTGACTCTTGGCGTTGGCTCAGGTCATGATCCCCTGGTTTGTGAGTTCGAGTCCTGCGTCGGGCTCTGCGCTGACAGCCGGGAGCCTGCTTGGGATTCTCTCCCTCTCTCCCTGCCCCTCCCTCCTCCCTCTCTCTCTCTCTCAAAATAAATAAATAAACATTTGTTAAAAAAGAAATGGTTATGAAGGAGGAAGAAGGATGGATGGAGGTAGAGAGGAGAGGAAGGAAGGAAGGAAGGAAAGGAGGAAGGAAGGAGGGAGGGAGGGAGGGAGGGAGGGAGGAAAGGAGGAAGGGAAGGAAGGAGAAAAGAGGAAAGACCTCCTCCCCTCCCTGCAGCAGTCCCCTTGGGGAGTGTGGAATGCCCCATGCTGGCTCCTCTGTTGAGGCGCGAGTGGAGAGGAGCATCATTCTAGTGAGGACTGTGGTCCCCGTGCTCCAGGAGCGTCCAGCAGTGGAGTGGGCAGTAACCCTGGGGATTCAGTGGAGCACCAGCCCGGGGTGCACAGGGCACAGACTCAAGCCCCTGACCCCATGATGCTCTTCTGGGCCCTGGCTCCTGAACACACGGAAGGCCCGTACCTCCTTGTCTCCCGTGGCTGGTGGGGGGCCACGCGAGCAGCTCTGGCCAATGCATTGCGTGCAGAAGGGACGTGGGACGCTTCGGTTGGAGCCGGACCCCTTCTCTGCCAGGTGGAGACTCTCCAGAGCTCGCCTCCCCTCTGCCTGGTGACCAGTCGGATTCCAGATGGGACCGCTCCGGTAGGTGGGGTCCTGGGGGCTGCAGACACGTAGTGTGAATGAAAAGGAGACCTATGTGTGCGTAAACCCCTGAGACTGGGGGATGTTTGTTACTGTGGTGAACCTGGCTCAGTCTGACCGACACACTCCTCTTTCCCAAATCCTCTACAGGAGTGGGGAGAAGGCAGAATGGGGGATATGCTGTTTTATATGTATGTGTAACGCATGCCCTTGTCGGCAGAGCCGGGACCCGGGGTTCTGATCCTGAACGGTCACTAACTTCCTGTGTGATATCGGGCAAGTCCTGTACCCTCAGTTTCCGCATCTGTAGCGAGGACTTTTCAAATGCAAAATTCTGCGACTGGTGATATTTCTTTGCTTGTCCACGCACTATGGACACACGCAGAGCATGGCTGTAAGACCGTGAGATCCTAGACACCAGCGTCCCTGATTAAGTAGCCCCACGCAGATGACGGTGCGTCGGGCAGACAAGTCCTTAACGGGTTTTGACCTGAAAGTGATAATGGCTTCGTAATAAACGGATGGTCTTAACCCCAAGAACGCTCTTCCTCGTTGACTGATGTGTTTGCTTAGAGCTCAGAACTGCTTGAACAGGCTGTAAAAAGCTATAAAAATGTAAAGTCTCATCCACATCGTGGCGAGAAGAATTTCTCGTGCTGACATTTCTCTTTTCACTGCGAGGATTTATGTCAGCCTGGGTTTGGTGGGGGGAGACGAACATGAGCTAGGATGTGGGATCGGGCAGGGCTCTTATTTGCAAGCAAGCGAAGCAGATTCTGGCTGGTTGTGGAGAAGCAGTCCATTCAAGGATGCTGGGAGACCCCCAGCGTTGTCGGGACGTGGGAGAGCCAACGTTGACGTAATGCGCCTTCCAGGAGCAGTGCCTCGACCCCCCCCCCCCCCCCAACACACACCTGATGAGAGAACAGCCGCTCCTGCAGCCACTGCACCGGGACGCCCCCACTGGGATGAGATGCTCCCCCTGAACAGAGACGCTCCCCCTGCACAGAGGTGCTCCCACTGCACAGAGATGCTCCCCCTGCACAGAGATGCTCCCATCACACAGAGATGCTCCCCCTGCACAGAGATGCTCCCATCACACAGAGATGCTCCCATGGCACAGAGATGCTCCCCCTGCACAGAGATGCTCCCATGGCACAGAGATGCTCCCCCTGCACAGAGATGCTCCCATGGCACAGAGATGCTCCCCCTGCACAGAGATGCTCCCATGGCACAGAGATGCTCCCCCTGCACAGAGATGCTCCCATGGCACAGAGATGCTCCCCCTGCACAGAGATGCTCCCATGGCACAGAGATGCTCCCCCTGCACAGAGATGCTCCCATGGCACAGAGATGCTCCCCCTGCACAGAGATGCTCCCATCGCACAGAGATGCTCCCCCTGCACAGAGATGCTCCCATCACACAGAGATGCTCCCATGGCACAGAGATGCTCCCCCTGCACAGAGATGCTCCCATGACACAGAGATGCTCCCCCTGCACAGAGATGCTCCCATCGCACAGAGATGCTCTCCCTGCACAGAGATGCTCCCATCGCACAGAGATGCTCCCCCTGCACAGAGATGCTCCCATGACACAGAGATGCTCCCCCCGCACAGAGATGCTCCCATCACACAGAGATGCTCCCCCTGCACAGAGATGCTCCCATGGCACAGAGATGCTCCCCCTGCACAGAGATGCTCCCATGACACAGAGATGCTCCCCCTGCACAGAGATGCTCCCATGACACAGAGATGCTCCCCCCGCACAGAGATGCTCCCATCACACAGAGATGCTCCCCCTGCACAGAGATGCTCCCATGGCACAGAGATGCTCCCCCTGCACAGAGATGCTCCCATGACACAGAGATGCTCCCCCTGCACAGAGATGCTCCCATGACACAGAGATGCTCCCCCTGCACAGAGATGCTCCCACTGCACCGGAAGAACCCACAGCTGCCACCAATCGTGTCCAGGTACTTACTTGTAGCCACTGCAGCCTCCCCCACCCCCCACGCTGAACATCGCACAGCTGCCATTTCCACTGCAATGTACCCCAGGGCTGCTTCCTCCCTCCAGGCCCACATCACAGTGATGGAGCCTAAGTCACTGTCTGGGCCCTGGTTGCAAAGCAGACTCTGGGTAAACCCGTTGTCTGGCCACACTGGGCAGAGAGACCCGTAAGATCAGGAATCCCAGTGTGGCGGGGGCATGTGAAAGGTGCCGGGGTCCGGAGGCCACAAGCAGCGCCCCACCCTGACGCCCTCCCTGATGTCAATCAACTAGGGCATCAAGAGTGTGGTCTGCTCAATTGGAAATCAAAAGGATTTCGATTGCTGGGTCCAAACGATTCCAGAAGACATTGCAGAGCACGGATGGGTTGCATTTAGTTGGCAGTAAGTGCCAACAGCCACGTGCATTTGCTCGGAAACGGAAACGGGGGCGGGGGGGGGGGGGCACCTGCGAGGAGGCCGGGGTCAGGAGGCCGGCGGGAGCCGGCCTGCGGAGAAGCCCCTCCCCTCGCTGGGCCTCAGGGTCCCGGCCCTGGAGGCTGAGGCGTGGGACGCGTTCTAGATCCCTTTAGACTCAGCCCGGCTGCCTCGCCCACGCTCAGCAGGGAAACTGCGGTTTCGCGGTTTTAATAAGGTTCAAAGCTGAGCGAGTCTTGGCGCAAGCAGCTGCAGGGAGAGTTAATTTGGGAGAAAACAAACGTGAAGCCTAAGACCTTGGACCGAAGGATCTTTATTTCCTCCTTCCTTCCAGCTCTCCAACCCCCAGTGCTTATTAATGTGGAATTTGCTACTTGGGGGAGAGCCAACTCTGACTTCATAAACATTTGTAAGAGCAAATTTAATAAAGCCGGGAATAATGCCATTCAGATGTAATTCCTCCGTTTCACATTATTATTCTTCCTCTTCTATTGCCGGGCGTTTGAAATGCACGGAGTTATTGTTACAGCAACAAAAGGAAACCAGGGACTGGTGGCTTGCCGATTAGACGCACTGGGGGAAAAACAGAAACGAGAACCTAACCGGGATTCGCCTGGGTTTTACGGTTCCTTTCTGTTTCTCTTTCCTTTTACTATGAATGGTGGAGCACACCTGCATTGTTTCCCTTGTAATCGGTCTGTGTTATTATTGCTCGATTGTACGAATCTTAATCTCACTAAGCTACAGTTGTGGAATTTGTAGGAGGTTTTCACAAGCGCAAATACGAGGAGGGTGGCCTTTCCCCTCCGGGCCTTAATACCATGAAATGATGGGGGCAATTCTGTCCAAAGTCGCTTTTAATTTTATTAAAAGTTTACTTATTTAAAAATTTTTTAAAGTTTATTTTTGAGAGCGAGAGCAAGAGCTAGTGGGAGAGTGCGCGCGCGCGCGCGCGCGCGCGCGCGCGCACTAGTGGGGGAGGGGCAGAGACAGACAGAATCTGAAACAGGCTCCAGGCTCTGAGCTGTCAGCACAGAGCCGGATGTGGAGCTTGAACTTGGGAACCAGGAACGGTAAGATCATGACCTGAGCCGAAGTGGGATGCCTAACCGACTGAGCCGCCCAGATACCCCAAGTTTATTTATTTATCGAGAGAGAGAGAGAGAGAGAGAGAGAGAGAGAATGCCAGCAGGAGCAGGGGAGGGGCAGAGAGAGAGGGAGAGAGAGAGAGAATCCTAAGAAGGTCTGCACTGTCAGCACAGAGACCATCTTGGGGCCCAAAGCCACAACCGCGAGGTCATGACCCACGAGGAAACCAAGAGTCAGACGCCTGCTTACCCGACTGAGCCACCCACGCGCCCCCAAAGTCACTTTTTAGGACAGAAATCCTGCAAACTGTCCCCCTTGCATGGAAGACTGATCTCGCACTGATACTAAAAAAAGACAGACGTTTGCCTTCCAAAACAGGAAAAGAGAAACAGCACCAAGGCAATCCGATCAATTGGATCAAATCCCCCGATTTCACTGTCTTGTTTTGGGAGCCAAGTATTTGGTGTAGAAAGAGGCCCATTCCTGCTGCATCCAGAGGCTCAGACGTGGACGTGGGAGGAGTGGGTGCCACAGTCCCCTCCCCACGAGAGTCCCTCGTGAGCAGGACGGTGCTAATAAGAACCCGCAGGTGCACTGTGTTGGTTGAACGGGCCGGCCGGTGACGATGCTTACGGATTCTTTGCACAGAAAAGGGCACGGGAGCGCCTGGCTCTGGGGTCCCACACAGACCACGTTCGGCCACCGTGGCTGACAAGATCCCAAGGCAGAGGAGTGAGTGGTGGGTAAAGAAGAAAGGAACTTATTTCAGTGAGGCGACACCAGGTAGGCAACAGACTAACGTCGCAAAGACTCTCTCTAAAGAGCTGAAAATACTTCCCGGTTTATGAAGGCCGGTGCGTCCGTGCAGGTGGGCGGTAAAGGCCGGCCATCGTCCTGGGGTCGATCACTCGGGGACTTGCTGGCATGAGGGCGGGTCCCTAATGCTTAAGGGAGTAATTTCGGTTCCCGCCGCGGGTTTCTTGGCCTGCAGGGTCCTTTGCCCGAGTTAAGAGATACGCCGGGGAAAAAAACTTAATCAGAAGGTACAGACCGAGGCCAGAATGGAGGCCGTGGAAGTCCTCTTTCGACCCTAGGAGGAGACAGAGGTTATTTCTTCACTCACGTTGAAGCTGGTGCCAACTCTGAGGCAGGCAGAGAGCAAACAGCCTCATGGCCCTGGCCTGCCACGGACGGAAACAACCAACATTTAGTGCCGGGCACTGGTCCTGTCTACACTGGTCCACATTCGCTTATTTCATGGTCATCGTTAGCAAAACTGGCAGGAAGCCCGCTGTCTCGACTTTGGGGAGGATCAGGGCTTGGTCTAACTCCTTTCCCACTCCTGGAAAGGTTATGGGTCTCAGACTCAGCCAGTCAGAGGCCTTCCCTGTTCTTGTTTGTGTGTGTGTGTTTGTTTGCCAGGGTTGTCAGGAAACAAACTCTACAACTTGGTTAAACTGTATAAGGGTATGTTATCAGAAGATGCTTTGGGTTGTAAGAAACAGAAAACGCAAACTAGTTTTGACCATGAGAGAATTTCTTGGTGCATCTAACTAGCAAGTCCAGAGGCGGACCGGGCTTCAGGGCAGGTTTGATCCAGGAGCTCTGCACTGTCACCAAGGACCCAGTTCCTTGCCGTCTCTGTGTAGATCTCTTTGCCTCTATCTCTTTGTGGCCAGCCCCGTGTCTCTAGTGCACCAAACTTCCTCATCCGGGCTGGGGGAGAGAACAGGAGAAAGCAGGATTTCTTTTCCCCCAACTATCCTGCTGGACTGGCCTTCACTGCTCACCATGGCATGAAGAAGGGCTGCGTTGACTGACTTCCAGAACCTTAACCATCGCCGTTAAGAGGGGCGGTATTATTGCGGACTGGCCTCTGCAACCAGATCACCCCCCTAGAGGTGGGGAGAGATCAGTACGCCTGACTGATTACCTTGGTTGCTGTATAATGGCTATTGGACACAGCAGAGCCCGTCACACGTGAGCCCAGAGCCACCAGCAGCTGGGCCACCGTCCGTGCAAGGTGGCCTGTCCCTCCCCACTCCTCCTTTCCCCAGAAGAGAGGGAGGGGGGCACGGGAGTTGGGGCAAGGCAGGGTCTCAGGAAAGGGTCCTGTGGATGCTGTGTTGGGGCAGATCAAAGGGGCCAGGGCACAGCGGGGAGAGGCTGCTGCCCTGAGCCACGTGGCAGGTGCTGGTGGCCTGATCTATTTGGGACGGTGTGGGGGACAGAGGTGGCAGCACCATCATAAAGTTTGAAGTCGGAGCTCTCGGGGCTTGCCGGGGGAGCACGTATGGGATGTGGGAGCTGGAGGGGAGCCAAGGATGACCCCAAGGGTTTGGACAGCGCCGGTGGGGAGTGAGCTAGGAAGCCCAGGAGAGGACTTGAGCCGCTCAGGTCTCCACATGCAGATGTCAGGTGGGCAGTGAGAGAGGGGACTCTGGTCAGGAGATATGGGTTAGGGACCATCAGGGTATGGACCACGTGGAAAGCAGGAGGCTGGATGAGATCAGAGGGAACGTAGGTGAAAAGGGGGTGAAGATTCGGCCCCCGGGGGCGTGGACCTTCAGAAATCAGGGAGATGGGGCAGGGGGCAGAGGGGAGACTTTGTGGTGCAGCTGGAAAGGAAGTGCTCCCGGAATCAGAATGCAGTGACGCTGGAGGACCAGGCATCCTCTCGCCTGGGGCCCTGGGCACCTCCGGGCGTCTCTGGGTCCCAGCCTGGGCCTTCCTGATTCTATGACCCCTGCTTCAGGGCAGGGACAGTAACTGCTCCCATGGGAGGAAAGGCAGCACTTGGCCCTGAATGACCCTTTGGGAGCCCCAAGTCTTGGTCACACTGCCTCCTCCAGGGAGTCCTCCGGGCTCCTCAGCTTGGGTCAGGGCCGTCTCTGGGATTGCCCAGCCGCTGTCTCCGTGGAGTTCTGAGCCCAGCGTGGGGTCCCCGCCGCAGTCCCCGGAAGGCAGCCCGGGCCCAGAAGACGCTTTGGGAGATTTTGTGGAACGTTTCCTCTGAGCTCCTCGTAAACCTCCCCGCCCCGCACCTCACCGTGCACATCCCTGAAGCGGAGAAGCGGATCAGCGAGGAAAGTGCCTGCCCCAGGGTGGGTGCCCGAGGGGCTTGACCCAGGCAAGACCCGGGGGGCGCCCCGCGTGCTAGGCTACAGGGGCTTGGAGCTCGCGGCGCCGCCCCCCGAGGCGGGGCCACCTGTCCAGCCCCCTCCCGCCCCGCCCCTCCCGACCCCGCGGAGACCCGGCTGACCCCCCCACCCCCTCCCCCGGGAGCCCGCGCCCCAGGAATGCGGCGGCGGCGGCGCGCGGCCAGGGGCGGGGCGAGGGGCGGGCCCGGCGTGGGGGCCGCTTCCGGGGCGGGGCCAGGTGAGTGGGCCGCACGGCGGAGCCCAGGTGAGGCGCCGGCCGGGCCGTAGGCAGGTAAGGCCCCGTGTCCGCGGGAGGGAGTCCGCCTGTGCCTCGCGTGGGGACGCCACGCGGGCCCTGAGGGTGTGAGGCGGCGGCCGGACGGGGTGGGAGCTCAGGTGGGCGCGGCCACACGTGACCCGGGCCAACCCAGCCGCCCCGCCCTGGCCGGCGGGCGTCCCTGCCCCTCACCGCCCCCCCCCCCACCCCCCCCACCCCTGGTTTTCTTGGAGCGCGCTCTTCCCCCCCCACCCTGCACCCCTCCCTCCCCGCCTCTCCTCCCTCCTCGCCACTCCTCCCCCTCCTCGCCCTGCACCCCTCCCTCCCCGCCTCTCCTCCCCCTCCCCGCCCCGCACCCCTCCTTCCCGGCCCCCCTCCTTCCCTCCCTCTTCCTCCTCCTGCACCCCCTCGCCTTCTAGCCCTGCACCCCTCCCTCTCTGCTCCCCGCTCTTCCTCCCTCTCCTTGCCCGGCACCCCTTCCTCCCTGCTCCCCGCCTTCCTCCTCCTCTCCCTCTTCCTCTGTCTCTTCCTCCTTGCTCCCGCACCCTCCCTCCCCAGGTCTCCCCCACTTTTGTGTTTCCGTCTGGGTAGGCTGTCTCAGTTCACACTTGCCGCCCCCCTTTTTCCTTCCCTAATTCGGGTTCTCCCATGACGCAGGGTGGCGCTTCAGGCACATCAGCCCCCCCCCCACACCGAACCAGGGAGGTGGGGGGCATCTTTCCACTTCCCAGATGGGAAAACAGAGGCAGAGCAGGCGCTAGGCTTATTCAGACTCCAGGCCGCTGGCTGGGCTGCTGGCTGGGTCAGCAGGGAGGATAGAAGCCAGAATTAGTGGGCCAGAAACAGATCCCCGGCCGGTCAGCCTCCGGAACCGGTTAGGGGAGAGGTCTTGGCTGCTTTCACTGTTCTCAGCCCCTGGCATCGGCCGGCCTGAGAATTCCCGGGGTCACTGACAGCGGCACTGGCTTGGGGGCCCCGCTGCCTCGGGAGGTGTGTGAAGGGTGGTGGCTAAGGTCCCCGGAGAAGGCCCCGCGGAATCCTCAGGAAGCGGGGCACAGGGCAGGGCTTCCTGTGAGTCCTAGTTTGGTGGTGTGGGCACATGGCCTTGGCTGTCTGGCCGCCACAGACTTTGAGGTTTTGTTCGCGTCAGAGACTGGGCGGGTTCCAGAGAGCACTGTGCTGTGCTCCAGCGTGTCTGTGAAAGGCAGTGTTGACGTTTGTCCAGGTAAAAACTCAAAGTTTAAATTAAGACTCAACAGTAAACCTCCTTTGGGTGGTTTCTGTTGGCACTTTGGGGACCTTGTGTGTGAGTTCCTCCTTTAATCCAACGCTGCGGGGGGGGGGGGGGGGCAGGGGCGGACAGGGACCCAGGGTACTGGCCCGAGCCCAGCTACTCCGTGTGGACAGCCATCTATCTCCACAGTCCCTGCCCACAGGGGACCCAGAGGGAGGCCAGTGGCTAGTGGGAGGTCAGGGAGGGCATCCTGGAGGAGGCAGCCATTGAACTGGAAGATGGATGGGAGTTGGGCAGGAAGGTATGCATGTTGAGGTCACCCAGAGGGTGGGGGATAATTCACCTGTAAGCTGGGGTGGAAACGCCTGTGGGGTACCTTAGGTGGAGCCATCAGGAATTTACTTGGAAAACATCACTGGAGTCCTTGGAAGGTGACCTCAGCGAGATGTTTTGAGGTCTGGACGCTTACTCGGTCAGACATCCTGTGGACCAGCTGGTTCCAGGCCAAGTCAGTTGTGGGCACACCAGAGACGGTGGCTTCCGTTAAAGAGGGGACAGTAAGAGCTCAGGCCACCCGGATGTCCCCCGGGGTGCTTGTCTTTCCCCACACCCAAGAACCCATCCCCTTCCTTGATTCTAACCCTCTTTCAGGGATGGGGAAACTGAGGCAAGGAGGCTCGGGTGCCTTTCTGAGGTCGCAGGGCCAGTGAGTGAGTGGAGAGCCAGCTTTGATGCCCGCTGTGCTGTGGCTCCTTCCAGGGCACTGAGGTCTGCCTTCGTGGTGGGGACAGTCAGAGTCGGCCGGTGACTGCCCTTCCGATCTCGAGGAAATCGGCATGGCGATGTAAGAATGACGTGTTCAGTTTTTCAGATACATCGTTAAACTTTTCCCTCAATCCTTAAGTGAAAACGGATGCTCAGAGAACACGCGCCAGGCGTATCCAGAGGCTCCCCAGGCCTCCTGGGGCACATTTGAGGGGAGCCCTTCCGGGCCCGGTACTGGGTGGGGACGGCCTGGAGGATGCCCGGTGTGGGGCTCTTGCAAGTGACGTACCGCTCCTGAGTCCTGCCCCAGCGACCTCACGCGGAGGCCCCGGGTGCAGTCCAAGTTTCTGGGTCCCTGGAAGGCCGGAGACCCGGCTGGGTCATGGTCACCGTTTGCTGACCTCTCAAACGGGCTGCGTCAGCAGGCTGCCCTGCGGCTCAGCGGGAGTACGTGGGCACTCAGTGGGGGTCGGGTGCTCAGCCTGACTCCTCCACCTCCCTGACCCCCGGCCATGTGGCCTGCAGCTGCCAACCAGAGCCGTAGCCACCCTGTGCCCTGGTGTGCCATCTGCAAAATGCAGACAGTGTTATTACCTACTCGTGGGGTCATCGGGGTGGTTAATTTGTGCAAAGCGCCTCCGAACAAGGTGTGCACCTTTGTAAGTGTCAGTATCCCTTCTGCCCACTGAGCTCGGGAAAGCAGGAAGGGCGAGCTTGTGTGGAACCCGTTCCTGCCCTTGGCCGAGGGGCGGAGCGGTTCTTTCTTCAGTGACGCTGGACAGAGCGGAGCCGTGAGTTAGCCCGGTGACTGTCCATCAGAAGGAACTGGTTTGGCAGGTCAGGAGTCCAGAAACTCCAGGGGAGCTGTCCCCTCCCTTCCCCCACTCAGGGTCAAATTAAAACCAGCCAAGAAAACGCGGGCGGGAGGTAGGCTGTCTGGACTGGCACGTTTGTTATCTCCGGGAGAGCTTTGGTGGTTGAAGCCGGGGAGGATTTTGAACCAGCGGGTGTGGGTGGGGCTTCTAGAAATTGTGTCCTTTTTTTTTTTTTTTTAACGTTTATTCATTTTTGAGAGACCGAGAGTGAGCGGGGGAGGGGCAGAGAGAGGGAATCCGAAGCAGGCTCCAGGCTCTGAGCTGTGGGCACAGAGCCCGACGAGGGGCTCGAACCCACAAACGGTGAGATCGTGACCTGAGCCGAAGTCGGACGCTTAACCGCCTGAGCCACCCAGGCGCCCCTGGAAATTGCTTCTTCTTTAGACCTTGTTCTCTGCTAAGTTCCTGTTGCTTCTGAGGCTCCCGTAACTCCCAGGTCACCATCTTTGGTTCTGTGCTGTTATAACACCTTGCGTTCTTTATTCATTTATGTTTTCTTATTTATGGAGAACGTCAGGTATTCAGAAGTAAGCAGGATCCAAGCGTCAACCACGGCCATGCTGCAGCCAAGCCTGGCCTAGGCTCCCCCACCTGGGACCTCCAACCCACTCCCCCCCCCACCTACTCACCTCCTGTCTCCCTTTCTTACTCGTGTGTTATTGTAAAGCAGTCCCCAGACCTCAGACTCCGTAAATATTCCAGTATGAGTCCCCTTTTTCAACACGACCACAGAACTGGTGTTGCACTTAAAACAACTAACACAGGGACGCCCGGCTGGCTCAGTCGTGGAGCGTGCGACTCTTGATCTCAGGGTTGTGAGTTCGACCCCCACGCTGGGTGTAGAGATGACTTAAAAATAAAATCCTAGGGGCGCCTGGGTGGCTCAGTCGGTTGAGCGTCTGACTTCAGCTCAGGTCACGATCTCACGGTTCGTGGGTTCTAGCCCCGCATTGGGCTCTGTGCTGATGGCTCAGAGCCTGGAGCCTGCTTCAGATTCCTCTGCCCCTCCCCCGCTCACGCTTTGTCTCACTCTGTTTCTCAAAAATAAATCAATGTAAAAAAAATTTTTTTTTTAAATCCTAAAAGAAAAAATAGACCAATTAGCATAATTCCATAATATCCGATGGCCAGTTAGTATGTGGATTCCCTTTGCCTCAAATATCTTTTTTTGTTGTTGTTGTTGTTTTTTAAATCAGGATCCTGATAAGGTCCATGCATTTTGGCCGGTTAATCTGACTTGGGAGGCACCTGACCCCCCCTCTTTCCGCGTGTTCTGTGCTTCGCTGCCGCATCCACAGTGACCATTACGATGCGTGTGGCTCTGAAGGCACTGACCCTTCAGCGTGACATCTTTCATTTGAGGCTCGTTGAGGTGTTGTGCCCACTGCACGGATCAGGAAGTGGGAGCCTAGGGGAGCTGAGTGGCCCCGCTGAGGTGGCACGCCACCACGAGGAGGGATGAGCCCGGCTGGAACACGTCCCTCCCTGTGACTGTCCCTGCTGCTCACGGCGGCTGGAGCAGGGACTGGCGGCCACCCGTACGGAGGGGCCCCTGGATGGGGGCCCAGGGGGATCAGAACCAGGTCCCTGGCCCTGGGAGGTAGGGTGGGCTGACCTTCCCCTCGGACCCGGGGACTTTTTTCTCCGGCCACAGTGAGGGTAAGTCTTTATTTGACCTGGCAAACAGTAGTCGCGTCTTTAATAAAGAGGTTATCTGAAGGTGGAGAGTGGGTTTAGTGGGGCCCCGTGGATCCTACTTTAGTTTCCAAGGAGCAGCAGGTAGCTTTGAATTCAGATTGAATTACTATTATGATTATTTTATTTTATTTTATTTAAAAATTTTTAATCTTTATTTATTTTTGAGAGAGAGACAATGTGTGAGCAGGGGAGAGAGAGGAGACAAAGAATCGGAAGCAGGCGCCAGGCTCCGAGCCGTCAGCACAGAGCCCGACGCGGGGCTCGAACTCATGAATCGTGAGATCATGACCTGAGCTGAAGTCGGACACTTCACCGACTGAGCCACCCAGGCGCCCCTATTATGATTATTTTAAAGAAGTTTTTAAAAAAGGTTTTATTTTTAAGTAATCTCTCCACCCAGCTTGGGGTTTGAACTGATAACCCTGAGATCAAGAGTCGCATGCTCTATGAGCATGAGCTAACCAGGCGCCCCCAGATTGAATTATTAAATTGCACTTGAGCCGGTGGTGATCATGGCGAACCACTTATGGATCGCTTATTCCCTGCAGGGGCCGTGTGTTCCGGGTAGCTGAGACAGCATGTGTAAAGGCCCGGAGGCAGGCACAGCTTGATGTGTTTGAGGAGCAGCCTCGGAGACACTTGAGGCCTCTGTGGCCGGAGCAACGCAAGTGGGGTCGGTGCAGAGGTGGCTTGAGAGGGTGGCGGGCCCAGGGCGAAGAGCCAGTCTTTCAGGTGCTTTGCAGGAGTTTGAATGTTCTTCCAAGAACTGCAGGCAGGTGGTGCTCAGAGGGTGTCAGGAGAGGTGTGGATTGGGCAGTCGGGGTATTCAAGTGCAGCACTCGGGGGGAGGTCTGGGGGGTTTGAGGGTGGGGAGCATGGGACTGAACACCCCTTAGGAGAGGTGAGGGCCCATGGTTCCCTCACCCTGAAGGTCTGAGTTGTATGGTGGAGATTATGACAGAGACCCCACTGTGTCTCCAGGGACAGAGCAACCTGGATGGCGGAGAATGGAGTGAGTGAGGTGGGTAGTGGGAGTGATCTTGGGTTGTTGGTAAGACCAGGCCAAGGAGGCCTTGAATGCTGGACTCTGTGGTGTGCCGTTTGTGTGTTCTCTTGTTCAACAGATACTCCCAGCTCCTGCTGCGTCCCTCCCCCTGGGCTGGGGTGAGCCACCCACGGCCCTGGCTGTCGGTGAACACGTGGTGATGGGTCAAGGACAGGACGTATGGTGCAGTCTGATGAGGGCTGTGATGGAGCTGGGGGCTGCCAGAGCCCAGAGGAAGCCCCTCTCCCAGCCTGGGGTGGGCAGGCAACCAAAGCATCAGGACGCTGTTGATGAAGAGAAAGCCCAATTCTCAACGGGCCCAAAAAGTCAAGGCGGGGGGATTTATTGGCCCATGTAGCTGAAATGGTATGGCAGTAGCGTGGAGATCAGGTATGGCTGGCTCAAGGTTTGGCAGTTCTCTGCCTTTTTTATATGGGCCTCTGGATCTTCAGTGGGAAGTGAGTTGGCTGCAGCCATTCCAGGCCTCTTCTGGCTCTTTGGAGAGAGACTTCTCCAGCGCTCCTCTCTTGAGATCTTTCTCAGAAGCATCTGGAAATCTTCCCGGTGCCTCATGGGCGTGAACAAACCCACCCCTGAGACCAGAGAAACTGCCATGTGCCGACTGGCTCAGGCTTGGTTTCCCCCACAAACCTTTGAGAAGGGAGACAGGATTACCCTGAGGTAATCAGGCCACCCCACAGGGTCCTGCAGGTGATGGCATACGCCCGAGTGAGCCTGAGTGAGCACGTGGGTAACCCCAGGCAGGGCGACAGGAATGCTGGGGAGGGAGCAGCCTCGTCTGTCCAGAGGCTGGGGGAGCAGCCGAGTCTTGACGTTGGCGACGAGAGGCATGGGAGGGGTGGGTGGCCCCAGCGGTCCCTTGGCCCTTCCAGAGCACCAGACTTCGCTGGGGCTTGTGGGCAGGCTTCTGGCAAGGTCGTGCAGCCGGTCCCAGCTTCTTTGGATTCTGCTGCTGCTGGTGTCTCACCTGGGCACCCTGCACAGGCTGTAGTGACCTCTGGCCCGGCTACCTGCACAAATGGTCGGCACAGGCCTTCCTGCTGGTGGCAGGGACCCAGTGCTGTCTGGGAGGCAGAGTGGGTAGTGTGGGGGGGTCTGAGTTCATGCCTTTGGTACCCTTAGAGAGCCCGGAATCCCAACTCAGCGGTGACCCCCTCCCAGCCACGAGCGAGGGCTCCTACCCCCTTGGGTGTGCCAGCCCCTTTCTCCCTGGGCCTTGGGGCCTGTGAAATACGGGGTTAGGGGCCCTCCGCTCCTCCCCGAGCCCTTTAGCAGAACCCCTTTTCTGAGACACAAGCCCCCTCCTCCCCGAGCCCTTCCTCTGTGCGCCCCGCACAGGACCACACCACTCGAATTCAGCGTGGTGCTAATTTGCCCGGGGTTGGTAGGTGTTAAGTTGTAGCTACCGCCTTAAGATAATTGCTGGGAGGGTCTATTTGTGAAATGTGCAAATATATTTTTATAGCAACAAACCGTTTTGCTGTGAATTATAAACAGATGAGTTCGGTGGTTTGAAATCTCTTTCGCATGGGATCCAGGTTGCCACGTGCCTGCTCTGGTCCAGCGTCTCCAGCCGGCGCAGCACCCCCGCCCCGGCTGCCCCAGCACCCCCATCCCGGCGGGGGCTCCTCCGGGAGCCCGGGCTCACAGCTCAGCTTGGCGGGAGTTGAGGTGGGTGGGCTCGGGTGGAGGGTGACGGGCTTGTGCCCCAAAGTCACCGCCGAGGAGAAAGGGCCCATTTGTAGTGTCTGCACGGAGCTGGGTTCTCGGGATCCCGTTTTAACAAGTCCACACAGCAGCTCGGCCCTCCTGAAACTGCTCTGGTGAGGGCGGCCCGTGGTAACATTAACCTAAGGGCCACAGAAATGGGCACACGTTTGCAGCCGGTGCAGGTTTACGGACGGGGTGAGGGACACTAACCCTGTGGGGGAGTCTGCAGAGGGGGAGTCCTCTGACACGGTCCGAGGATAAAGGATAAACAGGCCGAGCAGTGTAATATCCATGTATTTGGTCTCTGTCCCATTTCCTGTCGGGGGGGCTCCTGAGAACCCTGGAGACCCTCCTGAGGGCAGTGTCTTGTCTTATTCATAAAGGATCCCTTTTGACCTTACCTGAGTTCATGCTAATGAGGCGACTCCGGCTGGGCCCTCTGATAGCATGGGGATGGGGCTGGTGGCCAGAGTATCTCCCCCCACCCCCCACCCCCCCATCCTGATTAGAGGGTTAGAACTTTCAGCCCCACCCCTCAACTTCCAGGGAGGGGCCATCCCCCACGGCCATGATTCAGCCATGCCCGTCTCCCGCAACGGGTAATGGGTACAAGCTCTGAAACCGAGAAGCTTCCAGGTTGGGGAGCACATTGATGTGCTGGGAGGGTGGCGCACCCAGGGTGGGCGGGAGGCTCCGTGCGCCCCCCCCCTCTCCAGCGCTCGCCCTGTGCGGCTCCTGTTTGCCTGGTCCTGAGTCGTATCCCGTTCCGTGAGCCTGTGACCATAAGTGAAGCAGTTTCCTGAGTTTGTGAATTGCTCTACTGAGTTGCTGAACCTGAATGGGGGTTGTGGGAACCCCCGAACTTGTAGCCAAGTCAGACAGAAGTGCAACAGCCTGGGAACCTGGGACTCGGGACTGGTGTCCGAAATGGGGACAGTCACTGTGGGACTGAGCCATTCACCAGTGGGGTCTGTGCTGACTCCCGGTAGTTTGTGTCAGAACAGGGTTGCATTGTAGGACCCCAGTTCATGTCAGAGAATCAGAGAAGCGGTGTTGGAATAACATATTTGTTGTTTGGAGCAAACCTCACGGGGGCGGAAAGAACTTAAAAGGCTCAGGGAAGAGTCTGTGTCAAGGCCCTGGGGTAGGTGGGAGCAGCATGGGGTTTGGGAAAGCCTCAGATGCGCTGGGTTTCTGTGGCCATAGCCAGGGGAGAGAGAGAGGAGGAGGAGGCCCAGGGTGAGGGGCGAGGGTGGAGTCCAAGCTGGACTTAAACCCTGGGCAGTGGGGCCTCATCCTCTATGCCCCTGTTTTCTTGTTAGTAAGGCAGGGATAGAAATGCCTTTCCTTCATTCAGCGTCCCTTCCTTGCAAGACTCCAGGCGCCCAGAGCAAAGTCCCATTAAACGATAATTTTCAAAAAAGGCAGAAAACCCTGACTGTCCTACTGACGGAAAAATGAACACGGTTAAAGATTTTATTTAGCTTATGAGGGAACCAGGCACACGCTGTCACTGGTCGAAAGGATCTGAAGTACAGAGGCACTTACAGATCGGGAGGATCGAAATGAAAATGGAGGCGATTTGGGGCATCTGGGGGGAGGAGGGCGGGGAAGGGAGAGAAGTCCACCAGACAGGATGGAATTTGCACGTCTGTAGGCGAGAATTATTCGTGTTGCTCTCAGCCGACAGCAGTGTGCAGTTATAAACTAGCTCCCAGGGGTGGAGTCAACCCCAAAGGGTGTTCTCTGTTCTAGACAAGGTGTAGTTTTCCATCAAGGCACAGGTTTGCTCACACGGCTACGAGGAGGCACCTGCGAGGACTGGTCGTAAATGCCAGGGGGTCCGTTTGTAGCGTGAGATTCAAATAACAGTTCAAGACACTTGATGGTGGGGGGGGGGGGGTCCCGTTGCAGACACCAGCCGAGCATTCCTAGTTGAATCCTGGCCCGACACAGAGCAACACCTTGAACTTCCTGGAAGCAACAACGAGACTGAATTAACTGTGGTTGGGGCGGGGTGATGGAACGTGCCAGTGGTTCCTTTCCTCTTTGCATTTAAAAAAGTTTGGTTGACGATTTCCCGCCATATGTGGAGTCATTCTGGTTCTAGGCTGGAGTCAGGAGTCCTGGTTTTAAGATCCAGCTCTCCACTGACTTGCTGTGTGACTGTGGGCAAGTCCCTCACCCTCTCTGGGCCTCAGTTTTCTTGCTGTACAGTGAGAGTTGATGGCACAGTATGTTCACTGTGGTCCTTCCTTGTGTCACTGTTTTGTGATTCTTTAAAGTTTATTTTTTTGTGTTTATTTTTGAGAGAGAGAGCGAGAGCGTGGGGCAGGGGCAGAGAGGGAGGGAGACACAGAATCCGAAGCAGGGTCCAGGCTCCCACTGTCAGCACAGAGCCCGACGCGGGGCTTCAATTCACGAACCCCGAGATCACGAGCTGAGCTGAAATCAAGAGTCAGACGCTTAACCACCTGAACCACCCAGGCACTCCTTTATGTTGTAGTCTTGAGGCGGAAGTTGTTCTCTGAAAAAAACCTGTTTGCGCTTAAGGTCTTCACCTGATTAGACGAGGCCCACCCCCCATTATGGTGCATTATCTGTTTTATGCAGGGTCAGCTGATTGTAAACGTTAACGACATCTACAAATACCTCCAAGGCAGCATCTGAGCTAGTGTGTGACCAACAACTGGGCACCATTGGCCAGACAAGTTGACACATAAAATCAACCATCACAAGGCCAATGGGACCAGACTCACCCTGGTGCCAGAGCCCTCTGCCCCCCTGGATGCCCAGCCAGCCAGTCGGCAGCATTTGGGCTCCTGGACCTGGAAAGACAGGCCACCTGTGCCTGGCGGCCTTCCCGAGGAACCCCTGGGCTCCTGAGCAGCAGCACTGAGGGCTTCCTTCCCCTGCCCTGGCCGCACTCCCATCCTGTGTGGGGTGGGGTCCCACCGACGGCCTGCAGCGGAGGGGTGTGGAGGGTTGGGGGAGGCCTGTGGTGCAAGCCCGCGGAGCACCCTGGGATGGTGGGGAGAGCCTGGGTTTCTTTTCCAGTATAGGATTACGGTCGGGGGGGGGGGGGCGGGCAGCTCACAGGGCTCCCCCTCCCCCAGACTAGCTGTTGCCACAAGGCACCGATTATGTGTGACGAGCCCACCATCTGGGCGTACAGACTTTAAGACAAATACAGCTGCCTGTGCATTTTGAGATAGGGGATCGGGGTAAAGGTCTTGAGCCTGTAAGGGAAAAAAGGAACTTTAACCGAAGCAGACTCTGGAGGAAACACAAAGCCTTCTTGCCTTTGGGAGCTTTGAACTCCCGACTCTGCCTCGCCAGGACTTCCAGATGTGCTTCGTCGCAGGGAGGCCTTTCCCCACGGGCAGTGGAGGAGGAAGAGGCCTGGGCCCACTCTGGCCGTTCCCCCTGGTGGTTGGCGCCCCCTGTGAGGCTTTGAAGCAGGAATGTTCCAGAAGGATTCTCCTCCCCTGGGTCGGGTGGGTCCCTCAAGAGGTGCCTCCAGAAGATTGCTTTCACGCTGTTTGTCTGGCTTGTAACGGGCTTATCATCCCAGGCTAGCCCACGAAAGGGGTGGGTGGGACTCTGGGGGTGGGGACAGGGTGGCCCCCTTCCGTCATCAGACATCAGGGAGCCTCTCTTGCCTGTTGTAAGGGAAAAGTGGAATGACAGGGTGGCGGTGCGTCCCCCCCACAAGGCTGGGTTTTCCCCCGCCCCAGGCAGCAACGGCCCTTGGCGTCCCTGTGCCCGGCCGCCAGCCTGGTTGGGTGGCCCAGGGACAGATGACTGACCTGAGGAGAGCTCTCGTCTCACCAGGCTTCCTGGCCACCGCTCCTCGCAGACCAGCTGCCGTGGCCGCGCCCAGAGTGAGGGTGCAGGCGATTGAGTTTCTTTTCTCAGTTTCTCTGCCAGCAGCAGGGCCTCTCAGCCAGGCCCGGTGTCCCCCTCCTGTCCTCCCAGGTCCCCAGCCAGCCGCCTCCGGCTTGGGGAGAGCTGGACTGGGAAGAGGGCCTGGCGTTCCTGACGCGCACAGAGTGGGCCTTGGGGTCCGGGTCGGGCGGTGCGGGGCCTCCCCTGCCTGGTGCTCTGTGCACCCCATTCCTGCCAGGGAGCAAGCCCGACCCCCCGTGTGCACCCCGGCCCCGGCCGTCACCCCATCTACCTTCCCTGCCCTCAGAAGCCGTGGCCTCCAGGGTCAGGTGACCTCAGGAAAATGCAGGGCGTGCCAGCCCAGGGAGGCGAGGGCAGCGAGCCGGCGGGTCAGGTCACTGGTGTGAAATGCGGGTCTCCGGGGACTGGTCTGGAATTGTGCCACAGGGAGGGGCCTGCCCGAGGTGATGGCCCAGAGGGCACGGCCAGGGTGCCTTTGTCTGTGTGCGCAGGCATGTGACCCCGAGGCCTCCCCTGTCCCTCTTCCTGAGGCCTCTCTCCGGGCGCCTCTGCCCTCTCCCTCCCTCCCTCCCCCTGCCGGGGTCTCCCACCAACTGGCTTCAGCAGCAAGTCAGTGAGGCGGGCAGCGCAGAGCTTTTGCCGTGTCTCGGCCCAGAGAGGGCAAAACCCTTGGCGAGGCCACATAGCCGTCCGAGGAGAGGAGGCGAGGAGGCCGGCCGGGGCCTCAGGGCAGGTGGAGGCAGGGGCGCACCAGGAGGCGAGGGAGGAGGCCGGTCGAGACTGGCCTGTGAGCTCGGGCAGTGTCGTGGCTCCCAGAAGCGGGAAATGCGGAGAGCCTAGGCACGCGTGCGCCAGGGAGGTGGTGTGAGGAGCCCGGAGCAAGTGGAGGCACCCCGGGGCTGACTGGGGCCTGTGTGCACAGCCCCTTGGCCTCAGTTTTGTTCTCTGGTAAATGGGGACAGTGGCCTTTGTCAGCATGAGGGGGCCGGGCAAGGGCAGCATTCCAGCCTCCTAACTCCCATCTACAGTTTTTAAGTGTTTGTTTATTTATTTATTATGAGAGAGAGAGCCAGGGGAGGGCAGGGGGGGCAGAGAGAGAGAGAGAGTGAGTGAGGGGCAGAGGGGGGAGGGGAAGAGAATCCCAAGCAGGTTCTGCATGCTCAGCATAGAGTCCGACGGGGGGGGGGGGGGGGGGGTTCCATCCCACAAATGTGGGATCGTGACCCGAGCCGAAATCAAGAGTTGGACGCTGAACCGACTGAGGCAAGCAGCCGCCCCTACAGCTGTTTCTTGGCCAGAATTGTCCAGAGTGCGGAAACTTGTAAGAAGAGAACACACAACGTGCATGATCCAGAAACTCGTGCCGTTCGTTACGGAGTCTCTGTCTCTCTCTCTCCCCCTACCCCACTCATTCTCTCCCCACCCCCCAAAAATGAATAAACATCAAAAAGTTAAAAAAAAAAAAAAAAGAGAGAAGTGACAGGTTGTCTGTAACCCAAACCGGCTTACGCAGAAGAGAGGATTTATGGGATCTTTGCATTCAGGTGCAGCTGGATCTGGGCGCATAGTGTTTTAGGGACTGTTTCTCTATCTTGCTGTGTCTTCTGCCTTTGGCTTCATTTTTTCAAGTTCCAGGTGGTGACCTTTGGTCATTCCAAGCCCATGTCCTCCAGGTTTGGGCACAGCAGGACACATTTAAGAAGTATCTCTTTTCAGGGGTGCCCGGGGAAGCTCAGTCTTTGTTAAGCCTCCGACTCTCGATTTTAGCTCAGGTCATGATCTCACGGTTCGTGAGTTCGAGCCACACGCTGGGCTCTGAGCTGGGAGCCTGCTTGGGATTCTCTCTCTCCCTCGCTCTCTGCCTGTCCCCCACTGTGTGCCCTCTCTCTCTCTCTCTCTCTCTCTCTCTCTCTCAATAAATAAATAAACTAAGAAAGCATTCTCAGTAGCTTCGATAGAAGTCTCAGAGTTCACTCTGGTTGGAACAGCAGGGGGCATGTGGTCACTCCTGAGCCCATCTCTGCGGCTCAGGGAATTTGGTGCCGTGACTGGCCAGGCAAAGACCCCTGGTTCTGTCCTCGGTGCCCAAAGCGGAGCTTCCTTCAACATTGCATAGGCTGTGTGTGCATACGATGTGCACACGGACTCTGCACATGTGGACGTACGTGCACGTGTGCGTGTGTGGGGGGAAAGCGGGTGATTACCGGCGGGGATGGGGGGGGGGGGATGCCGGTGGCCAAGAGGACAACTGTCCGCCCTGTCCAGCCAGGAACCCCCCGCCCATGTGACTGCAGGCCTGGACACTGCATAGCGTGTGTCCCCAGCATCGTCCTGTCGTGCACGCGGCGTAGGCAGCGGGGGCCGGGGAGGCTGTGCCCTGGCGTTCTTGGTGATCGCGGCCTCCCCCGCCCGTGCGTGACCTCTGTCCGCGTCCCCACGTTTCCGGCGAGGTCGGCTCCCTTCTCCACGCCGACCTCTTCCTGTGTGGGTCCCTCTCTGGGCCGGAGCGCCTCCGAGGGCCCGAGTCTGTTCCCCTCCGAGTGAGGGGCTCGGCCGCCCTGCCCAGGACCCGGTTGCTCTCCCGGGCTCTGCCGCCCCCGGCCCGCCCTCCCGCCGCCTCCCTCCAGGGAACCGCACGCAGCCTCTCCAGTCCCTGGGCGCCCCCGGCCCCCGACCGCTTGGCGGACCTGACCCACCGGGTTCACCGAACTCTCGCAGCGTGAACGCGCACGTAACGGCACCCAGAGACGGAGCGTGGCCGGCCCGGGGGCCCCTCCCGGGCCTGGTCACCGCGGGCTCGCTTCGCCTGCTTCGAGCTTCTGAAGAGCGGGGCCCCTCTGGCGCCCGACCCCGTGCTCGGCGGGGCCGCGCGGCTGCGGAGCGCGACGGTGGCCGCTCCCCTCTGCCGTCCGCGGGTCCTCGGGTCGTCTCCCGTCTGGGGCTCTTTCGCTGGCGCTGCTCACGCCGTCCTGCTCCCGTGCACAGATGACACCTGCTGTGCGCGTGTGTCCGCGGGCGGAATGGCCGCGTCCCGGGCACACACGTGTCGTTTTCATTCTAGATTAGATCCTAATGTTTAAACCTCGGCAGCTGTCGTGCTCGTGGACGAGCACAGACGCCGACTTCTCCCCCGAGAGCCAGCGGGGGAGGCCACCGTGGGCCGGCTCTCAGCGACCCCCCTGGAGAAGGGCCGTGTCTGCCCTTGCCCGGGGCCCTCCCGGACTCGCCTCCGGCCACTGTTGTGGGTAAGATCCCTGGGGTCCCGCCCTGCCGCCTCTTCACGGGCTCTGCACCGGGCGGGTGACTCCCTGACCTCTGCTCTGCGTCAGTGTTACCGTCTGTAAAGTGGAGAGATGAAAGACAGCACTTAGCCAACGGGGAGTTTTATTCTGTTTTGTTTTTTTAATTAAAAAAAAATTGTTTTTTTAATTTTTGAGACAGAGAGAGACAGAGCAGGAGCAGGGGAGGGGCAGAGAGAGAGGGAGACACAGAATCGGGAGCAGGCTCCAGGCTCTGAGCTGTCAGCCCAGAGCCCGACGTGGGGCCCAAACCCACGAACTGAGAGATTGTGACCTGAGCCGAAGTCGGGCGCTCAGCCGACTGGGCCACCCAGGCTCCCCAAGGGAGTTTTGAACAAGTAGAAGGCAGCAAGGCCTTAAGTTTTTTATGTTCATAAAACATTATTTATATTGTTAGCCATACATTGTCTTAGTTCAGATCACTGTATCTCATGCTAAGGGCAGTACAGGCTTTTGCAAAAATGAAAAAGGGACAAACGTGGAAAACCGAATGGATTTATCAGTCCTAATCCTAAAGCTCCCAGGACACAGCATTGTAACAATGTCCATTTTCTTATGCTGTTAAAAAATCGGGCCAAACTGTGTGTGCTGCTTTGACCCAGCTTTGTTAATTTTTTCAAACACCTTTATTGAGATATAGTTCACATGACATGCGCCTGACCCCCACAAAGCCTACATAGTCCAGTGTTTTTTACTGTACCCACACATCATGTGAAACTGTCCCCCCAGCCAACTTGAGGACGTCTCTTCACCTCGGAAAGAACCCGCACTGTTTGGCTGCTGTCTAACCCCCCACCTCCCCCAGCAGCCAGCGACCACTTTCTGTCTATGGACTTGCCTCTTGTGGACGTTTCGTATAAATGGGCTCATCTCTTGTGCCTGGCTTCTTTCACATAACACAGTGCTCTCAGGGTTCATCCACGTGGTAGCATGTGTCAGTTCTGCGTTCCTTTTCATGGATAAATCATATGCCATCATTTGGCTACTAACAGGGATTCTTGTAAAGATTTGCACAGGTACCGAAGCGTTATCCTGGGCACAGAACAACCACGTTTGGTAACTCCTAGCTGTAGAGGCACGAGCCGTTCTAATAGATCTTTGATGGCCTCAGTTTTCCCCTCCATAAAACGGGTGCGGGAGTGACCATGAATCTCTCTGGGCAGAGATGATGGGGGTCTTGAAATGATTCGGCCGTGAAAGGGCTGTTCGCGTTCTGAGTGTGCCCCACCCCCACTGCCCCCCTGCCCCGCTCTCCTGGGACACGGGCCACCTGGGGACAGGAGCTCCGTCCAGGGGCACCAGTCCTGAGGAAGGGGCCCACACATGGGGTCGGCGCCACCTTCCAGGGCTCAGGCTCCCTTGGCTGCGAGAGCTGTTTGTGGAAGTGGACCTCCTCCCGTGTGGAGGGTGGACTGGGCAGGGGAACAGAGGTGGAAACATCGTCTTGACACGGGGTCTTGGAGAATCAGAAGTGGGTGCTTTTTTTATGTTCAGGAGGGAAAAGCAAACCAGGCCCTTGCTTGAAGGGTGTTTCCTTCATTCCTTGAGCCCTCGTGTGCACGTGTGTGTTCAATGTCCCCGGGTTCCGTGTGCTTCTCCCTCAGGGTGTCGGAAGGACCCCGTGCCCGGACCCCTGAGAGGTGGCATCGGGGCCGTGTGCTGGGCCAGCCTGGAGAGCAGCAGAACATGTCCCAGCCGGACCTGGAGGAGCTGGCCGAAATAGGTAAAAGCGTGTTCTTCCAGCCTCGTCCCGCGAGGAGGCTGTTGGCGGATGTTTGCTTTAAACAGATACTAATACACTTACGTGGCTGGAAAAGTCTAGCCCTGTAAGAAGGGCTTGGTGAGGTTGTCCTTCTCCCTCATCTGGGGTCTTACCCCTTCCCCACCCCCGTTAGCCCCAGGTAGTGACTTTTTAATCTTTCCAGGGCTCTTTTGTGCAAATTCAGGTGAGCCCCTCCGAGATGGAGCCACCTTCCTGGGTTGTTATGAGGCTCAGATGGGATAACATCCTCATTCACTGCTTGAGGCTACCCGCCAACGTGCCAGCGTCCACATCCCCATCTTACAGACAAGCAAACTGAGGCCCGGGGAGACTGGAACACACGGCTGAGGGCACCCCGTGACAGGGGCCAAGCTGCGGGGAGGGCCTCTGCATAGACCCACCCCTTGGCGGTTTGGTTAACATCACGTGTGCACGTGTTTCCGCGAGAGGCTGTTCCTGCTACGCGCACTGGGGCCAGGCTACCCCGTTCGTCTCCCTCTAGTGCACATCTGTCCTCAAGGTTCGCAATAACCCGGAGTGGCTCCCGAGGATCCGCCAAAGGCCCGTGGCCCTGAAAGAAATGACTTTCCGTCCTGCGATGCAGCATCAGTGCATCACGCCCGATGCTGGGGGGAGCCTTGGCTGCGTCTGCCTGTGCTGCTTGATTCGGGCTCCCGGGAGCCCGCAAGTAATTACGCCTTCCGGTTTGGTCCCCTTGCTGCTTTAAGGCGTGCGGCACAGTAAAGCATCTCTCGCTTGGGTCCATACGGTGGCAGGACAGTGAGCCCGATGTCAGCCCGATGTGTGGTTAGGGATGCGGGAAGAGCATCCTTGTTTCCTCCGTCCGCTGCCTTCCTTAAGACGGTCCGGTTTGTTCTGCCTCCTCACGTTTCCTTGTGGCCGGGCCCCCGTGTGCTGAACCGTTGTTTTCGGTTTTTTACGGAGGTGAAATTAACATGGCATAAAATGAGCCATCGTGAAGTATTTAGCCCATTCATAACGTGTAGTGTATCCACCTGTTAGAACATTTGCTTCGCCCCAAAAGGAAACCCCACACCCCATCAGGCAGTCACTCCTTCCCTCAGCCCCGGGCAGGCATCAGTCTGCTTTCTGACTCCGTGGATTTATCCGTCCTGGGCACTTCGTGTAAATGGAATCCCGCATCCTGTGGCCTGGCTTCTTTAACGTAGCGTAATATTTTCAGGGCTGTCTGTATCGTGGCGCGGGTCAGTACCACGTTCCTCTTGCGGCCAAATAGTACTCCATTGCATGGGCAGCCCACATCGTGTCCACTCATCCGCGGACGGACACGTGGCCGGGGCCACTTTCTGGCTGTTGTGAAGGGTGCTGCTGTGACCACGGCGTGCACTTGTATTTGTTAGGGTTCCCGTTTCCAGTTCTCTGGGGCGCACTGTTGCCTACGACTCGCTTTAACATCGTACACGGCCCGCATGTCAGCATGCTTCCCTCCGTGTCTCTTCTCTTAGCAGGACCCCAGGCATCGGGTTTAGGGCCCACCCTGAGCCAGTGTGACCTCGTCTGAACTAATTTCATCTCTACAGGCACTGTTTCCGCGTAAGGTCACACTGTGAGCTTCGAGGCAGACGTGAATCTTGGAGCCACGCTCTTCCACCCAGTACATCTGGGGACCACAGTCTGCTCTCACCTGAAATTTGAAGGCCCCATTCTGTTTCCCGTTGGAGAGAGCTCTGTCTTGATTTGTTTTATATGAAGGAACCTCACCTACTAAAATTAAACCGGGGACAGCACTCCCTCCTACTTCGAGGCACAGTGACCCCCTTCGGCCCTCAACCCAGCCACGGTTTCCTGCCGGCTGCCTGGATCCACATTTCCCAGGAGGGCCTGGGTTGGAATTTGGACTTGGGAAATCAAGTGCAAATCCACACCCCACTGCCAATGAGCATTGTGACCTGGGGCAACTCATTCCCTGTCTCTGAGCCTCAGTTTCCACTCCTGTCAGCGTGGAGGACAGTATTCGCCCCCAGGTCTCATTTTATCCCTCCGTGGTTGTGCCCACTGAGCAGACGCACAGTGGGTGCACAGGAGGGGAGGGTGCGCACTGAGTAGGCGCACAGTGGGTGCACAGGAGGGGAGGGTGCACACTGAGCAGGCGCACAGTGGGTGCACAGGAGGGGAGGGTGCACACTGAGCAGGCGCATAGTGGGTGCACAGGAGGGGTGGGTGCATAGTGGGCGCAAAGCAGAGATGGGGCATGGTGGGTGCCCACTGAGCAGACGCACAGTGGGTGCACAGGAGAGGTGGGTGCCCACTGAGCAGACGCACAGTGGGTGCACAGGAGGGGAGGGTGCGCACTGAGCAGACGCACAGTGGGTGCACAGGAGGGGAGGGTGTGCACTGAGCAGACGCACAGTGGGTGCACAGGAGGGGAGGGTGCACACTGAGCAGACGCACAGTGGGTGCACAGGAGGTGTGGGTGCATAGTGGGCGCAAAGCAGAGATGGGGCATGGTGGGTGCACACTGAGCAGACGCATAGTGGGTCCACAGGAGAGGTGGGTGCGCACTGAGCAGACGCACAGTGGGTGCACAGGAGGGGAGGGTGCACACTGAGCAGGCGCACAGTGGGTGCACAGGAGGGGAGGGTGCACACTGAGCAGGCGCATAGTGGGTGCACAACAGAGATGGGCGCACAGTAGGTATACAGTGAGCAGATGCACAGTGGGTGCACTCTTGAGGCATGGTGACTGTCCTACGAAGAGACGCCAGGAGGCTCCCTTGTTGCCCATCTTTCCCAAGAGGCCAGCTGACTCCCTGTAATCCTCATTGTCTGCCACAGAGCTGCAGAGGGACGAAGAGAAGGCGGCCGCCCTGAGCATAGCGAGCAAGCCCTTGGTGGTGCCCACACCTGGCCAGGACCCCGCGCTCAGCGTGAATCACCCCTTCTACGACGTGGCCAGACACGGTATCCTGCAGGTGGCAGGTGGGTTGCAGCTGGGTGGTCCCAGGATTCCCGACAGGTGCCAGCGTTCCCGTGGGCCCCGTGGGGTGGGGGGTGGGTTCATCGGGCTGCCTCCCCGTGGCCTCCCTCTCCTTGGCGTTGTTAACCAAGGGCAGTGTTATGCTGCTTCCTCAAAGGGGACAAACACCTGTCCGGACGGAGAAGACAAGCCTCCCCTACGGCCAGCGGCGGGGCTGGGGGAACGTGTTGCATCGCTGTGACCAGCCGCGACGGGATTGGGGCCGCTTGGTGTGTTTCTCTCGTGGGCAGCGTGTGGGTTGATACGTGGAGAGACGTGAGAGAGGAGGTTTATCGTAGGGATTGGCTCTCTCGAGACCGTGGAGGCGGAGAGGTCCCAGGGTCTGCCTTCGGCGAGCCGGCAGCGGCACTCCCAGCAAGCTCTGGAGATCCGAGAGCGCTGGGGGCCCCTGTCCGCGGGCTGGAGAAAGTGGATCTCCCGACTTGAGCACAGAGCAGATTCGCCCTGTGCCCCTTGTTCTGTCGAGGCCCCCGCCCGCGCTGGAGAGGGTGCCCTTCCTCACTCTGTTCAAATGCCACTCTCCTGCGCAAACACCCTCACAGACACGCCGAGAAAGAACGTCTTCCCAGCCGCCTGGGCCTCCCTTAGCCCAGTCGAGGTGACACGTGGAGTTAGCCATCGCAGGCACGGACCCTGACACCTCACTGCTGCACTAAGATCTCCGTAAACATTAGCTCCTGTCCCCTCCCAGCTGGAATCTTGTCAAGGAAAGAGGAATGGTTTGCGACAGTTGGAGGCCCCGGAAGCACAGATGGGCTTCCTTTGTGCACACTCAGCTCGGAGAGACGAGGAGAGGGTGGGGGTTGGACAGGTGGTCAACCGTCCGAAGCCCCAAGTGTTCCTTCTGGAGAAACTTTAAGGTTCAGGTAGCAGGGGGGCGCCTGGGCAGCTCAGTCGGTTGAGCGTCCGACTTCGGCTCGGGTCATGATCTCACGGTTCGTGGGTTCGAGCCCCACGTCGGGCTCTGTGCTGAAGCTCAGAGCCTGGAGCCTGCTTCGGATTCTGTGTCCCCCTCTCTCTCTCTACCCCTCCCCCAACACCGGACCCAGTGTGGGAGCACAGACCAGGTACCCACCAAAGGAAGGCAGGAAAGAGTTATTTTTCCTGAGAATAAAACATACATTATTAGTATGCGGTGGGTTATTTTTACTTTTTAATTTCTTAAATTTCATTTTTTTTTATTTTTTAGGGAGAGAGCATGAGCAGGGGAGGGGGCAGAGGGACAGAGAGTATCTTAAGCAGGTTCCACACTCAGCACGGAGCCTGACGTGGGGCTCGATCCTACAACCTTGGGATCGTGACCTGAGCTGAAATCGAGAGTCAGACACCCAACCGACTGAGCCACCCAGGGACCCTGCAGTGAGTTATTTTAAATGAATGAATAAATATTTTTAAATCTCCCCTTTTAGGTTTCTAGTATGGTCAACCTCTATAAAAACAACCCACTCTTTTTTTTTTTTTAAGCCTTTTGAGGGTCTCAGTAGCCTTAAGAGTATCAACAGGTTCTGCAGCCTGAAAGCTGTCTAGGTGAACGTCCCTCATACACCTGGCAAGAATGTGTGTCCCAGGATCCGGCAGCGTGTTCTGTGTATTTCAGTGGGGTCCTGTTGATTGACGGCGTCCAGACCTTCTGCATCCTTACTAACTTCTCTACTTCCATCAGCTGTCGACTGAGGAGTGTTCAAAGCGCCCACGATTGAAACGTGTCCGTTTCTGCCCTTGGCTCTGTCCACTTGTTCCGTGGGTCTTGATGCTTTGTTTTTAGGGGCAGCTACACTTCGGATTGCGAGGTCTTCTTGACGTGTTGTTGACCTTTGTGTTCCTAAACGCCCTCCTTTACCAACGGCCGTGCGCCCGTGTTGGTGACTCCTCGCCTAGCATGTCTGACGTTAATCTAGCCGGGACAGCCGCACCAGCTTTCTCCTTATTGGCGTTGGTAGATACGCCTTCTCCATGCTTTTCCCTTCAGCCTGTCCCAGTCTCTCTCTTTTTTTTTTTAAGTTTATTTATTTTGAGAGAGAGCCTGCATGGGCAGGGGAGAGGCAGAGAGAGAGAGAGAGAGAGAGAGAGGGAATCCCAAGCAGGCTCTGCACTGTCAGCACAGAGCCCGACGTGGGGGCTTGAACTCATGAACCGCGAGATCATGACCCGAGCCGAAATCAAAAGTTGGCTGCTTAACCGACTGAGCCACCCAGGCGCCCCAACCTGTCCCAGTCTTTACAAATGAAGCCCATCGCATATAGACCGCTTCCCATTAGATCTTTGTGTACTTTTGAGAGGTGGCTGCTTAGCGGGAACCGTGTTCTCAGCGCCTCACAGGGTGTGCTCAGGAGTTCGCACTTGGTCCTGGTGGCTCTGGGGAGCCTGAGGCGGAGGAGTGGGGCTTGTGGTTTAGAGCAACCCTTCTTGCCGCGGTGTGGACGGTGCTGATGGCAGCCGCAGGGGGACCCAGCGGGAGCCAGGACAGAGGGCTGAGCCTGTGCTGTGGCGGTGGCGTGGAGAAGAGGGGATGAGTTTGAGAGAGATTTTCAATGTCAGCCTGGAGGACAAGCAGAAACCTACCTGGGAAGGGTTTGCCGCACGGTAGGGTGAGGTTTCCAGGGGTGCAGGAGATTGAATCAAGAGACGGGGGCCCTGGGAAGTAAGTTGGGGGTCATTGCTCTTTTTAATTTTTTTTTAGGTTTATTTATTTTTGAGAGAGAGACAGAGTGGGCAGGAGAGGGGCAGAGAGAGAGAGAGAGAGAGAGAGCATCCCAAGCAAGTTCTGTGCTGTCAGCACAGAGCCCGACACGGGGCTCGAACCCACGAACCCTGAGATCGTGCCCTGAGCCAAAGCCTGACGCTCAACCGACTGAGCCACCCAGGCGCCCCTGATTTCAGTATTTTCAGGGGTCACCGTCTGGAGCTTAGTCGGGGGCCGGGCTGTGAGCCCAGGGGGAGATTACCTGGTGGCGAGTAGGGTGGGCAGGGGGAAGGTTGCAGAGAGGCTGGAGATGTGATCCAGAGACACAGAGGAGGCGAGTGGCAGAGAAGAGGAGGACAGGAGGATCTGGTTCCACTGGGTGACAGGTCACCACCCCACACCCAGATCTTTGCCCCCAGGTTAGACCCCAGCCAGGCTTCCCTGCGGGATGCAGAAAAATGGGTCTTCGCATTTCCTTCCTCTCTGCAAAGAGATGAGCAGCCCTGAAACAGACACCCAAGGAGACGAACTCCCAAATCGCTCCTGGTTAGATGGCCACTGCCTTTATTATGCATTTTAATCGTCCTTCACTCGGAGCGGATGACGGATCGTCTGGAGCGCGTTCCGGGCGATGGCTCTGGGAAGCACTTCTTTATTCATAAACTGGGCTTCTCCCGCCTTGGAGACGGTGAGCGATGCTGTGTTGTGCACAGCGAGGGGAGAGATAGGGGTCATGAATTACACTGAGGCCTCGGAGAATTTGCATCTTATTGATGGTTTTCACTTCCTCGCACATTATATCACTTTGAAGCCCGTTTCCGATACGCTGGCCCGTGTTACCAGAGAACGACGAAGGGGTGTTTACTCATATTGACTGATGTCATTAATGCAGATGCCGCCTCGACTGCTTAATAAGCAGGATCCCGGACGTCCCGGGGATTCCTCAAGGCTGCCGCGCAGGCGTGCACGCGGGAGGCCTCCCTGCTGCCGCTGTGGGGTCCTCAGGGGCAGAGGCCCCCGTGCAGGCCGGGAGTCAGCCAGCTGCAAGCGTGGACCCGGCCCCGATGCTCGCGTGGCCTCTCCGGGCCTCAGTTTCCTCTTCTGTAAACGAAACAGCACACCTGGAGGGACCTGGCGTCAGGCCTGGCACGTGGTAACCGGGTCGCGTTTATTGAGCACTTACTGCGTGCCGGTGCAGAGAGGCTGGTGTGGGGCTGCCTGGCTGTGGGGGGGGGGGGGGGCAGGGACTCTGTCCCCGGGGCCAGGGCCGGCCTGTGCCTCCCTCCCTCGCTTTTTGTTCACTTTTTATGATGGAAATTTTCCGAAGCGTCAGCTGCGGAGAGAACAGTATAAGGGACCCAGGTTGTTTGGCATTGCACCTGCCGTGAGAGTTTGTTCAGTCTGATTAGTGCTGTGGGCGTAGTTTGGCGGGACGTTTGGAAGTCTACTGATACGAAAAGAAAATGCTGGGGCACCCGGGTGGCTCAGTCAGTTAAGCATCCGACTCTCGATTTCCGCTCAGCTCAGGATCTCACGGGTTCGTGCGTTCCAGCCCCGCGTTGGGCTCTGTGCTGACGGTGCGGAGCCTGCTTGGGATTGTCTCTCTTCCTCTCTTTCTCTCTCTCTAAATAAGCAAACAAACATTAAAAAGGAAAAGAAAAAGTTAAGTTAGTTGCCTTTTTGGTTTTGAGGAGAGGAGAAGGCCTTCCATAGTAACTCAGCATCGTGCAAGTTGAGGAACCTCGCACAGTAAGTGTGATGAGTGAGGGAGCCAGTCAGTGGTTTATACAAGCAGGAGGCCCCCACAGGGCAAGGACCCGGGCCGGAAGCGGGCGCCGGCCTCCCAGCCCCTCCCCGCGTCCTCGCCTCAGTGCCGTGCCCGTGCCCGAGTCGTGCGCCGCCCGGGGAAGCTTCTCACCCTTGCTCGCGGATGGCGGATGGCAGGGGCTCACGCTGCGTGGCCGAACTGAGTCCAGACCCCTCGGCTGGGGATTCATCCTTCTGACCTTGATCTGCCCCGTCTCTGCACACCCCCTGCCCTCTGGGCCCGCTGACCCGAGCTGGCCAGCAAGGGGCCTGTCAGCAGCCACGGGCCCGGGAGCAGGGACGGGCCGTGAGCCCCTCCCGCCCTCCTCGACAAACCAGGGAACGCGTGGTCTGGGGAGGGCTCTGGGGTCTGATGGAGACCCGCTGTGTTCTGGCCCGGCCCGGAGGGTTGGGGTCCCTGGACACCAAGTCCCTTGGGTTTTCTGGGAGCCAGAGTTCACAGTTCTTGCCCAGAATTTCCCGCTGTTCACCCTGGGCCCTGGGGTGGCCTTGCTGCGCCCCTGTGTGGCGGGGCATCTGGTCCCTGTGCCTGTCCCCCCCTCCTCTGTGAGGCTCTGCCCTGCCTGGCATTGAGCTCTGCTCTGCTCCTGTCTCTCGCTTCTCGCCGTCTTGGGGTGGGGACATTCTGCTTCCTGCCTCTTCTCAGCCTCAGTGGTGCCCGAGCATCACCCACCAGGACCCTCTGTGGATCTTGACTGGGTGGCTTTGGTGGGGGGAGCTCACTCTTCCCTGGGATCCACCGGCCTGGGCAGCTGTTCCTCGTGCCCACAGGCCCCCTGGCCCCGCGTCCACTCCCAGGCCATTGTCACTCTGCACCAGGGACCTTCCGTCCTTGATGCTGCCTCAGCGGTTGTCCGTAGCTGTGCCCGGTGCTCCCCTCTTGGCCCTGCCCCTCCCCCGCACCCCTCCCCCCGCAGCTTGCCAGACTGGCTCTGGCTCCTGTGTCCACCCTCCCCCACCCTCCGTGAATGGCCCAGCAGCCCAAGCCAGCATTGGGGGCCCCTCCCCAGTCCTGGGGGTCTCTGTCCCCTGTCCCCTGCCCCTCCCATCCCCCTCGCAGTCTCTACTTGGGACATCCCGCTTCAGGCCATCCTCACCAGCAGCCAAAGGGCCCGCAGAATGACCCATCAGATGGCGTCCCTTACTCACCCTCCTCACCGGCTCCCCGCCGTCAACCGGGTAAAGTCAGACCCTCACCCTCCTCGTCCCTGGGGCCTCGACCTCTTCTCACCATCATTTCCCGTCACCCCTTGCCGCCCGCGATGGCACGTCTGCATCAGACCCCGTGCTGTTCCTCGGCTGCCCAGGGCGTCCCGTGAGCAGACGCCTGCCCTGCCCTCAGCCAGGCCCCGTCCGCAGAAGAAGAAGCTTCATCTCCTCTCTCTGGAGCTCGGCCTCTGCTCCTCTGGCCTGGTGGGTGACGTCCGTCCCCGCCCCGCGGTGCACCCCTCGGGCACGATTGACCACGGTGGGGGTGCGGGGTCGTGAGACGCGGTGGGGTCAAAGAATGTGTCTGGACTTTGTCCCCGGTTCTTGGGAAGTAGTCTCTAAATCCTTGGAATCCCCAAGTGACAGGAGGAGCTTTGTGACTCCTGCTGGCTTATGCCAGAGGGGAGGCTCACGGAGGACCCCGTGTCGCGGGTGCCACTGAGACAGCTCAGGATGGAGCTGCTGGGCCAGGAGCGACCAACTGGGTCAGAGAGTCCGGGCATCGTGACCTCCAGGGGCTGGAGACTGCGTTCAGTCCACAGCCAGGGATTCAGTCGGCCTCCGGATTGATCGGTCGAGCCGCGCCTTGACTGGGTCACAGTTCAGTCAGCCACGTCCGTGTGATGAAACCCCGGAACCACTCTGGATGCGCCTGCCCTGGGCAGTGGCGACATGGCGGTGTTCCAGACTTCACGGGGAGAGGGCACGGGGGCTCCGTGGGCAGGACCCTCCCACACACCGCCCCGCGCGTCTCCCCTCTTGGCCGGTCTTGACTGGTATCCTTTGTGATAAAACGTAAGTGAGCGAGTGGATTATCGATCACAAGGGGGTGGTGGGAACCTCTGGATTTGTAGCCAGCTGGTCAGAAGCGGGGGGGGGGGGGGCCTGGGGACCTCCGGCCGGCGTCCGCCGTCTGAAGCGAGCACCGTCCTGTGAAGGATGGAACCCCTCACCTGAGAAGCGTGGCCTAATCCCAACCACGTGGAAGTCACTGCAGAAATGGCCTGGCCTGCCAGAGCCCCCGTGGCTTCTCGGGGGCTTGTGGGGCTGGGCCGAGACCCCGCCCCCGCATCACTGCTCTTCGCCCAGATCAGTGGGGCCGGGCGGGTGTCGTGTCTGGTCTTTCTCCCCAGAGCTGAGTGCACGGTGGGCTTCGGCGAGCGTTTGCTGACCTGGTCTTCCATTCTCCATATGACTTAGCACATCCCGGACTTGCCACTTGGTCTGATTCCGGATGATGATGCCGTGTGTTCTTGGCCTCTCATCACGGACGTTAACAATGTCTTTCGGCCCTGGGAGGAATCGATTCCCTGTTTCTTGAGTAGCCACACAGACGATTCCCAACTTGAGAAGCAATGCTGTCCTTTTCCCTCGGGCCCCACAGGCGAGCACAGACTCAGGGCGGCCGTGGGCCCCTGGCCCCCGACATGGTGGAAACAGCATGTGGGAGACGCTTTTCTTCTTCCAGGCGCAGCCATCGAGGCCCCCATTTGGCAAAGCAGATCACCGTGTGGCTCCCGGTGCAGTCTTTCCAAACAGGGGCTTTCTCAACAAATGGGAAGCACGACCAGAATCCCTAAGGAGCCCGTGCGATGAGAAGGTGCTGTGTCTGGAAACCAGAACAGCGCTAGAATTCTGAATATCAGAGAAGCTTCCAGGCTCCTGGGAAGAGCCACACGTGTCCTAAATCACAAGCAGCTGCCCCGGGCGTGTGCAGGGGGCCGGGGCACGAGCATGTGTGCGTGTGTGCAGTTGTGGTTCGTCTGATTCAGAGTTCTCATCCTTCCCCATTTCAAGCAAACCCTTGAAACAGATGCAAATGCTTCTTTGCCACGAAAGTGAGTTCACAGTCGTGCGATTTCTCAGACAGTACCTGTTCTCCTCAGGCTCTACAACGCATCTTTCAGTCGATCAGTGACTGATTATCGGACACAATCTGGGCACAGGCAACGGGCAGTGAGCCTGGGTTCTGGGGCATATGGTTAGACACCGGCCCTTGGGGAGCATCCCCCCTCCACTGTCCCTTGCGTGGTGAGCACCGCTGTGTGGGGACAGTCACAGGGTCACCTGGGCCACGCCGGGGGGCAGCACCGATCATCAGGGCTCCTGTACCCTGTGAGGTCCTGTCCAGGAGTGACTGTCCCCCAGGCCACCCAGCCTTCTCCGGGGCCCGGAGTCCTGGGGACGCCCCGGAGGACACTCGATGTGGGGAGGAAGCAGCAGACACTAGCTTTGAAGGCAGAGGCGTCCAGGTTTCGGTCCTGGGGCCCTCAGCCCCGTGTGGCTTTGCACAGGGCCCGTTGCCCATTTGTAAAATGGAGACATTGCTCCCAGCGTGCAGGCTGGTGGTGAACGTGAACTTGGCTAATGTGCACAGAGCATTCGTAGTAGATGCTCCTTAGGTGCCGCCTGCCAGCCACCTGGGCTTCTCAGCTCGGGCCGGCTGCTCAGGAGGCTTCCTTTTTCCATTAATGCCTGTGGGTGTCCCTGGAGAAGGAGGCCTCGGGTGCGGGCGGGCCTCACCCCTGTGTCTGCTCCTGCAGGGGAGGAGGGAGGCCTCGGGTGCGGGCGGGCCTCACCCCCGTGTCTCCTCCTGCAGGGGAGGAGGGAGGCCTCGGGTGTGGGCGGGCCTCACCCCTGTGTCTGCTCCCACAGGGGAGGAGGGAGGCCTCGGTTGGGGTGGCCTCACCCCTGTGTCTGCTCCCGCAGGGGAGGAGGGAGGCCTCGGGTGCGAGTGTGGCTCACCCCTGTGTCTGCTCCTGCAGGGGAGGATTGCTTTGGAAGACGGGTCATCACGTTCAGCTGCTGCCGGATGCCCCCCTCCCACGAGCTCAACCACAGGCGTCTGCTGGAGTAAGTCCTGCCTGTGTCCCTCCACACACGCCCCCCTGTGTGCGTGTGCCCTCCCGGTGTGTGTGCACACACTCGTGCACACACACCCCTGTGCACACACACACCCCATCCGCACGCACAGCCGGTGGTCTGCCTTCCCCACGACCGTGTGCGCGTCTCCCTCTCCATGCACACACACGCCCACTGTGCACACACCTGCCATGGGCACTCCCTCTGTGTGCACGCACACCCTATAGGCTGCCTGCCCCTCAACACGTGTGTATGCCCCTCCCTGTGCGCAGGCCTCTCCCTCACCATCAGCACAGGGTGGACGTTTAGGGCTGAAGGCTCACGTACGAACATTGACTAGCGGGTCCCCGGATGGATGTCACATCTGTTGCCAGGTCAGCAAAGCCACCTGTGGGACTGATGGCCTCTCCAGCCTTGGGTGGCTTTGGGTCCACCGTCCGAAGCGCTGGGCCTAGATCTCGGGGCCCTTTCAAGCCTCCTTCCCTCTCAGAGCCACAGGGAGCCCCGTCTCCTGTATCTGCTTAGTGTTCTCTGCTCGGGAGGAAGGCCTTCCGCTTACCTCTTGCGGCCTCGGCCGCCATCGCCCCCGTCTTGTCCCTGTGACGTCTGCACGCTCCGTGTGATGGCCAGGGTGCTTCTGGTGCCTCCTTTCTCCATCGACCCCATGAGCTTCGTGAGAGCCCGTGTGTACTGACCGCAGCCGCTGCACGGATCCCCTCTGTGGGTGAGCGGGACCCCCGGGGCCTGGAGCGGAGGACGTTCTCCGAGGGCAGCACCGCCCGAGTACCCGCCGTGGCGTTTCCAGGCGCACTGTCCTCTCGCACGGGATCTCGCTGCGAGCGAGGCCCTGCCGGGGTACCTGCCCAGGCCGGGGGCCGGCGGGACTCGCCTTGGTCACCACATTTGGTGGTGGTGGTCTCGCGCCTGTGGGGCGCACGCGGCCGCACCTTGCCTTCGAATCTGCCCTCTGGCGGCATGCCGGTTGCGACTCACTCGCACGGCCAGACCCTGGCTCACGTCTGGGTACGGCTCCCATTCCGGGTCACGACCGTTCTGGGTGACCTGCTCCTCCCCCCGCGACATAGCGCAGAGCCCCCAGCTCGAATGAAGGCGTGAGCGGGCCCCGGAAACACTCGGGAGCCTCTGGGCGGGTGGTTTTGTGAGAATCCCCTTGGCCCGAGCATCCGACCTGGTCCGTCAAAGCCTCTTCCCACGGCAGCGGGAGGCGCGCCGGTAACGGCAAGAGCCTGGCAGCAGGTGTTCGGGAGTCTCCAGCCGGTGCCGCCGTTGCCGCTGCGCGGCGAGACCTGCCGCGGGATTCCCGAGGGGCGCCCGCATCCCGGGCGGCCGGTGACCCCGGACAGCGGGCCGGCCCTCCCGCGAGGTGCTGGCCTCCCTCCCGCGCGCCCGCAGTGTGTACGGGGCACACGGGGCGGGGAGAGAAGCCGGATGAGGAGAGAGCTCTCGTCTGGGGTCCTCCAAGGCTGACACGTTCCCTTGCCGGATTGTTTCCTTTTGTGGCATCCCGTGACCCACGACCGGCGGCTCGGCTCTCGCTGAAGTCACACCGCTGGGCCGGAATGTGTTCGGAATTCCTTTCCTTGCAGAGACGGAAGTAACCTTGACAGAAAGCAGGTTGGCGGTTGCAGGAGGCGGGGTAATTGACTTCCTAATGGGTGGGGGCTCTCTTTCGGGCCGTGAGATTATTTTGGAACGGGATGGATGTGGCGGTTGCACACATGGGGAATGTACTTAATGCCACGAAGCGTCTGCTTTAAAATGGTAGTTAGGAATTTCACCTCGGTCCAAAAACAACCAGCCTCTGACGACAGCTGGTGCGTTGTGTTTTCTCGTGTGCCCGCCTCCCTCAGAAACCTTCACTCCCAGAAGGAAGTGGTCAGCATGGCCTCTGTGAACAGTTGTGTAGGTTGTTCACTGCACAAGGGCATCACCGTGAGGGGCTGCCATTCAGCTGGTGCTCTTCTCACCCAGTGCTGGAGAGTGTCTAGCTAGAAGAAGGAGCATCTTTTCTAATCTACTCAGAGGTGCCTGTGGGCTTCTTGGCCTTGCTAGGAAGAGCCCTAAGGCTGAGCCTTCTCCACGTTTCCACGGGAAACCTTGCTGCCGCATATGCCATCCTCCCTCTCCCTGTCCACGCGTCGGCTTTCTTGTGGCCAGATGTGCGCTCCTATTTTTGAAATGGGTGAAGAAATAAGTCGTGTCTCTGCAGCTCAACCCGTAATTTAGTTAATGGCTTCCTGTGCTGAGCACGCCTGGCAGATGTGTTCTGACAGCAGGAGGGCTCAGCGTGTTTGTGGAAGGAACCGGGGAGCGCGTTGGGCCACGGGTGCCTGCTTTTACTGGTGCGTCCAGCGTGGATAAGCGAGCTGGCCAGACGTTCCCCTGCTCTCCCCTGGCAAGGGAGTTGGGGACTGCGCCAGTGACTGTCCTTACAGAAGCGGGGGGTCCCCGGAGGTGCGGGACTCTGGAACTGGGAGATCTCAGTCTGGCTTCTGTCTGCGAGGGTGACAGAAGGGACGGCCTTAGTGAATGGTGCTTCCACGGCTTAGTCCAGAGGGTGTGTGAACCGGCGCGCCGGAGAGCATCCGGGACCTGGAACTCCTCCCGCGACAGGGAAGCCGAAACCAGGGTCACGACAGGACGGCTTTGCGTCACGTTTATACCTCAGAGACGACGGGCGGGGACAGTGTGGGCAAGAGAGCGGACCCTGCAGCCAGGCTGCTCCCTTCACATCCTGGCTCTGCCCTTCCTGGTTCACCTCTTCGGGCCTCAGTTGACTCCTCTGTCAAATGGGTCTATGGTGCCTGCCTCACAGGGTTAAGTGAGTAAATACGTGCAAAGGCCTGCTGTTCAGAGAGCCAGTGTTTTGGGCAGAGGGCACTCTAATGATGCTTTGAAGTCAGATGAGCAGAGGAGAAGCTGACGCCCTTTTGGGTGAGGTAAAGGGCCCACCGCAGTGTCCCTGCAGTGAAAGGCTGGCAGCTGAGCCCTTGCAGACAGGCAGAGGCTGCTGGGGTTTTCTGCTGGAGCAGATCTGTGGACTCCGTCCCCGTGAGCACCCGGCCCACAACCCGCTGGACCCAGGGCTCCCGGCAGGCCGCCTTCGCACGGCTCACAGCAGAAGCAGGTGTGATCCCTGCCACGGTGGCACGGAATCCGGGCTGAATTCCAGGATGCGCTTCTGGGTGGTGACTTGGGCAGCCCGTTCCGGCCCGCTCGACGTCAGGGGCCCCGGCCAGATCGCCGATGGAGCAGCTCGCCTCCTGCGGGTGGCCGGATGCGGCCTTTTCAAGCGGGTCCCGCAGCTAGGCAGGGAGGGACCAAGGGCTGGGAAGTGACCACGGAGCTTTCTAGAACTTGTACTGTGGCGTGCGGTCAGGTGACCGCAGAGCAGAGTCAGGATCCTGCTTTATGGGAACAAGAAAAACGTTCGGAGCTGATCTGGAAGGAAGTGGCTGCTTCTAGAGGTGCGGCAGAAGGGCAGGGAGTCTGAGGTGGGGCGGGCTGAGCGGTCCGTCCTGGGTTTGAGTCCCGGTGCGTCCTTCGAGAGTCCCCTGTGGCTGCTGCAGCTCATTACTGCTCGTTTGTGGGACAAAGCAACACGTTTATTCTGGCAGAGCCAGGAGTCCCAAACCAGGGTGTTGACTGGGCCCTGCTCCTCCAGAGGGAGCTCCCCGTCCAGGAGAGGAGGCTCCTTGCTTCTGTTTTCTGATGGCTGCCCGTGGTCCTGGCCCGGGGTCGGGGGGCGTCGCCCTCCCCTGTGTCTTCTCAGACACACCCCCTTCCATGATTTCCCCTCTTTCTGTCTGTCCCATCAGCACACACACCCACCTGGATGATCCTGGATAAGCTCCTGTTCAGGAGCCTTCCCTCGATCACACACCTGCCGAGACCCGTTTCACATCAGGTCACGTTCACAGGTTCCAGAGACTTGACACGGATGTGTTTTCAGGGCCCTTTTTTGGCCTGCCACGTGCTGTGTGACCGTGGCCTTCAGCACTAACCTCACTGAGCCTCACGTAGCAAACGAGGACAGGGCCCCAGCAGGTGGATTCCCCGGTGCCCTGGACGTGTCCCCACGTGACCCGGTGCCGGCCCGTCCCCGGTGCCCACAGCTTCTGTTGTGGCGAACGCGTATTTGGTTTCAGCGACGGCAGGAGTGTGATTTTCGAAACCGAGTCTGTGCTTTGTGCCCAGGTATTTGAAGCACACGCTGGACCAGTACGTGGAGAGCGATTACACCATCGTCTACTTCCACTATGGGCTGAACAGCCGGAACAAGCCGTCCCTGGGCTGGCTCCAGAGCACCTACAAGGAGTTCGACAGGAGGTGTGTGCCCTCCAGCCCTCGGGGGTGGGCCTCAGGGCTGCGCTGAGTGACGGGCAGGCCCCGGCGGGGGGGGGGGGGGGGGGGGGCAGGAGGGGTCTCGGCTGTGCGGCAGGGGGCCGGGAGCTAGGCCGAAGGAGCTCGGGGTCCCCTCCCTTCGGGGCCGGGGCTCTGTCCAGAGCTGTCGTTTGGGGCAGAGGCGGCCAGACGGCCCCTATCTGTGGGCCACCAGGCTCCTGTGGCAACTACCGGGTTCTGCCACGGGGCACAAGAGCAGCCACAGATAATACGGAAACCGGGGGCTGGAACCCTGCTCTAGTGAAACTTTGTGGACCTGGCATGTGACTTTCGTGTCATTTTCTTTTAATTTTGTTAATGTTTATTTTTGAGAGAGACAGAGTGCAAGCAGGGGAGGGGCAGAGAGCGAGGGAGACGCAGAATCCGAAGCAGGCTCCGGGCTCCGAGCGGTCGGCACAGAGCCCGACGCGGGGCTCGAACTCACGGACCGCGGGATCATGACCTGAGCCGAAGTCGGATACCCAACCGACCGAGCCACCCGGGCGCCCCAAGTGTCATTCCCACATATGCTGAACTATCGTCTGTTTAATTCTTTTTCCAGCCATTGACAACGTGAAACCCTTCACAGCTTGCAGGGTTGTGCAGTACTAGGTGGCCGGGTCTGGCCTGTGTCCCCCAGATTACTGACCCCCAAGACTTCGCGCTTGTGCAGGCCCACCTGCAAGGGGCTTTCTGGTGCCTCGTGTCGGAGAGGTGGGCAGGTGGGCAGCACGTTTTACAGGTGCGGACGCACAGGCCCCAGAGAGCGGGTGTCTCACCCCCCCCATCCCGGACCTGTGCCGGGACCCCCGCCGAGACCCCCTCTCCCTCTTCCGCCCGGGGCCCCGCGCACCCCTTGGCAACGGCTTGGGGCTGGCGGATTTTTTTCCTGAGCCACGTCTTGTGTCACAGTCAGCTCTTCGGGGCTGCTAATAGACTGCACCGTCGGGCCTTCGCGCAGGTGTCCCGTGTTCCTCTGGCTTTTCCTTCTCGAAGGCCTTTCTAACCCGTGCTGGAAGTCTTCCCCTCAGAGCTCTGATGGGCGGGGTGGAGGAGGCGGAGCCTGATCTCCCAAAGCCCGCCCTCGTGTCTTTTGGGTCCTGCTGTCGCTGGGCCTCGAACCTTCGGAGGAATTTCTTGGCTTTCTGGCCTGTGTCTCGGGGAAAGGATTGTCGCTGAGCTGCACCGCCGTTTGCCTGACACTGGGTTCCAGGCCCTGAGCGGAGCCAGAGGCAACCAGGCCCCAGCTCTGGCCCCTCCCCCATGAAGCTTTCCTGGGTTGTCCCCGAAGCATCGCCGGCCCCTCCCCTGCGGCCTCAAGGTCCCTGAGCAGACAGCGCATGCGCAGAGCGGTGTGTTTGTGCCCACGCACCGTGCCTGGCTGCCGCCCTCCGACCCGTGTCCGTGTCCCCTCCCCTGCGCGTGGGAAGGGGTCTGCAGGTGGCGGGCTCTCCGTGTTGGGCGGGAAGATGGGAGCCAGGTGGGGCCAGAGGCCGGGTGGGGGAGGCGGCCTTTGAGCAGCCCCTGGAGGGGTGGGCAGGGCATTGCCAAGTGGCAGACCGCAGAAAGAGTCAGGTGAGCTGAGGCTGGGTGGTGGGAGGGCTGGACGAGGGGGGGGAATCGCGGAGGGAGGTGGCGAAGGAGGCAACAGAGAGCCAGGGAAGGTGCTTGAGGAGAAGTGAGACGCCTGTGTAGGCCTGTGGTGAGCTGATACAGATAAGTTGTCAGATGGAAGGAGGCCGACTTATTCTGTGGGACCCCCTACTTGCCACGAAGGTGGACCAGGGGGTGGGGGTAGGATGACAGATCTTGGCTCGATAGAATCCAGAAAGATGGACCTTCCAGACATCGGAACCAGCAGGGGAGGGTCTGCTGGGATAGTGAGTCCCCCGTCACCAGAGGTGTGCAAGTGGAGCTCCAAATCCAATTTGGTGAGATTTGTACCGCAAGGGGTTTCTGTCTGCCGTGACTGCACCCCCGCGGGTTTTCCTGAATTTTTTCTCTTGGCTGTTGGCTCCAGGCCACTCCTTTCAAGGGAGAACCGGTCCCCCCACAGGTGTTGCGACCCCCTTCCGGGAAGCCACCTCCACGGAAGGATGCACTCGGTGGCCCCTGCCCTCTGGGACCCTGGACCATCCACAAGTCGCTACACCTCCCCCCTCTCTGCGTGAAGAGCCGTTCTTTTTGTCCTTAGTTAGTATCTCCTTGGGAGATACTTTGAGACTGTGGGTGTCTTGCTCCCCATTGGAAGTGTCTTGTGGTGGGCCTTTGTCTCCACTGCCGTTTCTTGGCCCAGTGGTTGCTGGGACGGTGGCCGAGCGGTGATTGAAGCCACCGGCAATTTACCATAAGGAAGAGCTTAGCCGTCCTGGCTCATTCGTATCAATGTGGACTTGTGATTTCCTGCTTCTTTCAATGGGTTATATAATCCATGACCATATTCAGCGTTCAAATTCAAATTCGGCCAAGTGGGCCCCCTTCCAGCCTGGCTCCTGGGGCCCTCAGACGTGTCCCCTTACGCTGAGTGCCCCCCCCCCCCATTTTCTAGCACAAGAAGATGCCCCAGGCGCCCCTTACGTTGTCCTCACCCCGCACGGGGCGTTCTGCCATTTCTCTAGGAGCCGGGGTGTCAGAGTAGTGTGCTTGTTGCTTTTGGGGTGACTGGCTCCCAGGCACTTCCCGTGGACCCTTGGGGTGTTGCTCACACTCGTCCGTCCCTGCCAGGCCCTGCGTGTTCACCCCGACGCCCGCTGTTCCTGTCCTGCAGCCCGGGGCCCGCTCTGGTTTCCTCTGTGGGTCTGCAGCCCTCGTCTCTGGTGGGGAGGCGCTGCTCGCGATTCCCTCACTGACGTGCCTGCCCGTCTGTCACCCAGCATCTGACCAGCCCCCCTCACGGGTCCGGTTACTGATCGGGCCACCCCGCCCCTGCACGCACCGCCTTCCCGTCCCGCCACCTCCCCGTGAGGGAGCCCTGCTCACGCACACCTGCCGGCTCCAGCACCCCCCTCCCGGCCTCTGTCACTCCCCTGTCCTCACCCCTGCCCCCCGGGGTCTGACCCGGCAGCCCCCTGCTCCGCGCGTGCTAACCAGCCCTCGGGGGCTTGGGGTGACTGGTTTGTGACCCGTGCGATCTCCTGCCACCGTGGCCAGCCTCAGGGCACCAGCGTGCCACCCCTGGATGCGGAGTCGGAGGGAGACACTGGGTATGGACTTCTGTTATTCAGATAGACAGAATAGCCTCGGGGGTGCAGGAAAGAGTAAGGGAGTAAAATAAGCCGGAAGTGAGGAGTTCCGAGTATTTATTACCTTGGCGTTTAACGTGATTTACTTAATTACGTGTTCGTATTATTTAATCATGGCTGCTTTTTACAACCAGCCCCCCAAATTCCTGAAATTCGGACAGCGGGCGAGAGGGGGACCGCGCTGGCTGCACGTGGACGCCAGGCCACCCCGCACGGTGCCAGCCTCCTTGCCTCAGCCTCGTGGCTCTGCGCCGACTTATTCTGGGATGAGGGGAGCACGCAGGCTCTTTAAGTGGGTGCCCGGGACCCCGTCGGTGGGCGCACCGGGGCTCTCGCAGCGGCCTGCCCTTGCGAACTGCTCGGTGCGCCCCGCCCCGCCCCTCCCCTCCCCCTGGGTGAGCGCCCGCAAGGGGGCTCTGCTCTCGCAAACGGTGAAGTGCCGTGTGCGTGCCAGGGGGTGCCGGTGGACGGCAGGTCCTGATTCCCCTTCCTGCTTTTGGGCCAACGTCCTTAAAGTGGCTCTGTTCAGAGAGCGAAGGTTCTGAGGCTCACGGTCAGGGCTCAGCTTCGGGCGCGGGCTGTAGCGCTCTGAAGTCCTCCCACGCTTCCCTCCCCAGGTACAAAAAGAACTTGAAGGCGCTGTATGTCGTGCACCCCACCAACTTCATCAAAGTCCTGTGGACCATCTTCAAACCCCTCATCAGGTACGTGGTGCTCTAGGCGAGGACCTCACCGGGGCAGGAGGCTGCATCCCATGGGGCGGGGGGGACGGCTCTCCCTCTGTGGCACCGTGGCGGTCTCGTCCCTGGGGCACCCGTGTCTGGGGCACTCTGCCCGCCCCACGGCTGTGGCGGGTCACAACCGCTGACGGTCACGAATAGGACGCCAGCTTATGACAGCTGCGAGCTTTGTACCTGGCGTTTTATTATTATTATTATTATTATTATTTTAATGTGTATTTATTTATTTATTTATTTATTTTAATTTTTTTTTTAACGTTTATTTATTTTTGAGACAGAGAGAGATAGAGCATGAACGGGGGAGGGTCAGAGATATGGAGACACAGAATCTGAAACAGGCTCCAGGCTCTGAGCTGTCAGCAAAGAGCCTGATGCGGGGCTTGAACTCACGGACCGTGAGATCATGACCTGAGCCGAAGTCGGCCGCTTAACCGACTGAGCCACCCAGGCGCCCCATTAATGTGTATTTATTTTTTGAGAAAGAGAGAGAGAAACAGAACAGGAGCAGGGGAGGGGCAGAGAGAGAGGGAGACACAGAATCCAAAGCAGACTCTCTAGGCTCCTAGCTGTCAGCACAGAGCCCGACGCGGGGCTCGAACCCACGGACCGCGAGATCATGACCTGAGCTGAGGTCAGACGCCTAATCAACTGAGCCACCCAGGTGACCCTGTACCTGGTATTTTAAATCCCGCCCTGGCCTGAGCACCTACTTCATGCATCTGTGTTGGGGGTCCCCAGTACCACCTCGGGTTTCATGATTCACTACAAGGACTCCCAAAACTCAGACCAGTGCTCGTTCAGAGAGCGTGGCCCGTGTGGCCCTGTCATTGGGGCCGGCTGCGGTTCCCAGATCTGCAGGTGCCACTGGGACCATGCCTGGAAGGGCAGCCATGAGTCTGTTCCCGTTTAAGGTGGGGAGAGATTTCTGAGGCCAGAGTTCCTTTCGTTTCAGGAGGATTCCCACGCAGTCAGTGTTCCCACCTGGCTGCCTGTGCCGCAGCCACACACGCACCTGTTGGGACGGTGGGATTTCGTTCGTCCGTTCCGTTGTTTAGCCGGGACCGGCATGCCCGTCCCTAGCTGATGTGGTGAGAAAGCCAGTGCCCGTTACCCCAGTGCCCGAGAAGACCGCTCAGATGTTCTCCTGCTCCTGGGTGCTGTCACTCACCTTAGAAAAGCCCTGAGAGTTCTAGAAACCTCTCCAGTTCTTGGGGGAAAACCCCTCTCCCACTCTGTAGTGCGGCAGCCCAGAGGCTGCGGTGGTTCTGGAGCTCAGGCTTGACTTGCCCCGCCTCTGATCACCTGTTCCTCTGCACAAGACATGCAGCCTCCCTCTGCCTTAATTTCCCCGGGAGACAGACTGCGGCTGTACTGATCCTGTCGCAACAATGTATTGACGGAATGTTTAGAACAGGGCCTGCCTGGCAATAGCCAGTGCTCAATGTTTGCTGCTAGCATTTGCCCAGCCCCTACCTCCTGACTCATTTTTAAAAAAAATTTTTTAACGTTTATGTATTATTGAGAGACAGACACAGAGCGTGAGCAGCGGAGGGGCAGAGACGGGGCGGGGTGGGGGGGGGAGGCACAGAATCCAAAGCAGGCTCCAGGCTCTGAGCCATTAGCACAGACCCCGACACAGGGCTCGAACCCACGAACCATTAGATCATGGCCTGAGCCGAAGCCGGTCGCCTAACCGACTGAGCCACCCAGGCGCCCCCTGACTCATTTTTTAAAAAAAAACCTTTTTATTATCCTTTTGTGATTACTTTAATTACAATTTCTTACGCACCGTACGTGCATAGCACCCCAAAACAATCCTATGACATCAGCTGTGTTTTCCCTCTTCCCAAGGAGAGGAGGTTAATGCTCAGAGATTAAGCAGCTTGCCTGAGGTCACACCGTGAGTAATGGCTCAGCTGGGATTCCCTGTATGGCTCTGCCCCTTATCCTGCCTCAGGCATGGACATAAGCAGGTGCCAGGAGAGAACCTCAGGACTGAGGGTTGGAGACCCCGGAGCCGGGACTGGGCTCTGGCTGTGTGGCCTTGGGCAGCTGCTTGACCTCTCTGAGCCTTGAAGTCCTCATTTGAAAATGAGGAGGACAAGTCCAGAGGCTCTCCAGAGCCCATGAACAGGAGTTTCCCTGGGTCCAGCCCCTACCTCCTGACTCAGACCTCTGGAGGTGGGGCCTGGTGATTGAATTCCCTTGCCTGGACTGCCCCGGGGTCTTTCCAGGTACGAGAGGCAGGAAGCATCTGCCCTCCAGAGCCTGGGGACCAGCAAATGCTAGAGGGGGTCAGGCAGAAACAGAGCGAAAGTGGGGGGCGCTCCTGCACGGGCAGTGTGGGTTGGCACCAGAGGCCTCCCTGCAGCTTGGAAGCTCTCTGTCCCCCCACCCACAGGCGGTTCATGGGAGATGGTCAGGCCCCCTCGGCCCTTAGGGGCAGGTGGCTGGGGTCTGGGCACTCGGTCTGATTCCCACTCATCCACTAGGGGGAGCCGGCGCACTCGGCTCGGCCTCCCGCGGGCTCTGGGCTCCAGCCTGCCTTCCGGTAGAACAGCTCAGCTTCGGTGAGAGAAGGGAAAGAAAGATTCTAGAAGTTTGCTGGGCTCTGGATGGCCAGCGTGGAGCCTGCGGCGGCCAACACGGTGTCCCGCGCTTGAAGATTTGTCAAGAGGGCACATCTGCTGAGTGTTCTGACCACACACACAGAGCAAAGGGATGCCCAGGAGAGCTTGGTAGACAACGGATATGCTTGGTCCCTCGATCGTGGTGATGGCATCGCGGTGTGTGCCTGCGTCCACGTTCCCCGCGTTGTGCACGTGAGATCCGTGCAGTTTTGTGGACGCCGGCTGCACTTCAGTAGAGCCGCGGCAGGGGACAGGTGGTGGCGGCCTGCCAGGAGCAGGGCCGGGCCGGGCATGTGGCTTCTCACCCGCCGGATCCTGTTCTGCGCCCGCCGTGCAGCTCAGGAAACGGGCGCGTTACTGACGGCAGCCAGGTGCCGGTGCCCACCAGGTGTCGGCCAGTGGGCATTCGCCTGCCTGGTCTCGCTCGGGGGGAGGACCCGTTTCCGAGGGAGGACTGAGGCGCTGGGCGGGTGGATTTGGGGGGGGGGGGATGTTGTCTCCGTGATGCTCGCTCCGGTGTGGCCTCTTGGGGGCCACCGTCCTGGAGAGAAACCAGTGTCTCTCTTGGTCCCTGCCCCCGACGGGAGCCTGGAAGAGGGAGGGGTGCCCAAAAGGGAAGCTGCCGCCAAGCGGGAACCGCAGGCCCTCTGGGCCCCTCCCTGCATCTCCCGGATCTGTGCAGATTCACTCACGGCAGCTTCACATTGGAGGCAACTATTTATTTTCATGCAGATGAGTCGCTCAAGAGTGTTTGGCGCATCCGAGATCTTATGAAAGCGAAACCTCTGCAGACGTGCGCTGCTTCCGTTATGGCCCGGTTTTCTCTGGCGTCAGCACTTAACGTTCACTTAATACGGAAAACGCCCGCATTGTTCTTCCTCGGCTGCCGCCACCGCCCCTCCCCCCGGGCCCCTGGCCTCTCTGGTGCCACCTAATCGGTTTTTGTTGTCTTGCTTCTGCCCTTCCAGTCATAAGTTTGGGAGAAAAGTCATCTATTTCAACTATTTGAGTGAGCTGCGCGAACACCTCAAATACGGCCAGCTGATCGTCCCCCCCGAGGTCCTGCGGTGAGTCAGACCCTCTTCCGACAGCCGGGGAGAACACCTCCGTGGTTCCACGGGCCTCCGTCCAGTCCCGCCAGCGTGGAAGGCTTACTTTCCAAACGTGCGCCCAGCGGATCCGGCCCGGAAATCTGCGGCGTCAACAAAGATGCCGGCTGCTGACGCAGAGAAACGAGGCTGCGGGAGGCCGTTGGCGGGACGGGAGGTTATTCTCTCCCCGCGTCGCAAACTGATTTTAAAAACTAAGCCGTGATCGTAGCTGCAGTTTGCTGCCTTGGTATTTGACATTTTTGCTTTTGAGCAGAGAATTAGGGGAATTTCTCGGGTGTGTGGAATGAAGCGACCCGAGGCAATGGCAGGTGCTCTGGAAACCAGCACCCCCCCCCCGCCCCCCCCGCCGTGGCTTCTGCTGAAACCCTATTAGTGCGTCTGTCACTTCATTTTATGTGGGTCTGTGGTCTCTCCCGTGGGGTCAGGGGAGCAGAGGAAGGCATGTGGCCGGTTGGCCCCACGGCCAGCACAGGGGCTGGTCTCTAAGTCCCTGCCAGGCACCCTCTGCCCTTTGCAGTCCCCACTCCGGGGGCTCGCTGAGGGAGCAGGGTCCTCGCCAAGCCGCATCGAGGTGGGCAGCCTTGCAGGGGCAGGGGAGATGTTAGCTCTTCTGGGCGCCAGGTCACGTGCCGGAAGTCGGGCACACAGAGCGGTGTAGGGAGTGACCCTGCCCTTGGAATGCTCCCACGCGGTGGGGACCACAAGTCCCTGAGAACAACTAGGGAGGGGACTATCAGGGAGAGCTTCCAGGAGGAGGTGACTGCTGAAGTGAGTGTCCAGGGGACAGGAAAGGCTGGGAAAGGGTGTGTCCAGCAGAGACGTGGGTGAAATGTTGGCCAAGGGTTGGCAGGTGAGGTTGGACGTGTGCTGGGGTGGGATGAAGGCCCAGGACGGCGGGGGGATTGTGGGGGCGGGGCGGGGTGGGGTGGGGGCGCATGCACACGCGCACACAGCTGCACACATGTGAGGTGGTGGTGCGGCACGTGGGCCCAGAAGCGTGAGGCTCGGGGCACCCGGCCCGTGGCCCGAGGCTCCTCCCCCGCGAGCTGAGCGCCGCGCCTCTGCTGTGTCCGCAGATACGACGAGAAGCTCCGGAACCTGCACAGGGGCCAGGTCCCCGCTTCCGCCAAGACGCCGCCACCGCGGCCCCCTCTGCCCACCCAGCAGTTTGGCGTCAGTCTGCAATAGTAAGTGAGCCGGTCCGCGGCCTGCTCGTTTCCTCGGTGGGACCGTGGGACACTCCCACGCCCCAGAGAGGTCGTCCCCAGACCCGTGCCTTCCGCAGCCCAGCTTACCCTGCGGAGAATGCGAAAGGCGCCCTTTCCCTGCAGCGCCCCCCCCCCCCAGCCGTGCCGCGCGCGCCCCCCCCCCCCCCCGCCGTGCCGCGCGCGCCCCCCCCCCCCCCCGCCGTGCCGCGCGCGCCCCCCCCCCCCGCCGTGCCGCGCGCGCGCCCCCCCCCGCCGTGCCGCGCGCGCGCCCCCCCCCCCCGCCGTGCCGCGCGCGCGCGCGTCCCCCCCCCCCCGCCCGCCGTGCCGCGCGCGCGCGCCCCCCCCGCCGTGCCGCGCGCCCCCGCCGTGCCCCGCCAAGATCCGGTGGCGGCGAGCAGAGCTCTCGTCGCCGCTGCTGGGTGCTGCTCGCAGGCTGCGGTGGCTCCCGGCTGCCAGGCCACAGCCGGACACGTGCCACCTCCCCGGAGTGCAGCGTGGTCTTGTTCTTTGCTTTGGCCAGCGAGCCGGCGCCACGGTGGGGCAGGCCACGTCGGGAGGGGAGTTTGGGAGCCACTAAGCGAGTTGGTGTCGTGGCCGGAGTGACCGCTGCGTGCCTCCCGCTGACGCCCACGCGGAGCACGAGGGAGCAACGCGCTCCTGTCGGGTCTAAGCCGCCGAGCAGGGAGTGTTCGTGTCACAAAGTGTCCTGCCCTTCCTGGCTGATCTCACCCCTTCTTAGCCACGCGACCCTGAACTCACTCCCCACCTCAGCTTGTTTGCTTGTTTCTGGAGTGAGTGAGGTGGATGACGTGAGCTTAGGCCTTTGACGCCCCCTCCCAAAAGGGTTCCGGGCCAGCTTCCTCTCTCCGGAGACTCCTTCGGAGGCACCTCCTCCAGGAAGCCTTCCTTGATGCTCTGGGCCGTATCCAGGGCCCTCCTGCATCACCACCCCACCCGAGCAGGCTGCCCCGGGAGCCTCTCCGGATATTTCCCCCGCTTGGCAACAAGTGCCTTGGCCGTGCTCGCGTGCTCTGCTTCGGGCGGTTGGCCAGGCACTCGGGTACCTGGGATGACGGAGGACAAAGGAGACGTTTTATCCCGCGGCCCCGCCGGGCGGTCGGGTCTGGTCTACACCACGTGTAGGAAGACCAGGGTCTGCAGGGTGGGGGTGGGGCCCGGAGAGCAGTGTGCTGGGTCGGAAGGTGGCATGTAGTGTGCTTCCCACGCAAAAAGCTGATGACCTTTAAGATCCACAGTGGGGCTCGATGAGGTTTGGAGGGATGAGAACGGAGACTCTTGGGGTGGTGTCCTGGCTGGGGCACTGGGGGGTGCCTGCGTGCTGCCTCGTACCTGTCACTTGTCTCTCCCGAGGCATCTGGGCACAAGGACCCTTCAGTGTTCCCTCTTACGGGCTCCGGGGCCACAGGGGAGACAGACGCTGGGGACCCCCTCTTTCTTCTTGGCCTAGAGTGAAGGGGGTAGGATGTGGTGGGAAGCATGATGGCGTCCGGGGACGTCAGTGTCCTGATCCTGAGCCCATGGCGGTGTCACCTTACATGGTGAAAGAAACTGCAGGTGTGACTCGGGGAAGGATCGTGGGACGGGGAGGGAATGATCCCGGATCATCCAGGCAGCCCCGGTGCCATCACAAGGGTCTGTCTGAGTCAGAGAAGAGGCCTGAGGACAGAAGCGGAGGTTGGAGTGACATGGGACCTCGAGCCAGGGGATGCAGGCCGCCCTTTGGAGCTGGGAAAGACAAGGAACAGATCGTCCCTTAGAGCTTCTGTAAAACTGCAGCCGTGTTGACCTGTTTTACCTTCTGACACCCCCGTAAGTGCAGGATGGGAAGGTTCTGTGGTTTTGAACTACGGAGTTTGTAGCGATTAGTTTATAGGAGGTGTAGGAAATGACTGTGGGTCAGGGAGAGGTGTGTGGGGGGAGGAGGTACCTGGGGGGGCCTGGGAGAAGGAGTTGAGGGCGGGGCTGATAAGGGGGTGGGAGTCGGCACCTCGGGTGTGTCACCACAGCTAAAGGAAGGCCCTGCCTTCCAGAACTTTCTGCGATGATAGACATGGTCCTCACTGCCAGGTTGTGGCTGTTGAGCACTCAAAATGTGGCTAGTGCAGTTGAGGCACTGAATTTCTAACTTTATTTAATTTTAACTGATGTAAAAGTTTTTTTAATGTTTATCTATTTTGAGAGAGTGTGTGCATGTGTGGGCATGAGCAGGGGAGGGGCAGAGAGAGAGAGAGAGAGAGAGAGAGAGAGAGAGAGAATCCCAAGCAGGCTCCACACTGTCCGTGCAGAGCCGGATGTAGGGCTCAAACCCACAAGTCCTGAGATCATGACGTGAGCCGAAACCAAGAGTCAGACGCTCAACCGACCGTGTCACCCAGGTGGCCCCAACTGATGTGCCCCCCTCCCGCTGCCACGCTGGACAGCTCAGCTCTAGACCTTTGGGGTCTCACCGCTGCCTCCCCTTCCCAGACACGCACACAGGTGGGGTCTCCCTGGAGAGCTATTTTGTAAGCACTTAGCAAACGCAGCATATGTTGACCTACAGTGTTCCCGAATGTATCCGGAACAAAAATTTACCAAAGTTTCCTTCTTTACCCGCTGTCAATATGTACTGGAGTGACCTGCTCCCGCCCGTGGGTATGGCCCCGGCACCCCTGCGGCCCGCCTGGGAAGGCGGCACTGGCCGATGCAGTGACGGCGGGCCCCTCTGGGGGCGCTGGTGAGAAGGGGCCCCCGGGCGGGCCCAGGCTCCAGGATTTTCAGGCCTGAGGCTTCTGCTGTCTGTGTCTCCGCCTTCGGCCTGGCCTGTGTATCCGTTGCTTCCGTCATCAGTCCCTTTGTCTGACGACTCTAGTGATGCCTTTCAGATGGCCGATTTCGTTGTTCCAAACCACTTCTGTCTTATATTGTCTAATAATAAAACTTTATTTATTTCAAGTTTATTTATTCTGAGAGAGGGAGAAAGAGCATGTGAGCGGGGTAGGGGCAGAGAGAGAGAGGGAGAGAGAGAATCCCAAGCTGGGTCCGTGCTGGCGGGGCCCGATGTGGGGCTCAAACTCACAAACCTCGAAATCATGATCCGAGGGGAAACCAAGAGTCGGACCTTAACCGACTGAGCGCCCCAGGCGCCCCTGTGTAATAAAGCTTTAAAAATGAAAGACGAAACACCTCTAACTCGTGGATTTCTATAGCTATGTCTCTGAGCACAGTATGGGGGAGTCACCCTGGGACCCCTGTCTTGAGCAGGTGTCTTTCAGGGTGCGTTGACAGAGTTTGAACTCCAGAGATGTCCGTTACCAGATCGAAGACAGGTATTAGAAATGCCTTTATAAAGGTCTTGGTTCATTCCTGTTCTGGGGCCAGTTTTAACTGTAAAAATCAGTTCCTTGTCTTTTTTTTAACGCCCAACGTGGGGTTCGAACTCACAGCCCCAAGATCAAGAGTCATATGCTCTGCCCACTGAGCCTGCCAGGTGCCCCGGTTCCTTGTATCTTTAGGGAGTGCTGAGTCTCACTGGACAACCTTTGGAAAGCGTCGTGTGTGCCACTTTGAGAGATAATCCATGCGATTGCCTCCTTAAATTAATATTTTATGCCCTTTCGTTGCAAATGACTACAATAAAACGGCAATAAACATATTAAATAGAGTACCAAATATGTAATTTGTTTGGACTGTGAATGAATGAAAGTCATTAAAATTCATCACCAAATCCTATTCACAAATGTTAATTTGCTGAGTTAAGTTCAGAAGCACACAACAGAAAGCTGTCACCTTAGAACAAGCTAATTAAGTTAACGTATCAAGGGGGACGTCAGAGACTCGAGGGATCTTTGGCCCTTGCCATCGCTGAAGAGAGAAAATGCATGTGGGCACTTAGTACGGCTCTATCTGGGCAGATACGGGGTAGTGGAAAGAGGGAGGGCCTCCTCAGGGCAGAGGGGGGATGCAGGTCCCAGCTTTGGGAAGTCAGGCTGGTTAACTTAAGCAACCCCAGTTTCTCTCCCTGTGACTGGAGGTGAAACCATGCCCTCCCCACCTCCAGGGCCCGGGGGGGGGGGGGGGCATAACAACAGGGTGTGTGGACCACGTGAACCCGTTCCTGCTGCCAGGCTTGCCTGCCGTTAGTCCTCCTTCATAGTCTCCTCCTTCAGGAAGCCTTCCCGGATGACTCCACGCACACAAGGACCGTTTGTTAAAGACAGCATTCTTTCCACCACTGAATTGCCTTGGCATCCTTGTCAAAAATCAGTGGCCCATCGCCTGGGTGGCTCAGTCGGTTGAGCGTCCGACTTCAGCTCAGGTCATGATCTCGCGGTCCGTGAGTTCGAGCCCCGCATCGGGCTCCGTGCTGACCGCTCGGAACCTGGAGCCTGCTTCGGATTCTGTGTCTCTCCCTCTCTCTGCCCCTCCCCTGCTCACTCTCTGTCTCTCTCTCTGTCTCAAAAATAAAACATTAAAAAAAATGTGTTTTTAAAAAGAAATGCAATTGATTTTTGTCAGCTGATCTTATATCCTACTGCCTAAGTGAAATCATCTATTCGTTCTTATGGACGTTTTGTGATTTTTTTGTTAAGTATTTTCCACATCCAAGACCCTGTCGTCTGTAAATAGAGATAGTTTCACCTCTTCCTCTTCATCCGGGGTGCCTTTCACTTCCTTTTCCTGCCTGATTGCACTGGCCGGACCTCCAGTGCTGGGAAGGAGTGGGGTGAGCACACATCCTTGTGTTTGCCTCTTCTTACCGGGAAGTGGCTACGTTTTTCAGCGTTAAGTATGATATTAGCTGTGGGTTTTTCATAGATGCTTTTTATCCGGCTGAGGAAAAGCCCTTGTGTTCCGGGCTCATTGAGCGGTGGGTTTTGTTTTGTTTTTTTCCTATGAAGGGATGTGAGATTCGGTCATGTGCTTTTTTTGCCTTTATGGAGACGATGACAGAGGCTTTGTCCTTTATTCTAATAACATGGTGGTTACATTGATCAATTTTTATGTTGCACGAACCTTGCATCCTTGGGATAAATCGCATGTGTTCGTGGTGGATAATCTCTTTCTACGTAGCTGGATTTGCTTTGCTGGTACCTTGTGGATGATTTGGTGTCTGTGTTCGTAAGAACTGATCTGCGGTCACCTCATACGGCAATGTCTTTGGCTTTTCTTCGTGGGACGCTTTAAAATGACAGTTCAGTGTCTTCACGCGTCATACCTTCTCAGATCTTACATTCCTTCTTGAGTCACTTGCGATAGTTTGCGTCTTGGGATTAGAGTTCACAGCTTCGTTCATCACACGCTGGTTCTTAGTAGCGATAACGTTACTCACCTTGCCGCCACCGCACAAAAGTCGTCCCCTGTCCCTTCTCCCCTCTGTGTCGTTATGGGCACACCAACTAGGTCTTAATTTTGTGCCCACTGGCACACATTTGTAATTCTTGCATCTGCTGTGTGGCCTTTTAAGTCGGAAAAGAGGGGGAGAAAGAGGCGCTAACGGTCACACCCGTAAACTCTTTTATAAAAGAGATTCCCGGTGGCATTTCCTTCACCTGTGTGCTCCGTCCTGCACGTACAGGTGAAGCAGGTGGGCAGGTGGGAGAAGAGAGGGGTGGGGGGCTTCCAGACTCGGGGGGGCAAGCGGGTGGGTCCCCCTGCCCACACCTCTCCTGCTGCTTCCGCACCTGCAGGAAGTGGGATGTGGGGGCGACGGAGGCAGAGGTCCCCTTTGGGCCGTTCGTTAATGAGCAGGACCACGTGACTCCCAGCTGCTCCTCCCCCAGAGCGGACGGTTCCAGCTGACCCAGCGGCCACTTGCACGAGGAAGGGAGTCAGGGGTGCCCGGCTTTCTCTTCTCTTTCCCTGCGTGCCCGGGAACACCCGTCTTTGGTCTCCTGCACCGTGTGGCTGTCCGGAGAGCAGAAGCCACCGTCCTTGGGAAGGGCCGCCGGGGTGGGGGCCGGGCCGGGCCTCCTTGGGCTCTGCTCCTAAGTCGTGTGCCAGCCTGACTTGCCAGGACCCCCCCCGCCCCACGGGGAGTTTTGGGGGCTGGTCTTGCGAACGATACAAAACTTGCCAGTTCCTCCTCCACCTCCCACAGAGGCCAGCTGTGCAGGGGTGGGGGCACAGTCCCACCAGACCCCCACCCCGGGATGCAAGGCTGTGGTCTGCTCCGGCTACAAGGCCTTGGGAGTCCGATTCTCACTTGAACCCTTAGGCCGTGTGACTTCCGGTGAAACGATTTGCCTCTCTGAGCCGGCTTTGTCTTCTGTCGCCACGCGGGCACGGCGATGGAGCCAGCAGGCCTGGCGGCACGCCGGCGCACCCTCGGCCCCCTGCACGCGGCGGGCGTCCACATGCACTGCCGGGTTCCGTGGGCGCCCGGGACCTCCCGGCCGCCTTTGTGGCCCAGCGAGGCGTTCCTGGAACCGGGAGGGGCCAAGAGGTCAATGACCACGTCAGAGGGTGGGGAGAGCCCGGGTCCCCAGCCTGGCCGGCCGGCTGCTCCTCCCGCTCCGTCCCTCCCGTGGCTACAAAGCTACAGCCTGCCCTCACTCGTGTGCCTCTCACCTGCAAAACCAGGGCAGGAACCTGCTGATCGCTCCCAACTTGTCCCCCGCGGGGAGGGGCTACGAGCAAGGATTACGTGCCGAGAACCCCCGGTGCCCTCTGGGGCCGGATGGTTGGCCGGGAGCACACGGTGCTGACCCAGGAATAGCGCTCTGCCGCGGAGAGCCCCCCACCCGCCTGCCGCACGCACCTTGGAACTTTTGTTCAGGCTGTGGGTCTAGTAATCCGTGCGTCCTTGGGGAGACCTGGCCCTGGCCTTGGCCCGCACACATGGGGGTGCACAGGGAGGGACCCGGTGAGAAAGGATTCGCTGCTGCCCTGGGTGTCCCCTCCCAGCCAGGTAGCACCTTTTATCCAGAGCCCCTGGGGCGGTTGTCATCCTCTGCACTGACCCAGTCCACTGAGCAAGCCCCTCTCTGAGCCAGTGGGTGGGCGATGGGAGGGAGGAGAAATCCACGACGTGGGTTTCTGTGCTGCCGAGAGCGGTCATCGAATCCCAGGGGATGAGTTGCTCCGCGGCTCACCACGAGAGGCCCGAGGCCCGGCTGGAGGTCTGTGCGCCTTGAGGGCACGGGGGAGGAGGCGTGCTTGGCTGGGGGCCCTGCAACTTCGGGCACTCCCCTTCTGGGACCTCAGTGTCTCACGATCTTACAGGCCCCTCCCCACCCTGGAAGTCTGCTTTAGAAAAAGGAAATGTGGGGGCGCCTGGGTGGCAGCTCAGTGGGTTAAGCGTCTGACTTCGGCTCAGGTCACGATCTCGTGGTCCGTGAGTTCGAGCCCCACGTCGGGCTCTGTGCTGACAGCTCGGAGTCTGGAGCCTGTTTCGGATTCTGTGTCTCCCTCTCTCTCTCTGCCCCTCCCGCACTTGCACTCTGTCTCTCTCTGTCTCAAAAATAAATAAACATTCAAAAAAATTTAAAAAAAAGAAAGAAATGTGAGCTAAGCTGCAGGCAAGGGTCTTTGGGTAGCTCATCAGCGTCGGCCCGTTTGACAGGTCTCAGCAGGGCCCCCTCCCCAAGAACGTTCACTACGCCAGGCTTTGGAATCAGCAGACCCAGGCCCCCTAGCTGTGTGACCCCGGGCAAGTCACTGCAGCGTCCTGGGCCCGCTGCCTGGTCCGACATGGGCTGCCCGCGTGTGGCCTGGGACGTCACTCAGCCCCTAGAGCTCCGTTGATTTCGATCATTGGTACATTTGACTCGTAGCTGAACGCAGGCCTCTGTGTCGCTCAGTATTTACTCTTTGCAGCTGGGAGGAGGGCACCAGCATCTTTGGTTTCCAGTGGGGGAAACAGAGGCTGGGGAAGCTAGGAGCCTGGCCTGAGTCACCCGCCTCCTGAGGGCAGGGCCAGGACTTGCACTGCTCTGGCTCCCAAAGGAAGCAGGAGGAGGAAGACAGCCACCCGTCCGCCACGTTCCTCTCTCCCTGGGGACGCAGAGAGGGGACCGCCTGGGTCCCAGGCCACCACGTCCCTCTCAGGGGGACACGGGAGGCCAAGTCAGAGGTGGGGGGGAGGGCCCGCCCGCATTCCCGTGGCAACACGACTCGCGTCATGGGGACCGCTTGGCCGGCCGAATGTTGCTTTGTGTCCCCGACATACAGCTCCGGCAAAGAGAAACCACTAAGAAACCACCTTTCCGTAGAGAGCAGGACACGCAAAGGCCTGTTAGTGCCGTTGGCAAAGTTTTTGTGGTTGTTCACGTGGGCCACGTGTTTGGGAGTCCTCTGTAAACCCTGGGGTCAGAGGAAGAGCAGAACTGGTGTTGCATCCCCCCGAGGAATCGCGGCGGAAGGACCGCACGCTTTTGGTTTTGTTTAATTTTCTTTAATGTTTAATTATTTTTAAGAGAGAGAGAGAGAGTGTGTGTGTGTGTGTGTGAGTGGGGGAGGGGCAGAGAGAGAGGGAGACACAGAATCCGAAGCAGCTCCAGGCTCCGAACTGTCAGCACAGAGCCCGACGTGGGGCTCGAACCCACAAGCCGCAAGATCGTGACCAGAGCCGAAGTCGGATGCTCAACCAACAGAGCCCCCCAGGCGCCCCTGACAACAGCACATCTGAGTTGGGCCCGGGCCTGCCTCCAGTTGGGCCGCCTTGGGGCTCTGGGGCCTCTCCCAGCATCCACAGCCCATCTCGAATTGGGGCCAATGAAATCACAACGGAAACTAAACGGACAAGATACGGGAGCAGGGCTTGTGGGCTCAGACGCGTGGCTCATCCCCGGCTGCGCGTTCTGGACAGTCTTCCGTTACCTGCTGTCACGACAGCCCCCCTCCCCCGGCACTTAGCAGCCTCAAACAGCCACCGTTTTGTTACGCGTCCTGATTTCTGGGGGCCGGGAATTTGGGCAGAGCCCAGCTAGGCAAGTGTGCTCAGGGGGGCGCTGCCAGAGGTCGCTCCGTGGCGTCCAGTGGTGGCCCTGCTGCTCCTCTGGAGGGCCCGGGGTCCGAGGCGCCGCCTCAGTGCTGGCACGCGTTAGGGAAGGCTGGGCTCAGCTGGGACACGGCCTCCCCACCAGACATGCCCAGGGTGGCCCCCTTCTTACGGGCCAGCTCGCGGTTTCTGGCAGGGGTTCCTGGCACCACGGTGGAAACTGCCAGAGTCTTCAGGCCGAGGCCCGGAAACCGGCCGGTCGCTTCTGCTGTATTCTCTTGGTCAAAACAGCTTTCTTTTCTGGGTTCTGGGCTCGTGGCTCCGTCCCCCACCTTCAAAGTGCTCTGCTCTGACCTCTGCCTCTGTTGCCACATCTGCTCTGAGTCTGGGCCTCCCTTGGGCTTATGTGGGACGGTCCATGGTAATCTCCCCACATGGTGCTGGGGGACAGCGGACACAGAGCCTGTGCTCTTTGGAGAGGAGCAAGGAGGCCTTCTTGGAGGAGGAGGCTTTTGGGCTGGGCCTGGAAAGAGAAATAGGGAGAGTGTACTTGCAGCAGGGAGGGCGCAGGGTGTGCTGTGAGCCAGCTCGGAGGCCTGAGACCCTGAGACGCGGGAAAGACTGGGTGTCGGTGGTGAGTTTCCTTTTGCCCACAGCGTCCAAGGCGGGACGGGTAACGGTGCCGCGTGCCCCGTGTGAGTGCCATCCAGGCCGCGAGGCTATGTGGGTGGGATGGCGGTGGCAGGGGGGTCCCCGCTGCCTTCTCTGGCCCCGAGAGAGGACAAGAGGAGGTGGCCTGCTAGGGGGGCAGTGTGCCAGTGCCTTAGCGGGGAGGGGGGTCCGAGGGTGACCAGAATTTCTGTGCATTTCCTGTAGCATCCACTTAAGCGTCCACGGTCAGGACTCTGGCCCCAGTTTTAGTTTAATTTTCCGTTTTACAATTGTTACGCCTTTTTTTTGTTGTTGTTTTGAATTTTTCAAGTTTATTAGAGAGAGAGAGAAAGCACGAGTTGGGGAGAGGCAGAGAGAGAGAGGGAAAGAGAGAATCCCCAGCAGGCTCCGCACTGTCAGAGCGGAGCCCGATGCGGGGCTCGAACTCATGAAGTGTGAGATCGCGACCCGAGCCAATGCCAGACGCTCAACCGATGGAGCCACCCAGGCGCCCCAGCAATCGTTACGTCTTTGGACGGCGTGACGTCATTTGCTCCGTAAGTCACATTCACTGAATGGTTTTTGGAGTACCGGGGCCTGTCCCACGGCTTTGCTGGTGTTAAGCACTCTGGCGGGCAGGTCCGATGATCGTCCCATTTAACAGAAGAGGAAATAGAGGCATGGGTGTGGGGGCAGGTCGAGGGGTGTATCTGGGCCTCTCAGCTTCGGCGGCAGAACCAGGATTTGGCCTCGGGAGGTCAGATACCAGAGCCCGCGCTTTTGGTTCCCGTCCGGCTGCCTGTGTATCTCGGTGGTGGCCCCCCTGCGCCGGGCTAAGCGCGTGCCCTTAGTGGATGCTCGCCGCCCCGTCTCTGCTCTTGCCCGTCTGCGACTTACATCTGCGTAGTGGTTCTCATACTGTGCTCAGAGGCTGGCTTCCGGAACCTGCCTGTCTGGGTTCGGATCCCGGCCCCGCTCCCGTTTCGTCGAGTGGCTCAACCTCTCAGAGCCTGAGTTTCCTCATCTGAGTTCCAGCCACTCTGATGATGGCACCCGGAGAGCTCCGGGGCAGATGAGGAAGGAAGCAGCCTGGGGTGGTTTCGGTGAAAATCGTCACGGGTGGAGCCCAGCTCCAGCGAGGCTGGAAGCCCAGATGATACCCCTTCGGCCCTGGCTACCTTCAGCCTGCGTCCCGCTGTGATGGGAATGCATGCCAGTGGCTGCATTTTAACGCGCATTTTGGTGGCAGGGGGTGCTGTTACTCTGCACACGTATCTCCGGGAATCAGGGACAGAGCGCTGCGTTTGCCCCCGGGCCCTCCCGGGGGTCATGGTCATGATCTTGTGGTTTGTGGGTTCGAGCCCCGCGTCGGGCTGTGTGCTGACAGTGCAGAGCCTGCTTGGGATTCTCTCTCTTTCTCTCTCTGTCCCTCCCCTGCTCGTGCTCTTTCTCTCTCTCTCAAAAATAAATAAAGTTGAAAGAAAGGAAGGAAGGAAGGAAGGAAGGAAGGAAGGAAAGGGAAAAAAGAAAGAAAAAGAAAGAAAGCAAAAGAAAGAGAAAGAAAGAAAAGAAAAGAAAAGAAAAGAAAAGAAAAGAAAAGAAAAGAAAAAAAAGAAACGAAACGAAACTCCTCTCCCTGGGATGCCTTGTTCACTGTCTTGTCCGCCCGGTCCCTGTCGGAATCAAACGAAACGTCGAATATGCAAGTGCACGGCAAGGACGATGCTGTGTATTTGTTGAGGTGACTGATTTTTCCAGAAGAGCTGGGGGTTGCTGAACTTTGGGCTGTTCTCAGGGAGCCAAGGCAGGAGGCTGAGGTCCATGTTTGTGTGTTAGGATTGGAGGCGTAGACCTGCCGCATTCCCGTCCCCGTCTCCCCAGGGGTCTTACTTGACGACGGAACACAGTGAGACCCGGGGGAACTAGGGACCGCGGCCAGGCGTGTGGCCACCTCCCTGCCCCCGGAAACCCTTTCACAATAAATCGGTGACTTCTGCTTCTTGCCGTGACAGAGTCATGGAACAAACTGACCGTCCTGCCCGAACGTAGAGAAACACACAAGCCCTATCATGATAGGTGTTTTCAGACACCAGGCAGCATGCAGCAGGGGGCCGTGATTCCAGAGAGAAAGGAAATGAACAGAGCAGACCCTCCGACTCCCCCGGCTCACTGCCCGGGGGATGTTTCCAGGCTGCGGAGCAGGGAGAAGCCAGACAGGCTCCAGTGCTCTTGCCGAAGTGGGGTAACGGAGTTCAGAGTTCGGGGGCTCTGGGTGGGTGACCTTGTGGGACAGAGTTCCGGGGGGGGGGCTGCACAGAGAGTTCTCCACAGACTGTCCCCTCAAGTCTTTGAATGTTTAAACTGTCTATATATAAAAGGAAATTAAAGTATCACCGGAAAACAGTAGGGCCCCGAAGCTATTGGAGCTGACACAGGGCTGGGCGTGGTAAGTGTCCTCCTAACTTAAAGTGGAGACGTCAGCACTTAAGGCTTTGGGTGCTGTTTCTGTCTTAGCCGTTGAGCTACATTAGCCTTAGTCTGAAGACTGCTTGAGAGCCCCCCCTTGCAAAATTCAAAGCGATCCTTGAGAGGCTCTACCTGTTCCCAAATGACTTGATGCAAGACAGAACAAAGTTCATCTCCGTTCAAAAGAATACCAAACACAAACACACAAACCCCAGCAACGAACAGTGTAAAGTTTCCAAAGAAAAATTACAAGTTGGGGCGCCTGGGTGGCGCAGTCGGTTAAGCGTCCGACTTCAGCCAGGTCACGATCTCGCGGTCCGTGAGTTCGAGCCCCGCGTCAGGCTCTGGGCTGATGGCTCGGAGCCCGGAGCCTGTTTCCGATTCTGTGTCTCCCTCTCTCTCTGCCCCTCCCCCGTTCATGCTCTGTCTCTCTCTGTCCCAAAAATAAATGTTGAAAAAAAATTTTAAAAAGAAAAATTACAAGGTGGGAGCAGGGAAATGTGTTCTGTAACTAGGAGAAAAACCGATCAGGAGACACAGACCCAGCATATTCGTGTAGGTTTTCTAGAGAAACAGAACCAAGAAAGAGGATATTTATTATAAGGGATTGGCTCATGTGGTCATGGAGAAGTCCCAATACCTGCAAGCTGGTGACTCAGGAGGGTCACTGGGGTAGTTCCATCCTGAGTCCTAAAGAATAAAACAAAGTCAAGAAAAGAGAGAAAACGAGTAAAGAACAAATAGCAAGATGGTACATCTAAACCTAGCCATAGTGATAATTACATTAAACGTAAATGGCAAAAACATTCCAATTAAAAGAGATTCTCAGTTTGGATTAAAAAAAAGGAATCTCCTACTGATGTTTAAAATGTAAAACGATAAAACACTATAGATTAAAAGTAAAAGGGTAGAACAAGATCTGCCATGCAGCCACCAACCAAAAGAAAATTGGAGTGGCTGTACTAATATCAGGCCAAGCAGGACAAGAAATAACCCCAGGGACAAAGAGGGGCGTTGCGTAATAAGACATAATCCTAAAAAGTTACAGACTGGTAACAGAGCTTTAAAATCCACGAGGGAAAACGTGTGTCTGTTTCTCCCTCGGTTCTACCACTTGAACACAATCGGCCAAACTAACCTAGCGGACGTTTAGAGGACTTGCCCCCAAAGAACCACAAAACACATGCTCTTCTCAGCTACGACGTCGCAGAGCAGGGCTCCAGCAGGCGCGTCTGACTACAGAGCGTTTCCCCCTCCATCCAACCGTCTCCCAAATGTGCTGCCTTCCGGGCAAGAGCGTTCAGCACGTGAGAAAGAGAAAAACAAAACGTTTCCCGCGGGAGCCCAGCGGGGCCGTAGAATGCTCACGGTGGGCGGCTGTGACTTCACATCCTCTCTGCCGTCTGGGGTGGTGTATTCGTGGCTGTGTTTTAAAGTTGCCTTGTGTATCAATTCTCTACCAAATGGACACGGTAAGAGGCTGGGTCTTACCAGCCTGAGGCAGCACGTTAGGTTTCCATCAGGCATGTTGTTTGATTGGTCAGCATATGGTCCAGGTTTCCCGGATCTGCCCTCACGGCCAAATCTGCTCGTGCCTCTGGTCCTCCTCTGTGCATTTCCCCCCTGTCTGGAATGCTCCCCGCCCCCCGGCTTTGGTCCTCCACAAGCTCCTACTCATAACTCAAAACCTAGCTCAGAAGTGGCCCCACGTGAAGCCATCCCGTTCCCCAGGTCTCCCCTGTATCATGGTGGAGCCCTCAGCTGCTGCCCTGGTGTATTATTTCTGCCTCTCTTTTGGCCACCAGAACACCTACCCTCTGAGCACCGAGTCTGCGTCTGTCCCTGTGTGGCTCCTCGGTCCTGTGTGTACACAGAGATGTGGAGAAGACCTGTCACCTCCAGCTAAAAACTGTTTTCTTTTCTTTTCCCTCAGCCTCAAGGACAAAAATCAAGGTGAACTCATCCCTCCTGTGCTGAGATTCACAGTGACATACCTAAGAGAGAAAGGTAAGTGAGAGCTGGCTTCAGCCAGGGGTGTGAGGGCCTCTGGGAGGCCCATCTCGTGTCCCGGGCACCGTGCAGACCGGGGACTTGGAGGGGCTGGGCCTCGTGCGGGAAGGGTGACCAGCACGGGATGGACTCAGGCACACAGAATGTCTGGGTTTGCATCCCGGCTCTACTGTGTACTTGCTGTGTGACCTTGGGCAGTTACTTACCTTCTCTGGGCCTCTGATTCCTCATCTGCCCCATGGGGTTCATGACAGTGCCTGATTCATGGGGTTGCTCTGGGGCCTAAATGAGATGATACATGTAAAGCTCTCCGTGAAGACACCCCTTTGATATGATAGATAGCTTGGTCTGCAGGTGCTGTCACCAGTGGGGTGGGCGCGCTCGGTGATCAGAGGGGGTGCGCCTTGTGGCTCCTCCAGGACTCCTGCCTGAGGCCAGAGTTCCCAGATCCACGGGGAAAGTGTGGACCCTGACAGGAGCATAGTTCTCTGGGCGAACAGGCTGCTGGGGGGGGGGGGGGGGTGGCCCCCTGCAGGCAGGTGCCGCAGGGTGCGGGGGGGGGGGGGGCGCGTCCGACGAGCCGTGGGAGCGTCATTGCTGGGGGCCCTGGGGGCCTTTTACCTGGCGCGCCCTCGGAACTGCATGTCCTAATGCTAGAAAGTTCTATGAGCTGGCGCCTCTCTAGCCGGAGGATCTGATTGTCGCTTAGAATGGTCTCTACTTTGGCAAGAAGTCCTTCGCGGCACCTCCCGTTCTGTTCCGTATTTCGGGAGCAGAGAGAAGATAGTGCGTAAGACCAGGTGTCAGAAACCGGGAGAGGGAGTGTCTCCCTTTTTAACGTATCAGGTCCTTTATTTATGAAAAAATAAAAAACCCAGCTCCAAGTGGGAACTCAGTATTGTATTTGTTGAATGAATGCACGATCGAACATGTACCCTTTGGGCACCTCCCCGTATCCAGCCCTGATTGAGGTGCCGGGGTTGCCATGGTAACGGCACTCCTCCCCCCCCCCCCCCACCAGCTGCCGTTCTGGGGGCTCACGGTTGCAACCGAGAGGACTCCATTGCGATTTCCTCTGTAAAGCTGTTCCCACGGGTCAGAAGTCCAGGCACACGGGGGCCGGGCTGCTCAGGGTCTCGCAAAGCGAAACTCAAGGTATCCCGCCAGGCTGCGCTCCTTTCCGGAGGCTCTGGGGAAGAATCCGCTTCCACCTTCATTCAGTTTGTTGGCCAAATTCAGTTCTTTGCAGAGATGCCTGTGTGTCCTTGGTGGCTGTCGGCCAGAGGCCTCTTTCTCTTCCTAGAGGCTGCACACTTTCCTTTCCGTGCGGCCCCCTCCACCAACAGAGACCTTCCCACCTATCGAGTCCGGCCTCCATGCGTCAAATCTCTGTAGCCAGGAAGAACCGGGTCCCTTTTAAAAGTCTTGCCTGATTAGGTCAGGCCCACCGAAGACGATCTCCGTATCTTAAGGTCCGCTTCTTGGGCCTGAATCCTGTCTGCAGAGTCCCTTCCCTGTGGCGCCTAGATTAGTGTTTGGATACCGGGCAGAATGAGTGTGCCTCACGGGGTCCGGGACTTTGGGAGCCACCTCAGAAATTTTCTACTACAATCTGTCAGGAAAAAAAAGAGAGGGACCAGCCACCCACGCAGAGGGGACAGCGCGTGCAAAGGCCGGGAGGAGCAAGGAGCATGGGGCAGACTGGAGGCCGGAGGAGGGGGCCGAGGGGCAGTGGGGCAGGAGAGGCCGGACTGTGCAGGCCCGTGGGAAGTCCCCGTGGGAAGCTGCCCGGTGAAGACCAGCAAGGTCCGTGCACAGGCTGCTCAGACCTGGATATGTTCGTTGAATAGACCCAGCTTCAGAAGGGAGAAGAGGCTGGGGAGGGAGCCCAGTGCTCCCTGTATTTGCCGCGTCCGGAAAGGTAGCTTCTAGCTGCTCGCGGCAGTAGCCCAGTAGAGCACTTTCTAGGTGTCTCCTACGTCAGGTGACCCCATTTTTAATTTTACTTAATTTTTGCTAATTAAACGTAAATTTAAACCATGACGTATGGCCAGTGGCTGCCATACTGGGCGGGTCACCTTGTCGATGCAGCTGCGGGACTAAGCGGAAGCAGTGTGCATGGAGGCCACCCGGGTGCTTGAACATGTGCCATATCCAGCCTCGTCGATTCTTTCTGCAGCCCTCAGAGGCAGGGGCTCAGGGCCTTACTCTGTAGACGGGGTGGCTGAGCTCAGAGAGGCTACGTGCTTTCGCTGTGGTCACACAGCGGGATGAGACAGACTTGGGCTGGACTCCAGGTCTGTCTGACTTGGTTCTCTCTTCCCAGGGGCCACAAAAGTAGGCAGTCAGGTGGGGTTGGGAGTTTGGAAGTTTGAGGAATAAATAAAGGTGGGGATCGCGGGTGGTGGGCGTCGGGGGGGAGGGGGGGGATGAACCAGGCTGGAGAGCATTCCCTGGCAGCCACGGGAGGGGGACGCGTGGGCAGGAGGAGTCGTGGAATGTTCCAGAAACCCAGTGCGCTAGGACCTGTGAGGTGCCTGGAGGCTCTCTCTCCTTAGGACTCCGCACTGAGGGCCTGTTCCGGAGATCGGCCAGTGTCCACACCATCCGCGAGATTCAGCGGTTGTACAATCAAGGTGAGTCTGTCCCCACAGAGACCCCTGACCCTGGGCCTCCCGCCTGCCCGGCCTGCACAGCCCTCCGCGGCTGCGGAGCCCCCAGGCCCAAGGTAGCGTGGCTCCCGCCCCCACCCAACCCCCGGCGTAGCCCAGGGCCGGGCAGCTGCCCAGGCGAGGCCTGCGCCCGGAGCCCCGGCCCTCGGCAGGTGGCCGCACGCTGCCGTTGTGCCTTGAGGGCTTCTCCCGTCGTTGCGGGTGACAGGTGGTCTGAAACGTTCCACGGAGTCTCCATTCGGCAGCCCCTCCAGCGGGCCCGGCACCGCTTTCTCGGCTGCCTGTGGCGACACCCGCAGGTCGGGAGGCCGTGTCAGAGCTGAGCACCCTACAGCGACACTGCTGAGGCGGCTAGCTCTGCTCACGCCCCCGCACGCCCTCCTCATTCCTCTCCCTCGTACGGTTCGCCCGTCCGGTGACAGGGCTGGCGCGGGGCGTGTGTGGACTGGCCGTCCTCAGGCCCGTGCGCCGAGCACCTGCATCTGAGGCGGGGCCGACCCACACGGCGGGGGGACTGGGGGCACTCCCCAGACTCGGCCAGGTGCCCCAGAGGGCCGAGGGGGGCACGGTAGCAGCACCCCCCGGGTCCAGCAGGCGACAGGGTCATGCCCGGCGAAAGGTCTCCCCCTTGGGAGTTCTAAAGCCGTTTGCGTTGGGGCCCATCATGAAGCGGGACTCTGCGGCCCCGTCAGGACTCAGACTTGCGACATTCTGTGTCCAGGGAAGCCCGTGAACTTTGACGACTATGGGGACGTCCACATCCCTGCCGTGATCCTGAAGACCTTCCTGCGAGAGCTTCCCCAGCCGCTGCTGACCTTCACGGCCTATGAGCAGATTCTCGGGATCACCAGTGGGTAGCTGCCCCGGGGGGGGCCCGCCGAGGGCCAGTCTGGGGGTTGGGGGGAGGGGCTGCCGGCCTCTTCTTGTTGCCGTCCGGCCCCGTGGACAAGTGTCAGTGGCCGGGCCGGGCCACCACCGTCCGTGGGTGGGGGCAGGGGTTGTCGGGTGCAGCTGGGGCGACAGGCAGCGTGGCAGAGGGCGTCTCTGGGTTCGGGGTGCACGGCCCGGTCCAAGGGCCGCCTCCAGGCCCTCCCTGCCCTGCTCTGGGGGAGCCCCCCACCTCCAGCACCCCAACTTCTGTGTCTAGAAGGGGGGTGGAGGCTGGTGGGGGGCAGAGGCCCCGAACCCCCTCTTCGAGCGGTTACCGTAGAAAGCTTGCAGTTAGAAATCCCTCCTCTGCCCTTTGGGATGTGAATCTTCTACACCCAGAACTGTGTCAGGGACCCCAGAGCCGGCTCTGAGATGTAGACGTTCAAGGAGACCCCAGTGTCCCGGGACGGTGGGGGCCTAACCCAGCCTGCACCGCTGACCCCGTCCCAGGACACGAGCAGCGTGTTTCTCCCATGAGCACACCCGGATAACTACCCCCTCCCTGACTCTGCTCAGGGCCCCCCCACCCCCTGCACCCCTCCCTGTGCCCTCATTCTCCCTCCAAAATACCAGTCACCTCAGCCATTCGGCCGTGTCGGGCCGTCCCTCGTGCAGTGGTTATTACCGAACACGCACGTTCCTCTTTGACTGGCACCTGCTTGCCACGGCCCGTGCGGGGTAGTTGCGGACGGGAGGGGAGTGAGCTGGTAGGCCCTGCTCGCCAGGAGCGCTCAGGCTGGCCGCAGGGACAGGCGTGTCGTTGAACCGGGTGTGGCAGGGTGATGTGGCTGCAGTGCGTCTGGCACTTAACTGGAAGGAAAGCAGGGAAAGGCCTGCTGGGCCGGAGGTGAAGGCTTGTCAGGGTGTCTGAGGTTCCCAGACGTCCCCAGGCATCAGAACCCCCGGAGGGTGCATTAAAACATGGGTCACTGGGCCCCACCCCGGAGACTCCATAGGTGTGGGCAGTGGCCCAAGGATCTGCATTTCTAACTGGATCCTGGGAGATGCTGATGGTCTGGGTTTTGTGCCATGGAATGCCTAGCTCAGCGGGGTTGAGGCACGACCCATGGGTAGAGATGTGGCCATGGAAAGCACAAATGTCTTAGGGGCAAAGCTCATCCTGTGCACCAGGGAGTGGGGCTGGGCTGGGCAGCTGCTGAGAATTTTTAAAAAATTATATTATGAGAGGGCTCCTGGGTGGCTCAGTTAAGTGTCTAACTCTTGATTTTGGCTCAGGTCATGATCTCACGGTTCGTGAGTTCAAGCCCTGCATCGGGCTCTGTGCTGCCAGCACAGAGATGCTTGGGATTCTCTCCCCAGCCCCCTCAAAATAAGTAAATAAACTTTAGGGGTGCCTGGGGGGCTCAGTCGGTTGAGCGTCCGACTTCGGCTCAGGTCATGATCTCACAGTTTGTGAGTTCGAGCCCCTTGTGCTGACGGCTCAGAGCCTGGAGCCTGCTTTGGATTCTGTGTCTCCTTCTCTCTCTCTGCCCCTCCCCTGCTCACACACTGTCTCTTCTCTGTCTCAAAAATAAGTAAATGTTAGAAAAAAATTTTGTTAAATAAAAAATAAATAAACTTTAAAATATAAAAATTAAAAAAAAAATAATAAATTCTATTTTGATGGAAATAACACCAGCACATAGCGTAGGAAACAAACAAAAGCCCCAAAGTCCACAGCAGTGACACGGGAGTCCCTGCCCACCCCCACGCTCCCACACGGGCACGTACCCCGACGGGGGCTCCGTGGGCACCTGCCCCTCAGGCCAGGAGCGCCGCTCGTATGCACGGTCCTGGAGCCTGGCTTTCGTGTGTTAGCATCACATCTCCTCTCTCCCTCCTCATGTGCAGTCACTCATTCTTTCAATGGTCGTGTTGCACCAGCTTTATAATTTCACGGGTGAACGTTTGGAGCGGTTTCCATTTTTGGTTGGCCCTCCGCTAATTTGAAGACTCAGGAAGTCCCAACATTCCGGTCGTGAGAACTGAGACCCTGCTTTCTGGACCGTGGTCTCACTCGGCCTGGCTGCACGGTGACAGGTAGGGTCACCAGATCTAGCAACAGAAAACAGAGGATGCCCACCCACCTCAATTTGAATTTCCGATAAAGGGTGAATGTCTGGTTTTTTTTTTTTTTTTAGCGTAAGTAATATTTGCTCTTTAGCTGAAATGCAAATTTAACTGAGTGTCCTCTCTTTTTTCTGGCAGCCCATTCTCAGGTGGGATGGGTTTCTCCGTGAAGTCGGGCAAAAGCAGGGGCTTCTGCGTGTACTCGGGAAATGCAGGGACACTTGGGAAGTGTCCAGGGCACAAGAGAATTGCAGCCAAGACCACCTCCTGGTGTGCAGCCAGGAGGTTAAGAGCACTGGCTTAGAGCCGCGCGGGTCTGGATCCAAGTCTGGGCTTCACCATGCAGTAGCTGTATGACTGGGGACAGGTCACTTAACCTCTCTGAGCTCACTTCCCTTAGGTGCATAAAAGTGGGGGCTGTTGTGAGGATTAAAGGTGCATAAAATGCCGGGCGTGACGGTTCGTGGCACGCAGGAAGTGCTTTGTGGCAGCCTGCTCCCCCTTGCTCGCCGGTGAGTGCTCTTTCCCTGAGAGACCGTAGGGAGAGCGGGTGGCGGACCTTGTGCAAGGATGTGCTCTGGGACCATAAATCTTACAAAGAGGAGGTTGGGGCCGGGAAGCTGAGACCCAGGCAACAAGGTGACGGCCCCCGAGCTCGTTGGTTTCTTGAAGATCATTTCGCGGGAACTCCCTGTCCATTCCCGTTACCCACGACAGCTTGAGTTCATGAAAGAGAGGCTTTTCTTAAGAGGCCAACGAGAACGTTGACGGTAGGGACGTTCGTGTCTCTTGAGCAGGGGCTGTGTTTGGAAAGCACACAGGCGTTCACGGTAGCCCCGCCCAAGGCTTAGCCGGAAGAGGTTAGCGTCGGGGGATCGGGACGTGGGGAGCACGGTGAATAGTTGTGGGTGCGCCCTGGCTTGAGGTCTGGAGTTCAGCGGAGGACATGGTTATGAGGAAACGGGGGTCTGAGTCTGGGACAGCCTCCCCCAGGCTCTTGGTGGGTGTGGGGACCTGAGCTGCAGGGCATCACAAACAGGCTAAGTTGGTCTGGAGAAGGGCTGACCAACCTTTCCCGTAAAGGGCCAGGTAGTAGGTATTTGAGGCTTTGTGGGTCCGTCTGTGTTGCCCCTACTGGGCTCTGCTGTTGTGCAAAAGTAGCCACACGTGATGTGTGAGTGGGTGGGCGTGGCTCTGTACCAATGGTTTATTTATTTTTTTTCGTCTTTATTTATTTTTGAGAGAGAGAGAGTGTGAGCAGGGGAGGGGCAGAGAGAGAGGGAGGCACAGAATCCACAGCAGGTTCCAGGCTCCGAGCCGTCAGCACAGAGCGCGACGCGGGGCTCGAACCCACGAACCGCGAGATCGTGACCTGAGCCGAAGTCGGACGCCTCACCGACTGAGCCCCCCAGGCACCCCTGTACCAATAGTTTTACTGACAAAAATTGGCCTTTCTGTCCTAAGGCTGTAGTTTGCTGACTGCTGGTCTAGGCCATTCTCACTTACAAAGTGAGTGATTTAGCTTTACGGACTTTCTGGGAGGTAAGCGTTGCGGTACGGCTGTAAAGACGGGAACAGAGCTCATGGAAGGGAGAGCTTTGCTGCGAACAGCCACCCGGCCTGGGAGTAAGTGAGGGCTCCGGGCCCGACCTCGGAGCTGACCTCCGAGGTGTCCTCAGAGCTGACCTCCTCCCTAGGCCCATGCCGGCCCCTCGGGCAGGACTGACTCAGGAGGGACCCCTGTGCCCCTGCAGGTGTGGAGAGCAGCCTGCGGGTGACCCGCTGCCACCAGATCCTGCAGAGTCTTCCAGAACACAACTACGCCGTCCTCCGCTACCTCATGGGCTTCCTGCATGAGGTGAGGGGGCTAAGCAGGGCCCGGGGCGGGGAGGCCCCAATTCCGTGCCTGGCCCAGGCGGCCCTTCCTGCACCTGGTGCCCACACAGCCCGGGGTCTGGGGTCTCCCCCAGCCTTGGAACGCCACTCCCTGGCCCAGAAGACTTCAAGGCCTGACTGGGGAGCAGCTCCATTTCTGCGCCTGCCCCTGCTGACCGGTCACATGCCTGGCCGCCCTCGGTTACAGATGGGACCTTCTTTTTATTTCTATTTTTTAACGTCCGCTTATTTTGAGAGAGAGCATAGGTGGGGAGGGGCAGAGAGAAGGAGAGAGAATCCCAAGCAGACTCCACGCCGTCCCGACGCCGGGCAGCCGCAATCAAGAGTCAGAGGCTCAACCGACTGAGCCACCCAGGCGCCCACATTGCGTGTAGAGATTGCTTTAAAAAAATTTTTTTTAATGTTTATATATTTTTGAGAGCAGAACATGAGCAGGGGAGGGGCAGAGAGAGAGGGAGGGAGACATAGAGTCCAGAGCAGAGCTGTCAGCACAGAGCCCGACGCGGGGCTCGAACCCACGAGCCGTGAGATCACGACCTGAGCCGAAGTCAGACGCTCAACCGACTGAGCCACCCAGGCGCCCAGGATTGCTTTTAAAAAATAATAAACTATTTGTTAGAGGCCAAAAACTAAGTTATTGCCCTAATTTTCTTTCTACTTGTTTTTCATCTGCTGGAGGTGGATTGATTTCCCCGTCCTCCACGGCACTGACGTTGAAACTTCCCATGGGGCTGGGTGCTGTGTAGCATTGGCCCCTGTGGGCTCCTGCAGGGGCTTGGGGGCCGCTGTCCTCACCAGATCCAAGGGGGAGGGGTTCACTGGGTCATGCCCCACCCCCCGTTCTCTGCTCTCCCATGACCCCCGAGGTTCTGCCATTGTCTCTGCTTCCGATTGTCGGAGGTCCCCAGGACCCTGGAGGCGAGGGGGAGATCAGGCCTTCAGATGGGCCCAAGTGGCCCCCCTGCCCCCGACTGGCCACTTGACTTCGGGAAAGTCCCCTGCACCTTCTGGGCCTCCAGTTTCTTCATCTGTAAAATGGGTGATGCATCCTAACTTCATGGGGTTGTAATTGCTGTAAGGCAGGTTCGCCCCCTCCCCTGCTGCTGCCCCCGATCCTCCGATGACCCCTGCCTGCTCTTTGGCCTTGACTGTGTCCGACTCGCTGGCCAGAGTGTGGCTATCAGAGAGGTGGTCTGGCTGGGTGACACCAAAAGCCAAGCTTGCACCCATTGTGCTAGAGACCCCTGTCCCCGAGGGGGCCTCCCGAGTCCTCTGGAGTGGGAGAGAAGGCTGGGGGTGCTGAGGAGATCCGGGAGGAGCTCAGAGACGGTCAGAGCCCGAGGTCTCTCAGAGCATCAAGACTGACTGCTTTCGGGGCGCCCGGGGGACTCAGTGGGTTGAGCGGCTGCCTCTTGGTTTTGGCTCAGGGCGTGATCTCACGGTTTGTGGGTTCGGGCCCCGTGTCGGGCTCTGTGCTGACGGTGTGGAACCTGCTTGGGATTCTCCCTCCCTCTCTCTCTCTCTCTCTCTCTCTCTGCCCCTCCCCTGCTCACTCGCTCTCTCTCAAATAAATACACTTAAAAAAATTAAAAAGTTAAAAAAAAAAAGAGACTGCTTCCTTTTACAGGTGGCGACACCGAGGCCCAGAGCCGGGAGGTGGCCGTGCAAGGCCGTCGTAGCACTGAACCCACAGTCACGTCCCTGGTCTCATGTGTGTCCTCCAGGTGTCCCGGGAGAGCATTTTTAACAAGATGAACAGCTCCAACCTGGCGTGTGTCTTTGGGCTGAATTTAATCTGGCCGTCCCAGGGGGCGTCCTCCCTGAGTGCCCTCGTGCCCATGAACCTGTTCACCGAGCTGCTGATCGAGTACTACGAGATGGTCTTCAGCACCCAGGAGGCTCGCGGGGGGCTCGGTGCCGGTGCTGTTGAGGCAGGGGAGCGGAGTGGCCCCGTCTCTAGAGGCCGGACACCCCGACGGCCTGGCCTCGCGCCCCGCGCCTCCGCGGCCCCTGACGGTGCCCGGGAGACTCCTCTGGGGCTGGAAGCGTCACGCTGAGGCCCGTCTGTGCGTGCTGTCGTCGTGTTTTGTAAACTTGCCATTAAACAAACTTCTCGTGAACCTACTAGTGAACGTCCGGGGTTCTGCGCTTTGGCCCTTGTGCGTGGTCCCTGGGCTGCGGGCTGGGACAAGATGACGGACCTACCAGGTTCGTAACCACGGCCTCAGCGGAAATGGGAATTTATCGGTGAGGGCCTCCCGTCCGGCCTCGACTGTTGCTGTCATGCCGGGTGGCAAACTGTAACTTCGGGTCACAGCCGTTCGTTATTGTCCGCGGGTGAGCGGGGAGCTGAGCGGTTCTTCTGCTCCTGTCGGGCTGGCCAGAGGTCACCTGGAGGGACGCAGCTCCCTCGAGGGTGTCGCATGCCTTCGGCAGGCGGGGCAGGGGCCCGGGTCGCTCGTGTGCGGGCAGGGGGCTGACACGGGTGCAGGTGGTTTTCAAGCTTTGGCTGGTGGTGTGGATACTCGCATCTGTTGGCCAGGGCAGATGTCACGTCCGAGGCCGGGGTCACAGTGGGAGGGCTCTGGGACGCTGTTTAGCAAAGGGCGGCCATGGGGGGGCTGGGGGATTGGGGTCTGCCGGGGGCTCCTGGTCGTGTTCCGCCTCTGCGTTGGGAGACGCGCACGGTGTTTCCCGCTTAGATACGGCGGAGAAAGGTGGTTCCGCATTCCCAGCACAGAGCCCCCCAGATTCACCCCGATTGGACTGGCTTGGGCCACGTGCCCACCTTGACCCTCACCGTGGTCGGGTCTGTGCCGATTGCCCTGGGCCTGAGTCGTGCACCCCACCCCGGGCTGGGGTTAAGGACGGGTGGCGCCCCAGATGCATCAAGCCCGGCTTCCGTCACAAACACCACAGGCTGGGGGCTTACGCGACAGACGTTTATTTCTTACAGGCTGGAGTCCAGAAGCTCGAGCTCTGCAGGCCCACGCGGCGGGGTTCTGTCGAGCGCCCTCTGGCTGGCTCGCGCACGGCCACCTTCTCGCAGTGTCCCCGCCCGGCAGGATGGGGAGAGAGGGAGACAGAGAGAGCCCTTTGGAGTCTCTTCGCAGAAGGACACTAATCCTGGTGGCTCAAGGCCCACCCTCGTGACCTCATCCAACCTGAATTACTTCCGTAAGGACCCCGTCCCCGGTTACAGCCGCCCTGGCGTTCGGGGCTTCAACGTACGGGTTTGGGGGTGAGGGGGCACAAACAGTGCATCCGTAGCACCAGACGGGATGGTGACAGGTCGCCTGCCACCCTCCACTGAGCGTAAGCCATGTGTCAGGACTGCGTCGGGGTCCCCAAGCTCTTGCTGCATGGAGCGGGGGAGGGCTGTCAGGGAGCAAAGGATAAATGTCCGTTGCACATCCCCCCAGGCTGTCCAGGCCTGGGATGGGGTGCTGACCCCCAACTGAGCGATGCCCCCGGGTGCCCGTGTGGGTCCTGGGGTCTCCCAGGAGAGAGTGGGTGCCTCCCTCACCTCTCCCTCTCTCTTCTCACTTTCACGGGGTTAATAATCCCCCTCCCTGAGCTGATGTGCTTGGCTTTGCTGTCTTTAAAGAAGGGGCTGTGTGAGCTCGGCCAGTACCTCCCAGCACCTGCCAGTGGACGGCTGACCCCTCCCACTGAGGACCGTTTGGACCCATGAGCCGGGGAGCCGTTTCTGACACGGATTCCGGCCCTTGTGAGGGCTGTAGCCCAGCGTCCCTGGGCCCTGGCCGTCCATCCGGTTCGCAGGGACGTCGATCCCATTAAAGCCTCTGGAGCAGAGGGGGTGGGGATCCCCGGATGCTGCGAGGGGGTCCCTGCTGCTCCCTGAACGCCTTCCCTGGGAGAGGAGGGCTCTGTGGCCTCAGGTCGAACGTGGTCAGAGGTGAGGGGACAGACACGGCAACGCGGGGCCACAGGCCGGCGACAGGCAGCTGCGTTCCGCTGGGTCCCTGCTCCATAGGGGCTGGTTCTCGTCTGCTCTCACCCTTCACCGCGCTCGGTCCATCGCGTTCTTCTCACGCCCTCGGCTGACCCCGGCCAAAGCGACCCCATCACACAGCTTGGAAGGTGACCCTGGCTTCACTTTCTGTTCTGCCACAAAGCCTTTTCCCTTTTCCTTCTTCTTCTTTTTCAAATTCGACCCTCCGAGCCCTGACCGACCACAGCCAGGTGCAGAGAGCCCAGAGCGGAGCCAAGAGACCTCCGGAGAGGAGCTGCCCGCCTGGCCGTGGCCTCCGGGGAGGCTGCCCGGCCTCTGCCCCCCTGTGCCTGGGAAGGGGTCTTGTGCTCCCGCACTCCAGCACAACCCCAGAAAAGCCTCCGGGTTCTGTTGCCAGGGAAAACAAAAACAAAAACAAAAAAACCACCCTGAAATAAAAATGGCTCCCTTAAGAGCACACCGCTGTGAACAGCAGAATTAACGACGCCATTAAATCAAATCTCGTGCATTATGCAGAAAGGTTTACAGGGTGACGCGCGTCTGTGAAATATATGTCTCAAATTTCCTGACTCCGAGAGGCGGCCCCGAGACGTGTCCCTGTGGCTGCCTTGATAATGGTCTCCCTTTCACAAACGATAATTGCGGAATCTCGGCTTCGGCACGGCGTGGCCTTGTCACCCTTCCTTGTATCGAAGCACGATTTCCCCCGTCGTTCCCGCGGCAGAAGAAAGCGATCACGGTGGTCATGTGTTGGAGACACGTGGGGTGCATTTCATCGTAAGACAACGAGTTGTGACGCGGACCCGGGGACTCCAGGGTGTCTCTGTTGACAGGACGTGGGGAATACATTGTTCAAACATTCACTTTTGCAGAAACGGCAGAGGTTTTTAAGTGACCCCGGAGATTAGGCAGGCTGCCCAGATCTCGTCGCTGATACCCACGATGAATTATTGAATGCCGTCCAGAACATAAAAGCCGGCAGAATGCACGCGGTCGGTCGGTCTGCCCCGAGGAGAGCCACGCCGCCGTCACTGGGGGAGCAAGGGCGGGGCACCTTGCTTCTGTCACCAGCTCGGATCCACAGCTGCGTGGGCCCGGGCCAGTCATTTTGCCCGGTCAGAAGGTTCAGCTGGGGTTTCTTTCTGTCCCCCGCTGTAGGGGTGCGAGCGGGGTGCAGGAGGCGCTGTCCCCTGTGCCGTCCATCCCGTGTGCTTCCGAGCACCTGCTTCGAGCCAGGGAGTGCCAGTCTGTCAGTAACAGAGACGGGTAGGATGCGCTTCCTGCCTTCCCGGGGCTGGCGGACTAGTCGGCGAGTAAACAAGCGACGAAACGCACAAATCAGCGTGTTTCAAGCCAATGCAGTGTGCACGGGACCCGGGCAGGTGTGGAGAGCGGGTAAGGGACAGAGGAGCGTGTCGCAGGCACCGGCCGGCCCTCTCACCTGACCTGCGGGCAGCCGAGGGTGGGGATCTGCCCTGACGTGGAGAGGGTGTGAGACAGGAAGGACACGTTCTGCTGGTTTGCGAGCAGACAGCCCCGCTGTTGTAAGAACAGCTGCTCGGAGCGGGGAGAGAACGGAATGACAGAAAGTATGGAACAAGAAGGTGAAATCGCTCAGAATTGTACCGTTCGCACACAACCACTGTGAATATTTTGAGGCGCGGGCTTTTATGTGCTGCTGGGAGAGCTGTAAATCGGCACACTTTGGAGGGCAACTTCGCCAGACGGTGAGGCGAAAGCTGGCCCAGCAATCACGCGTCTGGGTGGAGAATCGAAGAGTGTTAGGGCAGTGTTCTTGTCCCGGCGAGTGGCCAGCTGCGGCCTGAGTGTCCGTCGGTAGAAGAGAAGACAGATAAAGGAGTTAACGTCCGTGGGGCTGAAGGGTAAAGATGAACGAATTGGGTCGGTATGGCTCGACACGGGTAGATCTCCAAATAGTACATCGAGAGGGGAAAACGTCGGAGCATGATAAACACAGTGTGTTATCACTTGTGTGAAGTTCTAAGCATCCCCGACCCTATTTCTGTTCATAAGTTGTACACTATTGCACTGTTTAAAAAAGAGCCCACTTGTAAGTAATCTCTACACCCACCGTGGGAGCTGAACTCACAACCCCAAGATCAAGAGTCGCACGCTCTAGGGACTGAGCCAGCCGGGCGCTCCGGTATTAGGCTTTTCTGAACACTGTACGTAGAAGACGGATTCTTAAAAAGTGAATAGGTGGAGACGTGCCAAATTCCTCAGGAGAGAAGCCAAGGGGCTTTATAGCTCCTACAAGACTCGGCCTTTCCACAGACGACATCTATGGACTCGACGAAATACAAAAGAACAAAAATAAACAAAAAGCAATGACTTGAAGGCACTGGAGAGTGAACAAGGACAGAGTCTGGAGGGGAGGCCACACTTGGAAAAGCGAATGGCACAGGGTGAGCTTCCGTTACATGGCTTTTAACAACCGAGCCAGGCTGAAGCCGGCACTTGTGTTCGAGTGGCTGTATCTCCGGTAGAAATCTGGCCTTTTTGGCTGGGAGAACAGGACAGAGTTTGGGACGACAGTCACCAGGAAGCGGGGACGGGGTTCCACCCAGGAGAGAAACAGCTCGGGAGAGGCTAAATCGCGTGCATCAACTCCGCCCAAATTTCTGCTTGATCCCTGAGCCACTCCTGTGCAGGACAGACACCAGCTGTGGCCAAAAGACCCAGCCTGAGGTTTATGTTTCTAGTAGAGTTTGCGGCCTGACTCCCAACGGAAGCCAAAGCCTCTACAACATAATAACAACGTCTAGCATACAACGAGAAATCGTTATGTGAATGACCAGGAAAATGCAGCCTACTCTAAGACAATCAACAGAGACCAAGGTGTTAGAAATAACGACCAGGGATGTGAAAACAGCGATTATACACCTTCTCAAGCACATAAGGGCAAACGTGCTTACAATAAATGCAAAAATAGGGCGACCGGGTGGCCCAGTCAGAATGGTAGGCTTCAATCCAACCATGTCCATAACTATTTTCTTTACAATTTTTTTAATGTTTATTTTAGAGAGACAGAGACAGAGACAGAGAGACAGAGTACACACAGGGGAGGGGCAGACAGAGAGGGAGACACTGAATCCGAAGCAGGCTCCAACTCTGGATTTCAGCTCAACATCATCTCATGGTTTGTGGGATCGAGCCCTGCGTCGGGCTCTGCGCTAAAGGTGTGGAGTCTGCGTGGGATTCTCTCTCTTCCTCTCTCTGCCCCTCCTCCATTCACGCTCTCATTTGCATGCAATTAATTATTAATTAACAAAAGAAATGCAAAGATTAGAAGTCTCAGCAAAAAACATAGAAATCATAGGAAACAAAGGGGGAATTCTAGAAAACCAAATACAATACCTGACAGTACAAGGGGGGGGGGGGGGGAACCAAAAAGCAAGATAGAAACACTGGTTCTGTTTACTAGGAGAGTAGAGATGACAAAAGAAAGTCAGTGACCTTGAAGGTAGCCTAATAGAAATTACCCAATCTAAAGTATAAAGAGTCAAATGGGGGTGCCTGGATGGATCGATCTGTAGAGCATGCAACTCGTAATCTCGGGGTTGTGAGTTTGAGCCCCACGTTGGGCCTAAGGATTACTTTAAAAAAAAAATAGAGTAAAAGGATTGAAAAATATGAACGGAGGCTGAGAGACCTGCGGGACAATATCAGAATAGCTCACAAACATGTAACTGGAGTTCTGGAGGCAGGAGAGAATAGGGCACAAAAAGTATTTGAAAATTAACGGCTAAAAGTATTTCCAGTTTGGTCAAAGACATACGTTTTCACATTCAGTCATCTCCATGAACCCCCAAACTGGATAAAATACAAAGAAAACGACACAGAGGCACCCTATAGTGAAGGTTCTGAAAACCAAAGGTAAAGAGGAAATCTTGAAAGCTTCCAGAAAAAAATGATACAGCAGACCAGCCGTTGGGTGCAGCAGACCTACGAGCTGAAACTATTTAGGCCAGAAGACAATGGAATAAGGTCTTGTTCCAACACAGTAAAGGAACGATCATAAATTGCCCAAAGGAGGGGGACAGTGCGCAAACCACAATTCTCGGTCAGTCAAAAATATTTTAAGATAAAAGGTTGAATCAAAACTTTTTTTAGGTGAAAAACAAAACAAAACAAAAAACAAAAAAAACTAAGGAATTTTTTTCATCAGCAGACCTGAACAACAACAGAAAATGCCAAAGGAAGTTCTTCAAGGTGATGGGAAATGAGAACAGATTGAAACCTGGATATGTTGGAATTAATGAAGATCGCGGAGCCTCCGGAAGCTGTCCGCACAGAGCCCGATGCAGGGCTCGAACTCACGAACCGCGAGATCATGACCTGAGCCGAAGTCGGACGCTCAACCGACTGAGCCACCCGGGCGCCCCTCAATAGTTATTTCCTAATGTTAATGTACTACATTCTACAATGAAGAGCAGGGCAGATATTGTCAAGATGGACATAAAAGCAAGACATGACTATATGCACTTTATTTAGGGAACACGAGTAGGGGAGGGGCAGAGGGAGAGAGAGAATGCTAAGCAGGCTTCGTGCGCAGTGCAGAGCCCGATAGGGGCTCGAGCCCGTGACCCTGGGATCACGACCTGAGCCAAAACCAAGAGTCAGATACTGAACCGACGGAGCCGTCCGGGCTCCCCGACTGTGTGCACTTTAAGTATCTAGATAGGTTGGAGGTAAACAGAAGCAAAGACATATACCTGGATACATTGGTCAACGAGAATCGAGGGTGTCTACGTTACCAACGTATAAGCCGTGGCAATCTCGATCCGTCCACTTTTGGCCAACTGCTAAATTCCGAGAATTAGCTTGTGTCTGGAAATTTTGTGAGGAATCTGGGGTTGCATTTCCAAACACAGCACCTGGGGCCGGTCTGGACACACGCTGGCTTTGGAATCACAGCCCTCCACGTCTCTGTCATTTGCACGCATGCGCACGGGTGTCTGGGTGTGTGCGGGTCGGTGGGCGTTTGGCCACTGGCTCTCTAGGGACACAAGGGCCTGATGTGTAGCCTTTGCCCATTTCCCTGCTGTAAATACGCCCACCACGGCTAATTGCAAACTACTGACACGAAGTCCCCAAACACGGATCTGGTCGGAGAGGCACACGGGGACTTGGCCGGTGGCAGCCGGCTCCGGCCGAAACATCGCCGCCCTTCCAGCGATGACCCTTTCCCGGCCGGGCCTCCCCTCCAAGACGGGCCGGTTCGGAGCTGCACTGTCCCGCAGGTAGGTGGGATCCCTCCGTTCTGTTTGGAAACCAGGGATCCTTGGGGGTGGGTGACGGGGCCTCGCCACACGGAGACTGGCCAGTGGAACTGGCAGCCGCAGCCAGCACCCGGCCCTCTGTGCCCGGTGCGGGATCCTCGCGGGGGTCCTGTGGGGGGAGAGACCCCTTCCCGCCCCGTCAGTGGGGGCAGGGTGAGCGGCAGGTGCCTAAGTGGGGTTTGGCTCTGTGGGTGGGGTCACGCGCTCTGGTCGCAGACTTCTCCCCGGGATGGGCCCAGGCCTCCACGTGCAGAAATGCCGTCACCGGAACCCACCCAGGAACATCACCCAGAAACGGCAGGTGTTGTCTGGGGAGCCTGAAAGATGGGGTTGGGGTCAAAGCAGAGCTTAGCTTTGGAAGCTCCCTTCCCCCGCTGGGGGGCCACACAGGGCAGGGGGTGGGACTGGGCTCCCTGCCCAGCCTGCGGGGTCAGTACTTAGTTGGCTTGTGCTCCTTTGTCTGTCCCCTTGCACCTGTGCGTGGTCACCTGCAGCCTGGGGTGCCGTCGGCAGCTCCCAACAGGCGAGGTGGCTGGGTCAGGAGCGTGGGTGCCTGCAGCTTGGCAGGGCGGCCTCCGTCTGACCCCCTGTGTCCCAAGAGGTGACCAGGGTCCAGCGGGCAGGGTAGCAAAGGTGCCTGGAGCAGCGGTGTGGAGCCACAGCCCAGGCTGAAGCCACCGGCTGGCTGTGTGACCTCGGAGTGCCACTCAAGTCCCTGCGCTTTGGTCCCCTCTGAGGGGCCGTCACGTGCCTGGGTGGGTCCGAGGAAGGAGCCGGGCGGGACGGGGCGGGCAGAGAGCGGGTCGTCGGGCAGGATGGCACCACGGTGTCTCCACCTGTGAGCTGCGTGGGGGCAGACGAGGCAAAGGGGAGAGTGCCGAGGGGCCCGGGGGCCAGGGGGCAGAAGCCACGGGAAGCAGATCTCAGACAACCCAGGAAGGGTGTCTGTCATGGGTTGAATCGTGTTCTCCAAAAAGAGGTTGGAGTCCCAACCCCCAGGACGAGTGACTGTGACCTTATTTGGAAACGGGATGGCTACGTTTGTGTGAAATCATGAGGGTGGGCCCTGGCCCGGTGTGACCTTGCCCTCGCAGAAGAGCCGCTCTGCCAGAGACCCGCACACGGGACAAAGCACGGGAACGGGGGGCAGAGATCGGGGTGATGGGTCTACGGGCCAGGGAACGCCACAGCTCGCCAGCAAGTTACAGACAGAAAATGACAAGGAGCTGGGAGCCTGCGACAGCTTCTGTCCCCCAGTCCCAGGGGGAACCAGCCCAACTGGCAGAGAATTCATTTCTGTTTAAACTGTGTGGTCTTGGGAGCAGGGGTGGTGGGGGGGGGGGTTCATCCAAATTTGGAGGGAATTCCTGTCCTGCTCTGAGGGTCCTGGACAACCCCCCCCCGCACCGCCCCGCCACCCGTGCCTAAGCCCCTGCCTTTCGTGGTGGCAGCAAGGGCTCTGGAACCCCCCCCCGTGGGATTGGAGGACAGGGACAAGGCGGAGCGTGGACCCGCCCCCCTCTGCAGCTGCAGGGGCTCGGGCAGCCCCCGTCTCTCCAGCTTCCTGCCCCCACCCTCCACCCTCAGGGGCCGAATGGGCCTGGCAGCTGGACTGGGAGCCGGGAGCCTGCGGGGACCAGGTCCTGAACCAGGACGGAGGCAGCCCGCGGCCTGGCAGCTGCTTCTCGAAAGGCTCCTTCATTTAGTCCGCGAGTATTTACCGAGCTCCTGCTTACTGTGTGTCAGGCAATGTTTTAGATGCCGGGAATTGGTGAGTAAAAGCGACCAACTTCCTTGCCTTTGTGAAGCAAAGTCAAAAAGGTGAATCATAGCAAGTTGTTAAAGCCTAAGGAATCAACAGGGAAGGAGAGGAGGTGCCAAGTCTTTGGGTGACTGGGCGCAGCTGCACGGAGGGGGGACGGTGGTCGACTCCCTGAGCGAGTGCAAGCGGGGGAGCCAATCGAAGAGACAGCTGGGCATGCCGGGCAAGGACACGTGCGGCCTGTGCAAAGGCCCTGTGGCAGGAGCATGCCGCGTGGGTTCCAGGTAGAGCAGGGAGGCCGCGTGGCTGGAACACGGCGAGGAAACTGGAGAGAGGCAGGAACTCGGTAAGCGTGGCCCTTGTAGGGCTTGAGCTGTTGCTGGGCAAGATGGGCCGTGAAGCGGGGTTTCGGCAGAGGCCTCGTCCTGCTAGCTGCTGGCTCGAGAACCGACGGCAGCGAGATGGGGGAGGAGCACGTGGCTGCGGTAATCCCGGTGAGGCGGTGGGCTGAGACCCACCCAGGTGACATTGGCGTGGGTGGGGCACACGGCCACCTCCCGCGTGTATTCCGAGGGCACTGCCGATGACCAGGGGCGGAGGGTGAGGCCGCTGGGGCGCTAGCCCGTGTTATCAGGACGGTGGCATCTCCCGGACACAGGACACGAGCAGGGGAGCTGGCCCGGCGGGGACAGACGCTTGCTGGTGCCCAGTGCGCTGGGGTGCGTGGCAGAGGCCCAGTCTGCAGGTAAGAGTTGGGAGCGGCCAGCATAGACACGGAAAACCATGAGGCGGGACGAGGTCAGCCAAGGAATTCGGGAGCAGAGAGGTCAGAGCACAGACTGGGAGACCGGGGCTCTCGGGCATTCAGCGATTAGGTGGAAGAGAGAAACTGGAATAAACAGGCGAGCGGGGGAGGGGGGTGGGGGGTGGGGGGGTCCCGGAGTCTCCTCCAGCAGGAGGGCCAAGGTGTCACCCGCTAGGTCTGGCCACAGGAAGGTCACTCCTGACCCTGAACTGGGCAGCTCCAGGGGAGCAGAGGCAGCCTGACTGGAAAGGACCCCAAAAGGTGGGAGGAACATAAGGAACTCAGAACAAGGGGGCTCTGAGTCCCCCAGCCAGGAGGGCGAGGGGCTCCCCGGGGGCCCCGGGGCTGAGACTGGCCGGCTTTCGGGGGCGGGGGGGGGAGGGATCTTGTGGCTGGGGGTCGGGCAGAGCGGCCTTGAGTTCTAGGCCCCGCCCGAACCATGTGATTCTGGGCCAGCTTGGAAACCGGACAGGACTGTCGGGGACCCCGGCCAGGTGGCCCAGCCCTCCCCTGTCTCTGGGCACATCGCCCAGTCCTGGGGCTCCAGTCGGCCGTCACTCCGTATCCGATCCTGCCCTCGGCCACATCTGGTTGTCCGGAGCTGGGTTCCTCCTCACCTGACTGAGCTGCCCGGAGGCCCCTGGAGCTAGGACGTGGTGGTGGGGGGTCTGGCTCCCCAGTTTGGCCGCCCTCCTGAAAGGCCAAGGACTAAGCCCCAGGGTGGCCGTGGGACCTCGTGTGGAACAGAAAAGGCAGGTGCTGTCGATGGGCCGAGAGAAGCAGGAACGAGTGAGGGAGCGGGGTCCACACCGCCCAGCGCCTGGCCTGGAGGCTTTCTGCCGCTGGACAGCCTCCGCCTGGTCCCGACAGGTGCACCTGCCACCTCTGGGGGGTGCCCACGAGCTCTCCGCTGCCCCCCTCCCTGGGGGTGGGCCCGCGGCAGGACCCCGCCATTCCACTCCGCGAGGCTCCCCGCCCCGTGTGCCCCCGGAGGCCTCTCTGCTGACGGCACGGCAACGAGAAGCACACGGCTCTGAAATCATCAGTTGCGTTTAATGCATCGTACAGAAGGAAAACTACATGGGCATATTTAAGACAAACACTTTCCTCTATCCTCGCTATCCACTGGACGGTCCTCCTTGGTCCAAAACGCTACTACGCCTCGAGACACGTCGGCAGCTACCCCTCCCGGGTCCAACCTCTCACATCCTCCCATTACGTTTTGTTTTTTTTTTTAAAAATTGAATCCGATCCATCCAAGAAGAAAAACGAACCAACAGAAAGGAACCTGAAGACATTTACATCGCAAGCCACGCAGTGACACACAATTGGCATCTAGAGTAACCAATATAGAAGACGTGTGTCTCACAGCTCACTTTGTTCATCAATAAAAGAATATAAAAATCTTGTTCAACCCAGTGTTGAGTGTATTAAAATAGATCTGTATCGTACAGCACAGTTTCTCCCGGAGTCGAGAAAATGACAGGAGGGACCACGGCAGCCCGTGGGATTCTGGCCAGCCTCCCTGCTCTGCACTTGTCGGCGTGCGCGTGCGCGTCTGGGGCCGCGTGTGCACGCACGCACGTGTGTCCGATGCAGCGCGGCACCGTGTGATATGCTGGGGTGGGAGCCCTGCGGCTTCCCCGACGCCTATCCCGTCGTGCTAGGCCCCTCGGGACCGGAGAAGCCCGGAGGCGGGGTGTGACGACCCAGCCCAAGACGCGGGAGCCCTTTTAGGACGGCGCCCTCCGCTCTCACTAACTCAAGGAGGCAGCAAGAAGAGGGACTCTCGAGTCTCCAAAGGCCAAACCCTCCGGAGGCCACGGCCCCCTCTCCCTCCCCACCCTCTCTCCCCGCCCCCCAGCCCCCTTCTGAAAGAACCCTCCGGATCTCTCCAGGTTGGGGGTCCCCCAGGAAGGGCTTTTGCATTCGTACCTTGCAGCTGAGACTACCGGAAGCGGGAGAAGAAGTCCGCAGGCATCCCCCCTTCACATGAAATAGCTTACAATAAAAACGCCATACAAAAATGTAAAGTTATTTTTTGGCATAGTGTCTGTACTGGCAAGAAAAGAGGAGTGGAACGCTTTATCGGCTCTTCGAGGGGAGAAAGGAAAAGGCTTCGGTCGTTAAGTTGAAGGATTCAACCCCAAGTAGGAAACCTGCCACGTGCCTCCCCTGCGTGCCTGCAGCCCCGTCTTGCCCAAAAAGCTCCATGAGAAGAATACGTCGGTGGCAAAAGGGAGTCCAAACGATCAGCTAAGGGAAGGAGCCTCGGGGGCACGCGGGGACCCTGGCAGGTGGGTACCGCAGCGTCCCTGGAGGGACCCACAGTGTAGTTTCTTTCAAGTTCAACAGCTGTGACTCTTAACGCTAATAATACTGACTGACAAGGGCCCGCGATCCGGAAGGCGCTGGAGCCCTGCGGCCTCGAGCCCCGAGCCCCGGGCCCCTACCTAGATTCGCTACCCACTGCTCGTCCCAACTACCCCTACTAGTCAGCTAGGTCCCCGGCTCCCCTCCCAACCTCTCTCTGCCCTTCTCTCCCCCGGGGGAGACAGCACGAGGCCGGGGAGACAGCTGTGCCTGGAAGCCAGGGGCCCGGGCCAGCCCCCCAACGGCCGGGGGACTGACTGTGCGCCCGGCCGTCTCGCGCCCACCTGGCCTCCTGGGGTCCCGTCCGCACGTGGAGGGTGGGACTGCATCCCAACCCGTCCCGGTTCCTTCTCCCCTTCTTTCCTCCGTCTCTCTCTCTCTCGGTCTGGTTTTAGTTTCGTCTGAAATTCATAGTGTTTATGAATTAAGGCGGACAGAACCCTCAGGTCTGGTGAGCGGGGTCCCAGGAACCTTCCGTGGGTGTGAAGCCGGTCCCTCGGGGTCAGTTGTGCCCCTGGGGCTGCTGGAGGGCGGGGTGCATGGCTGCTGCCGAGGGCTTGGTCCAGGGCCCGGCCAGCAGCGGGGCGGGGCCGGTGGTCGTCATGGCAACTTGCAGCACCTGCTCGCCCTGTATCAGTCTCAGGAGGGCCCGCAGGCGGTCCAGGGATGTCTGGGTGCCCCTCTGCCGGGCCAGCAGGCTCGTCTTAAGCTCTAGGCATTTCTGTCAGGGGGAGAGAGGGGCAGGGGGAGGCTCTCAGAATTCAACCGTGCAGGCGTCCCGGGGCCGCCGCCCTCTCGGCCCCTCTCCCCCTACAGCTCCTCCCCTCCACTGCGGGGGCCCGAAGGACGCCGGCCAAGGGCCTCCGGCAGCGCTGGAGAAATCCGTTTTAGAGTTCAGGGCTAGAAACGGCGTGCCTGTGCCAGAGTGTGGAACGTTCTCCCTCGTGGCTGTGGTGCTGCCTTGCTGACCACGTCTACCCCTCCTCCTCCTGGAGGAAGCTGGGGCCGGTTCAGCCTCAACGACAGCACCTGCAGGAGACCTACGGATTGCCAGCCCGCTCTCTGCTCTGCTCCCGCCTGCTGTGCTCTTGCCTCTTCGTGGGCTCTCTACGTGTCACGTGCGTCAGGCAGCCAGGACGGGTGCGCAGGCTACAGCGTCAGCCATCTGCTGCTCGGGGAAACCACTCCTACCCCCTGAAACTGTGTCCCGACTCCCAGATAGGCATGATCAGAGAGCCTCTGCCCGGGCTCTTGAGAGATTAAATGAGATACCGCCTTTAAAGAGTTTCACTAGGGCCTGGCACCGCCCTCACCACCATTATCCCCTCCACGACCTCAGCCATCACCACCACCATCGCCACCATCACGACCATCACATTATCACGACCACCACACTACGGGAGAGAAATCATCGCGTTCACATCACGCACGAAGCGCCTGAGGCTCCGAGAGCTTTGCCAAAGTCAAAGAGCCAGGAAGGAGCCCCAAGTCCAACCGCTCAAGACCTGAACGTCGAGCGGATCAGAGCCGCACTCCGCCTCGCGGAGCGACGTCCGTGAGTCCGTCTTCTCCTGGGGCCTCAGGGACGGGACAGCAAAACCCTGGCCTTGTATCTCGCGGCCGTAAGGTCCCCCAGCCCCCTGCCCCGCACCCCCAGCGCACCTTCACCGCCGAGGCCAGGCGCCGGTCACACTCCTCCAGCTGCCGGAGCTCGCTCTGTAGCTCGCTGCCTCTCTGTAGCAGCTTCTGCTTCTCCTCTACCTTGACTAGGAAAGAGAAGGCCAGGTGAGCCAGCAAACTAGGTGAGCAAAAAGGCCGGGCCGTGGGCGAGCGGGAGAAGCACGGAGAACCCGAGCCCACGGGCCATTCTGGCCACATCCTCCCGCAGAAGCCAGTGGCCCTGGCTGAGGACACAGGGACTGGAGATGAGCCCCCGCTCCCCCCACAGTGATGGCCCTGCACGCCGCACCGCTCCCAGGGTCCCTCCGCGCAGAGCCCTGGCTAGGAATGGCTGAGGATGGGCCCAGGGCGAGCCCAGGGGACTGGGTGGGGTGGGAGGGAAGGGAGCAAGACCGTCTTACCTGTCTTGTGGGTGACGTAGGAGTGCACAATGGCCAGCATCCCGGACCAGGGCACGCCACCGTCTTTCTTTAAGGCCTAGAGGGCACATGGGGAAATGAACAAGCAGACGGGCCAGAGCCTGCCTCGGTCTGGCCGCGCAGCGCTGGGGGGCGGGAGTGGGGGGAGCAAGGCTTCCTGAGCTGCAGGTTCCTCAGCTGGGACGGGAGGGAGCCCGTCCCTCCTGCCTCACGATCTGGCTCCCAGAGCTCCCCGAGGACAGGAGCCTGCGTATCGCCAGGGCCCCAGACCGTGCTGGCGGGGAGGAGGTTCTGATTTTTCCTGAATGAATGAATACGCGAATGACCACTGGGGTGTTCTTCCCTTGTGCCGGGCAGCCCCAGGCCAGCCGGGGGGCAAATCGAGTGCCCGGTGAGGCCCCACCGTCATGCCGAAGCGGGGAACAGCATTCTGTTCTTCCTTCCTGCAAAGAGCTGCGACCCCCGGGCAGTCACGGTGCAGGGGCTGGTGGCACAGTGACATAGGGCCCACTGTACCCACCCTCTCCCTGGGTTATTCGGCCTACACTTTTTCTCAGGGAGCTGATGATTCAACTGTACAGCGGCTATGAAGCCTAGAGTTCTCTCTCTTTTTCTTTTTAAACTTAATTCCATACGGTGAACAAGTCCAAAGAATCACAAAACCTTTGCAAAGATCATTTTCAATGACCACACAACATCTCACTGAGTGCACCCGCTGGGATTAATTCCACTATCTCCTGCTGCTTTGAAGTAGGCTGTGTCTTTCCTTTGTAAGTAAGGGGCGAGGGGCTTCTTTGTGCCCAGAATCCTATCTGTATTTGGATCATTTCTTTAGACTGCGTTCCCCAAAGCTAGATTCTGGGTTTAAAAGGTACGCGCGCTTTTGAGGCTCGGATAAAATTCTGCACCGTCTAAGAGTGCCTGCCTCACCACATGGCCACCGGAAGGGAGTGTTACTGTTTTTTTGAACCTGATTGGTTTTCATTCGTGTGTCAGCAGGGAGATGGGAGCTGCTAAGTAGTGCTATCGTTGTGGTCTGTGTTATCGGTCCAGCTCCACCCGGGAAGGAGTTTTGAGGCCAGAGCTGGAGTCACTGGGTCGTGCCGAGGCGGAGAAAGCCTCTCCCACGTCGGCCCCTCTGGTCACCCCTCCGCGGCCCGACCCGACCCCAAAACACAGTGTGAGCAGCTGCAGATGTTGTGCGGAGGGTCCCCCGGTACAGGGAGAGAGGCAGGGTGGGGGTGGGAGGGCTGGCCGCCCCGCAGCGCAGCCTCCTTACCTTCTGCTGGCACTTGGGACACACCCACACGCCCTTGGGGGCGGCCTTGAGGGGCGGGTCCAGGCAGCTGAGGTGGTAGGCCCCCGGGCAGGTGCCGCAGGGCTGCAGATTGGCCCCTCGCTTGCAGGCGGCACAGTGCTCATCGTGGGTGATCTCATTCTGAAAGAGAAGGGGGGGCGGGAGGCGGGTCAGTGGGGGGTGAGGGGTGGGGGTTAGGGGGTCCAGGTCAGCTGGGCTGGGAGGGAGCCGGACCCAGCTTCCGCCAGCGTTTCTCAGCAGCTCTGGGAGAGAGAGGGATAGGCCCGGAAGCCGGGGAGGAGGAGGCGGCCAGACGCGGGACTCTAGGGCATCCCCCAGGCCACGTTTACTAGGGGTGAGGGTCAGGTGGGTGTGGCCCCCGCATGAGACCTGGTCCCCAGATGCAGGTGGCGGGGCAGGCGGTCCTGCCGTGGCTTAGGAAACGGTCCCCCTCGGGTCCACACTGCACCCCACATCGGGGGGGGGGGGGAGGGCTGGCCAGTGCTCGCCACGCGTCCCTCCCACACGGTTTCCTGCACGCGCTGCCTCGGGAGGCCCGGATTCACGGCGCTCTCCAGGCCCCTTGAGGGAGGCGCAGCCCGACCTGGCACCTCCGGCCTCCCGTGTGGGTTACCGCGCCCCTGTTTCCGCCTCTGTAACGTGGGCTAGCGACACCCGCCCCCCAGGCCACCAGGATGACTCGAGAGGAGAGGGCACCCCAAGTGCAGTCCAGAAGGAGCCTGGTAAAGGGCAGCTCCCTCTTTCCTTGGGACAAAGGAACTTCAAATGTCCCTTGTGGAGTCGTCATTTGGGCATTCAGCCTCCACTTACACACCTGCAGGGACAGGGGGCTCACTGCCTTTCCAGCCAGCCCGCTGCCCGGTGCACAGCCTTGACCGAGAGAGGAGCTTTTCCTAACGCCCTGCTTCCGGTGACCTGCAAAGTCTGAACGGTTTTCCACCACCCGCTAGAAACCCTTCTCCGTGCAAGCGACGTCGCTTCTCTACCTGTGTGTCAGCGGCAGCTTCCGACTTCAGAGCTGCAAGGGACCAGAGGGCTCCCATCGGGAACGACCCAGGCCACGAGGACCCTGGAGCCCAGGCCGTCCACGAGGGAGGGGGTAGCAGACCAAGGGCCCAGGGAAGGTGAGCCACTCGCCCGAGACCACTCAGGGAGCTGGAGACAGAAGCAGGGCCAGCATCGGGGGTCTCCCGCCTCGAGGCCAAGGCCCCTGCGGGACTCTGGGGTCTGCAGAAGCGAGGCTCAGGCTCCAGGCGTCTCCTGTGCTCACGCTGGTCGGGCACAGGTGGCTGTGGACGGGCACGGCAGGCCACCAGCCCTGATCCGTGACGCTACAGGGTTCTGGTGGCAAAAAGCCCGGAATAATCGGAGTTTATACCCGTCACCTGCTGCTGCTTAGTGGCTTGGCCATTCTAGGCATGTAGGGACTAGAAAATTCTTTTAGGACGAGATCCAAAACTTACTTAAAAAAAAAAAAAAGCCACTAAATAAATTCTGAGGCCATGCCTGCACATGAGGTCACGGCCAGCCTGTGTCCTTGGAAGCAGGGACGTGGTCTGTGCACAGGGGGATTGGGGTCTCACAGGATCATAGAAACGGAGCCGTGAGGGCTGAGACCCTGGGGGTTACCAAGTCTAGACCCTCGTGAGGTGGACAGTGAGAAACGGAGGGGACCCACTGCACCTAGCGTCACACTGGGGCCGAGAAGAGCCAGGTAGGGCCCGGCTGGCAGCCCCGGGATCAGCTGCCTCCACCTGGGCCTCCTTGGCTCCCGGGGTCCCTGCGTCCTCAGCTCGTGCTTGAACCCTGTGGGCTGGCCCTGGGGTGACGCCTAATGCACCATGCGGGCTGGACGACGGCCGACGTGTTGTCGCAAAGCTCTCGGCGCTGAGGACGGAGCCTGCAGCCCCTCTACTCGGCTCCCGCCTGCCAGGAGCCCCCACACCTGGACCGTGGAAACATGCCCCACCCCGCCCAGGCGTGACAGCGAGGGGACACGTACCTTCCAGCAGGGGTCCTCATTGGCTGGCACAGGGAAGAAGGGCGGAGAACATGTTAGCGGGCATTGGAGGAGTGCCGATCAGGACTGGAGGCCACGAGGCCCAGTATGGGCAGGGGGTTCTCACCCGGGGCATGACGGGAGCATCACTGGACCCGGGACACCCGGGTCTCACCTGGGACACTTGGGTCTCACCCGGGGCATGATGGGAGCACCACTGGACCTGGGACACGACGGGAGCACCATTGGACCCAGGACACCTGGGTCTCACCCAGGGAGTGACAGGAATAAGGGTCTCTGCCCCGGTCATGGCCAGGACCCACCGTGGGACAGGCAGGGAGCTGCCCAGGGGAGGGACCCATGATTCCGGGAACCTCTCAAGGTGATTTATTTTCAACTGTTTTTTCCCCCCATAACCACCCACCCTCCTTCCAGTAAGCGATGCCAAACCACACGTTTAATGATCACAAAAAGTGGTTTTCCTCTTAGTTTCTGGGTCAGGGCTGTCCGCACATAACGCTGTCCAGGGGGAAGCTCAGCTTCGGTGTGCACGGGACAGTTTACAAACCGCGGTCACATCCAGCCCTTACGTCGTCACCCAGCTCGGAGTCCCGGCACCGCCACCCGCCCTCCTCCTCCCTACAGACGACGACAGGGCGAAGGGGGCCGGGGCGTGGCGCTGGAATGCACCATCCGCCGGAAACAACTGTCCCGGCCGCGGACGGGCCAGCCCAGCCCCACGGAGGCCAGGAGCGGAGGGCCACCAAAGCCACCAGAGCCACCAAAGCCGAACTGGCCCCCGGCCCCACAGCGGCCGCGGCAGGAGAAGCCACGCCCCGCAGGCACTTACCTCTTGCTGTGAGGAACAGGGGGCTGTTGAGATAGTTGGATGCCAGCCGTTTCCTCTGCAGGGGACACAAAACAAAAGAAAAACCGTCTCGCGGGGAGCCCTCCTCAGTGACCCTGCCCCTGCCCAGGGCGTACCTGGGACAGACTCCCCACCCAGGGCTCCAGAGGCAGAAATAGGGAAGGACACTGGGGCTGCAGGGGAGGGGCGGGCTGGCGTCAGCAAGGGCTCTGCCCTGTGGCAGGTGTGGAACCCATGCCTGCTCCCCGCCGATACGTCCGCCTCACTCGGGAGGGACGAGTGGGGGGCCCCGAATCGGGGCCAACCAGTAACAAGCAGCCACCAGGTTCCCCGTCCGTCTGACTCCTGCACCTTGTCAGCTGGCTCTGGGGTCAGGTGGGGAGACGAGGGTGTGAGGGACTCGCTCCCCAAACCTCACTTCTCGGCACGGGGCCCAGGAACCCTCGGTACAGGGTCGTCCCCGGCACCCAACATCGTGGAGACGCGGAGGCTTCCGGTACGTTCCGAACGGTGGCTTCAGCCACAGGCCGAGAACACACGACCGACTTTGCACCAGCCTCCCCCGTCGCGGTGGGGCTGTGCTCAGAGCCAAGGGCGAGGCCCCCGTGGCAGGGCCGCTCGTGGAGCCACAGATGTGTCCAGGGCTCAGGGGTCACGGCTGGGAGGCGGCTCCTGATTCCTTAATCAGGTCATCTCTGGCCCTGGCCACAGACTGGGGACACTGGGGTGTGGCTTCGCGCACAGAGCGGGGGACGCTTTCATCAGTGAGCACGGCAAAGGGAACGGGGCCCTTTGGTCCAGACAGCGGTCAGCACCTCCTTGCGTGGAGGTCAAGGAACAGCTCGGTGACACCCTTCCAAAAGGGTGCAGTGCTCGGGACACCATGGGCGGGGCGGGGGGGTTCCCTCCAAAGGTGCAGAGGGCGGGTCCCTCACCTCGGTCTCCAGGAGGCCGCTGTAGGCGGGATTGGCTGTGCTTCTTCTCTTCCGCTCTTGGCGCTTGCTCTGGATTTCTGGAAAGACACAGACACAGAAGTTACTGGATCCTTCCTGTCCCGGCAACCCTGAACGCTTCCGCTGCAAGCCCTGGGCGGCCCCGTCCCCTCCTGCCCCGCATCCGCGCCCCAGAGTGGCCCCGGCACGGCTCCCTCTGGGGCGGACGGAGGTGCCGGCTTCCGGCCGGAGGGTGAAAGGTACCCACCGACAGTGCTGGTCCCCCGTGTGCCATCCCCCAGCCTGGGGCCGCCTCTCTCACGAACCCTGAGATCATAACCCGGGCCGAGGTCGGACGCTGAACCCACCGAGCCCCCCCAGGCGCCCCCAGGAGGGCTATTTACAAAAACCGTAGTAACAGTCACGAGTCTATCAGCAAAGCACCGTTGACGCAGCCCTCACACCCGTTCTTGCCAAGTTGTGCGGGGAGCCACCGAGGCAGGGGGAGCCGGGAGGCTCTCCCTCTGTGCTCACAACCTCCGGCACTTGGGACACACGTCCCAGAAGGGACTGCCGCCCCCCCGCCGGCTGTCACCCCACGGCGCAGGCCGGTCCCAGCCCAGCCTGCCGCCGTGCGGGGTCCTTACCTTCCAAGTGCTCCGTTGTGACCAGGCCAAGAGCTACCATGAAGGCGATTTTCTGAGAGAGGGAAACGGAGAGGCGTTACCACCACCTTCCACGTCTGTGCAGCCATTCGACAAATTCGACAGGAGCACCTACTCATGGGGCTGGCTGATCTGTCTCGGGTCTCCTTCGTTGCTACCTACGGTCTCCTCTCTGTCCCAGGACCCCATCCGGGATCTCCCGTTGCACTCAGTGGCCGTGCCTCCTTAGCTCCTCTGGGCTGGGCCGGATTTCTCTGGTTTTCTTTGTTTCTGATGGGGACAGTTCTGAGCTTGGGCTGGTCAGGTGTTTCAAAGGATGCCCCTCAGTTAGGATTCGCCTGATGGTTTTCTCATGGTTAGACTGGGCTATGGGCCTGGGGGAGGAGGACCACAGAGGGGAAGTGTCCCGCCAACCCATCATATCCAGGGCACGTGTTATCAACGTGACTCAGCACTGTGACGTTGCCCTTGACCACCCGGCTGAGGCATCGGTCGGCTGCCTCCACTGAAAATCCCTCCTTCCCCGTCCACGCTGTCCTCATTGGCAGGAAGTGGCTGGTCACCACTCACACTTAAGAAGCAGGGAACTGTGCTCCCCGGTGGCCTTTTTTGGCCACGTAGACTAAAAAAAATTTGTACGTAGTAGAATTTAGCAGTATTTTCTTTTTCAGCGTTTCGGTTTTTGAATCTTAGCCACAGACTCTGAGGTTGTAAACCAAGTTGCTTATGTTTTATTTCAGTATTTGTAATTTCACTGCTTACTTTATTTTATTATGATTTTTTTTTTTATTTTTTTTTTCAACGTTTATTTATTTTTGGGACAGAGAGAGACAGAGCATGAACGGGGGAGGGGCAGAGAGAGAGGGAGACACAGAATCGGAAACAGGCTCCAGGCTCTGAGCCATCAGCCCGGAGCCCGACGCGGGGCTCGAACCCACGGACCGCGAGATCGTGACCTGGCTGAAGTCGGACGCTTAACCGACTGCGCCACCCAGGCGCCCCTGATTTTTAAAGTTTATTTATTTTGAGAGAGAGAGAGAGAGCAGGGGAGGAGCAGGGGGTGGGGAGAGAGAATCCCAAGCAGACTCCACCTGTCAGTGGAGAGCCAGCCCAACACGGGGCTCGAACTCACGAACACTGAGATCATGACTTGAACCGAGATTAAGAGTCAGACGCTTAACCGACTGAGCCACCCAGATGCCCCTATGATTTTTTCATTTTTTTTTAATCTTCATTTATTTTTGAGAGAGAGAGACCGAGTGCGAGCGGGGGAGGGACAGAAAGAGAGGGGGACACAGAATCCGAAGCAGGCTCCGGGCTCCGAGCTGTCGGCACAGAGCCCGACGTGGGGCCTGAACCCATGGACCGTGAGGTCATGACCTGAGCCGAAGACGGACGCTTAACCGACTGAGCCCCCCAGGCGCCCCTATGACTTTTTAAAAGGAGGCTCCCCACCCAACGTGGGGCTTGAACTCACAACCCTGAGATCAAGAGTCACACGCTCTACCGACGGAGGCAGCCAGGCCCCCCTCACTGTTTACATGCAGGTTTCTGAGCCGTTGGGAACGTATCCTGGCGTGAAATGCGGATTCCTTTCAGTCCACATGGCTACTTACTACTCACTTGTTCCAATACCATTTATTGAAACTTCCGTCTTTCCACTTTTCACTGGTTTGAGGAGCCGCTTGAATCGTACGCTAAATGATCACGCGTATCCGTGGTCTCTTTCTGGGCCCCCTGTTCTGTTCCTACCTGTTCGTGAGCTCCCGTGGCACCGTGTCCCTACCTTGGCTTTACAGAACTCTGGCGGGATTAGGATCCTTTTCTCTGTGTTCTTCCTGTTCAGGGCTCTCCGGTCCTTCCTGCTTGTCTTTTGCAGGTGAAATTTACAAACCATGAAGGAGCCGGAGGGAGCCCCTTGGCAGCTTTTCTGGGATGATGTCAAGACGATAAATTAACATAGGGCAGGGCGCCTGGGTGGCTCAGTCGGTGAAGCGCCCCACTTCAGCTCAGGTCATGATCTCGCGGTCTGAGTTCGAGCCCCGTGTCGGGCTCTGTGCCGACAGCTCGGAGCCTGGAACCTGCTTCGGATTCCGTGTCTCCCTCTCTCTCTGACCCTCCCCCACTCACACTCTGTCTCTCTCTAAAAAAATAAACATTAAAACATTTTTAAAAAATTAACGTAGGGCATAATGACAACTTTGTGATACGCAATCTTTCCCCCCAAAACCGTGGTGTGCCTCTCTCTCTGTTCCTCTTCTGCCTTTGGGGGTTTAAACTTACCCTCCAGCGGGGTTTGACTGTTGTCAGCGTGTCTGTCCCTAGATATTTAATCTTTTTGTTGCTACTGTAAATACGGTTATCTGTAAGGCTTCTAACAGGCTGCTCTGTGTTTCTGTTGACGATTATCGATGTTTTGCATTAATACTAAACCCCGCTGCCTCGACAACTTCTGTCTGCAGATTTGTTTTCTTATCATCGATTCTCTTGGGTTTTCCAAATCATTCCAAATAGTGACTGTTTACTCTTCCATTTTTTTTTTTTTACTTCTGTGCTGCTAAAAATAGTTCTCCCCCTCCATCTGTCGGCTTTACGTGATATTCTTTGAGTCACTGAAAGTCTCAGCTACGACGGAGACTCCCCCGGAGCTCATCCTGCCTCCCGCCTTCTCTCACGGCCCCCCCACCCCCGACGCTACGGAGATGAAGCATTTGTACGCGATCGAGATCGGAGAATGTCCTACCCTTTCGTTTCACCCCGCGGCTGAGTTTTGGAGCCGCCCGCCCGAGGGCTGGTGACAGAGGGGCCCCGGTCTCCTCTGGGCCGGTGGGGGTCGAGCCAGGCCCACGGAACAGCATCTCCCGAGTCCTTAGCAGATTTAAAACCTATCTGGAGGGGGGCGCCTGGGGGTGGGAGGGGGGGCTCGGTCGGTGAAGCAACCGACTCTTGACTTCGGCTCAGCACGAGCTCACGGTTCGTGGGATCGAGCCCCGCGTCGGGCTCCGCGCTGACAACACAGAGCCTGTTTCAGATCCTCTGTCTCCCTCTCTCCACCCCGCCCTCGCTCTCTCAAAAATAAATACACATTAAAAAAATAATAAAACCTGCCACGCGGATGGAGGCTTCCAGTTTGAAGGCCAGCTTGGCGGGACATAAAACCCTAGGCTCTTTCTGTCTCTCCTCAGGATCTTGTCGCGAACTCATGAACCGTGAGATCATGCCCTGAGCCGAAATCAAGAGTCGGACACTCAGCAGACTGAGCCCCCGAGGCGACCCCGTCCAGTAAGACTCTTAATTTCCGCCAATCACCATGTTCTTCATCATCAAGATTTCCAAACGGGTTTTACATTCACCTGATCTCGCTTTAACTTTCATGACATCGTTTGCCCCGTTATTTCTTATTTATTCCAAAAAGGGGCTGTTATTCCGTTTTTTAAAACACAAACTTGCCCGAGTACCCCGTAAACAAACTCGTGTGCAAGTCGTGGCCAGACGATGCCACAAAACGAGGTCCATCTGGAGGAAATTCACGTTCCACACGTGGGCTCTGTCATACTCCGCGTGGACCGCGTCACGTGTTCCAGAATTCTGTCCAGACTCATCTGGGGCACAGCTCCTCCTTCCTGTTCTGTGTTTCCGTTTTTCTCTGCCTCCCTCCTTCTCCCCCCTCTCTCCCCCTCCCTCCCTCCCCCTCCCTCCCCTTCCTTCCACCTCCTGCTCCCCCCTCTCTCCCCCTCCCTCCCTCCCCCTCCCTCCACCTCCTGCTCGCCCCTCCCTCCCCCTCCATCCCTCCCCCTTCCTCCACCTCCTGCTCGCCCCTCCTTCCCCGTCCATCCCTCCCCCTCCCTCCCCCTCCATCCCTCCCCCTCCATCCCTCCTTCTCCCTCCCTCCACCTCCTTCAACCTCCTGCTCGCCCTCCCTCCCCCTCCCTCCCTCCCCCTCCATCACTCGATCTCCCTCCACTTCCTGCTCTCCCCTCTCTCCCCCTCCCTCCCCCTCCCCAGGTGCGGCTGTGGCCTCAGGCTCAGGTTGGCTCCTTTCCTTCTTGAAGAGCTTATGGGACCCACGCTGCCAGGTGTGAGCTCCCCCCCTCCCCTGCCCTCCTGGTGGCCCTCACCCGATTCCGGCATTCCGGACCTGCAGCCCGGTGGCCCTAGGGTCCTGCTCACTGCTTGGGCTTCTGGGACACAGCACAGCGGCCTCTCTGTTGTCTCTTCCCGTCACCGGCTAGTCCCCAGGACCTGGCCTTTACTGCCCACCTGCTCGCACCCACAAACGTCTTACATTTTTCCCGAAGCTCTCCCTTCCGGCTTAGCTCTTAAACTCAGGCAAACGACACCCGAAACCGGCCCTCAGGTGATGGCGACTGTCCCGCCAAGACCCGGCCCGGACCTCCAGGCCGTGACAGCCAAGCCCCCACCTCGTGCCTGCGCAGGTGGACCACGGAGTGACGCTGGAATGACGGGCAATCGCCCGAACCTCAATATGATACCGAAACCTCCCCCCGGAGGAGCCTCAGCCGCGTTTACAGGACACGCACTGGGTGCACTGGCAGCTTTCGTCAAGGTGCCCTGTCTCCCGACGATGACAAGCCTTCCCTGTCTACTCATCCTGACCCTAAACCAAAGGCACCCCCCCCCCCCGGGCAGTCAGTGTCCAGAGCTATTTCAAAGCTGACTTTGTGTGCCAACTCCGCCTGGCGCGCCTGTGACTCCCCACGAAACGAACTCGCGTTGGTCCTGTGACATTCCTACACTTTTTCTGCCGTTGTTGTGGGTCTGCCGCAGGGGGCTACCTCCAAGTCGGAACCCCGAGCCGCCCCGGATCGGTTTCAAGAAGCGGGGGGGTGCCTTGGTTATTTCTGAAGTTTAGAAAGATCCTTCTAGCTACTGGGAGGACAGACGGGGAGGAACCCGTCCAGGGGCAGGAACGGGGGCCGTGGTGACCCGGGCGGCGTGGGCATCTGTGCGCACGGGTCCCGCCCAGGGAGGTGGCCGCAGTCAGGGCTCATGCGGGGCTGAGGCCCCTGCAGTCCTCGTGCTGTTCTGACGGCGGCCGGTCTCGGTCAGGTGCTGCCCGAGGCCAGGATGATGGGCGGCACAGGCAAGGCCACAGCTGTGTCCTAAAGGTGGCCGTGGGCCTCGAGACAGGGCCGAGGGGAGAGAGCCTTGGAGTCATTCCGGGTGCCGGTAAACTTGGCGTTCCCTTCCCTTCAGCGGGGCTTGTGCAGCCCCGGGAGCCTCCATTGCCACCAGCCACCCCGGACGCCAGCCCACTCCTCCGGCGAAGCTTCCGGGGCAGGGGCCGCCCTGGCCTCGGGAGCTCTGGACTCGGGCTCTTGGTGAACGGGCTCAAAGGGCGCCACGGAGCCCCGCATCGGCCCCGCACAACCGCTCCCAGACCCCGTGTTATAAAAAAGAAAGTTTAATAAGGATTTTTACGCTGGGACGTGTTGTAATTGCCGGTTCTATTTAAGTCATTACACGTATTTACGCTAATTATGTAGTTAAATGTAATTATACTAATTGTATAAACGCACAATAACCGGGTGAGATATACTTTGAGGGAACACAGAGAATCCGCCCGGAAAACCTCCAGGAAGGCTGCGGGTCCCCGTGGGAGGACACAGGGGCGCACGCAGAGGCCGGCCCGGGGCTCACCGCGCACGCAGCAGGTGCGCAAACGTCACGGAGGGACGGAACGGAGAGCCTCCTGAGACAAATCGGGCCCGGGGCCCACAGAGGACAACCCAGGTTATCTCAGCCTCAGTGAATGGTCGACTCTGAATCGAAGCTACTCCCAAAAAGCCAATGGGCTTTCTGGACACGCCAAAGGACAATAATGAAGTCACTCTCCCGCTCAAGGATATTCCATGGCCCCCCACTGCCCAAGGAATGAAGTTGCACCACGGCAGCCAGCATGCAGGCCCCCCAGGGTCAGGCTCCAACGTCTCTCCGACCCTGGGTTTAGGGTTTCTCACGCACACGTGCCACCTGAGGTCCAAGCGGACCCGCTGGCTTTCCTGGGCCTGCTAAATGCCTTCTCACATCCACGAGATTGTGCAAGCAATGTCCTCTGCACGACACGCTGTCCCTCCTGCCTCTGCCCCGCCCCTCCTCTGCAAAGCCTTCCTCAGTCCCAAGCAGGCTCCGAGCTGTCAGCACGGAGCCCGACGTGGGGCTCGAACCCACGGATCGCGAGATCGTGACCCGAGCCAAAGTCGGACGCTTAACCGACCGAGTCACCCAGGCTCCCCGACACTTGACATTTTTTAACCCAAGCTGAAGTCCTGGTGGTCGTGCCGGGAGGAGTGAGTTCCCCCAGGGCCAGGGCTCCAACTGCCCCATCTCCACGTCCCTACCCTCAGCACGGAGCCTGGCACGGAGCAAACTCTAAGACATGTCCGAAGAGTAAGTGAATGAACGGAAGAAAGGCTGACTTCTTTTGATAACGACAGCCCGTTGATTTAAAAGAATCATAAGGGCTCGGGAAATGACAGATGTCGGCAAGGATGCGGAGGAGGCACCTTTGGTGGGAATGCACACTGGTGCAGCCGCTCTGGAAAACAGTATGGGGGGGGGGTCCTCAAAAAACTGAAAACAGAACTACCCTACGACCCAGCAATAGCGCTACTGGGAATTTACCCAAAGGACACAAAAGTGCTGATTCGAAGGGGCACATGCACCCCAATGTTTACAGCAGTATTATCAACAACAGCAAAGTATGGAAAAAGCCCCGAGTGTCCATCGACGGATAACTGGATAAAGACGATGTGGTGTAGACGATGTGGTATATACACCGTGGAATACTATTCAGCGATGGAAGAGAATGAAATCTTACCATTTGCGATGACATGGGTGGAACTGGACGGTATTTTGCTAAATGAGGTAAGTCAGGCAGAGAAAGACAGATGTCATCTGAGAAACTTACAGATGACCATGGGGGAAGGGAAGGAAAAATACGATAAAAACAGACAGGGAGGCAAACCATAAGAGACTCTCAGACACAGAGAACAAACAGGGCTGATGCGGGTAGGGGGTGGGGGGGGGGAGGAGGAGGGGAAAATGGGCAGTGGGCATTGAGGAGGGCACTTGTTGGGGTGAGCACTGCGTAGTGTAAGTGATGAATCGCGGGAATCTCCCCCCAAAACCAAGAGCACACTGTGCCCGCTGCATGTTAGCCAACTTGACAATAAATTATGCAAAGAACAACAACAAAAAAAGAATCACAAGTTGCTGTAGGAGCCCAGAGGGGTCTCTTCTGCCCAGTGAGGTGAGGTGGTCAGGGAAGGCTGCCTGGAGGAGAGGATGTCTGAAGTGAATCTCATCGGACAAACAAATAGGGGAGAAAAGGCCCCGGGGTCAGGGGAGGGTAGCCGCATGGAAAAAGGCCCAAAGGGTTGACTTTGGCCCAGGATGGCCGAGGACAGAAGCAGTAATACAAGAATGGTCACCTGCTGTCCCTGAAAGTTAACAAAGAATGACCTTGAATTAGCTGCTGGCCTCTTCCACTCCCTGGTGCAGGTGGCTCTGTGTTAGCCACGGAGAAGGATGCCACTCGTCCCTCCTCCTTCAGGTGGGGGTGGGGGAGGAGGCACTCACGTGCAATTTCTGGAAAGTTCTACAGGAACTTCGGGGAGACATCTGCCTCTCCAGCGCCAGCCTTGGCTGCAGCTGGCTTCTGAGGCATTCGGGGTCTCGCTCTGCCCACCGGAGGGCCGTGCGTGTGTGCCGCCCGGAGCAGCCCCGTCCCCTGGACTGAGCAGACCCCGACCCGCGGGATCTTCCCAAGGATGCTGCCAGGAACGCTCACCACCCGCATTACAGACAAAGACACAGACGGGACCTGCCCCCGGTCACACTGCTAGAAAGCTGGCGGCAGGAAGTGCAAAGCCAGGCGCCTGCTTCTAGAATCTATGCGAACGTCCGCCCCACAGCGCCACTCGGCGAGCCCATCTGCGAGACGCAAGGCCGAGGCCCAACCCCAGGGAGCTTCTGTTGTCCCTGCCTCCTGCACCGCGCCCTGCCCGACCCCGGCCACCCTACCTCGGGGTTCTCCTGGCTCGGGGGCCGGTCTTCCTTCTTCTTTTTGGTGGCCTGAGCTCCCTGAGATGGCTCCTCCGTGGGCGGCCGCGTCTCCGCCGTGCTCTCGGGCTGCGTCTGCACTTGAGGCTGGATGATGATGACCTGGAAGTGGTGGGGGAGGGGGGAGGGGTGAGGGGGGGAGAACTGGGGAGGAAGAGGGGCCTTGGAAGGCGGGATCACAGCGGAGGGAGGAGGCTCTCGGGCCCAGGGGGCGCCTGCCCCCAGGGTGTGCGCCTCCACCCCACCCTTCACACTGGGAGGAGGGTCTGCGCGAGGCTGGGCCTGGTTTAGGAACCAGAAGGGCCTGGGTTCAGGCCTCCGCTGGCATGTCGCGGCTGTGTGGCCTCGGGGCGGTCACTTTGTTTCTCTGAGCCTCAGCTTCCTGGCAATAAACACCCACCTCCAGGGAGGCGGTGGAGACCCGGGCAGCAGAGACTCAAGAAAGGTTGGTTTCTTTACCCCTACCTCAAACGCAGGTAAACGGAGGCCAGGAGGGCTCAGATTTGCCGCCTGAGGTCATCAGGGGTCTATCTGTCTGCAGGGCCCAGCCTGCCCACTCCCCAGCATGCCCCTGGGCCCCCGGGCCACTGTGTCTGAGGCTCTCACATCTGGCCTCAGCGGGGTAGGGGCGAGAAGGGGGAGGTAGACTCCAGACCCAGCTCAGTATCGCCCACAGCGGCCCCACTCCAGCCAGCTTCCATCAGGGTTCAGGGTAACCGTGTGGTTTGATCAAAGGGTCTGCGGCTGAAAAGTCAGAAAGGGAGTCGTGCAGCCCAGCCTCTCCCTCCCTCCGTCTGTGGCTCAACTATTTTGTTAGTTGTTTGGGGCAGGGAATTGGCAAAGGATCGCTATCTTGCACGGATCCGAGGGAAGGAATTCACCAGGAGCAGCCAGCCAGGGTCTGACCCAAGCCAGGAAGAACCTGAACTTGTATTTCTCCCCCTGAGAACATGACTGTCTCGTGAATTTGGAGCTCCTGAGCAGGAAGAGAAAACGCATTCTGTTTTTCGGCTGGCTCGAGGAGAGGTTCTTTGTTCTCCTTTGTATCACAATTTTAAAACCCCAGAATTCTCGGGATGGAAAAAAAAAAAGGTCCCTCTTTATATTCGTGGGAAGAAAAACGTTAAGATCCCCAGTAGAAAACAGGGCAAAAAATATCCTCAAGCGAGTCACGTTGAAGGAGACAGGATTCTTGAAAAGTATAGGGGAAACATTCGAGCTTCCTAATGACCAAAGGAATTCAACTTTGAACAGCGAGCATCTGTTCGCACCGATTAAACAGCAAAAAGCGTTTAAAGTGGCAACACGGAATGCTGCTGAGGTTGCAGTGAAAGGGGCACTCATCCCACAAACGCCTGCTGAGCTCCCCACTCGTGACCGGCCGTGGTCCTGAGGGCCACGTCTCCCCCACCTGACCACGGCTTGTCCTAACCGAGGATCCCCGGGGCTACCGTCCGCGGGTGGCAGGGCCCAGAACCACAATACTCCCAGAAATACACCGTGTGCAACCACGTACAGGAGCAGGAAAGCGGGCCACCAGCTCTCAGGCTGGGAATTAGGAGGGACGCTGACCATCAGCAAGACGGGCCTTGTGGCAGATCCCGAACTGGGGACAGAAGAAAGGGGGCCACCGAGAAGAAGGGGTGCCTTTCACGCAGCCCCAGAGGCCTCGAGCCGCACAAGCACCAAGGAGTTCGGAGAGGGACACAGAGAGGATCTGAGTTTCGGTTTTCAATCTTGCCAAGACATCACGGGTTTTCCTTCCGGGCACCTGGCGTCCCCGAAGGTCCTCGGCTACCCAGCGACACCGGCCAGAGACCCATCGTCAACAGCTCCGGCCTCCTCCGGGCACAGACCTCACTGCCCAGTTAATGACTCCCGTGAATGAAGTCGCTCATTCGCTGCCCAATCATCCTTTATCCACCGATACGGATGCATTCGGCCACGCGTTTCGGCCACACACCCGCCCGTCCGTGCCGCCCCGTTCACGTGTGGAGCCCTTCCCCTTCGTGCCTCGTTCCCACCACCATCCCTTCCGTCACCGACTCCCTCCCTCCCTCCCTCGCTGGGTGCCCCAGGCGCGCTCGAGCACTGACCCCTCTCCTGACGGCTCATTCGCGCCTCTGTTCACACCCGCTTGGTTCACCCTTGGTTCACCGGGCCCGCGGGTGGTCACTCCGCCAGCCACCCGCCCGCTCCGTCCGGGCCTCCCGCGCCTGCGGGCACGACACACCCACCTTCTTGTCGGCACTGATGAGGAGGGGCTGGACCATGACGCTGTCGCTGACCACAGACACGGCGGTGCTGGGGGCGATGGCGGTGGCATTGCTGGGGGCGGTGGAGATGATGGCGTAGGCCACCCCGGCGCCGCTCAGGGGGGAGGTGATGGCCGAGGACTCGGCGAGGGCCTGGGGCTGGCTGCTGGGCGTTGGCACATGGCTCACGGTGTTGTTGGCGGTGGGGAGGGCCGGGCTGGGGTTCTTGACGCTGACCACGGTGGCCTTCTGGAACGTGGGGGGCTGCTTGGGGGGCCGGTCCCGGCCTGGGGTGACGGGGAGGCTGTCTGGAATCAGAGTCTTTGGCCTAACCTGGGGAGGGAGGGAAGGACAGTCGCACGGTGGGGCAGACACACAGGCAGGCGGGGTGACGACAGACGCGGAGGAGGGGCGGCCCCGAACACAGCCGGGACTCGGGAAGGGAGGAGCCCGGGCACGGACGCGGCCGGGCTCAGAGGCCTCCCGGGTGAGAGGCGAGGGGACAGCAGTGGAGAGGCCGCGGGGCCCAGCTCCGGACCCGAGCCCCTTCCGGCTCAACCCAAAACGGTGACAACCAGGAGGGCGATGGGAAAGCTGCACGTGGGCCAGTCGGGTGCCCTCTGGCTCCAGCCGCAAAGCAGCGAGCTCTCCCGGAAGACAGAAGTCCACAGGGCGCTGTCGTTGCGGGGGGGCGGGGGGGGACTGGGAGGGGCCACCGGGGGCTCCCGGCCCCGCTCAGTCTGCTTCGTGATCGGGGTGGGGGCTGCCACCGTGTCCCCTGCGGAAGCCACCGGGCCGGGAGCCACATCGCGCTCTGCGAGGCCCACGCACGCGGAGTGAAAGCAGGTGCGGGCAGCCACGACGTGGTTCCGGCCAGCGCTCTGGACGGCTCGTCCGGGGCCAGCCCTGCCCCTCCGGGACCCGTGTGGTGCCGGACACGCGCCTCATCCGTGCGCTGGGGGTGGGGAGAAGGCACAACGTGTGCGTCCTGTCAGCTGTCGCCAGCTCCCCTGCGACCAGAAACGAGCCTCACGCCAACCCCGTGACATCTGCCCTAGGGCCACCTTCTTAGGGACGAGGAGGCGGAAGAGGGCCCGCCCTGTCTTACCTTACTGGCCCCCCCCGCCCCCCCGTGACCACGTTGTGAAGCAGGTACGTTGGCCTATCCTACAGATGAGCAAATAGAGGCCTGGAGAGGAAGGGGCTTCCCCAGGGAGAAGAACAAGGCTCCAGCCTCGTTAGGGCAGAGGGACGTGCACGCGGGACGTCCACGAGCCTGCCAGGTGTTGGCGTGGGCTGGCGGCGGGCTGGGTTGGCTCCACCCATGCCCTCGTGGAGGGAGGGGTTCGGGGTGGCTCCCACAGGGCTCCGGGACCTTGAGCAGGTCACCTCGGTGCGGCGTGCCCCTCAGTCAAGCTGGCGTCTCGTCCACCTGCTCCTCGCCAGGGCCCGCCAGGGGGCTGGCCTCCTTTCTAGTGCCCTGCCCTTCCCCCGCCAGCTGGGCCCTCCCGCCATCGGGGGACTCCCCCAGGCGTGTGATCCTGTCCTGCTGCGTCCTTGGCACGCGGGGTCAGGAGCAGAGCCCGGCACAAACACCGATTCTGAACGTGAGAACCTCGGGAAGTTTCCTTCTTCTGGTCCTCGCCCGCCTTGGGCCAGCCTGGGGACCCCCATCCTCTTGGGGTGGGGGGTGGACCGGGTGGGCGGCGGTGGGGGCTGGGGGCGGGGGGGCCTCCCAGCTGCGATGTCCGTTCAGGTCAAGTGAGGCCGTTCTGGGCCGCCCGTTCCTCCCAGGTCACTCCGGGTTTGGTCCAGACTGGCCAGCTCACACCACGTAATCCCAACTCTGGACGGGGGCGAGCCGTGCCCAGGCTGCAGGGGCTGGGCCTCCAAGCCCGAGAACACGGATGCGGGGGACCCCAGAGCTCATGACTTGCGGGAGCCGTCCTCCCCTCTGGGGCCAGCAGCCCTGGCGGGCCACCGGGCACACAACACTCGCTCAACACAGCCGAGCACCGGTGAACCGCTGGCCTGCACCTGCTGCGTACCAGGACGCCTCTGTGCCGTCCGATTCATCCCCACGGCCACCAAGGAGCCACCTGCACCAGCCCCTCTGCAGCACAGGAGATTCGGTCCAGGAGGGTCGAGAGGCCAGGCGACTTGTCCAAAGTGCGGAGCCCAGGCACGGACTAGCCGAGCACCTCGCTGCCTCCCCGAATGAATCATCTTGGGCAGAGTTTCTCGCGCTGCTTTAACTGTGACCGAAACGCCTGTGACCTCGCGACCCGGTCCCGACACAAGGGATTCGAGAAACAATGCCTTCGGTGCATCTTGCTACGTTCTGTCCTATTCTAGTCCAGCCTCGTTGATTCCGTGAAAACAGAAAAAGTCCTGGTCACGACCCACTAAAAGGATTCTGCAATTCCTCACTGTCGACACTGGGTCTACTCGGAACGTCCGTCTCCTCCTCTCACAGGCAGGAGAGGCAGGGCAGGGCAGGGAAGGGACGGGAGCACGTCCTCGGCACCAGAGGGGCTGGGGACAGACAGACTCTCCGGGGCCCACCTGCGAGCTGCTTACCTGAGGTAGCACGGCCGCTCCTTGTCCGGCCAACCTCTGCAAGGAGCTGACCTGAGGACCCGTGACAGGCACTGCAGTGATGGTTCCCAAAGCCTGCAAGACAGGAGGGGGCGCTGAGCCAGGACCACGGGGACACGGCGCTGAGACCACGAGGCCCACCCGGCGGGTGCGTGGCTCCCGCCGGGCTGGCCGAGCAGGGGGCAGCAAACCCCGCCCTTCCCTTCCTTCATCAGGAGTTTACGATCACCGAGGTAACTTGATCGTGTAAGAAATTCTGGAAACTAGGGGCGCCTGGGTGGCTCAGCCGGTTAAACGTCCGACTTCGGCTCAGGTCATGATCGCTGTCAGCACATAGCCCGACACGGGGCTCGACCCCACGACCCTGGGATCATGACCCGAGCTGAAATTAAGTGTCAGACGCTTAACCGTCTGCAACACCCAGACGCCTCGACTTCTTAATCGTTTATTTATTTATCTATCTATTTATTTATTTATTTATTTATTTTCTACTTATTTTGGGGGGGGGGCAAGTGAGCGAGGGACAGAGAGAGGGAGAGAGAGAGAGAGAGAGAGAGAGAATATCCCACAGCGGGGGCAGAGAGGGAGAGAAAGGGAGGGAGAGAGAAGCAGGTCTCACCCGAAGCAGGGCTCGTGCTCACCCGACTGGGGGCTGGGAACTCATGGACCTGAGCCAAAGTCTGAGGTTTAACCGACCGAGCCACCCACACACCCCCCAACCTGCTTTTTTAAAAGTAAGGTTTTTCCCATGGATACCTGTACGCTAAAAACCAAGAAAAATGAACTTGAATCCATACGTGGCACAATATTTTAAAAACCACAGCAAAATGCAGCAGAGCCTAAATGTAAAGCCCAGAAATACAAAGCATCTAGAAAAAAAACCGCAGGAGAAAATCTTTGGGACCCTCGGGTAGGCAAAGAGTCATACGTTTAACACCAAAAGCATGATCCATAGGAGAACGAATTAGTAAACTGGGCTACAAAAAGAATTTAAAAACTCCTGAAGCTGACCTGTGAAGACAGTAGAAAGCCCCAGACTGGGAAAAACACACTTAAAAGTCGGCTGATAAAAGACTGGTGTCCAGACTTCGACTAACTCTTGAGGGGCGCCTGGGTGGCTCGGTCCGTTGAGCGTCTGACTTCAGCTCAGGTCATGATCTCCCGGTTCGTGGGTTCGAGCCCCGTGTCGGGCTCTGTGCTGACAGATCAGAGCCTGGAGCTGCTTCGGATTCTGTGTCTCCCTCCCTCTCTCCCTCTCTCTCTCTCCCCCTCCCCCCTCCCCGGCTCACTCTGTCTCTCAAAAATAAACAAACATTAAAAAAACCCAAAAAACTCTCGAAACACGCTAATCAGAAAACGTGATGAAAACAACGAACACAAGATCCGAACGGATACTTCGCTAAAGACGCGTGGACGGCAAACGAGCCCCCAAGAAGATGCTACACAGCGTCGGTCATTCGGGAAGTGCTCACTAAAGCCCCAATGAGGCACTCCTCCCGCCTCCTCGGGGAGGGGGAGGGACCAGATCGGGACTTGGCGGTGACAGACAGCAGCTGACCCACGGCTCCTGGGAACGTAAGAGGGCACAGTAACCCCAGAAAACAGTCTGCCCGTTTCTCAAAAAGTTAAACGCACACTTACTGCTCTGGACTGAATGTGCGTGTCCCCCCAAAATCACATGTTGCGAGTCCAGGCTCTCGATGTGGGGGTGTCAGGAGGTGGGGACTTTGGGAAGTGTTCAGTCAGGAGGGTGGAGCCTTATGAACTCGGTGGGATTAGCGTCGTGTAAAAAGAGCCCCAGAGAGACCGCTAGCCCCTTACCCCACGCGAGGTCTCAGCGAGAAGACGGCACCCGAACACAGAGGCGCCCCGATCGGGGACTTCCAGACGTCCCGTTTGGGAACAGCCTAAATGCCACCAGGCCCACAGCTGAACAGCCTGCGCTGTCTCCACCCAACGGGGCATCGCTCGGCGATCAAAAGGAATGAGCAACTCGTACACGCGGCCGGGACGAACCTCCAAATGTTGGCTGAATGAAGGAGCCGGGCGCCCCCGCCAAAAAGGAAAGCAGGACGTGTCGTACGATGCCATTTATGTAAGATTCCAGAAAGAGCAAACCAATCTCCAAAACGAAGAAGCAGGTCAGATCACGCGGAGATGGGGGGGATGGGAGGAAGGGATTACAAAACGCACCGGGAAACGTTTCCAGGTTGTGGGCGGGGGGATGTGTTCGCCGCCCCGATTCTGGTGCTGGTTTCATCTGTCCCCAAATGACACAGCGGAGGGTCTCAGGCCCCACAAGCCCCAGCGCAGCTTCTGCTGATGGAGGGCCGGCTCCTCCCTCCTCTGGAATAGGTCACCTGCCCCAAGTGGGTTCAGGTCGTCCAAGCCGGCTGCCCGCCTCTCGGTGGGGAGCCACACCCTGCACATTGAACCGCAAATCCACCGTGGACATTGGCCGGAACAGGGCTGGACGCACAACACAGCCAGCATGAAAAACACACGCGGTCTCTTCTCGGGGACGCGTCTCAACCTGTAATGCCGTCTCAGGTCTCTGGCCAGAACAGCTTGGGGAGCAGTGCTAAAATAACGCTCCAGGCGCCCCCCAACGCCCACATTTTAAGAGTCTGCCCTGCCTTCTGCAAAGGGATGAGTGTGGAAGGTTCTGCCCTCCCCGGCCCAGCCCTGCTGGCGATCCGCACCACCTGTGGGGCCTGCCTCCAGCCGGATACGACCCCGCCACCCCGACCACCCCCGTCCGCCCCGCTCCGGCCCAGGCGAGCACAGGTGGAGGCAGGCACGGTGCCCTATCTGATTAGCAAGCTTCCGGGTGATTCTGCCAACCTGGGGACCACAAGCCAAGAGGAAACCGCCCTGTCCCTCTAGCAGGTTCTGCATCAGAGACCCCCACGGGCACCTGGTGTCATCAGTGAGCGAAGCTGTGTGGCCCCCTGGGAGCAGGGATTCCTGCACAGACGGGAGCCGACCGGAAGATCCTGAGGCCGCACAACTTCTGGGCAAATGCACGCCCAGCACCGACAGGAGCCAGGGAACAAGGGGCCAGCCTACTTCCCCTGGGAATCCCCTTCTGGCTAAGACGCCCCCAGACAAGCCCCCGGATGCCACCAGCTCGCAGAACGAACAGCATTCACCCGTTGACCCCACCAGCTAAAACCCTGCCTGACTGCAGCCCAGCCCCACGGCGGCCGCTGCCTGGGGCTCGCTCGGGGTGCCTGACCGGGCTTTAAGGAGCACCTCGCAGGGTGTCGGGGTCCCTCTGTGCCGGGGCATCGAGAGGAGACCCAGAGACGGGACCACCCCCGGGTCAAAGCCTGAAGTCCTGGGCTCTTAGGAGAGGTTTGCTACAAACGGGGCTGCTGAGCCGGGTCCCTCCACCTCGCGCTTCTGGGAACGCTGGGTCGCCTCCCAGGACACCAAAGTCACCTGCCACGAGCGTCCACTCCCCGTCTGCGCGGGGCCGGCTTCCGGGCACCCTGCAAGCCTCATCTGTTTGCTCCTTTTCTAAGTTCCGCCCCCAGAGTGCGTTCTTCCATGTCCTTATGAAGCTTTAATTAACAAGCTGAAAAGACATTTTATCTGGCAGGGGCTGACCTTTCTGCTCCGTGTCGGAATTTATCGGTACCAGCAGAAACAATCATCTCAGCGGCTATGTCACGAGCACTGGATAGTTTATAGCCACACTTTCGTCAGGATAAATGAGCTCTTTAGGACTACATTTACAGCCCTAAGCATCTTAATAGGGAAAAAAAGGGCCATAAAAGTCAAAGATAACTTCACATTTGTCCTGCATCGGCGGAGTCCCTGGGGCAGCCCGGCTCTGACAGCAGCTGCGTGGGGCCCCCCAGCTCCCGGGGCCCAGTCCCCTCATCTGCCACAGGAACAGAGCCTGCTGCATGGGGCACGGGCGGGTCGGAGGCAGCGGGCGCCGTGGGGCCGGCTCGCACGGTGAGCGCTGGGCAAAGGGGGAGGGTCGGAGCCGGCCAGCCTGCTGGGAACGGGGGAGGGACGGGACTCGTGGCATCAGCCTGACCAGGTACCCGCGCCGGAGTGGCCCCTGTCTTGTTGGGCAAACCTGGGCACCCCCTGACTCTCAGATGGGGTGTATGGACTTGCCTCTCCCTGCCCCCAAAATCAGAGTAAAATACCCTGGTGCCCAGCAGCTCGAGGAAGAAGAGAAGAAAACCAGACCCACCACCTCTCGGGCTTCCCGCCTGTGTTCCCACCCACCGTGTTTTCTTCTGTGCCCAAGTGCAGACACCAGAGCTTTCAGTAAACCCCCGGCCAGGGCGAGCCACGGGACCAGGCCACGGGGCCACGCCCCCGCCGGGTGGAGGTGCTTTCATCCCGACTTGCTGCTCGTGCACTGCGGTGGCCAAGGTTCCTCCCCGTCGTGGCCTCCCTAGACCTCCGGGCACTGCCAGACGCCCCCCGCCCACGGCGACCCCCTTCTCTCCCTCATTCGTCCGGCAAACGTCCCGGAGCACCCACGGGGTATCTGGCTGGCAACGGGGTCCGTGAGCCCGGCCTCACCGCGGCTGCTCCCACCCCAGCCTCTGACCCGAGGGACCAGAACCGGTCTCTGCTCCCCTGCGGGGCGGGACAGGAGGGCCCCTTCGGCAAGGTGGGGCGGGGCAGGGCTGAAGCCCCTCTCCGTGTGGAGTCCAGCCCAGGTCCTGGCCGGAGCAGGTGTCTGACAGATGTCATTAACCAGGAGGGCCTCGGGGAGCGGCCGAGGGACGGGGGGCTCTTTCTGCACGCCGGCACGCACGGCCACCAGGGTCCACCATCAGGTGGGCCTGCCCTCTGCCACCTGCATAGGCGGCAGGCCACGGCCAGCTTCACCCCTGCCTGAGCCCGCTCTCCACACCCACGCAGACCGTGACCTCTGGGTGCTGGGTCCAGTTCCTGTGTCCAGGACGACCCCAGACCTCACAGGGCTGTCCTCTCGGCGGAACCCAGGGGGTCCTGAGGTGGCCCCGTCCAGGTCACGTGGGTAGACGTGTTCCCGAAGCAGACAGCAACCCAGCCATGAGCACTGGCCAACCTCTAGGACCGGACAGAACGACTCCCATGCAGGACCTCGAGCCAGGGCCTGCCCTGACCTGCCAGCTTCCGGCCCGTCTGACCCCGAAGGTCAGCCCCTGACGCTCAACGATGGGAAGAGTGACCGTCATACCTCCCACCGCATCCGGGGACCGTCCTCGGGCAGGCGTGTGCCTGCGCCTTCCACATGGCCCACCAGCAAGGGCCTTGCACGCGGACAGCAGGAAGGGACCCCAGCGGCCACAACACCAGAACTGGTGGAGAGGGCAATCGCAGGAAGGCTCCATCAGCGTGCAGGGCCTCGGTGGCCGTCTGCCTCTCCCGCCCAGGCTGCGGCCCCCGGGACAGGCCGCGAGTCAGTGGGACCCAGTCGTCCAGGCCCTCCCCTTTCCTCTCCCTTGGTGCAGGGGGCAGGCATGGGGTCACAGTGAGCCCCTCCCCCAGGTCACGTTAGGGACAGGATGGACAGGGAGGAGGAGGGAGATCCAATGTGAGCCCTGGCTGGTGTGTGTGGGGGAGGGTTGTGTACCCGTGGCGTGGTCAGTGGCCAGAGCGGAAGGTGGCCCTTAAGGACCTCAGAATTCATCACAGGAGCAGCGGCCTCACAGAAGGAGGCCGCTTCACACAGAGACAAACGTTTCTGTAAGTGCACGCCTGTCCCTCCCTTACTTGACCGTATGTGTTCCATATGAGGTGACAGGCCCAGAGGGGGTGGGCTTGCTGGGCCCCGGGACAGTGAGTGGCAGAGCCGCGACCTGCCCTCCGCCCTCGGTGGCGGGGCTCCGGCCAGCACTGTGGACACAGGAGCCAGGTTGCCCCGGAGGAACCCGCCTCTCCCCGCGACCTCCACTGACCTCGCCTGGGAGGGTGCCGTCCAGCAGGGGACGCGGAGTGCCGAGCGCAGCTTTGAGGACAGCAGGGAAGCGTGCGGCCCCGCTTCTCGGGCCTCTCCAGCGGCTGGGACGGGACTTGCTGTCCAGAGCCGGGGCTCCCACATCCTGCACCCCTCCTGGCTCCCGCCTCCCCCCGAGCTGGGCGACGACGGCGGGGCGGCAGCCCCGGGCCCCCCAGGACCACCCAGCAGCCCCAGGGAAGGTGGCCTCGGTTCGCATCCCTCCACTCGAGCCGCGCGGCTGTGTGGCTTCTGGAGCTCTGAGGTCCCTTGCCTTCTCAGAGGCCGGCTGGGACGCGGGCCAAACGCAAGCGAGCCCCAACACCAGTAAGTGCCGATACACAGTACTCTAACACAAGCACCACTTTGGCTGTTGTGCGAAACCAGCTTGTGGCTCGCAGGTGAACCCTGGCCGCCGGGGACGGGCCCCGGGCTCATTCCACGTGCGGCCGGCCTGCTCCCGCCCAGCCCGGCCACCACCGCCCACCCGGCCCGGGGCCCCCACGCCGGCTCCCGCTAACCCGAGCCCGTCCACGCGGGGCCAGCGGGGGCCACTGGAGGTTCGTGCGAAAGCCCGGGGAAACACGCGCCTGCTTTTGCTCCCGCCGCCGTGTCCCGGGAGTCCCTGTGTCCACCACGCCCGTGTCCCTACCGGGGAGGCTCGGCCGACCGGCAGACACATTCGTTCCCATCGCCGGGAATGGGACAAGCGTCCCTCCCACCTGGCCCAGAGCTGCTGGCGCCTGGGTCCTTCCAGTGGCTCCTCCCGTCACGAATGTGCGTCAAGGACCAAGGCGGCACGGAGACAGGGAAGAGAGGGAGAGGCCGGCGTGGGGACGACGGCCACGGGGTTGCCCGACAGAGTGAACACAGGCAGGGCCAGGTCCGCGGCTCCCCTTCTGGACACACCCCCCAGGGCCACACGTGCCCACGTGCCCGGGACACACGTGTTGCACCACAGCACCTGCCTCGGGGAAAAGGGACTGTCCCACCGGCAGGGGACGGACCCATCACAACGTCCCTCCGACGGGGGACGTTCTCTGGCTCCCGGCAGCCAGAGCCACAAGCCGGATGTAGACGCGTCACCGCAGAGACAGGCCCTGGGTGAAACCCACGAGCGGCGCCCGCCACCCGCTACGTTCACGTAGAGTAAGCACCACGGGACGGCCTGGTTTGCTGACGCCGAGTAAACGTGCAAAACCGACGCACGATCGTGAGTGCCCCCGGCGGTGGGGGGAGAGGGGGACGGCGAGGGGGAGTCCCGAGGGCACCTGCTTCTTCTGTGCATCTTACTTCTTCAAAAGACGATCAGCGCGAATGTGACGAAGTGCCCACTGATTCCTTCGGGCAGAGAGCACAAGCAGGCTTATCACAGCACCCTTGCGTACTTGTAATTAAAAACTGAGCGTAAAAAAAGGCAGAAAGGGCTCTGCAGAGGGGAAGGGGGGAGGCACCCTGGAGGAGTGGTGTCCGAGCCGGGCCCTGAGAGATGCACCAGAATCGATCAAGGGGGCAGCCAGGTAAGTGCGTGGTAAGTAGGAGGGATGGGGGGGGGGGGGGGGGAGGGAGGGGCGAGGGCACCAGGAGCTCGGAGCACTGGGGGCCGAACCACAAAGCCAAAGGTGGGTATGGTGAAGTAGACAGCCAGGTAGGGCCTTGAATGCCACACCCAAGAGCGTGGCCACGCCCTTTGGGAGATGGGGAGCCGTCAGCCACCGTAGGCTCTTGGATGGTGTAGCAGGCAGGAAGGGGGCTTCTGTGTGGAGGCCAGATCTGAGGCCGGGGGGTAAGGTGTGGACTGTAAGCCAGGGAGCCCTCTGGGGCAAGCAGGAAGTGGGTTCTGGCCTCCTCTGACACGACGGATGGCTGGCTGGCTGCTTCCCGAGGGGGCGGGGCTTCTGAGCATCCCACGGTGGCTCCCAGCCCAGGACCGGCCTTGTCCTCAGGCTCTTCTTGCCCACGGGCACCCACACCTGCCGGCCCTGCCCTGGGCGTCCTGTTCGCCCCCAGGGGCTGGCAGGTGGTCCCCACTGAGAGCAGCTCCCGGGAGAGGGGGGCACGTCCAAGGGGACTCTCAGGAGACTGTGGCACTGGGGCTTTAACACAAGAACCGTCTCCCGAAACCGGCTTCTCCAAGCACCACAGGGTTTGCAACGCAAACCCATTTCCCGAGTGCACAGCGCGGGAAACGGCACGGCCCCCCGCACAGGCGGCTCCCGCCCAGCCAGGTCCCGGTGACCCTGACCGAGTGGGCCAGCGGAGGCAGGCTGCCCGGGGCCACTTAACCAATGCAGAGGTCCTTCCAGGGGAGGCCGCTCGTAATCAGCAAGCCCCAGAGAACACAGGCGGCTTCTCTGCGCTGACATTTAACCCCCCCACCCCACCCCCCGCCCCAGCAGCCCCAGCGTCGCCAAGTGCTTTCATTAACTTGAAAGGGTGTAATTTTATGCTATTTAGTAGGAAACACACGCTCTAAATGGCCTGGTGGACTGAAGACGGGGGGCTGTGCCCTTTCTGCAGTTGGGGGGGTAGTGGAGAGGGGCGTCGGGGAGAGCAGCTAAAGCAGCCGTATCACATCAACAAAACTGGGGAAGAAGTGCCATTTCTGAGACGGCACTGGACTACGGAGGGCAGAAGCCAGCTGGCACCCCTGCCCGGCCCTCCAGGTACCCCTGTCCCCAGGGATGGTGGCCCCTGGCTAGAAGGCCCGAGAGCAGGCTGCCTCCCCCGCTCTGCAGGGGTCCTCTCAAGGAGGGGCCGGGCCACAGCGAAGTTGCTGTGGCCGGAGCCCCTTGCCTGCCGGGAAGGCCGCCGGCTTGTCTCCGAGGCTGCCCGGGCAGGGGCACAGGGGCCCGAGGCCAGAGGAAAACACGGCAGGGGTGGTACCTGCCTGTCCCCAGGCCTTGCTCCCCACAGGCCACCTGTCGCCCTCGCCTCGGGGCCCCTGCTATCTGGGACTTGAAGTATCTGTGTCTGCCCCTTGGCGGGAGGCCCGGAGCAGCTTTCTGGGCCCTCGGATGTGGGTGGAGGCTGCCCCGCCAGGTCCGCGTCTTCAAACAAATCACAACGGCCGAGTTGTGCGATCCACGGGAGGGCTTCTCCCGGCTCTCCCCACCGACCCGCGGACCTTGGGAAGATAAATCTAATTTCCACGTGTGGTTGGCGGCCGCGCACTCCCACTGGCCTCGGCCTCATCATCTTGCCACCTCCGATGCCCCGGAATCTAATTTGCCCCAGCATCTAATTTAGGGGACGCACATCTGCACAGAGCCCCGGGAAGCCCGCTGACAGAGCGCCTCCGCCGAGCCTCCCGTGGGCAGTGACCCAGACACTCTCGGCTTCCGAAAGGGGGCCCCCCCTGCGTGAAACGGAGACACGATTTATTTACAGCGAAAGGCGCAGAGCTCAGCCCAAATAACCACCACCCAGACGAAGAGGCAGAACCTTCCAGCAACTCGACGGGGGGCTCCTGAGCACCCCTCAGGGGAGGGCCGGGCATCCCCACAAGGGTTCTAGCTGGGGGAGCAGCGTACCGTGTGGACAGATGTAAGCAAGTCAAGGTTCCCACCCGGGCTGTGAGGGTACAGGCTCTCAGCAGGTGCGGGGCCGGGATGTGAACTCAGATCTGAAGGTGCCGGCCGGTGAGCGGGCCCCCCCCCCCCTCGGCCCCCACTCGGCCAGCACAGACGGAGGCGGATGGGAGGTTCCTGCCAGCAGGGGAGGACGTGGGAGCATTGTTCGTCGTTGATAAAGCATCTCTGTGTCTAGCTGGTCGCCACCGTTCTGGAAGACGAGTACCAGGACTCCGATGGATGTGTGGATGTTCAAAACGCAGGGAGAGGAAGGGACCTGCCCCAGGCGGTGGCCTGACGGACACGGCTGGGAGGGGACCTGGGGGGCACCCTGGGAGGGGACCCTTCTCTTCCCACCACCCTGGCCTACCCCTCCCTCTCTTCCTCCTGACTCTGTCCTGCAGGATGAGACCTGGTCGTGGGGAGGAAGGGAGGACACACAGAGAGGGGCTCAGTGTCCCCCGAGGGCTCAGCACGGCCATCTCAGCCATGCAGGGGGTCTGCGGAAGACAATGCCTGGCACACAGGAGGCGCTTGATAAAGGCACAAGACGAACCCCTTCCCTCCCAGAGGTACGTCCCAGCACCAGCCTGTCTGGAGCAGGACCCGAGGGGCCTGTGACACTCGATTGGTGGCAGCACTCTGGGACCTGGGCGGTGACGGCCATGGTAGGGATTACAGGGGTCACTCTTCTGCACGTGGCCCCGTGTGGGAGGAGGGGAGGGTCCCAAGGTCTCTTGGGCCAAAGAGAAACAAGGTGGTGCTGCCTTCACCTCGGAGTGACCTCATCTCCTGACTCAGTTTCCCCATCTCTGTGACGGGGTCACCGCTGTCTAGGGGGGTGGTCAACCAGATCACTGGAAGACATCTTTTGAACTCGACACTGACCGCCCAGGCCTGGGGCAGGGGGTGTGGTGGGCGTGGTGAAGGCCTGGCCAAGGGCATTCCACACGTCACCTGCTCTGATAGCGCCCACCGTGGCATCTCCAGGCCCGTGCCGCGCCCGCGCGCTCCCCCCGCAGGACAGAACACCCTGTCTGATCCTCACTCTTTCCCCGACACGTTTCCGGATGCCAGACCCACCGCACCCTGAGCAGGCTCCACGAGGTCACGTCCTGGGAGGCGCCCCAGCCTCGCTGAGATGCGCCCCCAGGTCAGGGTAAAAAGACAGGAGCGAGGCCGGCCGTAGCAGGTGCGGCACAGATGCCGGAGGAAGCCCACCCAGAACCCACCTCCGGCCTCCCCACATCCCGGGGAAGAAGATCCATCATCCTCTCAGGGGGAGGGGACCAGGTCTGTTAGGTGGCTGCAGCCACAGGCACAGAGGGACACTCAGCATGGCTTGGCGGGGACAGAGACCCTCTCACGCCATTCCCTCCAGGGACCGTTCAGCCTAAAGGGCATTTCTCGGGGGCAGCAGCATCCCCTGCGACTCTACAGGAAACAGGACGGGGCCAGAGCATCTCTGAGCACTCCCGTGCCCCGCAGACCAACCTTTACGCCCCCCAGGATGGCGGCCCGGCAGCTGCTTAGAGAGCCGAACGGGGCAGACGTCTCAGGCCGGCCTTCTAAGAACACGAACAGTTGCTGACGGTCGTGAGCTGCCGGATGCGCCCCCGCAGAATCTCTCTAGGCTTCCTGTTTTACAGGTGGGGAAACTGAGCCCTGGAGCAGGTGATACTGACCCAAAAAGAGAAAGAGAAGGGGCCCAACAGCAAATGTTTCCCGTCTGCCCGTGGGAGCCTGACGCCCGCTCTAGTCCAGCGAGACCGTAAGAAGGTTACTGCTCACCCACCGGCCGCCAGGCACCGCACCTACCCGGTGCTTCGCATACACCACCTCGGCCAATCCTCCCGCCATTCTGTGAGGCGCAGAGGGCTGCCCATCTTACAGACAAGAAAGCTGAGGCCCAAGAACTCAATGCCGTGCCGGGAGAGGTATTTTTTTTTTTTAAGTTGACTTATTTATTTTGAGAGAGAGAGCATGTGCTAGCAGCATAGGGGCAGAGAGAGAGGGAGAGAATCCCAAGCAGGCTGTCAGCGCAGAGCCCGAAGCTGGGCTCGAACTCATGAACTGTGAGATCACGACTTGAGCAGAAACCAAGAGTCAGACAGTCAGCCGACTGAGCCACCCAGGTGCCCCAGGAGAATCGTCAATTTGCTTTCTTCAGTGGCTCCCCCCTTCACCCCTGGGTGAACGGCTGAGCAGACTTTTGGGGGCCTTTCCTCTGACATGCATGTCCCTCCTGGATTCACCCTGGCCAGGCTCCGCCCACGTCCCCAAGGACGGTGGTCTGGAAACACCGCCGCCTAGCCCACTCCCTGGGAAGCAGGGTGACAAGGGGCCAGCAGACCCGGGGACACTTCGTGCGTCCACGCCCTCCCACACGCGTGTGTTGGTGCACACCGGGGCCCCTGCCTGGAATGCCCTCCCTGGCTCCCGTGCCAGGCCAGCAGCCCTTTTTCAGCCTTCACTCAACAAGAGCATGGGCTACAGGAGGACGCTCGCCCACTGGGTGTGGGGGGGGGGGGGGGGGGCGGGCTGGGCCACATGACTCAACCGGGCCAATCACAGCACCGGATTATCCGGGATCTGTTATTGGTCTAGAGGGCGGGCATGTGACCCAGCAGACCAATCAGAGTGCTTCCCTGGGACGGCTTCTCCAGCGTGGAAAGAGAAGCCGTCCTCCCCATCCGGTTGTGGTCTTGCTCAGAGACTGCAGGACCCTGGGGCCATCCCCGGGCTGCTTCACGTTGCCACCCCGGGGCTGTCATCCTCCCCTCGAGAGTCCCAGGGAGACCTCGGGCTGGGAGCCACGCACCTGCAGCCTAATGCCCCGGGGGGGGGGGGGGGGGGGCAGGGCCCGCTGCACTTGGGGAAACTCCCGGAACCTTGGAAGCGTCGAAGCCCCGTTAAACACACACTCGAACACAGCGTCCACTCTTGCCACGTTTAGAGCAGAGCTTCTAAAAATGCCACGCCAACCACACGTCCACACGTGTAGGCTGCCGCTGACGGTTCCAAGGGGTCGCGGTGACCCGTCCAGCTGTCACTCCTGCCCCCACACGCGCCCGAGGTGCCTCGCTGGGAGCTGCAGGGAAGCGGCCGAAAGACCTGGAGTCAAATCCCAGCCCTGCCGTGGACGGGCTGTCACTTCTTGCACAGCTTTGCGCAAACTCGCCGGACCTCAGGCTGTCTCCTTTGTAAAACAGGGACAATTAACTGGTCCACACTGGTTTGCTCTGACAGTCCAAAGGGAAGCAGGGGACACACACCTGGAGCCTCGGAGTCCCTGAAACAACGGTGGCTCCCCGAGGACAACATGGTCTCAGGCAGCTGGGACTTTGGTGAGGCCACCTCGCCACCAGAGCCTCGGCTTCTCTACAAGACGGCGACGCGGGGTCGCCGACATCGGCTTCACAGGGGGGGGTGAGGGATCGGCGAGATTAGGAACGCAAGACCTTCAGCTCTGGAAGGGGCGGCCCCGCCCCCTCCCCACCCCGCGCAGGGACGCCCGGGCCTCACGCAGAGCCTGCTCTGAGCTGGACGCGGCGACCGGCCGTGCCGTGCATGGTGACGGTGTGCCCACAGCCCGCTGCCCCCGGGAGACGCTCAACATCCTGCTCTCTCTGCCAGGGTATTTTTAGAAGATTCGGCATGGAAACGAATAAAGTGTTGAAAATAAGTTTTAGAGTTTGAGTTCCGTGTACTAGGGGAGGGGAAAAAGGTCCTTGTAGGCGAAATATAGTGGAGAACACCTCTAGGGGGCGTCCTGAGGAAGCAAGATGCTGTGTCTCCACAGCTGGGATGCACCCCCGCCCCATGCGCCCCTGGAGGGCCCCGCCCAGCGGGGTCCAGACCAAGGGCAGGGGCGCTGCTGGGCTTCCGGGGCAGGGAAGGTTCTAGCAGCCCACCCACTTCGAGGCTGCTCTCTTGCAGAGGACGCTGCTGTGCCAAGCGCCGCTCCAGGCCGTGGCCCCCACTTCTCGATACTCAGGCGCTCCCTTCTCCCCCCACAACCCTCCCAGGGTCGCACCCCGGGCCCCTGAGACATCCTGCCAAGAAACCCCAGAGACGAGCAACGACAGGGACGGTCTCCACTGGCACAGCTTGTCCGCCACAACCTGGAGCTGAAGCCCCATTTCACGGGGAAGGAAGCTTAAGGCTCAGAGAGGCAGAGTGGCTTGTTCAAATCGCACAGCGCGTCAGAGGCAGAGCCGGGATCCGAACTCAGTTCTCCACGGCTCCAGAGCCACCTCTGAGTTGTGGGCGGCCAGGCACTCGATGCCGGTGAGCACGTGAAATGTGGCTGGTGCCACCGAAGATTTGCTGTCAGCGTAAGGCACACACGGGACTTCACAGACTTAGCGTGAATAAAACAGCTCGCGAATATTTGGAGAGGTTAGTTACGTGTTGCAGTGATAAGGTTTTGGATATACTGGTTACGAGGCTTCCAAGATGTGAGGTTACGCACGTGGCCCCCTTTATACTTCCGTTGGATAGAGCTCTTCTACGGGACGTTGCAATTTCAAGACAAAAGCCGCGGACGTCCGCTTCTAACGAGAAAGCAAGAGGAAGGACGGCCTCGACCCTGTGCTCCATGGTAACAAGAAGGAAGACTCACTCAGAATAAAAACCATACTTCTCTATGGAAGGACTGGAGACAAGTGACGGACACAAGAAAGACCAAGTTCCGGGGAGTAAGGGGGAGCAGCAAGGGGAGTGTCCACACCGGTGTGAGCACAGGTGCACAGGGGACCCAGGCACCGAGGCACGGGGCCGGGAGGCCAGCCGAGTGTGCCGGAACGGCCGGGGCCGTCACAGACCGCTGCTGGGGACTGGGAGGTGCGGCCACCCCTCTGGGAAAGAGCTCGGCGATTCCTTGCAAACTCGAACACGCACCTGTGCCCTAGGAGCTGGCAGTTTCCCTCCTAGGTATTGACACGAGAAATGAGAACGCGTCCCCAAAACGATGTGCACACAGATGCTCCGAGCTTTGTTCATAACCGCTGGAACGTGGGAACCACCCGAATGTCCGTCAGCTGGTGAATGTGGGACGGGGAGCCTCAAAAATGGGGCCGAATGAACAAAGCAAGACAGGCTACTCGCTGAGCACTTAGTCCCACTGACACGAAGCCCAGGAGCTGGCGGGCTCGTCGGGTGGGGGAAATCAGAAGAGGGGGCTGCCCTGGGGGAGCCTCACCGGGCAGGTACACGGGGGAGCTTTCTGAGGTGGTGAGAACGTTCTGGGGGGATCAGTTACTCGAGCGTATACAGGTGTCAAAACTCGTCACACGGTACGGCTAAGATCTGTGAAGTTCAAGGTACGTAAATATATATATTTTTTAATGTTTGTTTATTTTTGAGAGAGAGAGAGAGACACAGAGCGCGAGCAGGGGAGGGGCAGAGAGAGAGGGAGACACAGAATCCAAAGCAGGCTCCAGGTTCTGAGCTGTCGGCACAGAGCCCGACACGGGGACTCGAACCCACGGACCGCGAGATTGTGACCTGAGCTGAAGTCAGACGCTCAACCGACTGGGCCACCCAGGCGCCCTTTTTTGCCGTAAATATATTTCAAAGGAAAAAGCTATACGTGTTTACAAAACGCAAGGGCTGTTGGGGCGCCTGGGTGGCCCAGTCGGTGAAGCGTCCGACTTCAGCCAGGTCACGATCTCGCGGTCCGGGAGTTCGAGCCCCGCGTCGGGCTCTGGGCTGACGGCTCGGAGCCTGGAGCCTGTTTCCGATTCTGTGTCTCCCTCTCTCTCTGCCCCTCCCCCGTTCATGCTCTGTCTCTCTCTGTCCCCAAAAAAATAAATAAACGTTGAAAAAAAATTTAAAAAAAAATGCAAAGGCTGCAATGCCAACCCCCCAGACAGCAAGGAAAAGTGGGGGCAGCTGGGGTGCAGACCCCTCCCTCTGCCCCTGGATTTCGAGACTTTACGGCTAACTCGCTGCGTTCGGACTGGAATCGTGTTTGTGGTTATGTCAGTTACGGCCCAAAAGGCGAGGTGTCATCAAATGGAATCAGGAACATGTCACAGGGAATCTGTCGGGGCTGTTCTCGTAGGTAGAACACACGACAGCCTCGCCAGCCTCGTCAGTTACCAGCAGGGTTTTGACGAGTCTGATCCCACCTCTCTGAGAAGCATGGAAAGTACTTAAAGCCGCAGAGGCCGAGGGCTTCCCCAAACCCCACTGTGGCTCCGGGCTGCGTGCACGAGGCACCTGCCGCGACCTGCCTTCCCCGAGACCTCCAAGGAGGCTCTAGTAGAAAATCCCGAGAGAGGGGCTCACACGGGGCCGGGGCACAGTACTCCGTGGGGCCCCAAGGGGAAGATGACGGAGACGCTGGGACAGGATCTCACAGGTGGGGGGCACGGAGTGGGGATGCCCAGGACACCAGAAGATGACAGGGACACAGGGGACGGGCAGAGATGCAGAGGGGGCCGAGGCTGGGGAGGCTGGGTGGGGGGGAGTGGGTCCCAGGGCCCCGGAGGCCACCCCGTGCGGGGCGGACAGAGAGCTGGGGACACGTGAGGAGCGCAGGGGCTCGAGATGGGCCACAAGGGGTACAAGTGGAGGCAGGGAACTGAGGGAGGAGAGGCGGGGAGGGGTCAGGGGAACAAGTGAGGCGAACAAGGAGCCACGGAGACCTGCTGGGGCCCCGGGGTCTTTAAGCAGGAGACTGACCTTGCTGAAAACCCCAGCAAGCCCACCTTTAGGCGGTGGGGACAAAGATGTGAAGATCAGGCCCTCGTCCTCAAGAAAATGACAGCCGCGGTTACCGGGTGGGGGTGGGGGGCCCCCTCGCCCAGAGCCTCCGCTTCCCCACGCGTCAAAGGGAACAGTCAAGGTAAAACGCAGATGTGCTTAAAACTCCGCCAACCCGTGCCGGGCACGGAGTGTTCAGATCAGCAGGAAATCATTCGCCCCTGCTCTCGGCAAGAGGGTCCGACCCGGGCAGGCCTGCTCTTAAGCCTCCTGTCGGCTTAATTATTTCCACACCCGAAACCCAAAACGCAGCCCCGACGGGCACCGCGAGGCTGCACGCACCATCCGACCATGTTCTAATCACCGGACATTAGCATTTCTCATCCGCTCGCCTGCTGCGCGACTTCAGAGGCGCGTGGCCGAGCGTCGCGTCCTCACGTTAACGAGCCAGGATAACGAGGCTGCACCCAGCAGCGGGGCCCAACGGGACGGAGGGCTATTTTGATTTCAGGTCTCCGGGTCTCAGGTTCTTCGGGACCACCGGAAGGAGCGGGGAGGGAGCCGAGTGCCGCCCCCGGTCGGCGGGCTGCCGGAAGACAGCGTGAACAAGGCTGGGGGACCGGGGCTCGGCCTTGTGTCAGGACAGAGCGTCGTGCCGGGCTCAAGAGAAGGCTCTCACGCCGTCCCTGCGCACGCCTGGGGGCCAGGACACGGCGTGTGGACCGACGGGGGCCACAGAGGGAGCGCATCACGTGGGTCCTCGCTGCGGGCCCGGGGGGAAAAGGAAGGTCGCCTTTGGCCGTGACCCCCAGCCCTTGGCCAAAGACCCAAGTGCGCCCAAGCCTGTCCCTGGGGCAGAAGGTGGGTGTCCCGGAGTCCCCCTAAGTGTCGAGGGCTCAAGGAGGGAGAGTGGAGCAGGAGGCCGGGGCAAGGACAGATCACCCCCACACGCGGCCTCACGGCCAAGGGGACACAGTGCGGCCTGGGACTCCCCGCTGAGGACCTGGCTCAGCAGTGGCAGCGGCAGACCCGTGGGAGCTTCCTTGCCTCGGGGTCCCGGGGCCTCCCCCACCACTGGGACCGCCCCCTGCAGCTGGCGAGCTCCGGCCAGGCCAAGGTGGGGCCGGCCTACCCAGTACTGCCTCCTCCGGGGCTGGGGGCCCGAGGTGGACACGAGGTCCACCGTGGGCAGAAGGGGACACACGTAGGAGACGTCCGGGGACATGCCAACCCAGCCCACAGCCACGGACGGCAGCCCCCTTACTGTCATTTTCGCGCAATTTAATTTTAATTTATAGCGATAGACCAACTTCTGAAATTCCAGCCTCTTCAAGCTTTAAAAGACGTTCCGCAAACATCTGCGGAGCAAGGGGAGAGATCACAGAGTGATGACGGCATTCCTGGCATAACCCCTGCCCTGGGTCACGCAGCCCCGACTTGACTCAGGAGCCCCGAGTGCTCACGACCGCTGTTCCCTTTCACGTGCAGAAACGGAGGCTCAGAAGACACAGTGACTTGCCCAAGGTCACCCCCAGCTTCCGGCCCCTCCCAGGCCCCCACCGCCAGCCTCCCCGACTCCCAGGGGCCCTGCAGCGCTGGGCACGTGCCACTGGCCTAGAGGGGCGGGTCAGGCGGCCCCTGTGGGGCTCAGGCCCCACCCTGCACCTTCACACCCTCAGCTGGTCTCATCGCCATCGCTGAGAATAAGCAGGTGCAGCAGAAGGGGTGGAGAGACCACAAAGGCACAGATCCCACCCAAGCTGAGCACGCCTCGCGCCTCTGACCCAGCGGCGGCCGCGGAAGGTCACGTACAGCTCCATTTTCACACCAACCCCGACTCTGAGCCCCCCCCCCCTTGTTCAGAAAACTGCCCGCGCACCTACTGTGTGCCAGGCAAGGGGCTTCGGTGGGCCAGACACACCGGCTGACGGTGACAGACCGCGGTGAGGGCAGTGTCGGAGCGGCGCCAGGGCGGGGACCCCCGTGGGGCCCTCCTGAGCCACGGAAGCTGCCTCCCTCCCTGCCTCCCTCCCTTACTCCCTTCTGTATTCGGTTCCAGGCTCAGGGAAGCAGGGGTGAAACGGACGCAGCTCCCGTCCCCCAGGGGCTCAGTTCGGTGGGTACAGACCCATCCCCCCTCAGTTTGTGGGGGCAGAGGGAGCACCTTCCCAGAGGAGGGGAGTGAGGTGGCCCACGAGAGAGGACACAGCGGCGGCTAAGGCCTGGTGGAGAGGGTGTGCCCTTGGGGGGTCTAGGGCGCAGCCTGCAGGGGGCGGGGGCCAGAAGGGCCTCAGGCCATCATGCTCAGGACCCGCACTGAGGGTTCCTCTCCCTTTTCCCAGCCGGACTCAGGAAAGAGGCAGACGATCCAGGGCCTGGAGCGTCTCAAAGCTGGCCACGGGGGCCTGGGGACAGAGTCAGGTCCCCGGTATCTGGGGACCAAGACTGCAGGGGAAGAGAACAGGATGCCAGGCGCACAGGCCACCCTGGCCTAGGCCCCTGACGGGCACGGCTCATTTCATTCCCTCCACAAGCCTGAGAAGATCATTCCACTTCCGTGACCAGATCCGGCCACGAGGTGAAGGGAGCCGGGCCAGAACCAGCCTGGCCACAGAGACTGTGCACGCTCTAGACTGTCCTCAGAGGCCCGGCGAATGCACAGCAAAGGTTCAGGGTGGCAGCAAATGCCTGCAGCTCCAGCAAGGCCTGGCTGCTGAGCTGAGACCCCCAAGGAGGAGCAGGAGGCCACACGGAGGGCAGGACCACCCACACATGCCAGGAAGTTACAGTCAATCTCCGGAGAACACCCAGGAGGTGGGTGTGCGGGGTGTCTGGTTCAGGTCCAGCAAACCCTTTGACCCAGATGGACCTCAGTTTCCCCACCTGCACGATGGGGGTGGGGCTACACTGGCTGCTCCCTGAGGTCCAGCGTGGGGGTCTGACTCCGAGAAGGAGGAAGGATCTGAGAACCTTAGGACGTAAGCCGGGGGCAGAGGCCCCTGGATTAGGGGGGGCAGGGGGCCCGGGAGCCACAGCCAAGGCCTGCCAAGGCTGGAAGAAAGATCTAGAACAGGTTCCTGCTCAGTGAGACCCCTGACCACCCAGCCGGGCCCCTCATATCCACCCCAACCCTCTACTTCTCCTTCCTCAACAGGTGCGATCCTGCCCGCAGGCCCCCATCGTAGCGTGCTTTCTGCCCAGAAGCCCGGAGACCAGGTGGAACCAGACAGGTCCCGGCGTCTGTCCCCCAGCAGCACACCGTGAGGGGGTGGGGGTCACCTCCACCCCCAGGACTGCAACAGCAGCATGAGAATCCCCGGGACAGAGGAAGCCCAGGCTCTCGGCAGCACAGACAGACCTATGTTCCCGTTTCGTTTGACGCAGGACCAGATCTGTACAGACACGTGGAGAAGGTTCAGGACGCGGAGGGGAGGAAGCGTGTGGGGCTCTGGGCAAGGCCCCACGAGAGGTCAGGAGGCCTGGCTCCCCAGGAGGCTGGGCTGTGCCTCGGTTTCCTCCCCGGGACGTGGCCAGCTCGCGCGCTCCTGCGGGCCCCACCCTGCCGTCTGGAATCCCCGGCGGGCACCGTGCCCGCTGTGCCGCCTCCAAGCCCTTCTTTGGCAACCTTACGTTCAGCCGAGTGACAGGGTTTGGTCCCCACGTGCAGTGACGCAGATGACAAGTGCTCCCCGGCCGGGGGGAGGGGCGAGAGGCTCACCCCTGGGCTCTGCCCAAGGGACAGAGGCGCCAGCGTCCGGCCCAGCAGCCCCCCTGCCCCGCGCAGGTCCACGGGCCCCAGGGAAATCTGCCCGGCGCATTCCAGCCCGTGTCGAAGCAGCCGGGAGACCAACTCGGTCTCAAACGCATGCAAACCCTCGGTGCCCCGCGTGTGGCAGGCGGTCGAGAAAACGCCTTCGGCCATTCGGCCCACTGACCCTCCGTGACAGGCTGAGCCCCGCGAGCCTCAGTTTCCCCGTCTGCAAATGGGAATCCTATGGCCACCTACTGGTAAGACTTCTGATGAGCCGTGTGGGGCGCGCTCTGCGTGGAAGCGGAAAACCACATCCCCTTCAAGAGAAGGGAGGAAACACGCGTCCCTCCTGTGCGCATCTCATCTCCAGACTTGGTGTTGTGAGGGAGGAGCTCCCAGGGGCCGCGCGCTCACATGGGAGGGCAGGGGGCACAACTCCAGCCCACGTGCCATGTGACGTCCTCCTGTTCTTCCTCCCTCGGCCGCAAAGGCCCCAGAAAAGGACTGTCCGGAGGCCCTGACCACAGCTGGGCCATCAATAACGTGTCGGTATCGCCTCGGGTCAGGGACACGCTGGGGACTCAAAGGAGGCAGGCGCAGAGCTAGGAAATGCACTGACCGCCACGTCACGCGCCCCGCCAAGCCCCGCCGCCACCGACCAGCAAGCTGACGCGACCCCGGGTCGGCCGGCACACGTTGGTTCCGCCAGCCGGAGACGCGCAGCGTGGACCATCAGGACGTGCAATGGGACGTCCGGCTGTCTGCCCGGGGAGAGACGGGCTCCTGATGAGTGGGTGAGTGAGCGAATGAATGAATGACGCCAGAAACCGCAGATCCCTGGCCCAGCCCACCTCACGGGGGGGACCTAAAACCCACGTGAGAGCCCCGGACTAGAGCAGGGAACTAGAGTGGGGGAACGGGAGCGTCCAGGCTCCGCAGTCAGGCAGGGAGAGCGGGACTCTGGCCTGGCACTCGCGTCCTGCTCGGTCGGAGGTCCACCCGAACCTCAGCTTCCTCCTCCGTCAGTTGGGGAGGGAGACCCTTACCCTGCAGGATCGCAGTGCACCTGCTGCATGGGGGGCTGACTGCGTGCTTAGAAGGCGCTTGATCACGGCCCGCTTCCGTCCCTCTCCTGCTTTAATTTCCTGTGATTGGCCGGTGACGAGGCTCACCTAACACAACGAGGGGGAGCCCTCAGGCACGTGCAATGCTGCAGAAGCACTGGCATTTATGAAGCTCTGGTTCACGTGGAAATTACACTTTTTAAAATTTTTTTTTTCAACGTTTATTTATTTTTGGGACAGAGAGAGACAGAGCATGAACGGGGGAGGGGCAGTGGGAGAGGGAGACACAGAATCGGAAACAGGCTCCAGGCTCTGAGCCATCAGCCCAGAGCCCGACGCGGGGCTCGAACTCACGGACCGCGAGATCGTGACCTGGCTAAAGTCGGACGCCTCACCGACTGCGCCACCCAGGCGCCCCACTTTACACTTTTTAAAAACTACTTATTTCAAGGAGAACCTGGGTGGCTCAGTCGGTGAAGCGTCCGACTTCGGCTCAGGTCACGATCTCGCGGTTCATGAGTTCGAGCCCCGTGTCGGGCTCTGTGCCGACACCTCGGAGCCCGGAGCCTGCTTCGGATCCTGGGTCTCCCTCTCTCTCTCTCTTTCCCCTGCTCATACTCGGTCTCTTTGTCTCTCAAAAAATGAATGTTTAAAAAACATTTTTAAAAAATTTTTTAATATTTTGAGAGAGAGCACATATGCACACACACTAGCAGGAGAGGGGCAGAGAGTGAGGGGGGCGGGGGGGAGTAGGGAGAAAGAAACCCAAACAGGCTCCACACTGTCAGTGCAGAGCCTGACACGGGGGTCGATCTCATGAACCTCGAGATCCTGACCTGAGCAGAAACCAAGAATCAGACGCTTCACCGACTGAGCCACCCAGGCGTAGTACTTTAGGTAGGCTCCACACCCAACATGGGGTTTGAACTCATGACCCTGAGATCAAGAGTCGCACGTTCAACCCACTGAGCCAGCCAGGCACCCTACTGTATAGTATTTCTGGCCCAGGCTCGTGGCACCCCTGAGTGGGGCCTGTACTCCCTTCACTGTAAAACGGGGCAACTTAACTCCGACCCAACGACATGGGGTCCTGGGCTCCCGAGGCAGACGACAGCCTTGAATCTGAGCCCCTCCCGCCCCTGAGTGGGGAGCGAGTTTTACTGCCCCAAGAGGAAATGTGGGGCAGTGCCCAAGCAGTGGCCGGCAGCCTGGGGCTCGCGTCCCTGTCCCTGCACCCGGGCCTCAGGGAGGGCTTGAATTGAGGGGACAGGCAGTGATGGGGGGGGGGGTGTCCTGGGATCCCCTCCTCTTCTGGCACCTGACTGGGCTCCCCTCAAATACCGATGGCAGGATGGGGGAGTAAAGGGTCCCTGCCTCCCCCAACCTCAGCAGGCAGCCCGGGCAGGCACCGGGTGCGGTGGCCTGGACACACTGAATCTTGGGGCTCCACGCAGGGCTGGGGGTCCCAGAACTCTCCGAGTCTCAGCAGCAAGACACCGTGTCTTCCGTCCGGATCTCTCTCCCTTTCCCTTGGCCCAAGTCGCTCATTTATCCATTCCACGAGGGGCCCTTTCAGTCGGCCCTCCTGAGCAGTGGGTGCACCCCCCTCCTGACCCCCCTCCCCCTCCTTCCGCTCCAGAGCCCCTGGGGTCTCTCCTACAGCAGCCCAGGGTGGCCAGGGGGTGGGGTGGGCTTGGTGCCAGAAGCCCAGGTGTGGGGCCTGGCTCCAGCCAGAGAAGGTTCCCCGCTGCGCCCTCCACACGGACGCGGAGAACCCGGGCCGGGGCAGAGAGGCTCTCGGGGATCTGGTCCCGCGGCTCGGGACGGAAGGCACCTGCTAGTGTGAGTGTGGTTTCCCAGTTTGTTTTCTTTCAAGCAGAGAAGCTCGACCAATTAGGAACAGCAAACTGGCCGATCCAGCCTTCGCCCTCCCGCGGGCACCCCGCCTCGGCCCCCAGTCCCTCGCGAACCCCACCAGTCCCAGACCCCGTGGGGCTTTCTTGCCTTGATCACGCCTCACTTCCCCATGTTCCCTTTCGTTTTATTTTTCCTGTTCTAATTCATTAATTAGTCTCTCTGCTCACAACATAATCCCAGCCCCGGAGTGGATCCCTTCAACACAGCCAACATCTCTGAGCGTTTTCTCTTCTTCTGCTTGCGGGGGGCGGGGGGCGGGGGGAGCCACGCGGGGGCCCCCTGCTCTGGAGGCTTCCAGCCCTCCCCCTTGAGACCCACAGCTTCCAGGTGTGTGGGTTTGGCGACCGAAGCCGCGAGTCCTATTTGATTAGGAATCAAGGTTCTGAGGGTGCCCCTCCTTCCATCCGCTGGGGCCTCCCTGAATCCCGTATGCCCTCGGGGAGCCTCCCCCAGCTCAGGACCCCACCGTGTGGGGTGTGACCCACAGCATTCCTCGGCCGAGAAAGGGGCCGCGCTTACATTGGGGAAGTGCCATCCGTCAAGGTCTTTTTCTCGTGACTGCGTTGAGCTGCTACCAGTTCCTTTCTCTTTTCAAATCCCATCGGAAAATACTTTTGCAAGCGCCCAATGCTTCTTCGGTTCTTTCCAGCCCCCCCCCCCGAAATCCACGGCCACCAGGACACATCGCTCCCTCCCTCCTCTGGACCCCAACATCTCTGTCTCTGAGACGTTAGGTGACTCTTGTCCGAGCCTCTCCTACACAGGCATCTGGCTGAACTGCCCCAAACCACGGCCGGAAGGTGCTCAAATGAACAGGCACGGTGGCACCCGGTGGCTAGCTGTCCCTTCCCCAGCAGGGCTTCTGAGGCCAGGACCGCCTCGCGTCAACCCAGCCAACCTGAGCCACGTGGAAGTATTTCTGCACAAAGTCCTGCCTCGACTTCACCAACGTTCCGTCCCATCTCACCCTGCTTCTCTGCGAACATCCATCTGGCCCGTTCTGGAGTAATTCGGGGCTACGGACTGACTGAGAAGTGGTTATCCACACCGCAAAAGTCGGCTCTGAAGAAGGGGGCAGGTCTTGACAGATGGCAAGGGGCTCTCCCTGCAGGGAGGAGGAAAGGGAGTCCAAGGCAAGGAGGTGTGAGACGCGGAGCAAACGGGGCCAGGAGTGCGTGGGGCGGACGGGCAGGTGGACGGGATGGGGCCACCAGCCCAGAGCAAGCACCCTGCCAGTCACACCCCAGTGATCCAGCCGGGTCGGGCCTAAGGAGACAAAGGGTGGAGGCCGTCTTCGGTCAGAATCCTGGTCACCCAGCTGTGTGACCTTGACCTCAGGGAGGTCCCTGAACCTCTCTGGGCTCCAGTTCCTCATCTGGGTGATCTCGACCTATGCTCACAGGTCACTGGTTGTGGCCATTAAGTGAGGAGGAGAGTGTCCCAGGTTCCTGCAGTTACCTGATACACATGTCACCAGCCCCGCCCACACTGGGCTGACACTGAGCCACCTGGGGCTCAGGGTCCCCTCCCTGCCCCACGGAGCCAAGCCAGCAGCCAGCAAGGAAGGGCGCCGAGCATCTCAGCCCCAACGGCGCGAAGCCACCACCCCCATCCTGGCAGACCAGCCTCCAGTAGGAGACCCCGGCTTCCCCTGGGGAGGAAGCCAGAGTTTCTCAATCTTTCCTGGGGGACGAGGTACGGCTGCTGCGGGGGGAGGAGGGGGGCAGCCCCCATCACTCGGCCCCAGGTTGACCGGGCAGCGGCCTGAGAGCCAGGACTTGCTCGCCTGGGTGAGTAATCTTTTCCTTACCAGTCAGCTCTTAACGGGGATGACAGCCAGGATTAAATAGTAAGTCATTTCCAGCCCCATTACGGCCGCAGCAAGATGGCTCCAAATTAAATCTAACAGTCAATGAAATCGTCAATATTTAATTTACTCATTGCAGGTGGCAATTCAGCCCTCGTGACGCTATTGTTTAATGGCAGAAATATTGGGATTTCTCACACATTACGGGACACAGAACTGCTGGACCTTCTCCACGAGGCGGCTTGTGAGTGAGGGGCGTGGAGACCTCGGGGGGCATCCCCGCGCTGCTCGGGAACACGGAGGCCCATGGGGCGCTGTCTCCCGGGGGCCCCGCTGGGCCCACCTGGGGCAGTGGTTCCCATTCCTGGAATCCACTCGGCCCCTCTGGAAGCTGGAAAGAGGCAGAGGGAAGGGATGGGTGGTCCCGCCTGGTCCTCTGACCTCCCTCACTGGGTCTCATCACTGAGAGCCGGGAAGGGGGAAGGGTTCAAGGAGAGCAGCATCCCACACGCTCTGGGGCATTCAAGAGTGCCACCCATGCCCTCCGCTGCCCCCACGGTGGCCCCACAGCCACAGCTACCTGAGCACACCCCCTCCCCGCAGGTCACCACCGCCCCATCCGCATAACCTTCCCACACGGCTCCCGGCCCGGTTTCCCCCAACCCTGCACGCCCCGCCCACCACCGCCGAGGATGCTTCCTGTTGGCCACGACCACGGGCTGGCCTGGCCCTTGACCTTCTGCAGAAGGACCACATTTCCACACAGCGGGTTGAGAACACGCCCTTTCCTGGGTCAAGCAGTGGACTGTATCCTTTACGAGGATTAACTCTCTTTGAAAAGTTTTCTTTTCCCCCAATTACATGCACGAACACCTTTACGAAGGTGCCAAAGAAGGCTGGTGCATGTGGCGGTCAGTCGCGGAAGAATGGGGGCCGGGGCGTGACGTCCCTTTCTGTCTGCTCCTCCTCCCCGCTGCCTCCAGGGGCAGTTTTCAAATTAACTTGATTTGTCTCTAAATAATGCACATCCATAATCAATAGTCAGCCCTCCCACAAAACTGCTTTTTCTTTCCGCTCCGACTTTTCACTGGCTTGGTTTCCTATGATTCTCCTGCCAATTTTTCCGGAATGCCCCGACTGAATTATTAAGTTCTTTCTCTAGGGGCGCCTGGGTGGCTCAGTCGGTTAAGCGTCCGACTCCTGGTTTCAGCTCAGGTCACGATCTCACGGTTTGTGAGTTCGAGCCCCACCTCAGGCTCCGTGCTGACAGCACGGAGCCTGCTTACGATTCTCTCTCTCTCTCTCTCTCTCTCTCTCTCTCTCTCTCTCCCTGCTCCTCCCCGACTTGCGCTGCCTCTCTCAAATAAATAAACTTAGAAAAAAGTTAAGGGACACCTGGGTGGCTCAGTCGGTTAAGCGTCCGACTTCGGCTCAGGTCGGATCTCACATGTTCGTGAGTTTGAGCCCCCCATCGGGCTCTGTGCTGACGGCTCAGAGCCTGGAGCCTGCGTTGGATTCTGTGTCTCCCTCTCTCTGCCCCTCCCCCACTTGCATTCTGCCCCCTTCTCTCTCTAAAATAAATAAATGTAAAAAATTAAAAAAAAAATTTTAAGTTTATTTATTTTGGTTGGAGAACTTATTTAGGCTTAAGGTTTTGGAAGACTCAAATGTGCCATGACCCCTGACTATTCACCCCCACTTCAAGACAAGGCACTGAGGGCCTCTGGAGGGTCTGCACTGGGTCACCAACGTCGTCTACGGGTGACGGCGTTTTGTCCTTACCCATCTCTTCATGCTCCTCCTCTGGGCTTCGTGCTGCATCTACGGAACTTCTCACGATGTCCGGGCCCCTCGGTGCCTCCACACCTGCCCGAGCCCTCTGCCCTCTTCTAACCGTGGTCCTGATGAGCGAGGCCCCCCCCACGCCCTCTGGAAAAGTGCTCACTCATTCAGCAGGCCTTCGTGACACCTGGCTGCAGCGGGCCCTGGCCGAGAGGACACGGGCCGGTGGGGAAGGCGGGCACGTAATGAGAGGCATGAGGGACAGGGCCCGGGGCTGGAGGATGCCTGTCTGGAGGGCCTGGAGGCATCGATGCAGGGAAGCCGGCGCCTCCCCGGGGCAGGAAGAGCTGAGAACTGAAATTAAGCGGATCCTCGATGGGTGATGGGAGGGAAAGGCCATTCCAGGAGAGAAACACATTTCTGCAAAGACCGGAGGTAGGAGCGGAGGCCAGCGTGTTGAAGGAGACGCAGGGATGCGGCCTGACTGGGGCGGAGGCGATGGGGGCTGAGGCGGAATACGCCAGGCCATTCCGGAAGGCTGTGGGGCCCGGAAGGTTCTGCGCAGGGCAGTGAGCGCCTGCGGCAAGGGCACCGCACTCCTCTCTATGTGCGCAAACCTTTCTCTCACCGAAACCCGAGTTTTCAGGGTGCTTACTCACCAGTGTGCATCCAACACCGAGCACAAGGCCTGGCACGCGGTAAATGCTAAATAAACATCCGCCTGGACAAAACCCCCCAGATGCTCAGTCTTCCGAGAGCCGAGCCGACGGACCCACTTCCCGGATGTGTTTTTCCATTTCCTGCTGTTTTATTTACAGTTAACCTGGCCCTGCAGAGGCACCCCTTCCCTCCACGGCTACCTAAGTTCACTGCCAAATGTTGGCTTTAAAAGACAATGTCCAGGGGCGCCTGGGCGGCTCAGAGGGTTGAACGTCCGACTCCTGGTTTCGGCTCAGGTCACGATCTCACAGTTTCATGAGTCTGAACCTCACGTCGGGCTGTGCGTTGGAAGCACGGAGCCTGCTTGGGATTCTCTCCCTCTCCCTCTCTCTCAATCAATAAACCTCAAAAGAAGATAACATCGAGACATCTTTCTTTCCCTCACCGCCTTAAAAATCAGACGACCCTTCGGGGCGCCTGGGTGGCTCAGTCGGTTGGGCGGCCGACTTCAGCCAGGTCACGATCTCGCGGTCCGTGAGTTCACGATCTCGCGAGATCTCGAGTGATCTTGCGTGAGTTCCAGCCCGGCGTCGGGCTCTGGGCTGATGGCTCAGAGCCTGTTTCCGATTCTGTGTCTCCCTCTCTCTCTGCCCCTCCCCCGTTCATGCTCTGTCTCTCGCTGTCCCAAAAATAAATAAACATTAAAAAAAAAATTAAAAAAAAAAATCAGACGACCTTTGGCACAGGGCAGGTCTGGTGGGCGGCAGGCAGACACGGTCCGCCCTCCCGTGTCTCCAAGGCCCCCTACCTGCCCCCATCTTTCCCCTACCAGCTGGCATCACTTCCAGCTCCTCTGTGCTCCGGGCCCTGAGTTGGGGGAGGTGCTCGCACTGCCCGGGGCTGCCGGCTCTTTCGGAGGTCTGGTCCCCCGAGGGGCTGCGCGATGGTTAATCTTATGTGTCAGCCTGACGGGGTGCGTGCCGGGCGCCCAGACATCCGGTTAAACGTTACTCTGGGTGCGTCTGGATGAGACGAACATTCCGAGCAGCAGACAGGGTAAAGCAGGCGGCCCTCTCCGATGAGGGTGGGCCTCATCCAACCTACCGGAGGCCCGAGTAACACGGAAAGGCTGAGTAAGGAGGAATTCTTCCTGCCTGACCGCGAGCTGAGACATCGGGCTTACCCTGCCTTCAGACTCAGAGCGAAACATGGGCCCTTCTAGGGTCTCGTGCCTCTGCTGGCTCTTGGGCTGGAACTTACACCATCAGAGCTCCTGGGTCTCCAAATTCCCAACTTGTCAGCCTCCAGAATTGAACGCGCCGATTCCTTGCCACAAATCTCTTGCGTTTACGCACGCTTGTGTCTATGGACGTGCGTACATAATATACACGTTACGTACGTTAAATACGTGCATATGTATAAACGTTAACGTATCACATATATTAAAAACATACGTAAACACGTAATATAAACGTGTACGATACATGAACGAGCATATGTTAAAAGTTCCATCCTGTTGGCTCTGTTTCCCTGGAGAGCCCAGCGCAAGCTGGTCACAGGCAGCTCCGAGTCCTGCCTGCAGGGGACACTTGGTGGCAATGGAAGACGAATGCACAAAGAGCCCTCTGTTCCTCGTGGGACAGTGGTGGGCGGCAGTGGGGGACAGAGGGGCCCCCCTACTCTCCACATGGCCGGAGGACGCAGGCCTCCCAGGAACACGTCACTCCCACTGCCACATTTGCCCCGAGCACCGAGGTGACAAGGGCCATAAAACAGTGACGCCTCAGACCTGTACGTGGTGGCCCGAGAGCCGCAAAGCATCAGCTCGTCCATTCTCGTTTGGTTCCTTCTCGTTCTTCTTTGGTTCCTTCTGCGTTGGAGGAAACGGAGCTCTCTGGAACGCAGGGGCTCCCCCCGCCGGCTCTCACCTCCTAAAGCATAAGGTCTTAGCTCCAACCTGGGCCCTCCCTGCGTGGGGACCCTTTGCCCGCGTGCAGTGGACTGCCAGCCCCCTCGTCATGTGTGAATGACCGGGGGACTCACGCGAGCCTGGGCGCAGGGACGACTTCCACGCCATCTGGCAGTGGCCCGGGGAGCGAGACCTCACGCCGACGAGCAGAGGGCGAGCGTCACACTGGACGGCCCTTCAGGACATGCACGTGCTGAGCACAGAGACCCTCCTGCTGCTCCGGGGCCGACAGGCTCGTTTGGCTTCCACCCAGAAAGCTGGCTGCTATGGGGACCTCAGCAGCCGGGTCCGAAGGCTCCAAGATGGCCCGACCCACAGGGTGTCACCAAGCCTCCGTTGGCCATCAGTGTCACAGCTGTCTCCATCATCATCCCGAGTGCAAAGTGCAGCTCAGGTGGAGAACGAAGAGAACAGAGGTGCTTTCCGGACCCGCAGGAAGCGTGCAGACACGAACCGAAGACTTCACTTTAACCCCGAGAACCCCACGCCTTTCTCAGACCTAACCTCCACAGGGCGTGCCTGACTGATGCCCCTGCAGGCCTGGCCCCTGGGGCAGAACCAGGAAACACCCCAAGTTCAGAGAAGAGGGCCACGGCCCAAAGGACCAGCCCCAGCAGGTGTTTTTTTTTTTTTAACGTTTATTTATTTTTGAGACAGAGCATGAACGGGGGAGGGGCAGAGAGAGAGGGAGACACAGAACCGGAAGCAGGCTCCAGGCTCTGAGCCATCAGCCCAGAGCCTGACGCGGGGCTCGAACTCACGGACCACGAGATGGTGACCTGGCTGAAGTCGGCCGCTTAACCGACTGAGCCACCCAGGCGCCCCCCCAGCAGGTGTTTTTAAACACCTGCTGTATGAACACAAACCACTGTGTCGCTCCTCACGGAGAAAAGCCTGGAAGGCACGGGGCGCTCAGGTTACTCTCTGGAGGGGCACTGGCTCCAGAGCCAGGTGGCCTGCCCTCACACCCCGACCCTGGCCCCGTCCGGCTGTGTGCGTTGGCGGGGGGGAGGGGGCCCGCAAGCCTCAGCTTCCCCTTCCCCGCAAGGACCAACGAGAACACACAAATTACTGTTATTACCGATTGAGGCCCCAGCCTCTGTTCTCCCCTCACAGCGGCGGTTCAGGTGACTGTCCTCAAAACACAGACCCCAGAGCACACCTGCCAGACCGGGTCACCGAGTGCCCCAGCCCTGAGAGGGCGGGAGCTCACGTGGCTCACCTCGGGGGGGCCCCCCCGTTCCCCTCCCGCCTCACTCCCCAGGCCCAGCTGGGCTCAAGGCCCCCCCAAGACTCCCGCAACCCTGCACCCGGCCCCTCCCACTCAGAGCTCGGGCCTGACCCCTGGGCCGTCCCTGGGTACCCCGAACTCCAGCAGTAAGATGAGCCCCCGCCCCCCCCCCCCTCCACGGGAGATCCTCACTCACTGCGCTCTGCATTTAAACGAACAGATTATGCTGATTTCAGCTGCAGTGATTAATAACTACAAGTTAAAGGGAGATACCTCCCAGGGTGAGATCTTTGGGGGAAAGTTCTTGCCTGCAGCAAATGTTCTAATGTGACTTTAGACAAGAAACAGGTCTCCTGGATTTACTTATTTATTCGCGGGAGCAGATAAAAGCCTGAGCCACCGACAGCCCAAATGGAAAGACCTCCTTTCTTGGGCCTCGTGGACACTCACACGAAACTCTGGATGGTTCTCAGGGCGGAGGGTGTGGCCCAACCCTGCCCCGGCTGCTTTCTGCTGTGTGTGCCTGGGCAAGCAACCCTAACCTCTCCGGTCCTCAGCTTCCCATCCACGTGCCGGAGAGGAGGCGGCTGGCAAGCAAGGGGTCCTGAGGCCTTCCCGGTGGGGCTGCCCTGCACGTGGTGTGGATGACCCAGCCACCCGGAGTCTCAGCCTTGGACCCCACCCGGCCTGAACCGGCCTGGAGATGATGCGCTTGGCCGGAAGTCCCCCCACCTGGGCCACCTGTTCAGGGCAGCCGCCAGGCAGGGCTTTCCGACCTCTCAGTCCGGCGGCCCCGCCCAGCCTCGGGCACACACCCACGTGCAGGTGGCGGGCCACGCTCCTCCTCCCTCAAGGGACGCGTGGCCCTTGCACGGCACCCCCGGACGGCGCACCTCTCCCCAGCTCCCCCGTCCTCACTACGCCAAGCCACCTCCATCCGGGTCTCCGGCGCAGGCCCCCCTGCCCTTCCGGGGGTGGGAGAGGCAAGCAGGCGGCTCAGGTGCCACAGTTCCAGCCAGGACCTCCGCCCCCGTCCCCTCCCCCCTCAGCCCACAGGTCCTGCCTCTTCTGGCTCTTTCCACCCTCTCGGAGCCCTGCTGCTGCTGTCAGCTAATCTGGCTCCTTCCCCTCCAGACAAGAGCCCCAGTGGCCCTGCCTGACCCGGGAGCCGGCGGGCAGGGTCTCAGTGAGGGGGTCCAGCACTTGCTCCTCCAGGGCCTCAGACCCGGCACGGCCGGCAGAGGGTGGCAGGGGACGCGCCCATCCCTGGAGCCTGGGGCACAAGCACCAGCCATTTATCCCCAGGAGCTCCGAGCCGACCACCAGGGCCTTTCCCCACCCTGATCACCCACCTGCCCCAGCCACCTGCGCCCTGCACACAGGAGGCGGCCGCCGGCCAGAAATCCTCTTTCCGGAGGCCTCACTTCCACACGTCTGTTCACCCACCCACCCCAAGGCAGGGATGAGTCTTCACCTGGAACTAAGCCACGCAGGGAGGGGGCGGGCAGGGGCGGGAGGATTCCAGAGACGGCCACGCGTTTCCCTCCTGCTGCCCCTTCAGCCTGGAAGGCCCTTTCCTCCCACTAGCCACGGCACAGACCCAACTCAACCCCACCCGGTCACCCAGGTCACCCCACGTCACCCAGATCCCCCCCACGCTGCCACCCACTGCCTCTTCCTTGCTGTGGTCAGGAGCTGCCAGGACAGGGGGGCAAGGGCCCAGTAGGCACGCCTCTGGAAAGATGATGTGCAAACAAGTCCAAGCCTCTGAGTCCGGCCTGGGCTCTCCCCTGGCGTTCCAGGCCCCGGGAGCACCCTCACCGGCTTTCCAGCACAGACAGAGACCGGGGGGTGGGGGGGGTGAGCCCGGAGCCCCGAGCACACCCCGCCCGGCCACGGTCAGCCCTCACGTGGCCGCAGAGAAAGCTCAGAAACCCGGTGGGTCGGGCGCCTGCGTGGCTCAGTCGGCAAACTGCCCAACTCAATTCATGATTTTTTGGTTTGTGAGATCTGTACTGATGGCACAGAGCCTGCTTGGGATTCTCTCTGTCCCTCCCTCTCTCTCTGCCCCTCCCTGGCTCTCTCTCTCTCGAAATGAACAACTAAGCTTAAAAAAAAAAAATTAAAACAACCAAAAAGAAACCCAGTGTTTCAGGCCCCTTCACGGAGAAGCCTGAACCTCGGGGCTCGCCTGCCCGTGGCCTCAGGCGGGCCCCACGCTCCGTTCCTGCTTCTCAGAGGCCGGCCTCTCGGGAAGCTCGGGGTCACACGGAAGGGCCGGCCTGGGCACTGGAGACATAGGGCAGTCAGGCCCAGCCACTGTCCTCACAAAGTCCCCAGGCATGGGGGGGGGGGGGCGGGAAAGGACAGGCCCAAGGCCATTCTGTCCCCGGGGCCCCAAGAGGAGGGCAGCAAGAAGCAGGTGACCATGCCAGCGTCCGTGTGAGCATCAAGGTGCCAGCACAGGAGCCCTGGTGCCCACCTACTGTGACCACAAGCAAAGTCGTAAAGGCCGAATGAAATGACAGGTGGCCACTGGGAACCAGTGAGTGGCAGCCATTGTCAGATTGGTGCCTGCGGAAGAGACGCCAGAATCCCCTTCTGTTTTATTTTTTTATTATTAAAAACAAATTTTTTGATATTTTTGAGAGAGAGAGAGAGAGAGAGAGACCGAGCACGAGCGGGGGAGGGGCAGAGAGCCCGACGCGGGGCTCGAACCCACGAACCGCGAGATCATGACCTGAGTCGAAGTCGGAGGCTTACCCAACTGAGCCACCCAGGCGCCCCCTTAATCCTAATTTTTTACAAATAATCTTTTCATTTTAGGATAGTTTCAGACATACAGAAAAGTGGCCCAGATGGTACCGGGTCCCACACACCCATGCCTGGCTTTCCCTGCCGTCATCGCCTCCCCTGGGGTCTGACACATTCGTCTCAACTACGGACCCAGGATCTGTATGCTCCTTGTTAACTGACGTCCACACTCCATCCCGAGCTCCAGTGTTTCCACCTCACGTCCTCTTCCCGGGACCCCACCCAGGACCCCACGTGACACAGCCATCACGCCTCCTTGGGCCCCTCCCGCACCGTGACAGTTTTTCAGACTTTCCCCGTTTTTGACGACCTTGACAGATTCGAGGCAAGTTCGTCCGGCATTCTGCAGAACGAACCTCAACCGGGATTCGTCTGACGTCTTGCTCGGGGTTGAACTGGGGTCCCGGGTTTGGGAGGAAGCACACAGAAGGGCCCTCCTCGTCCCGCCCCATCAGGGCACCTGCTTGTCAGCCTGACTGATGACCGAGGTGCCGGCCTCAGTCACCCCCACCCCCACCCCGTCCACGCTGCCCTGGAGGGGGCGGCACTGCACGGCCCACGCGGAAGGAGGCGGTTCTGCCCCAGCTCCTCGGGGGCCAAGTATCTGCGTCCCGCATTTGGAATCTTCTGTGTGGGAGCCTTGTTTCTTCTCCCCTGCCTATTCAATCCCTTATTTATAAAGCACGAAGTCACGTTACCCTTGGGATTATAACCCCACACTATGTTTTGCTCTTCAAACTGTCCCAGCCGTGGCCAGGGGGTGCTCTGAGTCGGCTCCTGTGTCCCTCTGACATATTCCCATCATTGTGATTTTTCTTTGTTTCCAGCACTGCAAGATGCTGTGCTCCTGGACACCCTTTATCTGTTGCATCGAAGGACGTGGCCAGAGTCACCCCTGGCTTCGCGGAGCTAAGTGAGACGGCGTCGGAGCGACGGGGTCTCTGTGCGGTGCCAAGGCCCCCCTCACGTCAGTCAGCAGGAGACCCCCCCCCAAACAAAGGGTGTTTCCATCACAAATGACACCCCGTAGCCGGCAGTACGTGAGCTGTGGAGGGGCCGGGATTCAACAGAAGAACGGAGCTGCTTGAGGATAACCGATTAGGGGCGAGAGGCTGCTCGCGCTTGGTTAGAATAAAGTCTAGTGTTTGTGCAGGATTTCCATCATCTCACGTGGTCCTTGCCACAGTCCCACAGGAGCCTTTACCGTCCCCATTTCGCAGATGAGGAAATAGAGGCACGGAGAGGTTGAGTAACTGGCCCAAGGACACCCAGCTGCTAAGCGTTGGCACGGAGATCGAAACCCCGTCTCATCGTCTGCCTGCTCTGGAAAGCCTTCAGGGTCACTGCTCCCTTGTCCTCAGGTCCTCTGGTAGCACCCTCGTCTCCTGAAACCACAGGAGGTGAGCTCTGGAAAGGCCCAGAGATCACAGCCCCATCCCAGTGTCTGATATGTGGGGACACCAGAGCCCAGAGAGGCCACAGAGCCCGCTCATCAGACAGCCGGAGGGCATCCCTGCCTCCCAGCCCCTGGGCACCGGGACTCTGCGGTGTCTCCCCAGCCCTTCTCGTGGGGCTGGCCACGCGATCTGCTCTGCGGAGAAGGCCGAGGGAATCCTTCCCTGAACACTGTTCTTTCGGGACGGACTCCAGCAAAGGTCCATCCTGCAGAGCCACAGGGCAGGTGCTGATCAACCGGAGCCGAAACGCCAAAGGCGGCACCTGAGCCCCGGGAGGGCGGGACCCGGCAGGGCCAGATGCACCTCGCTCGCTCGCTCGCTCGCTCGTGCATCAGAGGGCATGAGCAGTGCCGCCACACCCCTGCCGGCAGGTCTGCTGCTGCACAGCCCCCAGGCACCCCCCCCCCCCCCCCGTGCCTGCTCCTGAGGCCAGGTCAGTGCATCACCAAGGCTGCTGTGACCCCGGCCACCCCCGCAGGCTTCCCTCTCTGCCGGGGGCAGGGCGGGCCGCCTCTCCCCGCACAGACAACGGCCCACACACCGCTGTCGCCGGCTCCAGCAGCAGCTCCCAGGCTCCATTCTCGAACCCTCCCTAGAGCCCTGACCTCAGGGAGCAAAGGTGGGGCAGGGCACCTGTGTGACCAGAGCTCCCTTGGCCACTCTGAGGCGACCCATCCTCAGACCAGCTCTGAGGAATGAGGACCTCGGCGCATGTCCACATACCTCATTCTGGAACTTGAGGCTTCGGCATCCGGGTCCTGAATCCCCTTCAGTCCCCCCCTCCGAGGCTTCCCCTCCCTGTCCCCAGGGGACTGGACACAGAGGTGTCTGTAATACACTTCTGGGCATTTCTTCCTTCCCAGCTGGACAGAGCAAGTCGCCATCAGTGACACCCCCCCGCCCCCCCACTACAAAGCCTGTCCGATGGGGATGCCTCTGATGTCCTCACCTGCACCTCTCACCTGGCGGGATCGCTCTGTCTTCCCTTGGATTTTCCGCCACTTGCCAGGTGACGAAAGAAGGCACTCGTGCCCGGTAAGAATCACCACTCTGCAGGATTTCAGGCCCTTTCACGAGCCAGTCAGGGCCGGCGGTCGAGATGTACCCGGCACCCGGTATAGACGCGTGACTAACACCCCAGAGTCAGGAAGACGGGGAGAAGGGGCTTTACGTTTCCACTTGGGCGTGGCTGACCTTGGTGGAAATGGAGCCAATGATGTGTGTGTCCCCCCCTTGTGTCCCCAGGTCCCAGCAGACATCTGGAGGCCTCAACACAGCTCTGATCGACTCGGGGATGTGCGGTGCCTTCAGGCAGCCAGGACGGGGCCTGGCCCTTGGCACTGGTCTTGGCACTGGTCCACCCCCTGCAGAACGTGACTGAAGCCTGTGCTGATCCTTCCCCTGTGGGGTTGGGGGCGTCTCCCCACTGGGCAGGGAGCTCCCTGAGGGCATCTTACAGATCTCGCCCCCCACCTGGCTCAGTGCAGAGTCACGCATGCAACAGGTGTCCCCAGCTTCCAACAAACGAGTAAGAACAAGCTAGCTGCTCGGGGGAGGCGACGCAGCTCTGAACTGGGTCCCTGGACTGGGGTGGGAGGGGGCAGTCACGTGGGCTCACAGTGGGGCCACCCGCACCGTCAGCACTGAAGGCTTTAAAGCGAGCAAGGACTACAGATCCACCATCCAGCAGCTCCCCTAATGGATGACACGGCTGGGTCTTGGGGGAGCCCTCACAGCAGAAAGCATTAATGAGAGATAAAGGCTCGGCTTTGAAATTCAAATTCTTTCGCGTTCCTCATCCACCTCTTCTGAGTTGACTATGGTTCGACCGGTTTTTCCAGAGCTAATCGCTTTGATGTTGTTAATGAAAATATGAAAGGTGATTAAGGGGGACTCTTTTTCTTTCTTTTTTAACTTTGGGAGAACGTACAACGCGTTCTGGATTTGGGCATTCTGGCCGATTGTGCATTTTCATCATTTTAAGGGGGAGGGGAGCCAGAGTAGCCTGGAACCTCGTCTTGGCTGAGACGGCTCCCCGACTGGACCGAGTGCCCGGAGGCTGGCGATGGCCCTCTTGGCACGCGCCTTTGGGTCCGGATTCCTCTGCCAGGGTCAGCTCAGGGGTGCTCCGGGCAGAGCCAGGCACAGCGCCAGCCTCACAAACCCTCAGTCGGTCAACAAACGCCGAAGGAGCGTTTCTGCCTGCCTGGGCCGAATGCAGCTGACCTGGCCCTGGGACCAAGACGATTGCGGCCCTTGCCGCCCCCCCCCCCCCCCCCCCCCCCCCGGCAAAGAAGTGTGCGCCGGGGCTGTGTGTGTCTGCCCCAAATGGGGATTTCCTCTTTGCTGCCAGACGCAGCCCTGGCACAACCCTGGTACCCTGTAAGCCCAGAGAGCGAGCAGAAGGCTGCCTGGAGATGGGGAGCTACAGACAATCACAGCTGACTGAGAACAGAGCTGCCGGCCAGGAACTGGCAAAACACTCGTAACGGTGGCTTCAAAGACCTTCTGGAGGCTGAATGCGAACAAGCTGGAGAGTTAAAATCTCCTGACGGCTCAGTCGAAGGGGCCCCTCATACTCTGGTGGGTTTCCCTCCAGGAACCCCATCAGGTTCTCCTAGTAAATCCTGGAGGAAAATCCTCTCGTGCTTGACCGAGAGGAGGGGAAAAGTAACCATTTTGAAATACGATGAACACATATTGATCACCTACTGATTTCCCAGCTTTGGCAAGGTATGATGGGAGGGGACTATGTGGCCCCTGCTCCCTCCCAGAGCTGTGCAGCTGGTTGAGGAAGACCCAGCCCAGCACTGTGAAGTCAGGGAAGCCTTCCCGGAGGAGGAGGAAGTACCAAGTCAGTTCTTAAAGGATTTGCAGGAATGAGCCAGGAGACAAGGCAGGAAGAGACAACACAGAATTAGCAGAAACAATACTAAATGCACACGTTTTGGACACTGATGAGCCATCCAAGTGTGGAACGTGGGGCCTGGGGTTGTGTCCCTGGACCCCTGGGCTAGGCTAAACTCTCCTCCTGGCTCAGAAGCACTGTGAACTTTGGGCTGCAGCCATAGCGGTTATGACAACAGACAGGAGTGGAACATCAGTTCTGTTCTTGGCCCTGGAGGGCCGGTGTGTGAAGTCATAATCGGCCTCATTAGGGACATGACGGTCTGTACAAACATGCCCTGATGTGGCACACGCTTGCATTTTCACGTACACAACCCACACACTCGAGCGTGCTGGTGCAACACAGCACCGAGTCCTGCCTCTGTGCAACGTACATCGAGTTTTCACACCAGACAGATGCGCCCTGCCGACGGTGGGTCACTTCTGGGACCCTGCCACCACCTCGCGGGCCCTTACAGACACGGCCCGACGCTGTATAGCTAACGTCGGATCAAGCCAGAAATCAGAGGAGAAAGAAAGATAGGTCTTCAAACAGCAGGTATCCCTCCACCACGCTGGGCTTACAGTTCAAATCAGACCTGCCGAGTGTGAATGTGATTTAGATTTAATGAGATCAGGGTGATACACGGAGATACAGATGCCAACCAATTCGTTCCAACTAATGGTGTAACGTTCTTGCTGTTGCTGAAAGTTTAGGTCATATGATACCACTCAGTGCCCCAATCGCTGAACAAGTAAATCAAAAAGAAATGTGGGGGCGCCTGGGTGGCTCAGTCGGTTGAGCGTCCGACTTCGGCTCAGGTCACGATCTCACGGTTCGTGGGTTCGAGCCCCGTGTCGGGCTCTGTGCTGATGGCTCGGAGCCCGGAGCCTGCTTCGGATTCTGTGTCTGCCTCTCTCTCTGCCCTTCCCCTGTTCACGCTCTGTCTCTCTCTGTCTCAAAAATAAATAAACGTTAAAAAATTAAAAAAAAATCATTCCAGGGGCGCCTGGGTGGCTCAGTCGGTTGAGCATCCGACTTCGGCTCAGGTCACGATCTCGCGGTTCGTGGGTTCAAGCCCCGCGTCGGGCTCTGTGCTGACAGCTCAGAGCCTGGAGCCTGCTTCGGATTCTGTGTCTCCTCCTCTCTCTGCTCCTCCCCTGCTCATGCTCTGTCTCTCTCTCTCAATAATAAATAAACGTTAAAAAAAAAAAAAAAAGAAATGTGGATTAACAAATGAGCGTTGTTGTGGCTGGAAACAAATGGCCTAGAATTTAAAGCCGAATCCTGAGATCTTCCTTCAGACTTTGCCTCTTCTCCAGCACGAAGCCACCTGGCCAACTCTCCTGGCCAATCCCTCCTCACTTGCTCCCCCCTCCCCTGCTGCATCCCCACACTCAGCTGAGGGCCTTGCTTCTCATTTCACTCAGAAAACACAGCAAAGAACTTTCCAGAAGCCACCGCCACCACCATCTCACTACCCTCCCCACGTGCACCAAGCCACCTTCTCTGCAGAGACTGAGGGCCAAGCAAGGGTCCAAGCTCTTGATGGAGACCCCTCTGCTGGCTCCACCTGCCTCACCACTGAGGCAAGCAAGCCCAAGGCAACGCCTGCACCTGCCTGGCCTCGCTCCTCCTCTGGTCACCTGGAGGCTGGCCCTGGGCGGGAAGTGCAGGTGGCGGATGGGCAGGTGCCCAGAGCCACAGTGACGCTCCTGCCCACCCCGGGAGCCCCAGCCAGCCAGCCTGGCAAGTGTGTGCAGAGCCTGGTTACACGAGTCACCACTCACAGTGTTCCTCACAAGTCACACGGTTCCAACAAGGACTGACTGATCTGGCATCTTCTGCCCTGCCCTGCCCTGCCCTGCCCTGCCCATCCCATTCAGCCCCATCAGCCCCTGGATGACCGTTTCTGGAGCACAGAGCCCATGCTGGGTGCCATGGCGGTAGCTTTCCTCACTCCGTGTTCCCCGAGGAGGGGAGCCCCTCCAGGATCCTAAGAGACTTGCCCAAAGCCACACCGCTACCAAGTGCGGGAAGCCCAATTCCAGCCGTGCCCAACGGGGTGGCGACCAAAGACGCGGACGCTGTCCGTGGTGCTGAATCAACGCGGGCCCAGCTCTCCAACCACCCGGGGCACCAGGGGTTCCATCCCGTCTTGTCCAGGAGAGGGCGCTAAGCGGTTTTGCTGCATTATCCAGGTTAAAAACAAAACTTTTAAAGGTGGCCTTTAAGCTACCTTAGATTGGGCGGAAAGCAGATTTATGATTTAGGTTTCACAATGTACACATCTAGTATCATGCAGTTTTCACCATTCTGTCTCGTTTCCAAAAGTTACACAACTTTTCCTCTGGGAAGCTGGAAATGCCCTATCCCTGGAGGCTTCATGGCCAAAGACAGCCCTAACCGCCCCCACCCCGTCTGCCTGCTCTAAAGCACATCATCTCACTGTGCATTTGAGGCAGGACACTTCACGCCTGCAGGTTCACCTTTTGAACGTATATGTATTTTATTAAGTACTAAAGACATACCAAAGACGGTAAGATACGTGCATCGTTTAAAGAATAACAATACCGAGCGCCTGGGTGGCTCAGTTGGTTGAACATCCAGCTTTGGCTCAGGTCATGACCTCACGGTTCATGAGTTCGAGCCCCTCGTCGGGCTCTGTGCTGACAGCTCGGAGCCTGGAGCCTGCTTCGGATTCTGTGTCTCCCTCTCTCCCTGCCCCTCCCCCACTGGCGCTCTGTCTGTCTCTCAGAAATAAAGAAATGTAATTAAAAAAATTAAAGACTAACTATACTGTGTGTGTGCCCAGTGCCCAGGTTACAGAAGGAAAATCAACACTAGCTTTGAAATACCCCTACGTGCCCTCCCCACTCCCTCCCACGTACAGGTAACTATGATTTTGCATTCATCACTCCCTGAATTTTCTTCGTAGTTTACCAAATCTACATATCCAAAAATACAGTTTTGCTTTGCCTATCTCTGAACTTTATATAAATGGAATCATACCAAAGTACCGTGCAACCTCCACTCTGGGCTCAACGACACATTCCTAAGGTTCGCTGCTGTTGCTTGTGGCCCGGCTCTCCCCTCCCCACTGCCACACGGCGCATGCGTGTACTTGGTGACCCATTCACAGTCAGCACACATCTGATGGTCTTGTTTGGGCTGCTAGGAACGTGCAGATCTCTAGCACACCTGTGTCAGACTTTTTCTAAGGCACGCACCCAAAAGTAGGACTTCTGGCCACAGGATAAGTGTGTCTTCAGCTTTACTGGATGACTCGAAATTGTTTTCCAAGTTCCCCAATTTCTGGCCCTCGAGCACTGCATAGTTTGGGCTGGTCTGTGTGTGCTCACCAGCCCCCAGCACCATCAGACTGGTGTCACAAGGAGGAGGCAGAAGCTCAACGTGGTTTTCGTGGGTATTTCCCGGACACGGGTAAGGCTGAGCATCTTTTCACAAGTTGACTGACTCTTCGCTTCTAGGAAGGTCTGTCCAACACTCCCTGCTCCCGCCCCGCCGACACCTCTGGGTTCCGGCCTCAGTAGAAAGGCTCTGGACCAAACGCATGTCCTTCAGACGACCGGACAGGCTGATGCTCTGTGTGGAGTCTGCCTGGAGCTGCAGAGGACAGCAGCCCCGCCCACCCCCAGGGTCCTCACCCCCCAGGTGAGCCCACTTTCCAGGTTCACAGTTAAATGCGTTCTTGCTGCCCCCACCCCTGATAATAACAGCCCCTAAGCTGCAATCACACTTCGGGTTCAGAAAGCATCCCCTCGAGCTGTAGCCCTTCCCAGGTCCCCCGGAAACCCCACCACGCAGCCTTAGGGGCAGTTCCGGGCTGACTCTCGGGGGCTCTAGCCCCCGTGGGCACGCCATGCCTGTCTCACTCTGCTGCACCTGCAGTGAGTGCCCGGTCCAGGTCTGGCACAGATCTGGAACCCAGAGGATCCTCCCGATGGTGGGGGCTGTGGAGGATGGGAAGAAGTTACCGTCTGGGGGCTCCAAGCAGGCCTGGCAGATGCCACGGCTGAGGCCAAGACCGCCTTGAGGCCAGGGAAAGGGCAGCCACGCTGGAGAGGCAGAGGCGGCTGTGGTCTGTAACGCGCACAAGGGCCCCGGGTGGCAACAGAGGCAGGTGGGGCTGCCTCCTCCCAGCATAAACGTGGCTCGTGCTCCCCCTTCCTACAGCCCCCGGAGGGCAGCCAAGGCAGAAAGCAAATGTGGTCTCACTTGCACTCTTTCGCCTCTTCCTTACTCTTGTCCAAAGATTGCACCTCCAGCACCTGGGGCCTCAGTGGAGGCGGGGGGAGGGCTCTTCCCTCCTCCCCCCTGTGCTCCCTCAACCCCAGAGGCAGACTCAGCATCCATGCTCATCTCTAATACTGGCTCTGTGTTCTCAGAAACTTTATCTCCTTAAAGCCTCTGAGATATGCTCAGTGTAGAGTGTTTGGGCTTCCCAAATACACCTCTTAGCACTCTGCTGCCTTTTTAAAGACCGGAGGTGACATTCACATAACGTGAAAGTAACTATTTTCAGTGTTTTCTCGTTTGTTTTTACTTATTTATTTTTGAGGGAGCGCAAGCAGGGGAGGGGCAGAGGCAAGGAGACAGAGGATCCGAAGCGGGCTCGGCAATGACAGCAGCGAGCCCGACGCGGGGCTCGAACTCAAAACCGTGAGATCATGACCTGAGCTGAGGTCGGATACTCAACTGACTGAGCCGCCCAGGCGCCCCAAGATAACTATTTTAAAGAGGACAACTCGGTGGCATTCGACTGACTCACAGAGTCAGGCAACCCCCATGTCCACCCAGCTCTAAAACATTCCCTTCCCCCCACAAGAAGCACTTGGCTTGTTCCTGCAAGGTTGTTTCCAAGTCTGGGGTCTGGGGCCTCCGTGGGGAGACTGGGAACTCCTTCCTGGAGGGCAGGCGGGGCCTCGGGCCATTTCCGCCCCACCCTTATCCTTGCTCAAAGTCACTGACAACCGGGGCACCTGGGTGGCTCATTCGGTTAAGTGTCTGACTTCGGCTCAGGTCACGATCTCACAGTTCACGAGTTCGAGCCCTACATTGGGCTCTGTGCTGACAGCTCAGAGCCCGCTTGGGATTCTCTCTCTCTCCCTCCCTGCATGTGCATGCATGCTCTCTCTCCCCAAAATAAACATTTAAACAAAACAAAACAAAGTCACCGACACGTGCAGTAACTTCTAAACACGAGGCACATGGTCTCCAGGGTCTCCTAAGTGTAAACCCAGCATCTTCCAGTGCCACCACCTTCCACCACAGCAGCATCAGCGAATGTAACCAAGGGCATCGCCCTGCAGCCTAGGCCGGGGGGGCCTCAGGGAGAGAACCCACAAGGAAACCCAAGCGAATGGGGTACGGAGGGCTGGGCCGTGATAAAGACGTGGAGACAGATGAGTCAGGTACGAAGGAATCCACTGCTGTGGCCATCCATGGTGCCAAACCAAAGCAGCCTGGAAGGTTCTGGTTCCCCAAAAGTCAGGCCCACTGCCCCCCAAACACCAAGAAGTCACTTTACACAAGTGGGTCCGGCACACGTGTCTCTGTGAAGTGACTAATTAGCTGTGACTCAGACACGCTGACGACACGGCTGGGGTCCTATGTCTCCAGGGAGCCGAACGAGTCCCTTCACAAGGGGAAAGTGCCCCCCCCCCCAATCTAACCCGGGACCAGGAAGCAACATCTGTCACCCTGCACTGCCACCCAGAGTCATCAGCACAACTAATTACCACTAATTGTAATATCGTTTCTGTCTTGCTGCTAATACATTTAGACTTGCTAATCAAATCAAACCGTCCCACCTTGCCGTGCGGCTTCGAAATAAACATTTCTGCAAAGCGAGAAATAAATCACTCCCGAGCTTTGTTCTCTTTTTTTCCTGCAGCCGTGTCTGTGGGGACGTGGGGTGGGGGTGGGGGGGTCCACATACTTGTCTCTGGGACCAAAGGCATGGGAGAAGTCTGACAAGGAACTGGCCTTTACTATCCAAAGCTTCCAAAGAGAGGGGGAGAGAAAGGGTTAAGAGACACTCGGGGACTGGGAGAGAAGGAGGGGGGGAGGTGAGCAGGAAACCCTCCTAACTGAGCCTGCACAATTTGCTAAGCACTGTTCCTGTGTCACCTCCACCCTCTCGGGGTCGCTGTCTCCCGTGGCCCCTGGCTGGCCTGGTGGGTCCTTTGCAGGACCCCCTCCGAGCTCCCTCCTTTTACTCACCAAGGAGGGCTGCCCTGATGTGTCCCCAGACCTGGCTAGGAGCTTGTAGAGGGCAGGGACCTTGTGCAGTTGCTCTGTTTTCCCAGCACCTCAGCCAAGGCCAGGCACACGGCAGGTGCGCAGGAAACGCCACCCCCACCCCAATAAACACGCGAACGGACCGTAAGAACTAGGTCACAGTGCTACTCTATCCCTATCTGCAGACGAGGAAACTGAGGTGTGAAGGGATACTAAGCAGTAGCTGTCCAGCATCTGTAGTCAGTAAAGGGCAGGACCTAAGGACCAGTCCTGGGTAGGTCTAAGCCTGCGCTGGTGCTCCTTCGGGAAGTGGGGCGGGGGAGGTGGCCCCTCATATAGCTACACAGGGACCAGTAATGAAATGCTAAGGGCCACAGGGCTCTGTGCTCAAGGACACACTGCCGTGATGCGCAGAATTCTGGAACGCAAGCTGACAAAAGGTTGACCACGAACGCAAGTTAGTATAAATGCACCTGTTACTACAGCAATGCTGCCCTCCTCACCTCTCCACGTCCACCCCATTGCCGAGAAAGGGGCTATGCCACCCCAGGGTGGGGGCAGGGGAACCACAGAGCGGTGGCCCTCGGCTGGCTCCTTCCGCCTTGGCAAAAGCCAACTCCCAGCGACCCCAACAGCCTGGCGAGGCCATCGGTGTGGTAGCGTGGAAAGGTGCACCCCTGGTTCGGCCAGGCCTGGCCTTGATCAAGTCACTTCCCCACCTTCAACATCCTCAGGTGCTTCGCCGGGAGGAGGGGAACTAGTCAGCTTCCGTGTTCATCTCGCGGCAGAAGTAAGTGAATGAATGGAACGGTACGACCCGAACAACAGAAGTGTGGGGTAACCTTTCCAGGGCAAGGGAAGGGACAGTGGGGAGGACAGAGGCTGAGACTAAGCACTGACCACAGCCTCACAACAGCACCTCCTCGCCATCACCCTCCACCAGCTGCCCGCGGGGCCGACACTGATAAACCCATTTCACAGATGTGGAACTGGAGGCATGGAAAGTCAGCCAACCCCACTGTAAGAGGATGCAGGGCTGCCAGCCAGGTCCGGATGACTCCAGACCCGGGGGAGGGGGGTACAGAGAGCTCAGCTCCTCCTCCTGCAAACCCCCCCACCCGCAGCCACTGGTTCTGCCAGAGCAGAGTATCCGCACGGCTCCCGTACGTAACTAAAAAATGATGAAGCGCATCCCACATCAAACGAGGCTGTCGATTTTAATTAATTTCAGATCTTGCGTGTTTCTGGCAATTATTTGTAACAAGGCTTACAGAGGGCATTTAAAATTAATTGTGATTTTTATCTAGAAATCAATGCTTATTTTTTAAGTAGCTCATTAGGGGTGAGGATGTATTACAGGAGCAGCAGGCCCTGTGTCAGGAAGGAGGCACCTGGGGCTAACGGGAGAAGCCAGCAGAGGAAGATGTCTAAACCGTGATGGCAAGATCAAAGCCAGCAGAATTATGAAATGGAGCTCCAATAGATAAAACAAAACCTGATCTGGATGGGGCAAAGGCAGAGTCACCCAGAATGGGGGAGGAGAGCTTCTCAGCCTCGGCCAGTGGCTCTCAGGGAGCCCAGCCGTCCAGGCAGCTCGCCGACACGGGCAGAGGCTACGGCAGCAGCACCAGGCGCCCTGCGTGGGGACCGGAGCACAGACTGTACGGAGGGCACCAAGAGAGGAGCCTGCGAGAACTGGGGCGTGTGACACGGGGCCCAGGCCTCTCCCCAGACATCACACCAAGGGGCAGGTAATGGAGGCTGGTGCCATGACCCTCACTTTCTGTGTTTGTCTTTTACACGCACGTTTACGGAAATAGGTTTTAAAATTCATCCCAAGAAAGAGGAAGGAAAGAAGAAATGTCCAAGTATCAGCGACACAAAACAGGAGTGCAAACAGTCTAACATCACAGACCATTCTCACCGATAGTCCTCCTTCCTCCGCTACCCCTTTGCGTGCAGAGGTCACGTGATTAAAACCGAGGCCAGTCCTCCGAGTTATAATAAAGCCACGAACGTCGACACAGGCTCTTACAGCTTATAAAGATACAGCTACGTTCCTTTAGCGAGCAGGGTAAGTAAGGTTTAGGAAGTTTCCATGCCTTACTCAAGGGGGCAAGGCGAGCACTCGGGGGACCTGGGGCTGGGCCCCCCTCGCACGCCCCGACCTCAACCCTTCTGTGAGGGTAGCAAGGCAGGACACACCCATCACCACCCTCGCTGCCACCATCACAACAGTCACCACCCTTGTCCTCTTCTTCATCGTCATCATCACCCCCATGATCACGGCTGTCCACACCCTTCCATTGTGTCAGGTGCCCAGGGAGAGGGTTATCCTCACTCAGAGGACTGGTTCTCACTCTTCAGGGGCTCCAGGATCTCACGGGGGGAGGGGGCACGTCGCACATACTTCTGGGCTCAGCGGGGAGCTGCTGCTTCTGCAACTACGGACCAAGCACCTGCTGGCAGATGGAGCTCCCAGGAGATTCAGGTGAAGACAGGTGGTCAAGGGGCCAGAACCTAGAGACCCTGCACAAAGGTCCAATTGGGGCCCGAGTCTCTGCAAAGCCCGAAAACACCGCAGTGGAGGGTAGAGAGTCACCTGGGAGTTAAAAAGACACGCGCTACGTGCAACAAGGAGCGATTACGTTAATGACATTTGTAGGGGTGGCATGATTGCTTATCTCGTTCTTTTTCATTTAAAGTTTTAATTTTGGGCCCGCCTGGGTGACTCGGTCGGTTAACCGTCCGACTTCAGCTTAGGTCACGACCTCGCGGTTCGTGGGTTCGAGCCCCGTGTCGGGCTCTGTGCCGACAGCTCGGAGCCCGGAGCCCGCTTCGGATGCTGTGTCTCCTTCTCTCTCTCTGCCCCTCCCCTGCTCGTGCTCTGTCTCTCTCAAAAATAGATAAAAACATTGAAAATAATAGTAACTTATAAAATAATAAAGTTTTTATTTTCAAGGGGTACCTGGCTGGCTCAGGTGGGGGAACGCGACCTGACTCTTGATCTCAGGGTTGTGGGTTCGAGCCCCACACTGGGGGTAGAGATTACTTAAATAAGTAAATAAATCTTTTAAAAAGTCGTCATTTTCAAGAAAAATCACATAGTATTTTCTACGCCTGGGATTCCCCTCCAGAACCTCAGCGGCGACAAGAGGGGACAGCCGGCTTCCAAGGAGACCTACTAAGTGGCAGCAAATGTCACAAACATACCTGCAAACCAACAACAGACACCTGCCTGGAAAATGCTACCTGAGCCCCACAGTCTTTATCAATAATACTGGCAGAGTCTCGTGTTCTGTCATCTGTTATCAACCCTGTAGGGGTTCCCAGGGTGGTACGCAAGGGGCACAAGGGACTTTGTTGCTTGGGTGTTGGCTCTGGTCACTTTAGAACCTCTGGAGCTTTTTGCTTCCCCTCCACACACACACACACACACACACACACGAGCATTTTTTTTTTTTTTTTTTTTTTTTTTTAGTTTTAAACGTTTACTTATTTTTGAGAGACAGCACACGTAATTTGGGAGGGCAGAGAGCGAGCGGGGAGACAGAGGATCTGAAGCGGGCTCTAATGCGGGGCTCAAACTCACGAACTGTGAGATCACGACCTGAGCTGAACTCGGATGCTTAACTAACTGAGCCACCCAGGTGCCCCACGGGCATTCTGTCTTCAGGGACACAATAGAACAGCAAAGACATTTCTTTTTTTTTTTTTCTAATGTTTATTTATTTTTGAGAGAGACAGAGAGACAGAGCATGAACGGGGGAGGGGCAGAGAGAGAGGGAGACACAGAATCCGAAGCAGGCTCCGGGCTCTGAGCCGTCAGCACAGAGCCCGACGGGGGCTCGAACCCACGCACCGTGAGATCACGACCTCAGCCGAAGTCAGGTGCTCAATCGACCGAGCCACCCAGGTGCCCCACAAGCATTTCGTCTTCAGGGACACAATATAACAGCAAAGAAGACATTTCTATCACATTTACAGTTTTTAAGGCACATCCCCGCCCACTACCCACTAATTAAAACAGAACTCTTGTGCACGGATGGGTCAGACACAGACAACACCCCTCAGTCTTCCATTTTACTGAGGAGTCTGATCGGCCCCTAAGTAGCAAAGCCAAGCCCAGCCCGGCCGCACTAGCCCCTGCTACGCGTCTGTCTCCTCCAGTGTGTGGTGGGGATGAGACTTCCTCACGGGGATGTGCTGCGATCCCAGGTCAGGCAGCTCAGAAAACACTCACACCCGCGGCGGGAGTGGTCCCCAAACGGTAGCGGCTCTCACCATCGCTGACGGTGTTCTCGCCATCCCCTCTACGGTAACCGGCATCCTCACCATCAGCAGCAGCACCGCATCACCACCCTCATCACCCCCGGTGTCAGCATCGCCGTCACCTTCCTCCCCACCACCACCGTCACCGTGACCGTGGTCACTCCCCCCCCCCCCACCGCGATCCGATCCAAATGAATCCAGAGGTGCCTTGCTGGAGGGTGAGCAGATGACCTCGACCTTGGCAGATGAGCAGGATCTTGCTAAATTCAAAAGGGCGATCCCCAGGCGTTTATACTGTGTCTAAGAAATGGTCAACAGCTCTGTGTCGGGACACGAGGCTGAAGACGTGATCCGAGGTCACATAACAAAAGGCCCGTCATCAAAGAATTTCTGAATCTTCTTCAAGTCACTAGCACCCCCACGCGGTGTCCCCTGGAGCCCCAGGCATCCCCCACTCGCCAGCGGCCCTGCGGGGGGGGCACAGGGCAGGGTGCATGGGGGGCCGGGCCCCAGCCCTGCTTCGGGCAGAGCACTCCTCGCGGGACTCGCACCCAGAGCTCCGCTGTGGGCACTGGGGAGTGGGGGAGAAGAAGGCAGGGCTGAACCTCAGAATGACAACTGTGGTGACAGTGTGGAGGACCAGTGCAGGAGGCAAGTGAGGGCAGCGAGGAGGCTCCGGAACACTCTGAGTGAGAGCAGCTGAAGGCGAATGAGAGCAGCAAAGGCAGGGAAGCAGAGTGAACTAGGAGGAGGTGACCGGCAAGAGGATGGTGGGGAGCTGGGGTGCAGATGAGCCCCGGGGAGAGAAGGTCGCAGAGACTCGCCCCTCCTGAACCCTCACCGCACACCAGCCTCACCTCTCACTTCAGGCCCCACCACCCGTGTTGTCTCTGCCGCCCAGGGGCCTAAGCGGAGGCCCAAGGACGGCCAATACCTTGCGCAAGGTCACAAGACCTACACCGATGGCTGCCGTCTCCGGTCACTGTGCCCCGAGCTGCTACACCACTGTCCTTGGGGTGACGCAGAACTTTTGGGGGACAGTTTGTTCGTAATCCCACGAAGCAGCCCCCCAAGCGCTGCATCGTCGACCGGTCTGTGGATCAATAAGGTCTCCCCCAGTGGGTGGATGGATGGAGGGAGGAGAGATCAGGGATGGGGGGATCTGGGACCCGACACAGGAGGTCCCAGACCCAAACTAAAAACCAAATCCTCCCCATCAAATTCCTCTCTTCTTCCTCAGACAGCACATGCGTGGTGAATACTGAGCCAGGCCGTGTCAGGCACAGTGCACTTTGGCTCAGCCATCAGGGGACTCTGTGCACTTAGAGGGGACAGGGCAGGGACAGTGTCCACCAGCCAAGTGACCTGAAGACCAGGGCCACACTGAATCCTCCCACCCAGGTCTCCGGGAGCCACACAGCCCAGAAGGAAGTGAGAAATTGGGGTCAAGAGACCTGGGTGGGGATCTGAGCACCACCATCTAGGAGGTGGGTGACTTGGGAAAGCCAATGACCTCTTGGGGCCTCAGTCTGTTCACCTTTCAAACGGGGGTAAGAGTGCCTACTGGAGTCAAGCAGATGCCTCTGGAATCCGGCACTGCCCCTTGGCTGCTGTGGGCCTTAGGACGGTCACTTGTTTCCTCGTCTGAAAACTGGGGAGAATCACACGGTGACGCCTCCCAGAGAACCGACCACCCCCTCCTCAGAGCCACCACCGTCACCAGGTGGCTGTCTCAGAGCGTCTGTGACAACTGGGCCAGAAGCTGATGGAGCACGTGCTCTTGTCCTGTCTCTGTCTCCCTCCTGGAGGCCGAGTCTTGAGTCTTGTCTACATCAGCACGCTCACCTCTGCCACGTGGCAGGTGCCCAGTGAACTGGCAGGGATGGATGGATGGATGGATGGATGGATGGATGAGTATGTGGATGGATGGATGGATGGATGGATGAGTATGTGGATGGATGGATGGATGGATGGATGGATGGATGGATGGATAGATGGACGGGTGGACGGGTGGATGGATGGATGGATGGATGGATGGGCGGATGGATGGATGGACAGATGGATGGACGGACGGGTGGATGGATGGACGGACGGATGGATGGATGGACAGATGGATGGATGGATGGACGGACGGGCGGATGGATGGACGGACGGATGGATGGACAGACGGATGGATGGATGGATGGACAGACGGATGGGTGGATGGATGGATGGACGGATAGATGGACGGATGGACGGATGGACAGATGGATGGACGGACGGATGGATGGACGGATGGATGGACAGATGGACGGATGGACGGATGGATGGACAGATGGATGGATGGACGGATGGATGGACGGGCGGATGGATGGACGGGCGGATGGATGGATGGATGGATGGATGGATGGGGGGGGGTCAAAGGGCATCCAAGCGCCGACAGGGACGAGCAAGGCTACTGGGGATGACGGCAATGACAAACACTCCCAGCCACCCCTCCTCTGGGGTCCTGAGCCTCGGGCAGAGCGCTATGGTGGAAGTGAATACTTACTGAACGACAAATGCTTACTGGAGACCAGGTGGAAAAGTTAACTGAAGAAGAGGTTAACACGCTTGCAGCCTCCGAGGGAAAGGATTCCCTTACAAACGCAGGTAGCTGCGTCCCCTGGCGGCCAGGCCAGGCTGTCTAGTTCCCGCCCAGTGCAGGCAGGCCAGGTGAGGCACCCGGGAGGGGGAGGGGCGGGCCCAGCCCCGCCTTGTGCAGCCGCCACCCCCCTTCCCCACCACTGCCCTCCACCAGTAACTGCAGAGCCGCAGAGGACAGGGACGGGGACCCCGGGCATTGGGGTGCCAGGGACGCACTGCCTGAAGGACAGACAGGTCAAACCCGGCCCGACAGGTGAGCGGATCTGGGAGCTGGGAGAGCACACAGGTGCACAGGTGCACAGGCGCCGGGAGCAGGGCGGGGACAGTTTCCACAGGACAGAGGGCTCGTAGGGGCGGGACGTGGACACAGGTCTGTGGGCTCCAGAGGCCACTCTCTCCCACCCCCACCTCCCCCCCGCCGCCGCCACTTGTCCCAGGGGTGATGGGAAGTGGGTGTGCCAAGCGGCCACCTGAGCAGGTGCCTGGGTGGTGACCAGCCACACACTGTGGCAGGATGGCACCGCTCGGGGACCCTCCGCTGGCAAGTTGGCCACGTGGCCCGCCTTGGCCAACAGAATAGGAGCCAGAGTGCCTCGGGACACGGCCCGAGGTCCGAAGGCCCCAACGGGAAGGCGCTGAGCAAAAGCAGGCACCTGGGGGGCCTGACCAACACAGCCTCCTGGCATCCGAGCCTCCTCGCGGCACAGCCCCTTCCCGCCTCCTTTGGGAGGGGACGAGTCTGGATTCTGTTTATCTACCAATGAGCCACTGACACATTCTGGCCCTGCAGAATTTTCTAGCTCGGTGTACGGTAATGACAGGGGTCCAAATGAAAGGACCGGAGAGGCGGTCTCTGTGCCTTCAGGTGGCGGGGCGGGATAAGGGCCTCCCTGCCAAAGGAGAGCCGGTGGACCGACACCAGGAGGAGCCCCTCGGCGGGGGGAGGGGGCGCCTTGGGAGTGCCAGACCTGAGCGCCCCCCGCCAGCACGCGGGAGGAGAGACAGCCCCCCCCCCCCCCGCCCCCCGGCCTTTCCCACCAGCCACGTCATCCAGTCCTGCTCTGCTGCGGGCGGCACCCAAGCGAGGGCGATGACCGACCACGTCACCCCGCTCAACCCTCCGAAGACCCAGGAGCTGCTGTGGAAGGTATTTTGCACGCGAGGAGCGGAGGCTCCGAATCTGGAGGCGGGAGAGGGTTCCAGGGTTCAAAGCCTGCTCCTCTGTGCCGTTAGCCACTCCCGCTCCCGAGAGCTGCTTCTACGCTTCCTGTTCCCGTAAATAGGGATCGGGGCTCGGTTCCAAGGAGGAACGTGGCGCTATCGTGTGTGAAGCACCTGACACACAGTAGGCTCAAAATAAGAGGTGGGGATGGGGATGGGGAAGACCATCTCTCTGGACTCCGGCCCACTCACGTGGCCCCAGCAGCCCAGGCCCAGTCCCCTGAGCCCCCGGGTTTCCCCTCGTGTTTTTTCATTCCGCTCTTGCAATTCCCCTGTGAGTGGGGAGTGACGTCCCGTTCCCACGTTACAGATGCAGAAAAAGAGGTGGGAGCCCCTCGGAGGGGAGCCTCTAACTCCAGCCCGGGCAGGGTTGGAGGCCAACCTCCCTACGAGACAAATGGGAGGTTCTGCGCAGCCCAGCGGGTGCCCTTTCCTGCTTACCATCCACCGTGTTCTAGAGCATTCTGTCCCTGCTACCGAATGAGGACAACTCCGGGTGAAACCAGGGGCCGGCTGGTTTTCTAAACCGCAAATTCACGGCAAACCCTCCACGTGCGGTGGGCCACCAGCTAGACGAAACGACACCCCCAGGTTTTCTGGGGTGGCCCTGATTTCAAATGTCCACACCAACTGCCATGCTGGGGGAACTGGGCCACCCTGTTGCTCATGACGGAGCGTGGCTTCAGCAGCTTCTCTGTCGGCTCCCGACCGAAGGGGAAGGGTGGGGAGGCCAGCGCCGAGGGAGCCCAGGGCGTTCCTGGCGCTGGGTGAGCATCAAGGTTCACCGTCTACTCTGACCCCCCGACCCTGACCTCAGTTGGGCGTGGGAACCTTCCACTGGCCGGTGCACTGGGTTGAACAGTGTCTGCCCCAAATTCACATCCACCCAACCTCTCGGAACGTGACCTTGTGTGGAAATAGGATGCTTGCAGATGAGATTGTTTGAGGCCACACTGGATTAAGGCAGGTCCTAAGTCCAATGACCGGGGTCCTGATGGGAACAGGAGAGGACAGAGACACAGGAAAGACGGCCACGTGCCGGCAGAGACAGAGACTGAAGGGACTTGGCCACGAGCCCAGGAGAGCCCAGAGCCACCCGGAGCTGGGAGAGGTGGGTGGGACCCTCCTCAGGAGGGACCACCGCCCTGCCCACACCTTGACTTCAGGCTTCCAGCTCTAAACCGTGAGAGGGTAAATTTCTGCTGTCGTAAGCCACCGGTTTGTGGCCCTTTGTGACAACGGCCCCGGGACACTCACGCAGCAAGCAAGAAAGTTAAGCTCAGAGAAGGCAACTTGGCTGAGCACCCTGGGGGCCCCGTGTCCTAGCCCTCCGTCCTTCCGCCCCCGTCCTGCCCTCCCCCACCACGGCCACCTCATCTAGAACGCTCCCCGGCCCCACTCGCAGGCTGCTGATTACCGCGAACGATTTGCAAACGTCCTCACTTCCACCACATCCGAATCGGTGTCATGACAAGAAGTCCAGATAAAAATACCCAAAGTCAGGGAGCGCCCGGGAGCGAATCGGCACTTGGGACGGGAGGCACCCGGACTCGCGGGCAGCCCGGCCGCGGGAGGGCCGCCCCCCTCTCGGGCCGGGGCCGGGGTCCCCTCCGTGCCAGCTTGAGCCAGCGGTCAGGGCCCCCGCTCCCAACGCCGCATGCGCCCTTTCCAACCGCCGGAACAAAGCCGAAGCGATGCAAACAGAGCCCGGGGGAAAGCGGGCCTCGCGTCCTTCCCTCTGTCACCTCTGTCACCAAAGAGAGCCGGGGTGGGGGGCGCCGCCGGGGGAGGGGATAAATTACCGGGCGGCGCATCCAGCTGCACCAGGATGTAATAAAATGTGTTGCTAAGATACGAGTTCCAAAGAAGTTCATCAAAGGACACTTAGACCGAGCCACCAGACTCTTCTCCCTTCGAAGGCCAGTTATTTGGTTCCGTCCCTCATGTTTATAATTAGCTCGACAACACGAGAGCGGCGGCCCCCACGCGAGCCCACTCAGCAGAACTCGTTAATAAAATAACTTCAACGAGGCGCCGACTTCGGCTGGGGCGCGGGCGGCTGCGGGCCTGTTTTATTTACAGAAATGTATTTGAGTCCCGCTTACGCATCTGAGTGAGAGATGAACGTTCTTGAAGAAAACCGCAATGGCCCTCTAGCCCCGCGATCGGCCGTGTTCCCCTAAGTGACAAGGCGGGCGGGGGGGAGTCTCTGGGGCCGCAGAACCGCTGACCCTTCAGGGCTCTGGTTATCAGACACTCGCGCCCTAGTGACTGAAGGTTACAGAACCACCAGAGGGCCCTGGCTCTCACGCCCTCCGCCCGTGGCTCTGTGTTTAGTGCCCTGTGCATGGACACCACGCAAGACCGGGACCGGGGGATGTGCGGGCGGCAACGACTAGATCGTGACCCCCGGTGCGATGGAGCCCTGGAGGGCGCTGGCCCGGAGGAGGGACACCCGGCCCGTCTGCGAGGTCAGGGCGACTGACCGCCTCAGCGAGGCCCGGACGCCGCCGAGGAAGGCACCAGGGCACGGGGGAGGGGACTCGGGGAGGTGATCGGAAGAGGCGCCTCGGGTCTGGCTGCAGGGGTGCTCCCTCGGGCGGGCGGGCAGCATTTACAAGAGGCCTTATGCACTGCCCACACCTACCCCTCAGGAGGTCCCCAGAAGCACGACTTTCCGGCTTCTCTTGAAATATCAAAGGGGCAGGTGCTGGGCCACACTGCCCTCCCCCTGCAGGGCACGGCCTCAGGACCACTGGCGACAGGCAGCGTCGAAGTCTGCGGTTCTGCGTTAGTCAGAGCATCTCTGCTTCTCATCAGGCAGCTGCAGGATCCTTGACGAGCCTTGGCACTTCTGGGCAGAACCTCGGTGTCGGGAGAAGCGGCCCAGGGTCCCCTCCCGCTGTCACGGGGGCCGCCTCGCCTCGCCTCGCCTCGCTTCGGCTGACGGACGAGGTGCTGGTGTGGCGGACAAAGGATTCCCAGCAAAACCACTTCTGCCCCGGGCCAGCTCTGTCAGGGAATTTCTCCAGACCTGGGAGTTAAGGCTGCCCTTCTGAAAACGTCCAGCTTCTCCTCAAAATTCTGCCCCAGCCAACGGCTCTTCCCACTTATTCGTTACGGCTGGTGCACAATTTATTTTTTTTATTATTATTGATTTTTAATATTTTATTTATTTTTGAAAGAGGGCAAGTGGGGGAAGGGCGGGGGGGAGGGGGAGAGGGAGAGAGAGAGAGAGAGAGAGAGAGAGAGAGAGAGATCCTAAGCAGGCTCTGAAATATCAGGGTAAGCCCAATGCAGGGCTCAAACTCATAAACCTGAGCCTAAGTCAGGGGCTCAACCAACTGAGCCACCCAGGCACTGCACCCCCTCCGCCCCAGCCAGTAGACAAGTTAATGGCAGAGGACAGTCACGCTGGAGAGGACAGCCCCCCACCCTGCCTCAGTTCCCAGATCTCCCTCGTGCTCACCTGTCACTCTCCCCCTGCCACACTGGCCTCCACTGGAAATGCCAGGCACGCCCCACCTCAGGGCCTTTGCACAGGCTTTGCCTCTGCCTGGGACACTCTTCCTGCAGAGAACCACGAGGCCCACCCCCGCGGCTTCTGCAGGCTTTTGCTCCAGGGCTGTCTCCTCAATGACGGGCTTAAAACACACACACCCTTTCACCCCGCTCCCTTCCAGCCCCCTCCCTATGCTGAACCCCTCGGACCTCCCACATCCCGGCTCCTGGTGTAGCCGCAGGGCACGGGTGGCTCCTCGTGACCTCCCTGTGACGTGCCCACTTCCTGGCGCCACGGCTGTAACCAGGTTCAGGACCCCTCTGATCTCTGCCCATGATGATGCCAGCAACTGTCACCACTTCTCCCGTCCAGCCAGGACAAGCCCTTGGAGGGGCCTTCTTGAGGACGTGTCCCCTCGGCAGTGGCAGCTGGGAGCAGGTTAGCGGCGTGGGCCGAGCAAACTCTGCGTTCAGTGGGGCTGTTCTGGCGTTTATCTGTGGCTGCGTTTATCACCGCCGAGATGAGACGCGTTAATCACGGAGAAGAGCTGCTAACACTGATTGTCGGAAATGCTGTTTGTCACTTTGCAACCTGTATCTCCCATTAAATTCTGGATCACAGTCTCTAATATGTATATATTTTTAATTGCATTTTCAAGTTCATTTACATGTGCAGATTGGCTTTCCGCCTGAATGACATCAAGGAGAAACACATCTTCTCTCTCTCTCTCTCTCTCTCTCCTTCCCCAGCCCTGCCTTCCCCTCTCTTTCATGGGGCAAAAAGTCTGTCCCCAGATGGATTACGGTATCGCCCGGGGACAGCTGCTGGCGCCCCCCGGGGAGGCTCCGACTGACCTCTCCCAACTGCTGTTGCAAGTAACTTTTGGGGTTCCGTTCAACAGACGAGACGGCAGACGCGTCTCCCCTGAAGATGGCTGCTCCCCGCAAACTGCAGCCCTCACCGCCTTTTCTGCTCAGGAGGGGGGCTGCCCACCCAAGGCCATAACCAGTCTCCACCTCGAGGGCAGACTTGAAAGGCAGGAAGCGTCCAGGGGGCTGGGTGACAAGCGGCCCCCCCACAGGGACTCTTTCTGAACCATCCTTCTGGAACACACTGGCACCTACAGAGCGCCAGTCAATCAGATTCAGCCGCTTGCGTAAAATGGACAGTTCAGGAATGCGCAGTGCTCTACCAAAGCGGCCGCCCCCCCCCCCACTTGGGCAAATCGGGGGTCACCCGCTCTTAAAGTCTAAGACTGAGATGGTCGGGTGGTCCTGAGGTCACAGGGGACATCTTGTGTGAGACCCCGGCCCGTCACACAGGGGACACCCAAGAGGGTGCTTCCCAAGGAAAACTCCAGTGAATGAAGCAGAACCGCCTGAGCAAAGACAACAGACTTCTTGCATGACTGCGGAGTGTGGTCGGGAAGACAGGCGTCCTCTGGGGCTCGTTCTGGGTCCTGGGTGCCACCCCCACCCCCACTCAGGGCCTCGGTTCCCCACGTGTAACGTGGGGGCTGGGCACAGGGGCCCCGCAAAGCCCCCCGTGGCTCTTGCATCTTGTGCCTTAAGTCATCACGCCGAGTCTGGGGGACACGCACCCTCCATTTCCACTGAACCCCAAACTCACGACCCAATCCCAGCTGCGGACACGCCAGTCCGAGGAGACCAAAGCAAGCCAGAGGCTCCCGCCCTGACAAAAAGCCCCAGTTGCCGGTTTACTTCCCCATGGCAGTGAGATCTCTGGGGTGTGGCCAGCTCTCCACATCTCACACCCTGGGTGACGGAGGGATACTGCTCACCGAGCTCCCTCGGACTCCGCTGACCTGCAGCATGCTGGGAATTACGCCTGGCACCTGGGACACACGTCCTCACCGATCCTCAGGACAACTTGCCTGGGAAGCAGCATTTTCCCCTTTGAGATACTCTGAGATCAGGACGCAGCCACCCGCCCCTCCTCTTGTAACGACCTGGAGGCTGACGAGCCCCTCGGCCTTAGACAAAAAAAAGAAAAAGAGGAAGGCAAAGAAAATGCCCCAAGGAAGCCCCTCTTTCTGCTGTGTTTTAGCAAGACCGACACAGAAGAAGGTGCCAAGCAGAAGAAGCAAAAGAAAACAGCAGGGTCCATCTGAGACCGCACGGGACGCCCGCTGCTGGCGGGCAGAGGTCGTAACCAGAATGAATCTGTAGCAGCAATTTCTCACCACACTCTGGCAACTGCTGCTACCCAACAAGAAGTAACCACCGATGATAATAAAAAAAAAGCTTGAGAAAGCGTATCTGTTCCTTTCGAAAACAGAGGCCATTTCAAAACGAGGCAACGCCTCGACGTTCAAGTGTGAAATGACACTGGAAATAAAGATTCGTAAGTAACCAAGCCACGGGGGCCAAGGTGGGGCTCACAAGCGGGGGGTGGGGGGAGGGAGCGCCCACGGGCTCCTCACCGAGGGCGGGGTCAGCACAAACCCCGGCTCCACACCGCGGAGCCCCCCACCCCCTGCACCCAGCCCGCTGCCCACTCCCCACCCTGGTGCCGCGTGCAGAGACCAGATGCAGGCCCAGGCCCCTTCCGAAGTTCTAGAACCTTCCACCTCAGAGTGAAACTCCCGCTCCTCATTGCGGAACGGCTGCTTCTGGTTCACCCGCGCTCGTCTGAGGCGCGAACGCCACTTACTTGCGTCCGAACGCATGCCCTGGCCGCTTTTCTAACTCGTGGCCCGACGTGTGTCCTCTCCGCCCCCCCCCCCCCCCACGCTCCTCCTCCGACGCGGCGAGGACCACAAGGCCCGGAACCGGACTGCAGCCCCTCCGCTCGTCACCTGACATGCGTCAAGTCAACAAGCCGGTCAACCTCTCTGGGCTTCAGCCGGTCCTGAGCACGACGATGCAATTCAGAGCAGGCCTTCCCCAAGGGCTCTGTGAACGGTGGACGGGTCCAAGGAACCCTCGGAGGGGCGTGGCTCCAGTGAGCATCAGACAGGGAGGCCGGGACTCAGCACGGAATCGGACGACCTCCAGGTTCCACCTGCTGAGGACCTGCCGGGGGGAGGGGGGGGGCGCTTACCGCGTCGTCTTGGCTGAACCCTCCCAGCGCCTCTCTCGGGTCATCTCCTTAGCTCTTACCGCGTGCCAGCCCTCTGCCACCTGGTTCGCAGTGCACTGTCATACCCATTTTATGGCCACTGAGTGTGGAACAGCCACAGAAGGGTGGCGTTGGGTCTATAACCCCGTCTGTCCTGCTCTAAAGCCTGTGCTTTAAGCTCTTTGTTACGTGCCTCTCAGAGACAAAAGTTAAAAGCCTTCTCAGCAGCCCTCTTCTGGGAGGGAAACCAAATCCAGGGTCCTAACTCCTTAAACAGCGCACTTTGCAAACAGCGTAGCCATACTGACTGCAGACACCCTCCTCTTCCCCCGAAGTCCCCCCGGGTCTGGGGTGAGGGCCTCGGAGGCCGAGCCAACAGATACCCCCAAAGGGCCCTCCTCGAGTCCCCCGTGTGTCACCAAAGCGTGCCAAGACGCTGCTCTGCTGGAGAAGGAAGGCGCGTCCTCAGACCCAGCGGCGAGCTCCGGCGGGCGGACCAGGCAGCGGCACGCTTAGCTTTGGCTCGTACGAGGGACGCGAACAGAGCAGCGAGCCGGTCACTCGGCTCCTGGACAGACAAAGGTATTGGAGGAAAAACTTGCGAAATCACGGGGCTAATCATCATAGCCAGCAGCTCTAATGAGGCATCGTGGGATTACCAAAGTTATCAGAGTCGTCTCACTGAAAAAATTCAAAGCTAATGGAAATCAATTGTGCAGTTCCGTCGGCAGGTGTTGTAAGAGGCTAAGTACCAAAGCGAACCTTGCACCGGCTGGAGAAGACGGCACAGCCAACGTCAAGCTCACCCGGGGCCACCGAGCAACGGGACGCCCACACTTGGAAAAAGGAAATTCCCCCAACCGTGAGCAGGAGGCAAGTGGAAATGCAAAGGTGGCAGGTTCCACAGGTGCAGGACAGGGATCGGCAGGTGTCTTCTGTGGCCACGGGGAGAGCGACCACAATTCGCTCCAATCAACCCCTTCGCTTCCCCTTCCCGGCTGACGCGCACTTTTACATCCCTTACGGACGGGAAACAGAGCCCAAGGAAGCAACACGACTCGTCGAAGGCTACTCAGCCAGATGCGGGGAGCTGGGACATGAACCCCATTTGCCCGAGCTTGCCCAGCCTGATGCGGAAAGCTGGGATATGAACGCTGGCGTGTGACTTTAGGGCCTCTGCTCTTCTGGCTGCATCATGCTATGCTCTGGAATGCAGGGGGCCAGTTGGGGACGAGGCAGTGGCTGAAACAGAGGGCACCCTCTCAGTGGTCCCAAGCTGGGTGACCTTGGGAAGCTGCCCTTCTCTGACCTGTCTGGCAGGAAGCGTGTACCTGCCCGGCCTGACCCAAGTCATGAGATCATCCCGACAATCAAATAAAAAGACAGCACGAAAGAGGTGACAGAACTGATCGCCGCTGCTGACGGCCAAGGGATCGTGTGCGCAATCTGTCTCTAGGCTTCTCTACAGGTGGACACGTCACCTCCTCGGCGCGGTCCCCAAGCACCCCATCAGAGCACACCATCCCGTCTGCTGCCCGAGTGAGCCTGGTGGTTAAACATCTCACGCAGACACCTCACCGGGCTCCACGGGATAGGGAGCTGTGGAGGCACCTGTCGCCCCAACTGTATGTGAAAACGTGTGCAGCCAAAGATGGGTGACAGCATTTTGTCAGCATAAAGCCTTACAAAATGAGACGCCCCCGTTGCTCACGGCACACTACCCACCATCACCTCCATATCCCCGGTACTTGGTGGATGCTCATTAAGTGTTTACGGAATAATTAAACCGAGTTATTCCCAAGAGAGAGGGCTGCACTACAAGGTCAAGCGTAAAAAGCAAGTTTAGGCAAGGTATGTGCCCAGCCCGTGCACTAAGCGTGTTTATCTGTGTTGTATACATTTGTGTGTGCACAGAACGTGCCCTACAAACACAGCCCTGCTCTCATCCCCAAGCAAGGGTGGGGGGTGGGGTGGAAGGAAGGGGACTCGTGTTTTAGGACTCAGATCCGTACTGCAAACCTTCCTCCTCACAAGCACATGCTGCTTTTGCAGTAAAAACTTTTTTACAAGCAGAATTCTTCTTTATCTCCTCAATGTTACAGAAATAACAAAAAAGAACGTCAATCACCACCTTCCTCGGTTAAGATTTTACTTCTGGAGAATGATAATTATTTTCTTACTTCCAAAACAAATCCTTAGGAGCGCCTGGGTGGCTCAGTCGGTTGAGCATCCGACTTCGGCTCAGGTCACGATCTCGCGGTTCGTGAGTTCAAGCCCCACGACAGGCCCTGTGCTGACAGTCAGCTTGGAGCCTGGAACCTGCTTTGGATTCTGGGTCTCCCTCTCTCTCTGCCCCTCCCCCACTCACTCTCTGTCTCTGTCTCTTAATAATAAACAAACATTAAAAAAACAAACAAAAAACAAATCCTCTCATTTTCATTAGGAAATCCTGGAAAGTTAGTAACTGATTTTTATACACATGTTACATAGACTTTGCATATATTTATTGGTACGTGGTGACACGCTTATTACCTACTTGTTACGTTGTCAAAATGAAATCACTAACACAGATGTACCTGACAGATAAGTGTATACGTATACGTATATACACGTGCATTTAAAAAAAATTTTTTTTTTTTAGAGAGAGAAAGAGAGCACGAGCAGGAGAGAAGAGAGGGAGAGATAAAGAGTGTGAGTGGGGTAGGGTAGAGAGAGAGGGAGACACAGGATCCGAAGCAGGCTCCAGGCTCTGAGCTGTCAGCACAGAGCCTGAGGTGGGGCTTGAACTCACAAACCGTGAGATCGTGACCCCAGCTGAAGTCAGACGCTTAACTGACTGAGCCACCCGGGCACCCCTACATACACTTTTTCTTAAACCAGCTGAACAGAACTGCTAACCGAGACACCTTCTAGAAGTTTCCAGAAGCACTCCCCTCCCCCCATTAATTTCTCAGCTCGAAGAAGCTCTGGGGAAGGCAGGAGGGAGAGGATCACCCAGTGGCCCCCTGCCCCCACAGCCTGTTAGGTGCCGGTCATCAAGTCTACGTGGCCAACGGCCTCCCAGCCTCCTGTCCCATGTCGTACACGGGACCCAGCGTCCATGCAAGGGCCTCCCCGTGGAGGTGACAAACATCTGAAGAACTCACGTGGCCCGGCCCGGCCAAGCAACGAGGGAGCTCAGGCGTCCTTCTCTCTCCTCCCTTCCCACCTGCCCTCAGCACCATTCCTGCACCTTCCTGACCTATGCACTAACAGCCCTTGGCTATTTCCGAGCCTAAGGTGTAAGATCCAGGCCCTTCCTCCAAGCAAGTGATGCCCTCCTTGCTCTGGCCCCAGCTCACCTTCTGTGATGTCTCTCTCTTGCTCAAGGCTTTACTGCCAGAAGGGTCACAGCACCTGCAAGTTTCTTTAGGCCATTATCCCTTAGCGGGCTCACACCAGCATCTCCTGTCCACACCTCTAGGCGTCCTCAAGGACCTACCTGTCCCCCAACCTCCTCTCCAGGAAGCTGTCCTCCACCTCCAGGCCAGACAGCATGACTTTCCCAGAACTTTGCTGGGATCTTCTCGAAACGTGGTTATCTACGCCTTACTCTTTTGTGAGGTTTCCAAGGGGGTCTTAATCAGTGCTGAGTCCACTCACTTCAGACACAGGATAACCTACCATTTGCTGCACGCCTATGACAGGCTAGGGACTCCCCACTAGGGGACTCCACTAATCCTCATGCCTGTCCTGTTACAACGTCATCCACTCACTCAACTGAGCGCGTTCAGTCCCTACAAGGTGCAGGGGAAGAGGGAGAGCAGGCCGCGCCACCCCCCTGCACGGAGTTTACAGTCCAGCACAGAAGCAGACGTGAAAAGATCGAGACAGACGCCGGCCAACACCGTGTAAAGGCGGGAAACTGCTCGACGTGCCAGAGAAGCCGCCGGAAAGCAACCACGGAGACTGCATCGCCACGTGCAGGAGTGGGATGGAGACCGCCCTGACCAGAGCCCAGCAGAACATACCAGAGGGGGCAAGAGGAGACGCGATATGTTATTCACATGGCCAAGAGGAGGACACAACCCAAACGTCCGTCAACCCGTGAGCGGACGGGCAAAATATGGTCTATCTGTACAACAGAGTATCGTTCAGACGCACAAAGGAACGAAGCACCAACATCTCCCACGACTCGGATGAGCCTTGAAACGTTATGTCCAGTGAGAGAAGCCAGTCGTACGATCCCATTCACAGGGAAGCAACCCCAGAAAGACAGAAGGTAGATCAGCAGTTGCCTAGGGCTGGGTGGGGGTGGGGAGCGAGAGCCCAGGGGTTTCTTTCTGAGATGAAAATGTTCTAAAGTTGATGGTGGGGACAGTCGCACATCTCTGTGAATACACAAAAAAACATTCAATTGTGCTTTTTAAATGGGTGAATTGTATGACATGTGACATGTACCTCACTAAAGCCGCTTTGGGGGTTTTTGGTTTTCACAGGAGATGCAGTGAGGTGGCAGCCTCAATCCTCAACTGACAGATGATGGTGGGAGTCGGGGGAGGGGAAGAGGGGCCTCAGGGAGCAGGGCTCAGGTGAGGGGGGCGGGGGCGCGGGTAGGTTCGGGATGCTGCGGGCTAAGAAGCGTGATAGCGGGCGAAACCAGGGCTGGGTCCTGCCACCCGAGGCCACGTTCTTCCCCGCGGGGGACGGAGTGCGGAGCTCCGCGACGCTTCTCTCTTTAGAAAGTAATGATACTATTTGAAGCATGACATCTTCGACGCTAAGTCAGGAAGATGGAAATTGACCCCCCTGGAGAGGGGCAGACTGGAAGGAAAGCTTGGAAAACGGAACAACACCCTTTTACCAAAAGACTGTAGCCAGCCTGCAGTTCTGTTCAGCGGATACTTTCAAGGCAGAATTCCTCTGCTGTCCAACGCGGCTAGTGAATCACGGTGAAGACGTGATTCAGCGCCCGGGTGCACGCCACATACATAATACCTTTCAAGAAGACATATTTTTATTGCTGCACTTAAGGACAGCCCCTCGGAATCCAGAGTCCATCAAATCGATGGATCGAGCAGCAGGAAAGGCCCCAAGTTCACCTCCGGGGTCTCTCTCGCGAAGCCACGCCGGCGTGGACTACAGTCAACACAGGAGGCTCTTCTCGCTCCGTGGTGAAGCTGAACTTCATGAAAGTTCAGGTCTAGAGATGCCCGTGATACGTGGCATCTAAATGTGCTGAGAACTTCAAGGAGGGAAGGGGGAAGGAAGGAAGGAAGGAAAGAAAGAAAGAAAGAAAGAAAGAAAGAAAGAAAGAAAGAAAGCAAGAAAGCAAAGACACCCAGTATTTATGACGGGTCTGTTATTTACACGGAAGTGCTTGTTGCTTGACAATTTAGATAAAAATGTTACTGCCTCTCTGCGTGTGCCGCAGATTCATGGCGTAAAACCGTCCGAGCAACTAATAGAGTCTTCAAACATCTTATCTCGTTAAAGACGAAGGGTCCCTCCTCCACTGAAATCAAAAAACCCAGCTGCCAGGCGCGGCCACACCTGGGAATGCGGCCTGGCCCAAAACTCCACTCTGACCAACTCCCACACCTCCTTTTTTTTTTTTTTTTTAAAGAAAAAACTATGAACTCCGTTTTCACACAGACACTGGTTTCCTGTTTATCCCCTGGTCCATCAATGGTGGGAGACGCACTCAACAGTTATACGGGACTCGTATCTCTGCTTCCGACCGACAACTAACCTATTTACTTCCAGGAGTCCTCCATGAACATCTTGAAACACTTGTCTGTGTTTCTAGACGTAACTGAACAAATTCCAGTGTCAAGGGCATGAATGGGAAATTGATGGCAGGGCACCCAAAGATGCTACTCAGCTGCTATTGTATTTCTAACAGATGTGGATAATGGGGTCATCCGTTCTCTTTTCCATCCAGTTCATCATCCACGTACGCACTTTTAATTGAAACTTAACCTTTACATCCCACATTCCAAGAGGGAGCGGCACGAAAACACATCTCCGGAGGTGGAAACGGTGAGTTTCTTCCCCAGCCAATCTACAAATGAGCCCTACCTTTAGTTTCATGTTGAGTTAAAAACAAACTCTAAAAATACTGGCTTTTTCATGCCTGCTCCCACATTTCAGCCACTCCCAGGCAGAGCCCCACTGCCCCCCTTTAAGACCCTGGGTGCAGCCCGGAATCACCTCCAAGAGCTTGTTCCTGGACCATCCCCCCACCCCCCACCAAGCTGCCAATCACCACCAAACTCTCCCAAGGAGAGAGAGAGAGAGAGTAAATGTTAAGTCTACCCAACTCATTTCATAGGTGACTTCTGAAAGATTTCACCTCGGAGCCTGGGAGAGACCAGGCAGCTTTATTAGCATGCTGCACCACGGCCTCGGCCCCCTCCCCTCCCTCTTTTATGAGCCCTTGTTATATAAAATGCCACAAAGGGAAAAGGAAAAACAACCGACAGTTCCAAACACAAGTTCCGATGGCCAGGCCCAACGCTGGCTGCTTACCAGATGGTATATTTAGTCATTTAAAAGAGAAACATTTTTAAAAGGCCAGAGAACAAAAGTTTTCCTTGTTTTCTTTCTTTTTGGACACACACTCACAGACACAAAAAAGATGGAGGTCCATTCCATTCGCAAGCATCTTTCCTTCCCGGAGTTCAAATTTAAAGGCAAAGGCAGCCGGGAGTAGGACAGTTCCTTCCCCTGAGATGCATGGAGCCTCCAAACAGAATTTTCCAATGTTTCGCTCAGCCTCATCTAAATTCTGGCATGACGGATAATAAATAGCTACTCATTTACTATCAACATAAAATTTTAAACAGCCCTGGCATAGTTGCTACAATACAGAAGAAACGATCAGACCTAAGCTCTGAAAAGCCACTCCAAATAGTAAAACTATTGCCATGTAGAAGCACACATAAAGACATTGTTGCGATGAAGCCGCTGGATTCCTGGATTCTCCCTCCCTCCCTCTCGCTCTCTCTTAAATCGTTCACTCCGAGCATAAGAGTCAACAACTTGCCGTTTTACCCACTGAAAACAGGGCTTAGGAACCCTCAGCTATCACACTGCACCCGATTTGGTGGCGGATTTCAAACAATAAAATACAAATAAAGTATCTGATTTGATTCTACACAGTGATTAAACATCTTTGTGCTCAGCGAAGGGTCTTCCAACCCCTCCCCCTCCCCCTCCCAAAATGGCATCAAAAGCAATCAAAATGGTAATGCCGGGGCCCGGGTCCCCTCCCCCCGCGAACTCCCCGACTTCGCCGGGGCCGCGCGCCGGACCCCCCTCCGGCGGGAATGGAAGCTTCCACGCCTGGACGGGGACGCGGGCCGGGCGGGCGGGCGCGCGCGCGGGCGCGCGGCCGGGCGGGGGGGGGGGGAGGGGAAGGTTGGAAGGGGGGTGCCGCGGCAGCGTCAGAAAGGGGTTAATGCATTCGTCCCAACCCGCCTGTCCAGCCGGGCGCCCCCCACCGGGCGCGGACCCGCGGGCACAGCCATCTTTCTTTGCGCGACCTCCGGCCCCCTCCTCTTCAGCACGCCCCCTCCCACCACTTTTCAACTTTAAAGACTCGAAATTTGCACCCGGCCTCCGAGTTCTCCCGCTCCGCGGTCGCCGCCACCCCGGCCGATCTCGTCCACGTCTCTCCCTCCACCGAAAACCCCTCCGGGGAGGGGGCATCCGACCCGCGGCCCTGAGCCGGGGGAGGCCGGAGGGGGCCGCACCAGCGGCGGGGGCGGGGGCGGGGGCGGCGCTGTCCAAGTTTGGTGCTGACGGCGGCGGCCGGCATTCCGAAGGAAGCGCGATCGATGGCCAGGGGGCGCGGCGGGGCGGGGGCGGGCCCGCGGAGGGGAGGGGCCGCGGGGAGGGGCGCCGGCGCCCCCGCCCCCCGCCAGCCTCGGAGCCCCGGGAGCGCCATTGGCTGCGCGGCTCAAAGTTCTCGGCTCCGGGCGGCGCGGGGGGAAGGGGCGGGAGCGCGAGTGTGGGGAGCGGGGCGCGCAGGGGGAGGGGCGGAGGGGGAGGGGCGCGGGCGGCGGGGAGGGAGGGAGGGAGGGAGGGAGGGGAGGGAGGGGGCGGGGGCGCGCGGCCGGCCGCGCTCTGGCGGCGGCATCTGTTCGTGGTGCTGAAACCCCGAGCGCTGAGCTCAGCGCAACTAAGTCACAATGGACAACTTTTCCTCCCCGGAGGGGCCGGGAGGGGGGTCGGCGGCCGTGCCAGCCCCTCCCCCCGGCGCGAGGCGGCTGTCGGGAGTCCCAATCTACACCTGAAGCCCCGAGACCAAAGTTGAGGCAGAACTGGGGGGTCCTGGGGGCGCCTTTCTTTTGTTCCCCGGGAGCTGGCGTCAGGTTCCAAGAATAAAAAGTGATGCTGGAGAAGTGGCGAGGAAGGGGGGGGGGGGGGGGGGAGCCCGGAGGAAGGTTCTTTAAATAAGGTTCGCAATGGAATCCAGAAGCTGCTTCCAAGTAGTTTGGCGTCCAGGTCCCGAATACGGCCCCCCGCCACCCCTACCCTCGCACTGGCGTGGGGTGGGGGACACCGAGCCGGGAGAAACTGCCACATTCCAAAAACATGTCCACCAACTCAAAATGGACGCCGGGCTGCTCGCCGCCTTTTGAGTGCAGCTCGTCTCTTTCGGCCACTGCCGGAGCCTGGCTGGCTCGCCCCCCTCGGCCTCCAGGAACCCGGCTCTTTCTTTCCAGAAAAGGGGGGGGGGCGGGTAACTTTGAGGGCTGCAGACAGACTCCTCTGGGAGTCTGAGCGTGCGGCGCCGAGGCCGGCACTTTTTTAGGGGGCTGCCAAAGTGCCGGGCGACCCCTCCTCCCCACCTCGGGCGGAGTTGGGGGGCGCAGCCTCCAGCTCGCTTACTTGTTTGTCGCTGAGCGCGGCGATCCGCGGCTGCCTTTCGTGGAGCTGCTTCTTGAGGTCGCCGTTCTGCGGAAACACGGAGGAGCGGGCTCAGGCCGGCCGCCCCGGGGGGCCGAGTGCGCCCCGGGGCCCCGCGGGCCGCAACCCCCGCCCGGCCGTGCAAAGCGCGCCCCAAGTTCCCCGGGCCGCGCGTCCCGCACGCGCGGCGGCCGGGCAGTGCCGCGCGGGGCCGCTTACCTGTGGCTGCCGCCTCATCGGGGCAGCTCGCGGGGCGGGGCGGGGGCCGCGGCCACCCGGCGGCGCGCCCCGAGCCGTGCAAGTTTGCAGGCAGGGGTGCGTGTGCGAGTGAGTGTGAGTGTGTGCCGGGGGAGGGGGGAGGAACAAAGAGCCAAGTAAACACGGCGAGTCCGTGTCGAGCAAAGCTCATAAATATTCAAGTCGCGTCCTAATCTCCCCAACACACACACGCGCACGCCGCAATACCGCTCGGGCTCCGGCCGCCACGCCGCCGCCAGCCCGAGCAACAATCGCCAAAACTACTTTTGCAAACTGTGCGGGGTTGCACGCGAGCGGGGGTCGGGCGGGGGCCGGCCCGCACTCTCACACAAACAGCCCGGGGCAGGCTCACGAAGGGGCCCCCTCCTGGCCCCCTGCGTCCTGCAGACCCCGCGCGGGGAAAGAAGACGCGGGGCTCAGGTCCCACGGGCTCCAGCCCCCCCCCCGCCCCCAAAGTGTGCAAGACTGCAGGAGACGAAGGGAGGAGGAGGAGCCCGGGGGTCGGCGGGGGCCGTGCAGGTACCAAGTCCCCCACCCGGGAGCAGGCTTGAGGAGGAGCCCTTTCCGCGTACCTCCGGCCGCGCAGACCCTGCGACGCGGGAGAAGACGCCGGGCTCGGGTCCCTGAAGCCCCGCACTCCCGGCCCGGGGCCCCGGCCGCCTACCTGGTGGCGCGCGAGTTCCACGGCGAGCGCCTCGGGCCGGCTCTGCAGCTCCATCCCGGCAAGTTGGGCAGCACTTTGCGCTCACTTTGGCCCCGGCTCCCGGGAAGTTGCGCGACTCCGCGGGGGCGGGAGCGGGCGGGGGCGGACCGGGCCTCCGGGGACCGGGGGGGGAGGGGGGGGACACGAGCCCCCTCCCCCAAGGCCGAACGGGAGGGAGGGGGGGGTCTGGCGAGGGGGGAAGAAAGGCGGCCGGGCGCCGCGGCGCCGAGCCCGCGGCCGCTCCAACTCCTCAGGCTGCCCGGCAAGTTGCGCCGGGTCCCCGGGCCGCCCGCGCTGGCCGGCGCATGGCCCCCAGGCGCCGGGCGCCCCGCGCAGCCCCGCGCAGCCCCGCGCGCGCCCGCCCCGCCGCCGCCGGCCGGCAGGGACTATATTTCCTCCGGCGCGCGCCTGGATCTCGCTGGGCCTCGGCAAAGTTGTGCCTCGGCGCGATGCTAATTCGGCAGTGCCCGGATGGAGCGGGCCGGGGCGGCGGGGGGCGGTGCCGGAGCCCGCCGCCCGCCCCGCCCCGCCCCCGCCCCGCCCGCGCGTGCGCACTGCGGCCCCGCCGCGGCCCCGCACCCCGAGCGGAGAACAAAAGTGGCGGCGCCGAGGGGCGCAAACTCGCCGGCCCGCGGCTTGGGGCCGCCGGCCCCGGGACCGTTCGGGCCGGACGCCCCTCCCCCTCTCCGCCCGCGCGCGCAGCCAGACGTGAGGACCCCGGGCCGCCCGGCCCAGGGCCGGGCTTGTAGATACTCTCCGGTGGGGGGGAAGAAGAATGTCCATTTTTTCTTTTTTGTTTTTCATTTCTTTTTTCCTCTGGCTCTCGGTGCTCCCGCTTTCCCCGCGCTCCCTCTTCCCTGCCTCCGTCAGCCTCCGTCTCCTACTTTATTTAAATTGTCTGCCGTCCCCTCCTGTCCCCCTGCATACTGACGCTTCTACTTGGGAGAGTCAATTAGTCCTGTCGCCAGATTCCCCCACCGCCTGATGGCCACCGTGTTGTTTAAACAGTAAGGACATTGATCTCTTGACTGTGCCTTTAATGATTTTTTTTTTTTTTTTTTTTTTTTTACACTCACGATTAAACTCTCAACAGATGTCACTGGACTTTTTAAGGCTGTTGTTAAAAATCGTAAACACGCCTGGTCAATGTCACATAAAACAGTTATAAGTACAGCTGCCGAGGTCGTATTCCAAAACTCCCAGCCCACGGCCAGGCGGTTAACGTCTCGGAGTCGATATTACCATGGTCGAGTTACCAACCCTCATCAATTAACGTCGGAGCGCTTTGTGCCCTGTTGGTAGCATCCTGGTATGTTTGAAAAATGCTGGGGAGAAATGGCAATTGTCTTTCGAAGTAAAGGCTTAAGCTGGTAAATCATCGTAACTTCCTGTTCCTGCACGGCACAAAAAATACCCAGGCACACACGATCAACAAATGGCCCTTTCAACATATGCCAACGGGCCACGAGCTCGTCTACTGTCAGAAGTTGCCAGAATTTTTTTTTTTTTCAGGTCAGGACCCCAGTGTTGCTCTGGCCTCTCCATTAGGGCTTTTGCCACACGTGACTTACGCATTTGTCCCTTGGGCCCTCAGACACCAGGGGCCTCTCTTCTCTGACCCCAGCAGCCAGCCTTTAGGAAGACCTCAGTGACGGATCGCTGGTTAATTCACACGTTCTAAGTGGTCATGACCCATTTGGTGTAGCACCAATCAGGGAGGCACCGTTCACCCAATGCAAAACAAAAGGGCTGACTCCGGCTACCCTGAAGAGGCTCTCGCTGCTTCCACTGTGGGTTCGGCCCAGCTCAGGATGGCATCCTCTCTCCCTAGTGCTTTTGCTGGGCTGCGCATCAGCCCAGTGAAGTGGGCTGCCCAGGGGACCGGTGTTCAGAGAGCCAGGGAGAGACGGCACGTGAGAGCATTCCTACTGTAATCTCTGTAAATGTCACTGGCTTTTTGGTTAAAAATTCATAATAATTTCATTGGCCGTGTATGTAATTAAATCACCAGAGAGGACTCTCAGGTTGTCCGTGACCCGCGCGCTCAGGCAGATGCTGGCTAGAGGAGGGTGCTCTCTGCTGCGGAGACTTCGAAGGGCTGTCTGCAAGTTTCTGGTAATTAATTCGGGGCACAGCAATTATCATCTGCTTGGCCCTCTGCTGTTTCCGTAGCTGCCTAAGTCCTGAGCCAGCAACCAAGGCGCAGGGTTGGGGTGCTCTCTGACGACGAGGGCGTTGGTTACGTGCAGAAAACCAAAGCTGAAGTTCTTGTCAGTAAATGTGCAGAGTTCTGTGCTGCCGCTGTGGACACGCTTTTCCCTGACGACGTCCTGCACCCCGGACCGCCCTCCCCTTGCCCATGCTGCACCCCCCCCACACATGTGGGATGCCCTTTCCCTCATAACCTACCTTAAAAAAATTTTTTTAATAGTTAATTTAGTTTTAGAGAGAGCAAGAGAGGAGCAGAGAGAGAGGGACAGACAGAATCCCATGCAGGCCCCACATTGTCCGCGCAGAGCCGGATCAAGGGCTCAAACTCACAAATCGTAAGATTATGACCTGAGCCGAAATCAGGAGTCTGATGCTTAACCGACTGAGCCACCCAGGCGCTCCCCTTCGAACCTACCTTTTAAAAATCCTCTTTAGGAGCGCCTGTTTCCGATTCTGTGTCTCCCTCTCTCTCTGCCCCCCCCCATTCATGCTCTGTCTCTCTCTGTCCCAAAAATAAATAAACGTTGAAAAAAAAATTTAAAAAAAAATCCTCTTTAGGGGCTCCTGGGTGGCTCAGTCGGTTGAGCATCCGACTTCAGCTCAGGTCATGATCTCACGGTCTGTGAGTTCGAGCCCCGCGTCGGGCTCTGTGCTGACAGCTCAGAGCGAGTCTGGCCTGTGAGCAGAACATGGTCTAAGTATGTTGAAGGAAGGCACAGTGTGTGCCTAGAGCCAAGTAGGTGCCTAACGGATGAGAAGGTGAGTGAGGAGGGAATGAATGAATGAATGGATGAATGCTAAGAGAAATACATTCCATTTCTGGAAAGGTGGACTATTCATAATAGCCACAGAAATGAGCCGTGTCTGCGGTCCATCCCAGCATCCACATTTCTCTTCACCTGCATTGCGATCGAATTGGCCTGGATTGGAGCTTGAATATCTGGGTTTGAGACTTGGGTCCACCCCTTAACAGCCTCGTGACTTCGGGCTCGAACTCACGAACTGCGAGATCATGACCTGAGCTGAAGTCGGAAGCTCAGACGACCGAGCCACCCGGGTGCCCCTGAAAGATGTTATTTTTAAGTTATCTCTACACCCAACAGGGGGCTTGAACCCACAACCCCGAGATCAAGAGTCACATGCTCTAGCGACTGAGCCAGCCGGGCGCCCTTACAACTTGACATTTTGGTTTCAAACACAGATATTCCGAGAAGTCTCAAAACATATATCGTTCCACAGGGCATTTCTAAACTACATACCTAGGGCTCAGTCAGTAAAGACGAGAGAGAAGTCCGCCATATTATGGATCACGTGACTGGAGACCAGCTTGTTCCTGCAATCCCACATCCCTTCAAACATGAACAGAATGGCTCTGGAGACTGAGTGAATGCCCACAGGGCAGGAGAGCTCCCCTTTACAGGATGCGGAAGGTTCTGAGGGTCTGATCCAAGGCTGAGGCTCCCTGGGCGTTCGTAGCAGGAAAAGACGAGGCAGGGAGCCAGCACGGATGAGCCCCCCATCACTGCGCCTACCCCAGGCTAACTGGACCACTTTGCCACATCATCACGCGCGTCAATATTGTGCCCTGCCTCCCCCCACCCGCCGCCCCGAAAAGGCAGAAGTAATTGCTCACTGTCAGAAAAGGAAGCCCAGCAAAGCTAAATAGTTGTCTTAGACCTTGGCCAGTGTGGGCGAGGGGCAGGATTCAAACTCAGGACGGTTTGATCCCAAACCGAGGAGGACGTCTCCACCGCCTCTGGCCACCTCCCCTTCCAGCTGGCTCTCCATCCTGGGGTCAGGGGTCAAGAAGCCACTTGGGGAGTTGTTTTCTATCCCCCAATACATTTTCTTCCCTCCCCTGCAAGCAACGGCCCAGTTTCCAAAGGCAGAGTTCAGAATCCCGAAAAGCCACTGAGGGATGACTGACAAACAGAAAGCTGTTGGATACTCAGCGGACAACATGCTGAGCTCGAGGCAAGTGTGCCTCCATGAGACCATCGTCATAGTCAAGGCCATGAACTCATCCGTTCTTTCCAGCCATTTCCGGTGGACTCTTTGACTTAAAACTTTTTAAAGACGGACTTGTTTCTTTCGTGGTGAGAAGGGCGCTGAACACAAGATCTACCACCGAGACAGAATTCTGCATACACAGGATGGCACCGCCTACTATGGGTCCTGTGTGGTCCCGCGGATCTGTAGTTCTGTTCCTCTGCCCCCGCCCCACTGAACACCTCCGTCCCTCCATCCGTCAGCCCTAAAAGGGGGAACAGAGACGTGGACTGGGCTGAGAGAGAAGGTCAGAATTGGCAAGGTGGCGGCCGGGCAGGGGAGGAGACTGGAATTAGCATTTGCGGAGAACGTTCGAGAGCGCGGCGGCCTTGACTGAATACATACACACGCTGCGGGCGATCCCGTAGTAGCCCTGGGAAGTGCTAACATCATGCCCGTTTACAGGGGAGAGAACCAAGGTCCACCACATGCAGTCACAACCCAGGGCCCCCCACGTACGTGGACCTCCTTGGAGTCAGAAACTATAGGCTCCTGGCTTCACCTCTGGGGGTTCAGGTTCCGTCTGGAAAAAGTGGTTGATGTGAACATCAAAGAGAGAAAATGGCCAGGGAAGGACAGGGACTTCCCAGCTGCAGCCCTGACTGCCCGGAGCCCCAGCACAGCCACAGAGACAAGTGAGAGGCCTCACGGGATCCAAGCGTTGGAGCCACCTGAGATGTGTCTGTCCTGAAGCTTCCATTATTAGCAAAAGCTTCCTAATTAGTACCTTCTACACCCACATCATAGATTTCAAGTCAGAGGTTCAATTCTCTCTTGAGGGTGAGTCAACGTGTTGCACACATATGTAGGATGCCCTTTATTGGGCGGAGTGAAATCCCCCGGGGACGCACTGAGCTAAGGCCTCTTTCCCCGTCACCTTTATCCCTGGAAGACTCGAGACGCCGCGAGAGTGGAATTGCTTCTCTGATTTTCTTTCTCACGCTGGGTGATGTTTTTGTTTCCAGGCTTCTGGCCAAGCAGCGATTCTGACCCTGGGACCTCTCTGCGGAGTAATAGTGAAAGTTATTTTTCATGGTCTGCCCCCGAGCCTGGTTCTTCTCTCCATGGACAGAGCCAAAGTGCATCTGGGGGAGTAATTGATGGGGCACAGAGGGAGGAAAGATAGGATTTCGTTCCACGGCATCATGTGGGGATCCTATTGTGTTTTGGGCCTCGTCCTGGAGGCTATGGGGAGATGGGATCTCTCTTCCTTCCTTTCTTTTTTAACTGATTTTTTTTTAATGTTTATTTTTGAGAGAGACAGATAGAGTGTGAGTGGGGGAGGGGCAGAGAGAGAGGGAGACACAGGATCTGAAGCAGGCTCCCGGCTCTGAGCTGTCCGCACAGAGCCCGATGCGGGGCTCGAAGCCGCGAACCGCGAGATCATGACCTGAGCCGAAGCCGGATGCTTAACCGACGGAGCCACCCAGGTACCCCGAGATGGGATCTTTCTAGAGGCTCCTAGTCTGATGGGATAACAGGTTCCCGTCCACCATCCCACGGGTGGGCCCAAAATAGCTGCTGGTGAGCCGTATGGGGGCTGGAAAGCACCCAGGAGGGAGTCCCCTTTCTCACCGGTAGGCTTCACACGCCATCATTCCACTGCCCCTGCTAGACCCTGGGGAGGAGGTGGGGGCTTTGCCGTCGCCTCCACTCTTCATGGGGAAACTGAGGCTCAAGGCAGTCGGGCTACCTGCAAATCACCTAGTCGGTGGATGCCGCTGAGGGTCCAGACGCAGAGACGCGAGTGCGCGGGTGGGTTTGGGCACAGGTGTACTGAGTGAGGATCGAGGCCATGGCTTCACTTGGATCTAAGCCAGAAGCTGGCCTGAGTGGGACTGGAGAGAGGAGTTTAGCTGGCGGGTGGTCCCAGGAAGCACCAGTGGGAGCAGGAAGCGGCCTGGAGAGAGGAAGGAAGCCCGGGCAGGGTGCGTTCAGGAGCACGTGACCTTGCTGGGCCACGGAGCTCCGTCGGGGAGGCCACGTGGACCTCACCTGTGAGTCGTCCCACTCAAGAGGAGAGACCTGGGGTGGTTCTCCCCCAACTCTCTGCCCCTGACGGATCGAGGGCCGCTCCCGGGGGGGACATTCTCCTCACACCCGCTCCCGAGGCTGGACGATCACAGTAGAAGCCTCAGGATGCACAGGAGGAAGGCGGGAGGCTGGGAGGGGTGAGGCAGGGCGGGGCAGTATCTGCCCAGCCAGAGAGCATTAGCAATAAGCCAGAAATGGAGGCGCAGCCAATGCCTCCTAGAAGCAGTTAGGGCAGTCGGCAGGTGATGGGGAGGTGGCTAAGTGCTCTGACTGCATCACTGTCTGCCGAATTCAGACCCGGGGGGCGGGGGTGGGGGCCGTCTGGACCTGGCTCTGTTTGGGGGGCACAGGCGGGAGAGGCAGGTGTCGTGAGGAGCTGGGGTGGAGGCTGAGTGGACGTGAGCACGGGGACAAGAGGCTCCAAAACGTTCCTGCCCGTCTGACCCGCGAGGCCAAGTGGGCAGTGAGGCTGCCCGCCACAGGCTGGGTGGGCAGGCCGAGAGGCAGGTGTGGGAGGGCTGCAGCCCAGGGGGACGCTGATGGCTAGGACGTCGGGGGGCGACGCGGGGCAGGTAGCTGCAGGTCTGGTCCAGAGCGCCAAGGGACGAGCACGGTGACTCAGTTGTCCCTGATGTGCTGACCTGAATCTGCCCTGGACCTTGGCCTCTCGGGGCGCTGCCAATGGGGGCTGACACTGGGGGCTGACAGTGTCCCTCTAGGGCCCTGCACTTGCCTTTTCTGAGAGGTAACAGGAGTGGGCCGGCCCAGCCGGCTGAGGTCGGGCGATTCTGAAGCCTGGCTGTCGACCTGGCTGAATGACGTACAGCCAGCTCTTTGCTCCGAGTGTCTATTTCTCCTCCTGCACAGTAGGGGCTACCCGTTCAGTAGTGGGTTGCAGAGCGCACGCTACGAGCCGGCGGGAACATACAATGAGTCAATGGAGCGCCTTGCTCTTGGCGACACGGGCCGGCGCGTCCTGGGCTCAGCTGGACCCCAGAGCACACCTGGGAGTCAGCCACCTGGCGGAGGACCCGATATCACAGGCCAAGAAGACGGGCCGTGAAGGTTTGCGGCAAGGACCCGCCGGTCATCGGCTGTCCCAGATGGAGGGGTGGTGGTCCCCGCCCCCCGTGACTGGAGCAGGACACTATCTACGACAGGAGGAAGGAGTGGGACCCACCGGGTAGGCTGGGTGAAGGTGACACGGGTGGGCAGGCGAGGGGGCAGAGCAAGGGAGAGGCCGGGGTCCGGGCAGCGTGTGGTTTCTGGCCTGTGTGGCTGCAGCGGGCTCGGGGGGTGGGAGAGGGGAGGTTGGAGAGATGATGAGGTTGGGGCGCTGAGGCCCCGCCCTCAGCGGGCTTGTCTGGGGGACGTGTTGCGACCCAGAAAGGGCCAAGTTCTAGTGCAGGGGTAGGCAGGCAGGGGGAAGTGAGGTCTGTGGTCTTTTGCCTCCCCGCGTGGGGTTAGAATACGTCCTCACAAAATTCGCATCCTTCCCAGAACCCCAGAATGTGACCTGGTTGGTCTTGGCAGATGTGATCAAGTTAAGACGAGGCCATTCTAGGGTAGGGTGGGCCCCAGTCCGGTGACTCGTGTCCTATTATTGTTATCACTACTATTATATTTTCTTTTTAGAGAGAGAGAGCACAGGTGAGGGGAAGAGGCAGAGGGGGAAAGAGAGAATCCCAAGCAGGTTCCACGCTCAGTGCGGAGCCCGGTGTGGAGCTCGATCCCACGACCCCGGGATCATGACATGAGCCATAATCAAGAGTCAGACTCTCGGGGCGCCTGGGTGGCTGAGTCGGTTGAGCGTCCAACCCTTGATTTCAGCTCAGTCATGATCTCGTGGTTCATGGGATCGAGCCCCGCATCAGCGTGGAGCCTGCTTGAGATTCTCTCTCCCTCCCTCTGCCCCTCTTCCCCTCTGGCACTCTCTCTCTGTCTCTAAAATAAATTTTTTTTAAGTGTCAGACGCTCAACCAACTGAGTCACCCAGATGCTCCCTTACCATTATTATTATCATTATTTTAAAATTAATTATTAAAAAGGGTCCTACAGGTTACAACCACGGCTCAGATGTGGCCCAGGAGAGACGTGGTGGCCCCTTCACCACGGCCAAGCCGAGCTCACTCGCTTGGCTGTGCCCTGTGTGGGCAGTGGGCATCTCCCAACAGCGGGCCTGGTGGCCCTGCTCTCTCAAGACTCACAGAACGTGCCAGGCCCACCTGACGACAGGGCAGCATCAGCTCAAACAGCTTAGGTTTCTTTAAAAAGCACTTGCAACCCGGTAACGTTTGAGTCCAGGAGCAGAGCAGTAATTGAATGCAAAGGTTGGTGGCCCTACCCGGGGCCTCTTGGGACAGACCCTGCTTGAGCTCCGCCTTGATTCTGTCCCCTGCGTGGGTAGGAAGCCAGGCTGGGGCCAGGAGTTCCACGATTGAGCAAATGGGACAGAGACACATCCAGAGAGGAGAATCCCACGTGGTGAGAGACACAGAGGACAGAAGGGACAGCCAACAGCCCCAGAATCATGGGACAGATTCCACCCGGGAGGCTTCAGAGAAGACAGCCCGTGCTAACACCCTGATTTCGGACTCCAGACCCTCTGTTGCTTAAAGCCGCCCGCCGTGGAACCCCAGGGCGCGGACACGCCCCCTTTCCTTCCTTCCTTCCTTAGCCAAACCTGAGTTTATTTGTGGGGTCCCACCTCTGTCTCCGAGCCACTGTGATCAAAGTCCTGAGCCTCCTTTCATGGGGGAGCACTGAGGCTGGGCCCGATGCTTCCCATCAGGCCTCCCCCGTGCCAGGCCCTCGTTAGATTTCCCGCCCCTTTCCCGCCAGCAGGTTGGGCGTCAGAGTCTCCCTCGGGTCAACGGGACGCTGCGGTCTGCAACCCTGGTGCTCCATTGTCCTCAGATCTTGCTTGCTCTTCCTCAGTGGCCTGTGTTTGCAGGCACAGGAAGTCGAGTTCAATTATTCATGCACACAGTCAGCATATTTTTTCCCATAGTTCATTGAAAACTTTCAAGGACTTTTCAAAAAAAAAAAAAAGCGCTTTTATTCTCTCCCCGTTTTAGTTAGCCGAATGCCAAAACAGCAGAACGGAACAGCATCTTGCTTCCTGTTTCACCCACCCCCGCCTCCCTGCTTCACGTCTGAGCCTGCAGATTCCAAACGAAAGAGTGCCCATCATGTAGACCTTGGTTCCACAGTAGACCTTGTAAGTTATAATAAAAATAAGAGGAGAGTTTACTGAATGTGGACATATTTAAATGCCAGGCATTATGGCGAGGGCTTTCGTGGCTTCTTTAATCATCTTCGCCAAGACCCTAGGAGGTAGGTAGTGTTAACCCCATTGTGTGGATGTGGGAACTGAGGCCAACATACGCGGAGCGAGCCATCCAAGGAAGCGTGGCTGGTACATAATTGTTTCCAACGGAAACTGAGTCAGGTCCAAGCAGGTGCACTACCCTCTACCGGCAGCTCTACTGGGCTTGCAAAGGACGCCCAGCAAACACGGCCAGTGGCCTAATGGACACCACAGGCTGGGAGACTGAAATACAGACATCCGGCTCCATTTTGTCACTCTCTGGGGAGGACACAGGTAAAAATCTTTCAACGGCCACGTGGCAGTCACCAGGGAGACTAGTAATTAAGGAGTTACAAGTAATTAATAACATTTATAACAATGAAATGAAGACCTTTATTAAAACAACGAGAGGGGGCGCCTGGGTGGCTCCGTGGGTTAAGCGTCCGACTTTGGCTCAGGTCATGATCTCACGGTTGGCGGGTTCGAGCCCCGCGTCGGGCTCTGTGCTGACAGCTCGGAGCCTGAAGTGCTTCAGATTCTGTGTCTCCCTCTCTCTCTGCCCCTCCCCAGCTCGCTCTGTCTCTGTCTCTGTGTCTCTCCTTCAAAAATAAGTAAACATTAAAAAAAAAAAAAAAGCAATAAGAGGTGCCATAAACTAGTATTCTTTGCAATAATTACTCATGGGGGGGGGCGGGAATTAGAAGATGATTCAATTTTTGTAAATCAGGGAGGAATGAGAAAGGTAAGTCTGTGAGAAAACACGTGAATTTGGAAGTTCTGAATACGTGCCTGACTGAGGTCAGGGGGGAATTTCCACACAATTGCTTTCCCGAGGATATTCCCCTACCTTGGCTAGCTCCTAATATATTGTATCCCCTAAAATTGCAAAAAAAAAAACCCAAAAAGTCACCCTGGACCCTAGGATGATTCTTCCAGGCTAAGGTGGCAGCTGTTTAGACACAAGCCTGCAACACAGGTAAACTGTAGGGCGTGTGGGGCGAGCGGAGGGGCAGGGGCGTTGTTCATATCCACCCCCCGCCCCCGGGCACCGCCTTAATGCCAGTCCCCAGCCCAGGGCCTGCATCAGGGCAGGCGATCACCAAATGGGGGTGTTTCGTCCAGCTAACTGCTGGCCAGGCTTCATTGTACACACTTGCAGGTGTGTGTGTGTGTGTGTGTGTGTGTGTGTGTGTTTATTTGTGTGCTTCTGTGTTCCAAATAGGGAGTCAAGTCCGTGCTAAATAAATGCATTAAAAATTGGACAGCTGTTGGGGCGCCTGGGTGGCTCAGTCGGTTAAGCAGCTGACTTCGGCTCAGGTCATGATCTCGCAGTTCGTGAGTTCGAGCCCCGCGTCAGGCTCTGTGCTGACAGCTCGGAGCCCGGAGCCTGCTTCCGATTCTGTGTCTCCCTCTCTCTCTGACCCTCCCTCATTCATGCTCTGTCTCTCTCTGTCTCAAAAATAAACATTTAAAAAAAATAAAAAAAATTGGACGGGTGCATAAAGTTGTGGTTTGTCATTAAATTTCCACGTTGAAACTCACGCCCTTCCAAAGATTCGAGTTGCAAAATCTTACAGACGCTTTCTTATTTGTGAATGTGAAGGCTGTGGCCTCTGCCCACGCTGGCTCGCGGAGGTAGGAGGCTGGGTCCAGAACCAGAGGTGGGACAAAGGTGGAAATGTGCTAAACAGAGCCTCACCTCACCTCCTTAACTCAACTTCCCCGCCAACCTCCCCCACGTCCACTGAATCCCAGGGGCTGCGGGATTGGCCTTGACCAGCTCAAGAAGCAGCAGACGTGGGCCGTGGAGGAAGCATCCGCAGCCCTGGGTCCTCGCCATTCGCGTGCGTCCCAGGGAAAGGGTACAGTGCCCGTGAGGACGCACTGCAGAGGACTGTCCTCCATAGTTTTGAATGTCAAGAGTCCCCTCTGCCTGAACCATGCATGTCTGCCTGGAAGTTCATGTGCACAGCCAGGAAGAGCCACCAAGGGCTACCGAACCGGGGCTCTCTTGCTCTTATGCAAAGGGGACGTGTCCGCTGAGGCAGGACCATGACCCTTCATCAGGGCACCTCTGGATGAAAGCAAAGGCTGAGTTTCCAGATATGACATTTTATTTTTATTTTTTGTAATTTTTTTAAACGTTTATTTATTTGAGAGAGAGAGAGAGAGAGAGCACAAGCAGGGGAAGGGCAGAGAGAGAGAGAGGGAGACACAGAATCCGAAACGGGCTCCAGGCTCTGAGCCGTCAGCACAGAGCCCGACGCGGGGCTCGAACTCACGGACCGCGAGATCGTGACCTGAGCCGAAGTCGGACGCTCAACCGACTGAACCACCCAGGCGCCCCTCAGGCACAACATTTTAAAACTTAATCATCCCCGGCTTTCAAAATCAGAATCTAATTCAGGTGAGCAAAATATTAGCATCAAAAAGAGAAGAGTCAATATGTCCAAATTAATCCACTGGCCAACTGAGGCTTCCTGACGGCGGGTCATAGGAAACACGACGCAGCAAGGCGGCTGTAAGGCAAAGGCTTTCCGTCCACGATCTCAGGTCTACCTGAGCGGTCAGTGCACGGGCTTCAGAGCCCCCACCTGAGGGCCCTCAGTTTCCCTCACTGCCCAGTGGGGGCGATCACGGTACTTGCCTCCGGGGGCTGTTGGGAGAATTATGCCTTTAAAGCAAGGTCCCCCCGCACTTGGTGCCCGTAGTGGGTGGAGCTATGTCCCCCAAACAGATACGGTCAAGTCCTAACGTCGCCCCGGGGTCCTGTGCACGTGACCTTATTTGAAAGTAGGGTCTTTGCGGGTGTGACCAAGTTAAGGGAGGGCATCCTGGATTTGGGTGTGACCTAACACAAAGACTGGAGTCCTTCCGAGAGAGGGAAATGTAGGCACGTGTGGGGAGCAGCCCGTGTACGGATGAGGCAGAGCCCGGGGTGACGCCAGGAATTGCCAGCGAGGACCGACGCGACGCCAGAGGGCACGGGATGGATGGATTCTCCCTCAGAGGTTCCGGAACCTGCTGACCTTGTCTGAGATCCAGTGGGCAGGGCAGAGGGGTTGTGTGGGCCGCTGGCCTGTGCTCCAGGAACCCATGGGGGCCCCACCCCTTCCTCCTAAAAAGAGTTTCCAGGGAAGAGAAGGAAATAAGTAGAGATCTGGCCTTGCCGAGGGCAACAGTTCAAGGCCAGGGTCTTGGCCGCCCGACTTGCAAATGAATAACGTCTCAGCATCAACCGAGTTAGCAAGAGTCGGAGTGGAAAGCCACCGGGGGAGGCTTTCTGTTGTGAGGCCCCAGGCAGGTTGATGAAGTTCCCCGGTGGGGGGGAGGGGAGCTGTCTCGGTGGCATCCGTGACCTCCCCCTATACAGCACAGCAGGCAGGGACCCTGCCTGGCCACCGGGCGCGCTCCGGCCGCCCTGCGGTCCTCCCTCCTGACCCTCCCTGCTTGGTCCCCGCCGGCCCCCCCGACCCCAGCGCTGGCCTCCCTGCCGTCCTGGGATGGGTCCTGCGCATTCCCGTCACCCCTTGCTCCCTGAGGATCCTCGGCCGGGAAGGAGGGGCCTGTGCGCAGGGTTCACGGCCTGGCCCAAAGCCGCCTTCTATGAAGCTGCCGGTCACGGCACCCCGACGCCTCCTGGCATTCACAGACAGGCCTGATAGCCACACACTTGACCGACCGATTGGCTGACTTTTGATCCCCAACCATACACACGTCCGGTGCCTACGAGCTGAGCCCGGCCCTGTCCCGGGGGCCAGGCCTACGGTCACGCACGAGAGAAGCGAGTCCGTGGCTCTGCAGGGCGTACTTCTGGGGTAAGAAACAATCACCGTGGAAGCAGGTACGGGGACAGGCGCCGAGTGCCGAGTGCGTCTGAGCTCAGGCCGCCGTCACACAACGCCACACCCGGGGCGTGCGCACAGGGCTCCCCGCTCTCAGCTCCCGGTGGAGGCTGGGAAGCTGGAGGTCAAGGTGCCAGCAAGTTCAGTTCCCAGGGTGGCGTTGGCTGCCTCCCCACCTTCCTTGACTCTCCTTCTTCTTCGAAGGCCCCCAATCCTAGGAGATGAGGAGCCCGCCCGCACGACCTCTTGTAAACCTACTCACCTCCTCGAAGCCTCGCCTCCAAATAGTCACATTGGGTGTTAGGGCTCCAATGTATGAATTTGCGGGGAACACGGTTCAGTCCGCTGCCAGCACGACGCAGGGGAACACGGCCGGGACGGGTAGGGGGTCGACGTGACAGGAGTGGTCATTTCTGCTTTGTAGGAGAGAGGCTCTTGGAAGCCATGGCGTCGGAGCGGAGGCCTCGATGAGGGGAGCAGGGCAGTCAGGTAAAGGATGGGGGCAGGGCAGTACAGAGGGAGGAGTGGCCTGTGCAAAGGCCCTGGGGCAGGGTCTTCAGGGAGGCCAGTGTAGCAGGAGGTGAGTGAGGGGGACAGGAGGGGTCTAAGGGGTCCGGTCAGAGAGTCGCTGAAGTTCGCCAGGCCCGGTAGCCCCGGTGGAGGTTCTTAGATCTGATGGTGCAAGTGACGGAGGCTGTTCGGGGGACGCCAGGCTCAGGCTAGGCGGAGAGAACGGGCTGCGGAGGGTGGGGTGGAAACGGGGGGCCCGGATGGGGATATTTTGGCCAAGAACGAGGGCTCAGAAAGGCCAGAAGACTTGGCCATACCCACACGGCTGAAGGTGACCCTGAGGCGACCCAGCCCTGGCTCCGTGTGTCCCTCAGTCACCAGCCTGCATTCTGTCGCTGTGTCCTGACTCCCCCCGGCCCCCAGCGAGGCAACGCTTGACGGGAACACCGTCCGTGGTTCACTTTCGTCTTGGTGTCTGCGGTGCCGATGTTTTGTAGTAAGAATTAGGATTATTTATTGAGTGTCTCTTTCCTGCGTCCCTGTGTTGGGACAAGCATTTGCTGAAGTGAGTCTTTCATCATCACGGTGATACTGTGAGCAAAACACCGGCGGGACCCTGTGCTGTGGGCTGCGTGTCTGCGCCCCCCCCCCCCAGAGTGCAGGTGGAGAGGCCCTGACCCCCCAAGGGGCTGTATTTGGAGATGGGCCTTTAAGGAGGAAACTGAGGTTACCGGAGGTCGTAAGGCTGGGGCCCTGATCCCATAGCACTGGTGCCCTTGTAAGGACAGGGGGAGACACCAGAGAGTGGCCCTCCCTCCCCACCCACCATTGTCCCTCTCCCCCTTCTCTCCCTCTTCCCCCCTCCCCCCTCCTCCTTCCCCCCTCCCTCATCCCCCCCTCCTCCCTCTTTCTCTCCCTTTCCCCCCCTCCCTCCCTCTCTCTTACCCTCTCCCTCCCCCTGCCCCCCGCTCCCCCGTCCCTCTGTCTCTCTCTCAGCCCCCCCCTCCTTCCTCCCTCTCCCCCTCCCTCCTTCCTCTCCACCTCTGTCTCCCTGCCCACACAGAGGAAAGGCCATATGCAGACACAGCGAGAAAGGAGTTGTCTCCACCGAGGGAGAGAGGCCTTGCCAGAAATCCATGCCAAGGGCACTGTGATCCCCGACCTCTGACCTCTAGAACTGACAGAAAATAAAGTTCTGTTGTTTAAGCCCCATCTGTTGGGGCAGAGGTACCCAAGCTGATGGCTCCAGACGGTTTGGGATGAGGAAACTGAGGCACAGAGAGGCCAGAGGACTCCTTCAAGGGTGTTCTGTCTTCTCAGATATAGGAGAAAGCCTCCCAAGCCCTCCATGAGGCTTCCTGCGGCCCTGCCCCTCCCTTCCTTCCTGGGGGGCCCCTCCCAGCTCTGGGGCTGCCCCCCCGGGGGTGGAGACACCCTCTGTGGCTTCTCTGACTGCCCCGGCCCCCATCCGGTGCAGAGTCTCCAGACTCTGGCCGTCTCCAGAGTAAGAAGGTGGGGTTTGCTTTTCCCGCCTCGTGCCCTCGTCACCTGGGTGTGTGTGTGTGTGTGTCTGTCCCACCACAGAAAGCTCCTGGGAGTCAAGGATGGGAACCTGCCTGAGTCTGTCCCACGGTGCCCAGCCCAGGCCCCTGCTTGCGGACTGTTGGACGGGCCTGGGGCAAGAGGAGGGTGGAGGGGCCCTAGGTGTGGGCACATGTGCAGTTCTGAGCTCAGAACTGGCACCTGGCGTTTATAAATAGAGTCTGAGGGGTAAAAATACATCTGCGAAGAGCAGAGACGCTCAGAATATAAACAGTTTATTTTCCCTTGTTGGGGTGACCAAGGGTGACGACCTGAACTGTGTCCTTGGCCACCGGGAAGGGTGAGCCATCTGCCCCGGGCCCCGGCCACACCCGCACCTGCTCCAGACCTTCTCTGCTCCGCGGGTCTCCCAGGGCGGTTTGCCACATAGTCTGGGCGTGTGCACTAAACAGGCCTCCTCGGTATACAGTAGGCAGCCGATAAATGCCCATCCAACTTGACCTTGGGGAACTCTATGAGGAGAAACAGAACAGAGAGTGTGGAGCCTGACCTCTCTGTCGGAGCCCCGTTCTCTCAGCCCCCTGCCTAAAGCTTCCTGCCTTCAGGCCGAAGGAGACCATTCACTGTGTCCAGAGCAGCAGGGACTTAGCTCCCGGCCCCTGGCCCTGCACACACACACACACACACACACACACGTGCACAGACACACAGAGACCCGTCTTAACCCTAACCCTAACCCTTAACTTAACACATGGAGACAGATCCTGTCAATTTAATCCAACCCAACTCTCAAAGTGAAAAGACACTTTTAAGTTCATCTCAGAGAAAGAAAAAATGGTTCGTGGAACTTGATTCCATCTGGCTCTCCTCCACAGGCCGGTGGGGGGGGGGGGGGGGTGGGCAGCTCTCTGTCAGGAGGAAGAGGTCTTATGACTCCTGGGTCCTACCTCATGGGCAATTACTTACTGCCAGTGGAGCCAGACTCCGAGATTTGTGCTCCAAATGTGAGGACTTGCCCCCCAGTGACAAGAAGGAACATCTTACCAGGAGAACCGTGTCTCAGGGTGGGTTTTTCCCCGTCCTCAAGATGAACAGGAATGGATATGGTCTGTGCTATATTTAGTGGAGAGGGAGGAACTTGTGTTTATTAAAGGAAATGAGAGCAGAGATGTTTGGTAGTTCTCAAGTTATTTCAAGTCCTTTCTCCTGCTTAATATTCTCCGTAGGACGTTGGGCGTGTGACAACACGCACCCGGAGAAGAGAGGAGAACCACAACGCGGAAGTCAGTCCGTCTCACCCTTACCCGAGGGAAACGGCCAGCGTGGGGGAGGCGGTAAGCAGCGGGACGTGCCGAGGGGCTCCCGGGGTGGGGGGCACGTAGGAAGAGGGAGCATCACAGGATGAACCCCAGGTTGAAGGGTTGCAAAGCCAAACCGAATCTTCAAGGTGTCCCGGCCCGCACCTGATCCACAGGGAAGGGGGAGCCTGACCCAAGGGCAGGTGCACCTGGCGACGCCCCATCCTCCGGGGACACTTTCGTGCTTTAAGACATACTTTAACATCCCTTCGCATTTCGTTCACAAAAAAAAAAAAAAAAAAAAAAGTCCAACGAAGAGACAGGAGACGTGTTGTCTGTATTTGACAGGAAAAACCCTCGCTGAGACTCAGGTTAGGTGTGATCTCCCCGAAGCAGGAAGTAGGAAGCGGAGTGTGGATGAGATCGGAACTCCAGCCCCGACAGTGGCCGAGAGAGCACATCCCCACTCACAGCAGCCGGCCACGCGCCTACACCCACTAACCGTGACCTGACGTCATGTTCTCTGGACTCAAGACCATAGTTCTCACCAAAGCTGGTGCCTGTACATGCCCCCTCACACAAGAAATCATGCTTTTTTTTTTTAAGTGTATTTATTTATTTTTTTTTTTTCAACGTTTATTTATTTTTGGGACAGAGAGAGACAGAGCATGAACAGGGGAGGGGCAGAGAGAGAGGGAGACACAGAATCGGAAACAGGCTCCAGGCTCTGAGCCATCAGCCCAGAGCCCGACGCGGGGCTCGAACTCACGGACCGCGAGATCGTGACCTGGCTGAAGTCGGACGCTTAACTGACTGCGCCACCCAGGCGCCCCTAAGTGTATTTATTTTGAAAGAGAAAGAGAGAGAGAGGAGGAGGAGGGGCAGAGAGGGAGAGGGAGAGACAGAATCCCAAGCAGGCTCCGCACCGTCAGCACAGAGCCCGACGTGGGGCTCGATCTCACCAACTGTGAGATGCTACCCTGAGCTGAGAGGTCGGATGCTTAACCAACACAGCCACCCAGGTGCCCGGGAGACGACGCTCCATCAAGGCCGTCACGGGTTTGCCCACTGAGGCAGGTACGACCGGAGATCTGGAAGTTCAGACTATTTACTGATTTGATATTGACACACACCGCCCGTGGGAGTCGGGATCCCCGCGCGGAACAGAAGGACCCTGAGAGTCTCCCAGCTCCGGGGCTCCACCCTGCGCGGCCCCTTCCGCAGATCCGCCCCGGGACCTCACTCCTCCGCGTTGGCACAGCCTGTGCGCAGAGACGCCCCGCGACGCACCCCCACCCCCCCCGCCCCGGGTCCTTCCTAAGGCAAAAGGCAGCATCGCTCACCAACCTTCTCCCGGGGACATCTGACTTCTTTCCTTCCTCCCATTTCAGCGGTTATGTTGCGCTTATTTTGTTAAAGGCCACCTTGACTCCTTTCACACGTTGGCACGGTGTAATTCCAAATACCTGCGTGGGAGGGGGAAGGAAGGAGGGCAGGGAGGGAGGGCAGCAGGGAAAGGAGGCGGGGCGGGGGTGGGGGGAGAAAGGGACGGGAAGGGGACGCACAGGACGGCAGACATCCTTTGAGGGGTGGCCCCGAGACGCTGCTGGAGGGCCTTCATTCCTCGTTAAGTGTTGCCTCTGCCAACCGAGCACCACCTGTCTGCCAGGCACCGGACGGGGCACTTTGGGCACGTCATCCCTGCCTAAAAGCCACCCACCAGGTCCGAGATCCGATGCCCCCCCCCGCCCATAAGGGAAGTGTGGCTCCCAGGAGTCACCAGCCAAGGTCACAGAGCAGCAGGGGTGGGGCCAGGCCAGGCCAGGCCAGAGGCTTCGCCTGCCTTGCGGAGGGCAAGCCACGTTGCAGTGACGTGCCCGGGGGTCCCGCGGGCCACGCTCGGGCTCCAGTGAGCTCCAGAAGAGTCCACTCTTCTCCGCACTTGGCCAGCTGACCGCCCCATCCCCCGAAGGGTGATGCTCACGCCTGCCCCTCCCCCCACCCCCCAAACTGTCGCGAGGGCTGAAATGAAAAGTGTCTTGGGGGTCAAGACATCCTGAGACGGCAGCAGCCTTATTTTTTCTAGAAGGGCTCAGTACTTCTGTGAGGTGTGTGTGGGGGCGGGGGGAGGGTATCTGGGATTTTCTGTCCCTTCTTTCCTCCAAGGGCACCGAGACGCTGGGTTGCTGGAGCTTTCTCAGAGTGAGCTGATTGTGGGGCTGGGGGCGGGGGCTGGCCTCTCCTGGCCCCACTCCCGCGCCCCCCCCCCCCCGGCCCGCGGACGCCCATGGACTGGGTCACACACCGGCCCTCCCCGCCATAAGGTGGGTGAGGCTGGGCAGGCAACCTAACCTTTTGAGTCTCAACAGTCCGGCACAACAAGATCAAATGGGCGGTGGGTCTGGTATCTAAAACAGACCCATAGAAGCGTTGCCTCCGTTTTCCTTCCCGTGGGGACGGGGCTGCTGAACCCCACGGAAGGTCAAAGCTCCGAGCCGGCGCCGAATTCACTTCCCGACGCCCCGAGTGGGGTGAGTACCTCGACCAGCCGGGGTCAGGTCAGCTCAGGGCGGCCAGGGGCCAGCCCTCCCTGCACCCCTGCCCCAGAAAGGGCTCTGCGCTCTCCGGCATTTGGAAAGGCCCTTATCGTCACCGACCCCTGGCGGACCTCGGATCTCAGATCTCGCGCCAGCAGGCTGTGTGGCCCTCACCCGGCTGGGGGGGGGGGGGGGGGAGGTTGGGGGTGGAGCCTCCCACCTGCCCAGGACCACCCAGGAACAGGGCCGGGAGCGCCCTTTGCCAAGCCCCCAAGCCAGCGCTCTGTCTGCTTGGCCCAAAGAAGAAAAGACACCTTCGTTCTGAAAAGTCGGTTCTCCCGTTCGGTCTGCGAGTTCCCCCGAATGGCGGTCACGTTTCAAGCCACCAGGCCCTTCTGCAGTCTCGGTGCAGCGAAGCCGAGTCTGAGGTTCCTGCAAGAACACCGACAGGTTCACCGCCCCCGCTTCCCCGGCCCTCCGATAGCACTGACCTTGGGCAACGCTTCCGGGCTCTTTTCCGTGGTGTCATGCCAGCCACCTGCGGGCAGCTCACCCTGGGTCTCCTTGACCTGCCGCTGTGTGGAAGCAGGAGAGGACGCCCCAGTTTGCCAGGGACACCCGTCTCCCGTGGGAACAAACGCTCGCATCTGGTCTGTCCGTCTCCTCTCTCTGCGTTGCCTCTAGCCGACCAGTCCCCATGCTCCTGGTGGGTGAGCCAGGGTGCAAGCATTCGCCGAGTCCCCAGCAGGGGAGAGGTGTGGGGAGACCGCGTCCAACCCCCACCACCGCAAGGCCATGCACACCTTGCCCCACGGGACACGGCTGGGGATACGCGGGACTGACCTGGGCTCCGGCGTCCCTCTCCTGCGCTGCACCCGCCCTGCTGAATGACACTAGACACGCTCCTTGCCTTGGACTCAGACGCCCCAGCTGCAAAGTGAGGGGGTCTTGGCCACCGCCACGCTTCCCCGTGGCCGTGGCCACGCCGGCCTCGCTTTCCCAAACCCGAACCACCGGCTTTCTGCGCCCAAAGAAAGCAAGTAAGAAAGATAAGCGTTTCTCTCCCCATATGGCTAACAATGAAGCTTGGGAGCAGACCAGGGACACAGCGGCTGGCCCAGTGTAGACACACATTCCTTCGCTCTTGAATGGAGGAAAGAAGAAGGGGCACCCGCTGTGAGTGTCCCCAGGACGATGGAGGGGAGCCACGTCCCAGCCCTGCAGTCCCTGACGACAGGATGACCCGGATGTGGTTCTGCTGACCCACGTGAAGACATGTCACCGTTTGTCACCTGGCATCTATCCGAGGGGAGGTTCCGGTCACGCCGAGCTCTGCTGGAGGAAAGGGCGTCAGCTGCAGGAAATGAAACGTGCACTGTCCTGACCCGCTGACTTGCAGCCCTAAAATGAGGTTCTTTGTGACACGGGGGGTGCACTTTCTCCCCGAGACCTGTCTTTGACCAAGGCCCATTTGGATCTGTTTTCCCTCAGCCCTCTCCCTCCTGCCCCGATCCCGAGATGGGAAGGGGACAGATGTCACGTATGTATGGTCTTCCTTCGGCTCCACAGGGCCTGCCCTTGGGACCCCCGGGGGCTCTGTCATCAATAGGGTTTGCTTGCACACCGGACTCGCAGAAGGGGAAATCTAGTTCCTGCCTTTGGGGCTTCACCCCCACGCTGGGGGGACGAGTGTCCCTTAAACCTGCGTGTCCACCCAGAGCCCGCGAATGTAACTTATTTAGAAACAGGCTCTGGGGCGCCCGGGGGGCTCAGTCGGCTGAGCGTCCGACTTCAGCTCAGGTCATGATCTCGCAGTTCGTGGGTTCGAGCCCCGCATCGGGCTCTCTGCTGACAGCTCGGAGCCTGGAGCCCGCTTCCGATTCTGTGTCTCCCTCTCTGTCTAAAATAAATAAACATTAGAAAAAGCTTAAAACAACAACAACACAGGCTTTGCAGATGCAGTCCAGTTCAGGTGAGGTCACGCTGGATGACGGTGGGCCCAGTCCAGTGACTGTGTCCTTATAAGAAATCCGGACACAGACACATGCAGAGGTGAGGTGGCCACGAGACAAGGCAGGGGAGCCTGGAGGGAGCCCCTACAAGCCCGGGAGCGCTGAGGACGGCCAGCAGCCACCAGAAGCTGGAAGAGACATGGAAGGTTCTTCCCTCGAGATGTCAGGGGAAGCACGGCCCTGCTGACACCTCGATTCTGGACTCTCCGCCTCCAGAGCCGTGACAGGTTATGCTTCCGTTGTCTGACGCAGACACAGGGAAGAAATGCACCCCAGGGGACAGAGGCCCCGTGGCCTGCGGCCCGGCTGCAGGGGAATGAGGCAAACACGGTCCAGTGAAAGCACCTGCCTCATGTGATGCACGTCCTCCTCGTGTTCCCATTCTGCCTATGAGTCCCCGTAATCATCTGAGAGGTGGGCTGGGAGGGGACTGTCACCCCCACTTTCAGATGCGGAAACTAAGGCCTCGAGAGATAAAGGGACTGGCCCAAAGTCCAGCAGCTGGGCAACAGGAAAGCCTGGATTCTAACTTAGCTCCCTCGAACCTGGGAATCTGGGGACAAAAGGCCTCGTGTGGGCTCGGTGTTATGTGTTGTTTCCACCCTCACCCCTAGTGGGATGTCCCCTCGGGCGCTTTGCTCGCTGACCAAGGACGCCATCAGTGCTGGTCCCCCCGAAGCACCACAACAGAGCGTGACTCCACAGGGCATGATCTGGGTTTTGACCCCCCGAATCGGGAGTCTCACAGACAGAGGTAACGCACCGTGAGCCTTCTCAAATCGGCGCTCAGCAGGTGCACACGTCACACATAACCGACCTGCTTCAGTCCGGCAGGGGGGGTTCGCGAAAAGTCACTGGCCAAACAAATTTTCTCTTGCCTACTGTGTTTCCGGTGGCTTCAGTTACCTCCATCAATACCTGGTCCCCGACTCTCCCCCTACTCAGGGCTGACCCAACTCTTGGGGACACCGAGCCCGCCTCCAGGCCCTGTGGTGCAGAAGGGGTCGGGCAGGAGGACATCGGCCACTGTGGAGAGCTCTGAGTCCGGAAGGAGAGCAGGGGGTGCGGGGATCCCTGGAGGGCAAGTTGGGGAGCGAAGGGGGTCCGAGACCAGGGCCCGTGCAGAGGGCAGTGTCTGGGGGGGTTATCAAGGAAGCTTCACGGAGGAAGCACGTTCCTGCGGGATCCAGAGGGAAGAAGCCTGGCTGACAGGGGTGGACGGGCCGTGACCACCCAGCCCCGTGGCCCGGAAGCTCCACCGAGTGCCGAGACAGCCCCTGGGCCGGCAGCTTGAGCTCCCAGGGTCTTTTTTCTTTATTTTTTAAAGTTTATTTATTCATTTTGAGAAAGACAGAGAATCCCAAGCAGGCTCCACACTGTCCGGGCAGAGCCTGACGCGGGGCTCGAACCCACGGAGCCGCAAGATCGTGACCGGAGCTGAAACCAAGAGTCGGGCGCTTCACCGACTGAGCCCCCCAGGCGCCCCTGAAGTCCCGGTCTCAGAAGAGCCGGGCACTCGCCCGTGAGGGTGACGCTGGGGCAGCACACGGGCTGCAGAGATCCCACAGGGTGCGTCTGCTCCTCCTCCTCCTGTTCTCCCTCATCGCTCCCGGGCCAAGAGATTCAGGGCTCGGCAGCCGGCAGACGACACCGCCGTTGGCGACGAGGGCGGGCGGGAGCCCCCGCGTGCGTGTCCTCAGACAAGCTACTCTGGGCTGTCAGTTTCAAAAGAGGGGGTGCTCTTGTGGGGCCACGGGACACGAGGCAGTGGGGCACCGCTGTGGCCCTTGGTCGTGGACACGCTCAGGCCGCGTCCCCTCCGGCCCCCACCCGGTCCCCGGCCTCACTGTTCCTGTTCTGCCCCTTGCCTCCCTCTCAGCTCCGCTCCGGTCCTCTCTGGGTCTGTGTGACCCTCCAGCCCACTCGTCCTCCACCCCCCTCCGGTGGTCAGGCTTCCCTGGTCCCGCGTTCGCCTCTGCGCCTCACTTCCCTGCTCGGTTCGCTTCCCTCCACCCCCACCCCACCCCATGCCAGAAACTTCCAGCAGAAGAAGCACAGAGAAGCCCACCTGTGCCAGGCCCGCCTTCTCTGCTGGGCCTCGTGTCCCCGCTGGGTCATCCCTCGGCTCCAGCTTTGGCCCGAGTTAGAAATGTCTGGCTGTTCGTAACTCCTGGAGGTGATTCTCAGAGCTGTCGCCCTCCCTGATGCCCCCAGTGCCTCTGCCCCAACGACGGGCTGCACGCGGCTCGTCGGGTCATTGCAGCCGCTCACAGCCGGCCGGCAACTCCAGGTAAGGCGCTGACCCGTCTTCCCGCTGGGCCAAGCCACCTCCCTGGAACCCGGCTCCGGGGGTGACACTCCCCTGCCCCCCACTGCCCCGATGGCCTTGCTCCTCTGACTGGCACAAGGGCCCTTGCTCTCCGCCACCAGCCAAGCCTCTTCTGACGCATCCCTCCAGCAACGCAGGCAAAATGACCCCTGGCCTCCTCCGAGGGTCCCCACTCACTTTCTCTCCCCGTGGAACCCCCGATCTTTCTGCTTCCTGCCCGGCCGGCGGGATCTCCCTGCTTTGAGAAAACATCCCACTCTCCCCGGGGAAGTGGGGACACGTCCTTAGGCTTCACCTTGCAGTGAGGCTGCTCACTGCAGGCGGGTGACCCCCTCCCTGGGTGACGCTCCTGCGGGAGTGCAGTCCCTCCGGGTGGGAGCCCGCACGCGGGGGCTGACTGGATAGACCCGAGAAAGCCGCGTGTAAATAATTTTTAATATGCTGAAGCACATTAAAAATGCATTGGGAAAGCTGGCTAGTTAAAGGAGTGCCATAGGGAATCGATCTCTAAAATGAGAGCTTCTTTGTAACGGGAATAATCACCCCCTAATTCACACGGCACCCGCGTTTGACTCTTCATTGACAATATCGCCTCTCTTAATAAAAAGAACATCTTACAAGGACGTTTTTTGTTGTCAGAACCTTTATTCCCGGGGGCAGCAATAATGCCAATGAGTGACTGGGCCAGAAATTACAACGAAATATTCACTAACAGTATGTCAAGTGTCCAAGAAACTATGAAGCACATTTGTAGGTGTCTTTGCTGGAGGTAAGGAAAGTTACGGCCGGGGCCACAACGGGGTACGTAATTTGCTCTCACGACGTCACCTGTACCCCCACTGGGCTCGTGCACAGGGCAGGGTCCTCGACACAGGGTGCGGCACCCCGGAGGGGTGGTCCTTGAGTTTCACAGGGCAGGGGAAAGTGAGCGCAGGCGGGCTGGGGGGACCCTCTCCCTCGCCATCCCCACCCCACCTTCCCTCCCGCACAACTCTGAGCCTGTTCAGAATCCTCCCTACCCCACCTGGGGCTCTGGCCCCTTCCGCGGGTGTCCCCTTGTTGCTTGCAATGGGTCCCGTGTCTGGTGGCTCCCAACTCCCTTTCCACCCTGCTCCCTCGACCGCGGGTGGCAGGGGGGTCGGAGTTGGCAAATGGCAAATGGCACACAATGAAGCTAGGGGGCTGTTACTGGTGGGGCCAGCCCTCTCTGGGACTCTCCAAGGTGCTGACAAGGTATGTCCCAGCAGCAGGCGCTCCCTCTAAAGGCAGATGTGATTTTCCAGCCGGGGCCACGGAGCCGCGTCCACAGCATGGCGACGGCCCTGTCCACGCACCCCTCCCCCCATGGGACGGGGCTGTGGGAACCAGTGGAAGGCTGCGGAAGCACGGGGAGCATCTGCAGAGGCGTCCGCTCTAGGACCCGGCAAGGGTGGGGACCTCCTCTGAGCTCCTCTCGCCAGCACCGGTCAAGACACACGTAAGTTCAGGTAGGGACAGAGCACGCTGCCCTGGGGAATTTTCTGACTCTGTTGCCCACGGTCACCTAGAGAGAGGATGGCCTGGACCAGTCCCCCGCGGATCCTTAGACCTTCTGCCAGCCTCAGGCCAGGACGAAGGATGGGGCTAAACCCAAAGGGATGTGGGGCCCAGGGCCACTCTGTCCTGCTTCTTCCAAAGAGCTCCCTTCTGCTCTCAATGCAGCTGGTTGACCAGACGTGGGCTCAAAAGGGCTTGGGTGGGAGTGGGGTGTCCCCTCCCAAGAGGGGGAGGGCACTTGGAAACTCCCTGCCGGGTCCCCACGCAGCCTGCCTGCTCCAGACATCTACGTCTTTTCAACTGCTTAGCGGGTAGGTGAGCCCAGCAGCCAGGCCCCTGCTTCTGTGGGTCCTGCTCGACTCGTGTCAGTGGGGACAGGCCTGGGTGTGGCCGGCCTAGGGTGGGTGAGGGATTTGCTCAGTAAAGGGGTGCTGCCCCTTTATCCATACCAGCCGGGCTGACCCCTGGGGTGTCCCTCATGTGTTTCGATGATCCTGCTCTTCTCTGGGGCTTTCCATCACAGACAATGGCAGTCAGGTGGCCCCCAGGTCCCTCGGGGAGTCTGAGAGGCCACACTTGCAGAGACCGTGCTGAGAGATGCTCTGCTGGTCCCTCCGGCCACACCATGCACCTGTCTGGAGGCCTGTCTCTTCCCTTCCCTTCCTGCGACCTTCCTTGCGGAATTCACCAAGACGCTGCACCTTCCCCTGAACTCCAGAAACCCCACTCCCCTACAAACCCCCCAGATTCCCATGGGAATGCTCAGGGCTGCACCTCCTTCCTCCCCACAGCACCATCCCTTCCCCCTGCTTCCTCTTCCTCGGGGGCACCTGAGAGCTCACATCATCCCCCATCACTTTCCTCCGTCAGTGGACAAGCCTACCCGCATCCCACGACGAAAACTCCAGGGCAGAGCTGCAAGAAAAGGTGGTCCAATCCCGAGCAAAGACCGGAGAAATACATTTTAGCATTCTGGGAACGAGGGTTTTCTTTTTCCACTTTCCGCCGCTTGTGTATGCTCATCAGAAGAGCTGTTTGGTTGGTTTTTCGTCTGTTTGTCTGTCTTTTACTCTCTGTTGTCCTAGTAATTTTCCAGAACTGATATCCACATTCCTTTGTGGGTACAGGTGAAAACGCCGTCAAAGTAACATCTTCTGTTGCGATGATGTCTGAGCGTTGGTGGGCTTCTCCAACATTCGGAATCCCAGTTGACCTGAGCACGGACACAGGTGGGTGGGTATTGTTTCCAGTTGACAGATGTGGAAACGGAGGCCCAGAGTCAGTATCACCCCTAGATCCTTAGGCCCTTAGGGTAGATGGGCCCTTGTGTCAGGGGGCCTGTCCTTCTGAGCTCTCCCCTCCGCATTTTCCAACCCCCCTCCCCGGGACTGACCACAACAAGGGTGCCATCCGGCCAGTGCTTCTCTTGCAGGCCGACAGAAGGTGCTGACACGTTGGTTTGGAGGTGACTCCCAATCATGTGGGTCATGTGGGCTACTGACAACCCATGGCCCGCCCTTGGGCTTGAGCTGTGTGGGAGCCACGCCTTGGCTCTTGCCTGAACATATTCCAGAAGGTGCCGCCTCTGGTCTACGGCACCTGAGGGCGGTGGGGCTGGTGGCTTTACCCATGCCTCCCACAGGCTCAACGGCACCCGTCAGAGGGTCCTCCGGAGGGTTTTCCAGACCATCCCTCCCCACACCCGCAGGTCCTTCCAATCAACACCCGGTCCTGCCCCTGATCAGTACATTGAGCTGTGCCGACAGCTCAGAGCCCAACGCGGGGCTTGAACTCACAAATCTCGAGATCCTGACCTGAGCCGAAGTCGGATGCTCAACCAACTGAGCCACCCAGGCGCCCCTGGGACTAGTCTCAAAGAAACGGCCCCAGGAGACTGTGGATGGGGAAGGTCTGCAAGGTGTCTGTGCAAGAGTCATGACCGTGTAGGTAATAACAGCGTTGCCACGTTTTTCTTGCCATGGGAGACGTGAAACCACCCGGGAACAGTGCCGTTGACAAGGGACACGCAGGGATGGCTCCTGGATGTGGACAGGAGGGAAGGGCACCCAGAATCTTCACGTGTGCCCCTTGACAAATACGTTAGCAACTCTTGCCTACCATCACTCTAAATCCTCACCCCTAAACCACCGTGCCTCTCGCGGGCCCGTGGACCTGTGATGCGTCTTTAAATGACATTGCTTCTAGAGACAGGGACCCCGACGAACACTGGCCTGGGGCCTCACACGCTCTCGGGGCGGCCCGTCCCGCCACCCAGTGAGCTGGATGGCTCCAGAGCTGACTCCCTGTGGTCTGTCAGTGCCCTGGTCGGATTCATCATGTGCCACCCCGCTTCTTAAGACGTGGGATTTGAAAGGTATCCTCCCCACCGGGAGCAGGACTTGCCTTTATTTGACGACGACACTCCTGCTGCCAGTGATCCTGCTCCCGCTATGGGACATCCAACCACAAGAGATACAGGTCATACGCTGAGGGGCCCATCCACGGAAGCCAGAAAGGGACTCGATGATTGGGGTGGAGGCCGCGGGTGGTGTAGGCACGTGCGGGTGGGATGGGGACCCAGAAGGCAGACCTGAGCAGGAAGAAACAAGAAACATGTCCAGTGTTCAACCGGGGAGATACGCGGAGGCTTCCTGTGGGAGGTGGCTTGAACTGAATTCTGAGGATGGCGGGGGGGGGAGTGTGAGATACAAGTGTGGGAGGCATGAACAAGGGCTCCACTGGGGAAGGCTGGACAGTGGCCCCAAAGACCTCCACGTCCCAAACCCCAGGATCCGATTGTGACCTAATATGGCGAAGGCAGTCTGCAGCCGTGATTGAGTCAAGGACACGATCCTGGATTACCCAGGTGGGTCTAAAGTCATCACGAGGGTCTTTATAAGAGGGAAGCAGAGACTGGAACGATGCAGTTTGTGGGTGGAAGAAGGGGCCCCCAGCCAAGGAAGACGGGCCGCCACTGGAAGCTGGAAAGGCAAGGAAACGGAGTCTCCCCGAGAGTCTCCGGAAGGAACCAGCCCTGTCAACCCCAGTGAAATTATTTCAGGCCTGTGGCCTCCAGAACTGTAAGACAATACATTTGTGTTGTTTTAATCTGTAAGTTTATTTATTTATTTTGAGAGAGAGAGAGAGAGTGTGTGTGTGTGTGAGCAGGGGAGGGTCAGAGAGAGAGGGAGACAGAGAATCCCAAGCAGGTCTCAAACTCACAAACTGTTGACATCATGACTGAGTCGAAACCAAGAGTCAGATGCTTTACCGACTGAGCCACCCAGGCGCCCCGTGTCGTTTTAAATTCTTGACAATTTGTAACAGCATTCACAGGGGCTAATTCGCGAGGGAACCCCCAGATCTGGGGTCAGGACGGGCCCCAGCTGTGTGGGCTCTCCCTTGATTTCAGGGTCATTCGGGCAGCCCCCTGCTTCTCGATCACCAACCTCTGCCTTTGCACACTGAAGAGACCCTTCCATGGCCACGTTGCCCTCCCTGGCCTCGGACCATCCCTCCAGGGCTTTCTCAAGAGGAGCCCCCCGGGCTGCTGTCTGGATTGCCAACGTGGGAGCCGGTTCCCAGCTGGGGCTCCGGCTCCCTCGTCCTCCAACTGCTCAACCACTAACACAAGACTCCCGCCCACCACTGACCTGGCTGCCGCCCCACGTGGACACGCCTTCTGTTCCCTGAGTCGGCCTGGCTCAGTCGAAGCTCACCGCGTGGCTGTCGCGACGTAGCTGAGTCTGCCCGAGACGGCTCAGCCTGACCCCAAGGAGCTGCAAAATACGAGGGGATTGTCCACACGGGACCGCCCTCACCTCTGACACCAACCGCCGGTGCAGGGGCTCCCCAGATCGCCGTCAGTGTTGGTCATTCAGTAGACGATCTCCCAGAACGCCCCGGAAGCTGCCCTCCTCACGGGAAAGCAGTCACGGAAGAGGCGGGTGTGGCAGGGTCCAGAAAAGCGCCAAACGCGAAGCTTCCGTCGTGCTCTGGGTGCGTGTGACAATACGCACAGAGCGTTGCCAATCTGGGAAGCGAAACGGAGCCTTCGTGTCAAGACTTCCCGCTGGGCCTTCATTAAAACAAACGAACCAAAGAAAGCGCCTTCTTTAAAAAAATTTTTTTTTATTATGATGTGTTTATATATTTATTTTTTGAGAGACAGAGAGCACACAAGCCAGGGAGGGGCAGAGAGAGAGAGACGGAGAGAGATTCCCAAGCAGGCTCTGTGCGCTCGGCACGGGAACCGTGAGATCGTGACCTGAGCTGAAACCAAGAGTCGGATGCCGAACCGACCGAGCCACCCGGACGCCCCTATTTAATCTTTTAAAAACTGCTTTCGGCGCTGTTTTGCTTGGCTGACAGGGTTTTGCCTGCATTTAGGTGAAGGAAAAGACCATTTGCTACCGTATCTCTATCTCTGGCAAAGAACTGTCTCCTGAACTCTCTAGGTATCAGTCCCTGGGGACAACCCCCAGGTGAAGCACACAGAACGTGTCCTCCCTTCTCCCTGAGCCCCCTCCTCCTCCTGCATCTGGGACCTGGGTGAATGGCCCACCACCCATGCTGGTCAGAAGCCTGGGGCCATCCCTGAGCTGGCTCAAACCCCCGCGGACAATCGGTCCCCAGGACCCTCCTGGGTCTGTGGCTACCCGCTCACCCACAGTGCTTCCCTCGTCTTGGCGGCTCCGTCCGTCTTGCTGCCCCTAGCCTCGCCTTCTTTCAACTTGTTCACCGCTGGGCAGCTGGTTTGAACCCATCCCTCCCTTGAGAGTCATCAGCTCCAGGACTGAGAGCTTCTGGGAGCTGGCGCCCTCCCCACCCCAGCCTCACCTGTCACTCCAGCCATGGCGGACACGAGCAGTCTCCCAAATTTCCCAAGCTCACGCTCACCCCTGGGCCTTTGCACAGCCTTCTTTCCCTGCCTCTCCTCCCTGCTGCTGCTTCTGTCCTGTCGTCTCTGGCTGAAGGGTGATTTAGTTGCAGAACACAGAGATCTGAGACACCCAGCAGGCACAGGAACTGCATCTATAATGGATTTCGCCTGTTCGAAGAGCTGTAAACACCTGTAACATCAAGGTAAGTGAGCCCAGCAGGTTTCCGGAAGGGGCGTGATATGGTGGCGGAAGCTGCTGGAATAACAGCTGGGGGCCCTGGCCAGCCTGCTCTTTTCTGCTGACCTGAGCCTGGCAGCATCTGTCCCGCCCCCCCCTTTCAGGCACACTCTTTTTCCTCGCCACCCCAGAACACGGGTCTCCGGCCCATCTGGGTCTAGCCTGACCCCAGCTGGCCATCACCCCTCTCTCCCCTCTGCCCACCCCCCAGCCTCCATCACAGACACCCCGTCCCCCCAGCCACCCTGCATAGCTCGGGAGGAAAAGGAGCCACCCCTCCCCTTCTGAGAACTCTGCAACTGTCCCCATCTACCCTCGGAGGGTGGGTGTGCTCACTTACAAAGCCACAGGCGTGGGGGACAAGATTAAGGTCTTCTCTAGCTCCGATGTCCTTGAATCAGAACCTCACCGGGGGATGACAGAAGCGTGGGCAGATACGCCTGGTTCAAATCTTAGGTCAAATCCAGCTGTGTGAGCTTAAGTTGACTTAACCTCTCTGAGATATGCTTCCCTAATGAGGACTCTCGCTCTCTCTTTCTATTTCTCTCTCTCTCTCTTTCAGTAGCGGTCATAATTCCTGGCTTGCAGAGGTTTTCTGGAAGCAGAGAGGGTGGCTGTGAAATGTCCAGTATGTCACTGGCACTACCTAAACGGCACCTGTAATTACAACATTATGAGGATTCAGAGCGATTTCAACTCCACGGTTAAAGGGGGACATTTTAAAAGTTCAAAGCCATTTAAGGTAAATCAGGTACCATTCACACTGCCGCTGTCCCCCAGAGCGAATTGCGTGCGCCGGAAAAGGGGTGATCGCTGGAGATTATTAGCTTGCAGAGGGAAATTCGTTTCAAAGAACAGCAAAAACGCGTCTAATCTTAATTAAGTACCATTTCTCTTCACCCAGGAAGGAGGAGTTTGTGGGTGTGCAGGGCGGGGTCAGTTGCAAGGGTAAAATATCCTGGAGGACTCCCGCAGGTTAGGACCACGGGGAAACCGGAAGTGGGGGGTGGGGGTGGGGGATGGGGGGGAGACGCCATGAGAAGACAGTGCTCTACCCCAAGGTGTGAATGTTCCGGCTGAGCCAGCTTCTTCCTCCCAAGTGCCCCCCGCCCCGTGTTCAGAGTCCCCGAGTCTCCCCCCTGCGGGACACCACTGCTCTCTGACACTGTCGAAGCCTCCATTCTCAAGCCCGTGTGTCACCTGTCCCCGGGCACCCCGAGGTGACAATACCCTGAGCTCCCAGCACTAGATGAAGGAGGCCCCGAGGTCACGGCCAACGGCCTCTGGTCGGAAGGGGTGTGTTCACTGAGGGCTTCCTCCCGGAAGCGTGCTGGGGAAACAGATCTGGACCCAGGAGACCTTTCCTCGGTGCTCCGGTCCTGCCTCCCCCAGTGCCTGCTTGTGCGACTTTGGGAAAGTCCCCCAGCTTCCCTATGACTCAGTTTGATCATCTGTAAAATGGCGCAAGCGTGTTTGCACCACCTGCCCGCGGGAGGCTGTCCAGGAGCCCACCGGCAACGGCAGTGCTGGCTGCAGGTACCTTAGTTCTTACGCTGTCGTCTCGTACCTACTGGTCTCCCCCCAACCCCACAGGAGAACCTTCCAGTCCAGGAATGCACTGCGGGAAGGTTGATGTTGGGGGAGATCCAGGAACTGGGACACGACGGGAGACACTTTAGTAAAGAGGATGTTTCAGGACCACCGACTCCCAGGTCCCCATCCATTCCCCCACCCCACCCGGGCTCTGGAGCCCCAGCCTCCCTGGTTCCCGCTGCCCCCCGGCCCCCCTGCTCGGCTCCATTGTTGGGGCTCCCTCTGCCCTGCCAGCACCTCTCCTCTCTGCCAGACTGGCGGGCCCGTGACCTCACCTTGGCTCTCACACCCTGCGGCCCCGAACCGAGCTCTGCGCATGGCCATCCACCCCCTGCCGCCTCCTCTGGCCTCCCCAGCAGGCACCTCGCAGTCCTGTTCCCCTCCCCCCCAAACTGGCCCTCCACCTGCCACCCTCGGCCTGGCCACTTAAGGCAAAGCCCCAGAGCGGGCAAGGCCCTATCTCCTCCCCAACCCCCACGTGCAGTGCATCCCGTCTCCAGCAGGACCTTCTCCAGGTCTCAGGGCACTGGCTCACCCTCGAGCCCCCCCAGGAAGGTGTCCCCAGCACCGGCCTGTCTCCCCTCCCCTCCCCCTCCCCTCCCCGGCTCTGTGGGGCCCCGGGGACACAGTGCTGCCCGAGGCTTGCTATCTATGCTCTGCTCGGACCCTTGTCAACGGAAGCTAACCTGGGCAGGAGCCTGGCATCAGAGGGTCTCCAGAACCGTTTGTTGAGTGAACCACTGGTGTGGAGTCCCGCGTCCCGTCAGACCTCCCCAGCCCTCTGTCCTCTGCCCCTGCTCCCCGCCACTGAGATCAGATCCGCAAATGAGCCCCTTTGCCTCGCCTTCTGCCCAGCCCGGGCTCTCTGCCTCTAACGCTCTCTTTCCTGTTTGTTCAACTCAGAGCCGTTCTTCAGACACCAGTTCCCCTGTTTATGTCGCCAGGCCACCTCCAGGAAGGCCTCCAGGAAGGGGCTCCCTGTCCTTCCCAGCATTCACGCACACCCTGTGCCACCTGGTCATTGCCAACTTGTGGCTCGGTTGGCCACACCAGGCTGTGGACCCCTGGAGGCCAGGCTCCTGCCTCTGACCCTGTGCCTGCAGCTCTGGGACCTCGCTATCACCCAGGGATCAGAAGGGGCTCCCCGTGGAAGTGTCACTTAAGTGGAGACCTGAAATACGAGAAGATGGGGGGGGCAGTTTTGAGCAAAAGGAGGAAAAGGCCCACAGGTGCAATTGAAGACGGGGTTTAGGAGCTCGTCAGGGAGGACGTGGGGGCGGGGCAGGATGGGGTGGGGCGTGGTAGGCTCGGGGATGCTGGGAAAGTGACAGCTTGTCCCCCCCCCCCCCCCGGGTCCTCAGGGTGGCGGACAGCCAGGCGTGCTGGGAGAGAAGTACTTTTGGGGCGTCAGAGGACGCGGGGAGGCGCAAGGCAGGTTCCGGTTCTCGAAAGCACCCAAGGGCCTACTGGGGACTGGCTTTCGAGTGGGGAGGAGACAGGACAGGCTCTGGCTTCTGAGTCTAGGATTCAAAGATCCTCCAAATCCGGATCACTTTCTACGTCTGGTGGTGACCCAGACTCCATCCTGGGGCCCCGCACATAGTAAGTATGAGAGGAGTCCCGGGGAGCATGTGCTGGATCGGAGGGGTGTAGACGGGGCCCCCGCAGCAATTCCCAGGGGACCCCAGAGCCTGTCCGTCCCACCGCACTGCTCGGGTCCAGTGGGAGGCTTTGCTCATAGGGCCACATCAGCAGCGACTCCTTAACCTGAAACCAACACCAGAATCCCTCAGCCCCCCCCCCCCGCCCCCACCAGGTGTCTCCCCACCAGGTGGGTCTCAGGACGCCCAAATGGCATTTTGTATCTGTCCTTTCTCTCCCTGCGACCCACCTACCACGTCACACCTCGGACGCTGGAGTCCTTGAATTAAGACCAGTAACTCTGCCATGTTTAGAAGGAAATGAAATTGGTTTTTGAATAACACAGTTACGGGTTTTATGAAGATCACACGCTGAAGTACACAGCACGCATTCGTTTTCTCGGCTTCCAGGAAAATAAAAACAGCCCGGGGACCTCTGCTTTGCCAGCTCCCCAACAGAGAGACACGAAGGGAGACCAGAGGATGCACATTCCGTATAAAATGCAGGGAGAGAGAGAGAGAGAGAGAGCGGGCTGCCACTTTCTGGAAGCTGGACAGGCAGGTGCACAGGGGGCTCCGGAATTCAGACCCGACTGCGGTCTGCTTGAGCTGCTCAGGGTGCAGTGCGCCTCGGTCAGCGGCTACAGGAGATGCTGGTGGTCACGGGGGACGTCAGGTGCTGCCCTATGCTGAGCCCACGAGCAGGCGCCCTGAGTCCGGCTTTTGGCACCTCTCCAATAATCTGCCTCGGCTTTCCCCAACAGTCCCCGGTTCGCCAGGTAGCTGCACCTTCTCCCCAACATCCCGTGGGGCTCATTCTTTTTTCCTTCTCCTTCTGCCCAGCCAGCCCGTACCTGTTTTTTTTTTTAATATTTTTATTTATTTTTGAGACAGAGCATGAGCAGGGGAGGAGCAGAGAGAGAAGGAGACACAGAATCCGAAGCAGGCTCCAGGCTCTGAGCGGTCAGCACAGAGCCCGACGCGGGGCTCGAACTCACGGACCACGAGATAGTGACCTGAGCTGAAGTCGGACGCTTAACCGACTGAGCCACCCAGGCGCCCCAGCCCGTACCTGTTTTAAGGCCCCCGTCATATATCACGGCTCAGTGGCCACCCCCCTGCTTCCTGCATCCACCAGAGACTGGGGGAGGGAGGGACAATGGTGACCCGTTAACCCTCCTAGCCTCAGAGAGAAAGGAAGTAATTGGGGTGAGTGGTCACGCTGGGGACCAACCCACCATGCCCAGGGAGGCAGGTCACAGAACATGCTCCTGGGCCCGGGGCCACCCTCACACGTCAGGACGATGGCAAGAAAGCAATCCCCGAGAGGCTGGAAGTTTACCCAATCTACACACGTACGGGCCGGCGAAGCCATCACGGCCAGCCAAGAGCCTGGATCAGCACAGCGATCGGCTTATTCCCGTATCTTTGGGTGGAGACGCTCACAGAGTTACACATGGAACACGCTTCCCGTCTAGTCCTGAATTTTCCACTGCATCTCGAACGGGAAACGTGGAACGATTTGAACACCTGGGATTCTCTTCAGCGGGTCCCGGCCATTGGTAGACGTACAGCTATCAACGAAGAAGAGATCCCAGGCTCTCCGGTCCTACTGGGACTCAGCCTCGGGGCTGGGGTGCACCTGGCCATAGCCACCTGTCCCCCGTCGCATAGAATGTGTCACGGCGACCTACTGGACACACTGAACCCCACGGAGCAGGGTTGCCTGAAGTCTAGTGTCAGTGTGCGACTAAGGATTATTCACAACAGTTGTGATGACAGTCACCTTGTGTAAAGGTTTCATCCATCCCAGCACCGCTATGCAGCTATGGAGGTGACCCCCTTGACAGTGAGGAACCCAAGCGTCAGAGAGGTGTCGTAACTACCCAAGGACACACAGCTAACGAGAGAGTGGCAAGCCCAGGAGCCAAATTTTGGGGTCTCTGGACCCCTCTGCTCCGCTGCCCTTCGAATGATTGTTCAAGACCCTCCACCGGAGGGAGAGAAAGGGAGCGAGAAGGGGAATATCATTAAAACCATACGGGTTTTGATACCTGTAAGAAGGCTACTTCCCTGTTAGGAGACACATAAAACAGCGGCAATGTTCTGCAGACGCGTCTCGGCACGGAAATAAAACCAGGAGAAACGTGGGTCTCCTTATCTCCTAAGGATGTTGTTTGGAGAGCTGTCTCCTCAGGAAATTCAGACCAAAAAAATAAAAGAAAAACAAAATCGAAGACGTAAGCTGAGGGGTTTATCACTGCGTCCTCCTGGAAGCCGAGGGAAATGCCACCTTTGCATTCCTGATTTATAAACCGTGGTTTTCATTAACCAAAGAAAAACGCACCGAGATCAGAAATGGCACCGATGAACGATCCTTGCATACGGCCCTCCAAAAATCATACAAGGAAATGTGGAAACCCCGAGAACCTGCCGGCGAAATCCAACTCCTCCACGTAAAACAACAAAGTTAGAAATGTCTCTTTGCTCGTGGGAGACGTAAAGTCCTTTTTAAAGAACATTTTCTTTTTTTGTGATCAAAGGAGATTTTCCCATGGGGATTTTCAACAAAGGGGGCTCAGGAATGAGTGAAGGGGGCAGGAGCAGGTGCTGAGATAATTATAGATGTAAATCATAAAGGTCAAGGCAAGGAAGTGTCCCGAACGGACAGAAGCGTTCTCCAGGTCTGACTGACGAGCGTTGACTGTAGGTTATAACCCGTGGAGTCTGTAAAGCTCCGATGGGGGTCACCCAGTACCCAAGGTATGACAGCTGAGACCCCAGCCACCACAGTGTCCCCAGCCCCGCATGGGCTCCTGCCCTTTCTACACTAACAGTGTCTTTATTTCTTTTTTTTAAATTCCTTTTCTTTTTTAAATGTTTATTTATTTTTTTTTTTGAGAGAGAGAGAGAGACAGGCAGAGAGAGAGAGACAGAGCCCAAGCAGGAAAGGGGCAGAGAGAGAGGAAGACACAGAATCGGAAGCAGGCTCCAGGCTCCGAGCCATCAGCACAGAGCCCGACGCGGGGCTCGAACCCACGAACCGCGAGATCATGACCTGGGCCGAAGTCAGACACTTAACCGACTGAGGCTCCCAGGCGCCCCTTTCTGGGCTCCTCTTGGCTCTGCCGCCCCAGGAGACCTGGCTGATGGGGACCAAGCAGAGAAGGGCTCAGACCCGGAGCCCAGCAGCCTCCCTGGAATCCCAGCTCTGGGGAGATTCTGCAAGCCTAGGCATGCTAAGTGTGCAAGTGTATGGGCCTCAGTTTCCCTGTCTGTCCGATGCAGGTGCCGACAGCCCCCCCCTCCCAGGGGTGTGGTTAAGGGTCAGCTGAGTTATTTCATCCGTGGTGCCTAAAAGAGTCCTCAGTAACTTGTCAGCCGCCACTACCACGATCAGTCCTGTCCACTTTCTGATTAGGGGTCAACACATTCGTCTCTCGAAAGAGCAGAGCAAACAGAGGGACAGAGTGTGGTGCCCCGGCCGCCTGGCCCTCGGTCCCCGCAGGCGCCCTGTAGGCTTCCTGTGTCTCCTCCAGGATCTGTCATGCCTACAGAGGCAGCGAGGAACATCAGTGTGCCCTGGTATAAAGTGACAATACACTCATGCCAGCCTTCTGTGGCCATGTGACGAATCCCCACAAACCCAGCAGAAGTGACGCTGGCCTGTCTCCCAGCTCCTGTGGGTTAGGGGCTGCACGGCTCAGCTGCCTCCATGTGTCCACTGGGCTGGGGCCGCACTGGAGCCCGGGTCCCCTGCCAGGCTCGTTCCGTGCTGTGCACCCACCCAGGAGGGCCTGGGGGGGGCCCTCGGTGGGTGGCAGCTGGGGGCTCCTCTGAGTTCCCAGAGGCCCCTGCAGCTCTTACAACGGGCCCCTACACACGGGAAGGGAGGGTATCTTGCCGCCAAGATGGATGCGAGCTACGGGGTAAACGTCCTGTCGCCTTCGCCAAATGACGTCACCCCGTCACAGGAGCGACCCCGTCACCACTGCTGTGTTCCGCTGGTGAGAGCAAGACGCAGGGCCCACTGCACGCAGTGAAAGGGACTCACACAGGGAGGCCCGCTGGGGTCCCCTGGGGTGACCTCGAGGTTTTTCATCTACGTTCTTCTGGCCGTTCCCCAAATCACACTCCCCGCCAAAGAAAAGGTCTGTGGTTGCTGAAGACAGCCACCAAATGTGCCACAGGCCGTGCACGGGCCATTGAGCGGAGCTAGAATAGAGGTCAGGGTGTGTGTGTGTGTGTGTGTGTGTGTGTATACGTGTGCATATGGTATCTGTGTGTGTGCGTGTCCATATGTGTGTGCATGCACGATTGTGTGTGTGTGTCAGGGGGGAGCTCGGTGGTCCCTGAACTTCCGACTTAGAAAGTCCAGGCCTCCACGTGCTGGGTGCTGGTCTGGGTTGTAAACGCCGGGCCCGTCCGCCCACCTTCCCTCCCTGTCCGCAGAGCGTTTTCGATGCCCTGCTTTGCGTCCCAAAGATCCTGACGGATTTCAGTACGAGGGATGAGTCACCGCTCGGAAGGCATTGTCAACCTATAAATAGTGCAAGCGGTTGACAGCGTGCGTCCCACGTGGGTGTTTCACTCTCCCCCACCCCACACCCCGGTCACCTGTCCGACGCATCGTTAGTCCCTCGGTCGCCTGCAGCGCTGGGTCGCTGGCCCCTGAAAGACTTGGGTCGGGGCCTGGATGGTTGGTGGCTGCAAAGGAGGAGCCGGCCGGGCCACCTTGGGAACGTATCAGAGGGGTGTCCTTGCTGTCACCGGGTTGTGTCTTATGAAGCAGGCGCTGGGTTCCCCTTCACGGGTCATGTTTATGCAGGGAGGGGGTCCCTAGAGTGGCTCTTCTTTATTTAAAAAAATTTTTTTTTTAATTTTAATGTTTATTTATTTTTGAGAGAGAGAAAGAATGTGAGCAGGGGAGGGGCAGAGAGAGAGAGGGAGACACAGAACCCCAAGCAGGCTCCGGGCCCCGAGGTGTCAGCACAGAGCCCGACACGGGGCTCAAACTCAGGAACCGTGAGATCACGACCTGAGCCGAAGTCGGATGCTCGACCGACTGAGTCACCCAAGTGCCCCTTAAAACAAATTTTTTTAGAGAGAGTGAGAACATGTGGGCAGGCAGAGAGAGAGAGAGAGAGAGAGAGAGAGAGTCTTAAGCAGGCTCCGCACTCAGTGTGGGTCCTGGTACAGGGCTTGATCCCATGACCCCGGTATCACGACCTGAGCCAAAATCAAGAGTTGGACACTCAACCAACTGAGCCACCCAGACACACACACCCACGTGATCAGTGAACATCTAGGACATTCCCAGCACCCCAGAAAGTGCCTCCTGCTTCTTCAGTCCTCTCGCCCCACCACCCCTGCAGAGGCAGCCACTGTTCTGACTTCTCTCCCTAAAGACGAGTTTGCCTGCTGTGGGAACCTCGCCTCGATGACATAACACAGTCCGGGCTCATTCGCGTCTGGTTTCTTTCACTTGGCACAATTTCCGGGAGTTTCATGCTCGTCGTCATGAGTGTCTTTAGATCTTTCTAACATTATATGAAGAGTCTGTCTTCTATTGCGTATGAAGTTCTATCATCTCACGGTTCTGCGAGTCTAACACCAAGAGACAGCTCTGATTCCAAGATTTGAAGGCAGCTTCACGCTCTACTGACGATCAACAGAAAACCTCAAGCCGGGGGTGCCCTGAGACCTTCAGGATCCGGGGGTCCAGATGGAATTCATCCTTGCAAAAAGCCCCGCATCCAAGAATGGCGATGCCACCACCAGCTGATTCTTATAGTCAGAGACCCGTGCCGGAACGCCCCCCACATCCACTGGCGTGCCAGGCCCCCGGGGCATCAAGGGTCAAAACCTCTCTCTGTATGTCTTATCATCCCCAGGACCCTGCATGCACGGGGAGGCAGGGACAGAGCCCAGAGGATGGGCCCCAAAACCCTCGCCTGGTGTGGGGGGAGGGTGGGGCAGGGAGTGCCTCACGAAGGTGGGGACATTCACCGCGAGGCTTGGGGAATCCTCCCGGCTTGGAGAGGGGGATGAACTCGAGCCAACAGCACAGAGGCAGATGCCTCTGGGTGGAGGATGTGGTGGGAGGGCAGAGGAGGGGAAGAAGGGGGGAGGGAGAAGAGTGGACTGTGACCCTGGGGTTTCCATCAAGGGCAATCAGGTGGGTCGCACGGAAGCTACAGCGTGAGGGGACACTTTTGGGTGGGGAGTCGCTGGTTTGTGTGAGGCTGGAGCCCAGGGGACGACCTCGTGAGGGTCTCCTGCGTGAGTGAGTGGAGACGTCTAAATGGCAGGGGTGGATTTAGGACAGACTTAGGCGTCACCCGCAGCGGACCGGGCAGGAGGGGTGGTTCAGCTGTGAGGGGTGCTGGCCCCCGAGGGAGGTCACGGAAGAGTCGCCAGGGGGCTCTGGCTCGGCCGCAGGCTGGCCTTGCCGCCTGCCTTCCTTCCCCTTGGCCTCCCAGCTTCCCCAAGCTGCAAACGGGGCACAGGGCAAGATGCTCCCCCCAAACCACTGCCACATCTGAATCTTTACGGCTGGATTTTTTTTTTTTTTATAACTCCAATAACAATGAAGCAAAGAGCAGCGGCATGAAAGTCAAAAGAACCTCAGAAGATCCTGAGTCCTTTCTTGATGGAACGCGTAAACGCGAAAGACATAAGTGCACTGTTTCCATCAGTTATTGTGGAGACTGCAGTCTGGGAGGGGAAGCTTCTGGAAATCGAGAAATGACGAGAGGCTCTCTGTCATGCACACACACACACACTCACACACACTGACACACACACGCACATTCTCGTAAGACTCAGCCACTTACGAACGGAGGCGATCTTGGGCGATTTCTTTAACAGCTCTGAGCTCAGTTTCCTCGTCGACAGAAGGGGGGTCAGAGCCGATACGGAGATCCCAGGGTGGTCGTTCAACAGACTAAATGTGAGGGAGGCGCTTGGAGCCTGCCTGGCACACGGTAAGAGCTGAGTTAAACACCAGCAATCATCAGCCTTAAAGGCATCGTGCTGACCACAGAGCTTCATCGGTGTCTTCAACCCACATGTTCTTTGTATCCTTTTCTGCCACTACCTCTCCCCACTCCCGTCCCCTCCTGTCTGCTAGTCAAGAGCTGTATCGTTTTCTCCCCAGACAACATGTGCCTCCTTTTGAATCCTTCCAGGTACTAGCCGGACTGGTTTTAAAGGCTTGTTACCAGAACCCGCAAACGGCCCTGCTCACGGCGCCCGGTTTTCCCCGGGAGGGAGTTTAGGCTGCAGGGTGCCGCTGGGGTGGCCACCCGGGTCTCAGCTGCCTCGTCTCTGCACGGGGACAATGATCTCTGTCCGCCTCACCCAGGGTGGAGCCAACATCCGCTGCCCCTCTTCCAACTCTGAGGTCATGTGCTCTCTGAATCACTTAGTACGTACTTCTCAATATTTCATTTGACCCTTTGTGAGTAAGGTCCGTGCTATGATCAAGGACCTTTATGACTAACGCCCGCATCCCCCGCTCTGTGGGGCACCCCGACTGCCGTTGACCAGACGGTCTTCTATCCTCATGAGGATAGGAACTGATGCTATACTTAGACCCAAAAAAAGGGAGAGCCGGTAAGTTCCTGTTGGGGGCTGGGGACCAAGGGATCCTCCCTGAGCGACGTGGTGGCCCCCGATTCCCATTCGTCAGATAAGACCCCAAGAAGGACAGAACAGTCCGTGATGGGGGGGTGGGGTGCTGTCCAGGTTAACTGGTGGACCCGGACGGACACTGCACCCCTCACAAAATTTCACGTCCACACTGGAAAGCAGCCTGGGTAGGAACTCTGTCCTCTGTACACATGAGGGATCCAAGGCTGATGGGTTGTGAGTGGCATATTTATTTTGAGAGAGAGAGAGCAGGAGGGGCAGAGAGAGAGGAAGAGAGAGAGAGAATCCCAGGCACAGGGCTCGAACTTACGAACTGCGAGATCATGACCTGAGCCGAAACCAAGAGTCAGACGCTTAGCCGACTGAGCCACCCAGCATATTTTTTTAAAGTTTACTTATTTGTTTTGAGAGAGAGAGAGAGAGAGAGAGCGCAGGAGGGGCAGAGAGAGAGGGAGAGACAGAGAATCCCAAGCAGGCTTCATGCTGTCAGCACAGAGCCTGACACGGGGCTCGATCCCAGGCTGTGAGATCATGACCTGAGCTGAGATCAAGAGTCAGACGCTCAACCGACTGAGCCACCCAGGCGCCCCCGTGAGTGGCATATTTTGTTTGTATTTTCTTTATATGGTTGACCTGCCACGGCCCCGGTAACTGTGGCACCCCCAGCGTGGGACGGAGGGGCCTCGCCGGGTGGAACTGACTGGGCTTTCTTCACAGAGACCCGCGGGGGGATCCGTTGGTCCGTGGCCAACAAAGGTCGTCACGAGCAATGTTCGTTTCCACGGATGTCTCATCTCAGGCCACAGATAACCTGTTGCTTCCTCATTTGGCTCACAGGCCGCGTTACCCTGGGCCGACGGCTCGTGGGTTTTTTTCTTGGAAAGTTGGGAGGTGGGTGTGACATTTTCAGCCGCTATTTTCACGCGTCTTAGTCACCGGGGGCAGCTCACAAGCCAGCAGAAACCTTCCCACTGCCTGGCGCTGGTTATTCCTGACTCGACGGCACGGGCGCTTCTGCCGGCTGAAGAAAGTGACAGGTACGTGTCCCTCCTCCTCCAGGGCCCCGTGAGGACAGGGGCCGGGACAGCTCTCCCCCATTTAAAGAAAGACGAACCCAGGCTCCGTGACAAAGCCAACCCCACAGAGACTCCTGGACTCTTTGGAGATCCATTATCAGCTCCGTCACTTTTCTGGAACATTCTCTAGAACTGAAAATAGTAAAGACTAGTCCCTGACTATTCAAAATAGATGCCCAGAACCCAAACCCTGAGTTTCACGCCCCTGCCCCCCCCCCACTCCCACCCCTACCCCCCACCCCCACCCCTTCCCCTCAGGCTCCTGCTCTAAGGCATTGATTTTTATTTTGGATACAATTTAACAGCCTTGATCTTCTCACTTGGGGCTGATTCCAAGCGACGAATTCCTAATGTGTTGCCCCTGCACCGCCTGCTGGGGAAGAGATTAAAGCATCTAGTGGATAATTATACTAGATGCATCTTAAGGTACCTTCCAACCCAGGTATTCCAAATTTCCATAATCCTCGGCATAGACCATTATGAAAGAAATTTCTATAATGGACACAGTTTTACAATTCACTTCTCAGCACCAAGCAAACCGAACATTTCCACAAATATGTTTTTGATTTCAGGAGCTTATAAACTCCCCCCCCCCCCTTCTTTCTCCCTGCTCTTTTTTTCTTTTTGGTCTTTTGTTTTGTTTTGTTTTGTTTTGTTTTTTGAGGAAGAGGTTTGATTCCATGAAGGGAGCCCCGGAAGCAGGTGCCAAACCCGAGGTTAACAGCATGACTCTGAAGGTGTCACTTAACTACCCCTACGTGGCAGGTCGACCATATAAATAAAAGTTTGTGTGCTTTTCTAGGAAATAGAGATCCACGCATTCGCCAACGTGTGCTGAGCCACGATATGCGCCAGGAGCCCCTCTAGACCCTGAGGAATGGGCGAGAAGTGGTTTCGTGGGGTGTCACCGCATCCTGGAGGGCATGGGGGTGGGGAGAGGACACAGCGCAGCCAGGGAACAGACGAGCGAGCCGCTTTCGGATAACAGCATGTGTCACGAAGGGAATAAGCAGGTCAGCGGGGAGGCAGGCAGGGCCGCTTGGAGCCGTCAGAATGGTCAGCAGGGGCCCCCGCAAGGAGGGCCGGGGGACCCGCACCCCCAGCAGACAGGCAGCAAGCCGAGCACGAGGGTGCGGCGTTCGAGGAAGATCACGGCATGGGGGGCAGTAACAAAGCCTGTCGCCCCAGAGGGGCTCCCCAGTGAGGGAATGAGCCCGTACCACCTCCAGGACCAACGGGTTCCGCAGCTCAGGGGTGCCGTCGAGGGACCCGGGTTCTTCCCCGTCCTCTGCTCTGCTATCCAAGGTGCCACCCATTTGTTCACGCATTCACTCAGCAAATACGGGTTAAGCCCCTGTTGGGACTCGAGCAATGAACACAGCAAACTGCTCAGTCACAGGCTTCTCCTGCCCGTGAGGAGGGCTGATCACATACAAGTAAACGAATACCGAAGGCGTCAGGGGCCAGTGTGCTTCGAAGCGCGGTAAGGCAGGAAGGGCGGTCCAGGTGATGGGGAAGACGGGTGTTCCAGAGCGGTCAGGAGCACCCGAGCAGAGGCCCGAGGGAGGGGGGGAAAGGATCCATGTGGGTGGCTGGGGTAGATGATCCCAGTCAGAGGGAGCAGCTTGGGATGCTGGGAGAATCCCACAGGCCAGCGTGGCCGGAACACAGGAAGCGTGTCTTCCAAATGGCATTTCCCCAAGGGAGAAAAGGACCATCTGGTCTCCTTCCCGTATGAGCGTCTTAGCTCGGGCTGCTCTAACAAAATACCACCGACCCGGGGGGCTGAAACCATAGATGTTTCTTTTCTCCAGTCCTGGGGGCTGGGAGTCAGCATCCCATCGGCTGCACGGCACTGAGAGGCACAGGACGTCACTGTGTCTGGCTGCTGGTGACAGTCCCGTTCCACGTGTTACAACTGGCACCGCGTCTCAGGGTCTCACAAACTCTTAGGTTTTCCATCCTCTTTTCTCTCTCTGTGCTTCCCGCCAGACGTCTTGTGCAAACGTGCCTTCCAGCCCATTCGTCTTCGGCCACCAGCAATCTACGGAGTTCGTCATTTTACGTATTGAGGTTTTCAATTCTAGAATTTTCATTGCATTCGTTTTTACAAATTCTGCTGCTCTGTTAAAAAAAAAAAATTCTCCACGGTCACCTCTATTCTCGAACACATGAATCACTTTTATCTTGACTGTCAGGTCTGACACCTCTGGCTTCTGGTCATCTGTGGGTCTGTTTCTACTGTCACTTTTTTCTTCAGCTCTTGTTTCTTGGTAGACCTGGGAATTTTTTTTTTTTAATCGAATGCCAGACGTTGTGTTAAGACTTCCAGGGTGCTTAGAGAGGGTTGGGGCTGATTTGAGGCTATAGTTCCGTTTGGGGCTCGGTCTGTTTCGAGTTGACTCTTTCCTTTGGGCAGAGCCCGGTGGTTGGTTCCCGGTGAAGCGTCTCAGTCGTTCATCGGACTGCTCCTCCTTGGCGGGTCCTGGGCACCAGTTCCTGACCTCCAGCGCTGGAGAAACTGCCAAAACCTCTGCTTATCTTTTCAGGCTCTTAGCAGCCAGGGTCTCATCCTCTGAGCGCAGGCGGCTTACAAATATTAGTAAATAGCGTAAGTGGTTAATAGCGGCCGTGCAGAGTGTGGGACCTGTGTCTCTCTGCCTCTCTTCTCTCCCGGTTCTGGGCCCTCATGTCCTGGTTGCCTTCGTAGCCCTGATTTTTTTTTTTTTTTTTTTTTGCCTCCCCAGTTCCGTAAAAATGCTGAGAGTTCTGATTCACCATCACTCTGTGTTGGCTTCTCAGGTTCTTGCTTGATGCTTCTTAGGAATCCACAAATGCCTTAAGGGACAGCGGTATGGAACACGAGTCCCCTTCTTTCGAGGATCTTGATTCCCTCGTGTCCCCTCTTGCCTTGGTTTATTGTATGTGTTACCTTACCTTATGATGTCTCATCTCGTCTCGTCTCGTCTCGTCTCGTCTCTCACATCCTCGCTCCAGACCTGAAAGGTTTAGCTGTGCCGTGACTTCAGCGATCTCGTCCCGGTGCGTACCGACTCACGATGTCTGTCCCTCCTTCCCCTCCTAGCTGATGCCGCAGGTGAGTGCCTTGCGTTGGCCTCTGTAATGGCTGAAGGAGCATCAGAGGTTCCTGCGTAGAGTGTGGGTAGCAGGGAGGGGCCCCTCGATCCGTGAAACAGGATGGGAATGAATAAGAAAGCACTTTCTCTCCGGGCGCCTGGGTGACTCGGTCGGTTGGGCGTCTGACCTCGGCTCAGGTCAGGACCTCGTGGTCCGTGGGTTCGAGCCCCGCGTCGGGCTCTGTGCTGACAGCTCGGAGCCTGGAGCCCGCTTCGGATTCTGTGTCTCCCTCTCTCTCTGCCCCTCCCCCGCTCACACTCCGTCTCTCACTCTCTTGACCCCATCCCGGGGTTGCCGCAGCTGGTGGGGCACCTGCCATGTTGGTGATTCAGACGTTCACCGAGTAACCACATGGCTGAGTGAGCGGGCAGCCAGGGGATGATGTCATGATGTCAATGGGAGATGAGAAAAGGGGAGGAGGGGACACGGAGAGGGAGCGGGGTGGGGGGGTGGGCAGGAAGGAGAAGGCAGCAGCGGTGAGGAGCAGCAGGAGAGGAGAAGGGAGGAGAGGAGGGGGAGTGCAAAGGCCCTGAAGACCCCAAGGCCCGGTGACTTCTGACCACGCCCTCCAGCCCCCAGCCCGCAGCCGCCCTCCACCTGCACTGGGGAAGGAGCCCTTTGACAGGTGGCGGGGGCAGCAGCGGAAGTTTCTTCCTGGCAGCGCCTCACAGCGTAGGGCTTTTCGGTGTCCTTGAAATGGCAAAAGAGGAGACAAAGCGAGGAAAAGCTAGTCCCCCCCCCGGGGGCGTCACTGGGTCCTGTAGGGGCACGGGGTGGCTGAGGGGTGAAACTGTGCGGGCTGCATGGTTCCCGGAGAGCCAACGGCTCCTCCTCTGCGGTGCCTCGGGGAAGGAAGCCTCTGCTCTAGGAGTCCAAGCCGATGTTTCTTCTGGAGCCTTCCGCGGTCCGTGGATCTGAGCCCTCAACAAAGTACAAGGCTGTCCCAAGCACACAGCTGTCCCTGACCCCCTCCCAAGTGCTCTCACTATCTCCTGTCTTCTGGCCACATCCAGACAAAGTCTTAATTAGATGCTCCTCTCCTTGACATGTTACATTCCCTGCCGAAAAAGCAGTGGGATCCTGTCCTTCCCTCCCACCCCATCCCTACATTCGTGGGGGCTCCTGGAAGCTCGCCCTAGCCTCTCATGGTCTTCTCACTCTTTTCTATGTGCCTCAGCTCCAAAACTGTCCGGAACCAAGCTCTCCATGTTTCCCCCCCCCGGTTCTTCTCCCCCCCCACCCCACGCTTCCCGCCTTGGGAACTGAATGGCCACCCGCCAATTACACACACCACACTCGCCCCTGACAAATGCCCTCCTTCCCCTCCAGCTCCGCCAAGTCCAGAATGAATCTGGAATCCACCCGCGCCCCTCCATCCCCATGGCCACCCCTGCCCCAATACAGGCCGCCATCTTGCTTCCCATCCTGCCCCCTTGTCCGATCTAGCCCTGTCCACTGCAGCCAGAACAGTCTTGTAGAAGGTCCAGCAGGACCTTGGAAGAAGCCTGTGCGGATGAGGTCATGCTGCAGAGCCTCGATCTTCCACAAACTCCCGAGGGTGCCCCACCCTGTGGCTCGCACCCAGGCCTCCACAAACACCCTTCCTTCTGTCCAGCCTAACTTAGCTCTTGTCTCTCCACATGCTCACACGTTCTACAAATGGCTTCCTATGTTTTCTTTCTTTTTTTTTTTTTTTTGCAATTAATCCTTACGATAACCCTGGGAGCTGGGCTCTGTGATCATCCCTATTTTGTGGGCGAGGACACCGAGGCTGAGGGGCAAAGACACTTAGCAAGGCGGCAAGTTAGTAAGTGGTGGAGATGAGATTCAAAAGCCTCATGTCCAGGCCTCTGGCTCCAAGGCCCCAGGGCTGAGCCACCATAGTCTACTGTGGGCACATTGCCACCTGCCAGCCTACCAGCTGTCGGCCCGTTTTGTTTTACAAGAGGTCTCTGAGGCCCTACTATGTGCGTGGCATAGTCACAGGTACTGAAAAACTTGAATACCAACCGCTCCAACAGACTCTCCCTGACCCCCCAGATGGAAATTATATTTCCCTTCTGTGTAGGATCCCATTTGCTTCCGCCATTTCCTTGTCAGTTGGTAGCCGGCATTGATTCGCATGACTGTCCGTCTGTCTCTTTCTAGGCTGTAAGCTCTGGCAGGACAGATTTCTCACAGCCAGCCCACGGCTGGATGTCTGGATGCCCGCCATACAGTAGGCACAATATGAGTGAGTGAATGAATGAATGAATGAATGAATAAACCCTCCCTTGATGGCCCACACACATGCCCTGGCAGAAACCCTCAATGTGTGGAACAGATACATTTCGGCTTAAGGGTGGCCTCAAAATTATTTTTGCTAACGTATATCCTATTTTCCCACTGAGCCAGTCACGGCTGAGACCTCAATGGCAGAAACTTATGGAGGCCTGGAACCAGCGGGTCATCCCAAGTGAGCAGTTCTCCAGCACTGCATCCTGTCCCCAGACCCCTGAGTCACACCTGGAGGTGCCCAGGGCACCTTGTATGGATCGCGGGCCCAGCCCAGGGCCGACAGCGCCTGCTCTAGCCAGGCAGCCCACACTTGTGGCAGTCAGCAAGCATCACTGGGCAAGATGCCGAGGGGACAGGAATGAGATGCCCAGCTGTGCCAGCCAGGGCTTAGAGTCCAGCAGCCTAGAGAGACCTGGGAACACTCGCTGTCCAGTCAGGGCCATTTCCCTGGTGATACCATGAGCTCGGGCCAGCTCCCTGTGCTGCATCCGCTGGGCCACGTGTTTGAGTTTCTTGCTGTGGTTAACAAATTACCCCAGAGCTGGGGACTTTACACAACACGAACTTTTTATTTTGTAGTTCTGAAGGTCACAAGTCTACAATCAAGGGGTCAGCAGGGCCGTGCTCCTTTTGGGGGCGCAAGGGGACAGTCTTTTCCCTGGCTGGTTCCAGTGTCTACAAGAAGCTGCCTGCATTCCTTGGCTCGTGGCCCCTTCCTTTTCTTAAAGCCGGCAGTACAGGGCCGTCCCTCCTCTGGTCGTCCATCCTCTCCCCCGTCACATCGCCTTCTCTGGCTCTGCCCTTCCTGCTTCCCTCCTCCCATGAAAGGACCCTTGTGATGGCAACGGGTCCACCCAGATAACGCAGGATGGTCTCCTCGTCACAAGATCCTTGACTTCAGCACACCTGCAAAGCCCCTTTTGCCTTATGACGTGACTCACCGATGGGTTGCAGGGATTGGGGTGTGGATATCCCTGGGTGGGGGCTTAACTCTTCCCACCGTGGTGACCTTGTCAAGGAACTGGCTGCCTTATGCCCCGCTGCTACATTTTGGAAGCGAGGAGGAGGAGGATGGCAGTTAAGAGTAATAGAAATAGTCATGGTAATAATGCCGACCTTAGAGAGGACTGAACCTCTATACAAGCACATACAACAACGTCTGGTTAATACCCGATTTAACGTTAATCGACTTGAATATATTTAGGCAGTAATGTTAGCACTGTGCCAAAATTTGGAGACAAAAAGCCATGCAGAGATGCCAGAATATCTTTCAAAATGGCAAAGTCAGAACTAGAATTTAATCCATCGGAAAAACGTATAGCTTAACAAGAGACAGCAACCTTGTGGAAAACAGTATAAAGTTACCGAAGAGGAAGCCGAGACAAGACCAGATGTCCTCACGCAGAAGAAAAGACACCTGAAAGTATTTCAAGTCCAAAACACCCAAATTAAAATAACGACAAGGGTTCCCTTTACACCTTGAGACCCGCGGAAATCGGAAAAAGCCAGGGGTGGGAGGGACCGAATCTTCCTGACCTGCTGGTGGCCAGGCGTGGGGACTGGAAAGCCCCCAGGAAGGGTTCCGGTTGGGCCCATCAGGTTACAGAACCACAAGCCTGAGACAGTGGCGTTGCCCCTAAGGACATCTGTCCCCCAGGAATTGTCACACAGATCTGATCGCTCACCTGCCTGGAAGTGGCCGCCCAAGGCGGGGAGGAAGATACTGGCAAGACACACACCTTGGGGGGTGACTTGGCCTCTAGAAAAAAAGCAGACAAGGTGTATTCACGGGAACATAGGTGGTTGTAAAAACACGCCAGGGTTGGTGAAAATGTGAGACAGAGAATGAGGTCCGGGGGCGCCTGGGTGGCTCAATCCTTTGAGCGTCCGACTTTGGCTCACGGTTCGTGAGTTCGAGCCCTGCACTGGGTTCGCTGCTGTCAGCCCGGAGCCTGCTTTGGAGCCTGTGTCCCCCTCGCTCTCTGCCCTCCCCCCACCGCTGGTGCAGACTTAAACACTGAGCATGCTTGCCTACTGGTGGGGACGGCATTAGCATATGGGGGCGCAAGGGAATGAATGGGTGAGAAATACCGAGTGAGTGGGCACGTTATCACAGGTCGGTGGGCAGGGAGAGTGCCCGGGGAGCACCGGCCAGACCCCGACGGGGGCACAGCAGGGACTCAGTAGGACTGTTAGGACCCGGGGCAGGGAGAAGAGGTGAGAAGCAGAGGGTGTGGAAGGACAGGAGTTAAGACGGGGATACAATTCCAGTCTCAGGAAACAAGTTAGCAAAGGCCAAAGAAAGCGAGCAGGGGATGTGCCCAGAGCTGACGCCAACATTCTGGGAGCATCTGAAGGAGCAGAACCGACGTGGGCTTGTCATTCCTGCTCACCATCACCCTCCGAGAGAACAGCGATTAGGTTCCCCTTCACACTGAGAGAGAGAGAGAGGGAGAGAGAGAGGGAGGGAGGGAGAGAGAGAAGGGAGGCTCAGAGAAGCTGAGGAGATGCCAAGGGGCACGGCTGTGAGGGGTGGAGCCTCCTCCGTTCTAGAACCTTCACAGGCTGCCCTGCGTATCTGCCAGGCTGTTGAGCCGAATGACTTGGCGTGAAGGACACACGGAAAATGGGTTTGGTTCATCTGGGAGTTAAAGGCTGTTTCTCCATGAAGATCGAGGAACAGAGCTGGGACCCTCCCCAGTGACCCCGTAATGCAGGACTCTGGTATCTGATGTGGGACCCAGCTGCACAGGCAACCCATAGGACAGGACACGGACACTGGATGACAGGACGCTGTGTGGGACACAGAACGGACCACAGGACACTGCGTGGGGTGGGGGACGGATCACGGGACACTGGTGACAAAGAGGGAGCTCGCAGGTGGGAACAGCCTTAGGAGGCCACCTAAGAGCATCATCTCCTCTCTCTTCGTTCCCATGATGTCACAGAAAGTCATGTGGGTTCCGAGTCCAGCCACCTGGGTCGGAGAGACACAGGGTGTTGGGGCTATGAGGCCCGGGCATCGTCTCGGCTGAGCCGTGTTGAGTCCCGCTGAGGGGCCCGGAGACCAGCCCTCCTTGTAACATCGTCCCTGTCCCAGGGCGAGACGCTCAGATGGGCCCCGGGTGAGCCACCCCGTCTCGTCTGCCCCACTGCCGTCTCGAAACCGGCTCGGATCCGCTTACCACGCCGCTGCTTACTTGGCTCCAGCTGGCACGGGAGCCTGATGGGAGGCACTTAATTTGTTTTCCCGCACATGAGTGGATATTAACAATCACTGCACTGTCATTTCCTGCTAGGGACAGCGCGTGATGGGGCTGCCGGGACAGGCTACCTGCCGGCACCCTTGCAGGAGGCTGGGAGGGAGTCCTGGCTCCGGGGAGGCCCCTCTGCTCCCTGCCCCACCCCTATTAGCTCCTGGGAGCCCTTCTCCAGCCCCCTGGGTCGCGCTCACTTCAGCTCGAGGCCACAAGCATCAGCCCTGCAAGGGTGAATCTGAGACACAAGAGCCCCACCCCTGACCTCAACGGGCGCCCACTTCGCGGAGAAAGGAAAGAACACGGAGCCTGCGGAGCTCAGCGTGTCCCAGCCAGGCGGGAGGTACAGGGACAAGCCCTGAGAGGGAGCCACAGGGTGCAGAGGGCTCTGGTTTCCAGGCTCCCATCCCAGCCGTGGCTCGGATCGCGGCAAGTTAAGCTACGCCTCCCAGCCTCAGTTTCCTCCTGTGGGAACCAAGAACAGGAATCCAAAATGGGACTGGGGACGGGGGTGGGGGTGGGGGGCAGATGGTACCAGAGGAGGCGGTCAGCGTGAGGACCAGCGAGGAAGGCGGAGGTGGGGTGGCCGAGGCCCTGGCCAGAGTCCAGCCCGCAGATGGCCGTCACACAGGCCAGACCCCACCCCCACCGCATATCCGAACCTAGGGAACCCGGGGGCTCTCACCTATCATCCCCTCCCTGTCCCCCATGGGCACAGAGTTGGGGAGGGGTGGGGCTGGCAAGCGGGTCTGACAGGGGTCCAAGCCCCACGGTTGTGCTTCATAACCGCCTGGGCTGCTGTTCCAGACTCTTATCCCAGGGCTCCCCTCCCCCCAGAGCTATAGATGCAGAATCTCGCCCGATGACATGGGACATCCGCCACGTCCTGGCAGTGGGGCCCGAACTATGGAGGGAGAAGCATCCACAGGTCTCCGCATCCTACAAACGTAGTTCCCAGTGAGGCCGAGCCGGGGGCAGGGGGTGGGGGGGAGTCCCCTCATGACTGTCCCCAACGCAGGCCACCACCGCCTCTCTCCACCTCGAACTGGTCCAGAGTATGTCCCCTAAGTCAGCCCCCAGGACCCCGGCTGTCACAATGCTGGCGTGAGCATAAAGTGGTTCAGCGCTTGGGAGAACCGTTTGGAAGTGTCCGCTAAAGCTGAATTATGCCCCCCGCCGTGACCCGCAGTCCCACTCGTGCTCAGGAGACGCACGCGTGTCCCCAAACACATGCACAGGTGTGTTCATGGCGCTGTACTCGCGAGAAGCCGGGTGAATCGCACAGACATCACGCTGAGTGCAAGAAGCCGACTCAGAAGCCTACATGATCCCTTTTCATAGAAAATACACACAGGTCAGACGTCTCAACGCCACCTGGTCAGAACAGCGGCTCCTGTGTGGGACAGGGCATGAGCGATCTCCCTGGGTGCTGCAAATGTTCGGTATGAGCTCACGGTGATTAGAAGGGTAGGTTCATATATAAAAATCCATCAGCCTATAGCTTTAAGACTGGTTCGCTCAGTGTCCCTTCCAGTGTGTATGTTATAACCTCCACTTTATTTATTATTTATTCATTTATTTTGTTAAATACTTATTTATTTTTGAGAGAGAGAGAAAGTGAGCATGCGAGGGGGAAGGGACAGAGAGAGAGGGAGACAGAGGATCCAAAGCGGGCTCTGCTCTGACAGCAATGAGCCCGACTCGGGGCTCGGACTCACGAACCAGGAACTCATGACCTGAGCTGAAATCGGATGCTCAACTGACTAAGCCACCCAGTCTCTCCTGTTATACCTCCATTGAAAAACTATGGAGGTGCCTGGGTGGCCCAATCAGTTGAGCGTCTGACTTCAGCTCAGGTCATGATCTCACAGTTCGTGAGTTCAAGCCCTGCATCAGGCTCTGTGCCACCAGCTCAGAGCCTGGAGCCTGCTTCAGATTCTGTCTCCCTCTCTCTCTGCCCATTCCTCACTCATACTCTGTCTCTCTCTGTCTCTCAAAAATGAATAAACGTTTAAAAAAATTTTTTTTAAGTTAAATCTAATATTTAAAAATCAATATTAGGGGGCACCTGGGGGGCTCAGTCAGTTAAGCATCCGACTTCGGCTCAGGTCATGATCTCGCAGTTCATGCGTTTGAGCCCCGCGTCGGGCTCTGTGCCGACAGCTCGGAGCCTGGAGCCTGCTTCACATTCTGTGTCTCCCTCTCTCTCTCCCTTCTCCCGCTCACTCTCTGCTCTCTCTGTCTCTCTCTCAAAAATAAACAAACATTAAAAAAAAAAAAAAGAAGGGGAGAAAAGTGCACCGGGTAAGGGGACAGCTCCTGAGAGCCTGGCACAGAGTCCTCGGGGGGCACGTCCTTGGGGACGTGTTAAATAAGTGAACATGAAGAGCCAGAGGCAAGAACCAGCATGGCGAGTTCAGGGAGAGGCGAATCTTTTTTTGCTAGGTTGGGGGAGAAAAGAGCATATACAGGAGGGATGGGGGTGAGGTAAAAAGAAGTGCACGGGAGTCAGACCAGAGGCTTCGCATGCAAGCTAAAACATGTGAACTTTAATCACTACAGAACGGTTAAGACGGGCAAGATGCACTCAGAAAGGCATTTGTGAAGTGCCCAGGTTATTTCTTCTTGTATGGTTGGTAGAATTTACCAGTGAAGCTCTCTGGGCGCAATATTGTCTTTATCAAGAGGACTTTACTTACACATTAAAGTGCTTATAGGATTATTCAGATTTTCTATTTCTTCTTCTGTCAGTTTTGATAAGCTGGCCATTTCTGTCCCTTCTAAACATTAACACTAATACTAAAATTTTGCATTTTGCTTACAATACCCCCTGTGACCTTCTCTTCATTCCTGACATAAGGAATTTGTGTCTTTTCTGTTTTATCCTGTGTCGGCGTCGCCCGCTGTCCATTTCCTGGTCTTCTCCAAGACTCACTCTTGGTGTTGTTGATCATTACTAATATGCATTTATGTTCTACTTTATTACTTTCTGCTCTCCTCTTTATTTTCTTCCTCCCTTCAATTAGGGAGCAGGTTAATTGGTTCTTTTTTCTAATTTCTGGAGATCATAGCTTGGCTCATTGATTTTCAGCCTTTCTTTGTTACTAAGATATGCGTTGGGGGTTATAAATTTCCCTCTAGGTGCAGCATAAGCTGCATCCCGCAACTTTGGATAATGTTATCTTCAGGATCATTCCACTCAAAGTATTCGGTGCAGAGTGCCTGGCTGGCTCAGTCAGTTAAGCATCCAACTTCGGCTCAGGTCATGATCTCTCAGCTCATGGGTTTGAGCCCCACATCTGGCTTGCTGCTGTCAGTGCAGAGCCCACTTTGGATCCTCTGGCCCTCTCTCTCTGACTTTTCCCTGCTGGTTCTCTTACCCACCCCCCCCCCAACCTTGTCTCTATCAAAAATAAATAAACTTTAAAAAAAGAATTAAAAAAAGGTATTCAGTGTAAAATATTTCATTGTCATTTAGTTCAAATTCTCTCTTCTCTTTCTGGGCCCTAATTAGGTACCTACATTAGACTTTGTCAGTGCATCACCTGTGCCTCCTACCCCTTCTTTTGTATCTATTTCCATTATGATATTATTGTATCTATATTCCATTATTTTGACTGTCCATTCTTTATTCTGGATATTTTTTTAAAATTCTGAGTGTTTTCTTTTTTTTTTAAATGTTTATTTTTGAGAGGGAGAGAGAGACAGAGTGTGAGTGGGGGAGGGGCAGAGAGAGAGGAAGACACAGAATCTGAAGCAGGCTTCAGCCTCCAAGCTGTCAGCACAGAGCCCAATGCGGGGCTCCAACCCATGAACTGCAAGATCACGACCTGAGCCGAAGTCAGACGCTCAACCCCCTGAGCCACCCAGGAGCTCCAATTCTGGATATTTTCTTATGACCTACCGATTCTGGATATTTTCTTATGACCTACTTTTGATTCACTGGTTCTCTCTTTTTTTTTTTTTTTTAATTTTTTTTTAACGTTTATTTATTTTTGAGACAGAGAGAGACAGAGCATGAACGGGGGAGGGGCAGAGAGAGAGGGAGACACAGAATCGGAAACAGGCTCCAGGCTCTGAGCCATCACCCCAGAGCCCGACGTGGGGCTCAAACTCACGGACCGTGAGATCGTGACCTGGCTGAAGTCGGACGCTTAACCGACTGAGCCACCCAGGCGCCCCTCACTGGTTCTCTTTTTAGCAATGTCCATTCTGCTGTGAATCCCTTCCATTTTTAATTTGGGTTATTGTACTTTTCAGACATAGAATCTCAATTTAATTCTTTTTTATAGTTTCTAGAGATTTGCTATAACCTAACTCATTCTATTTTATCTTTGACCATATTAAAAATATGGCCATTTAAAAAGTCGACATCTGCTCATTCCACTAGCTGGGGTCTTTGTGAGTCTGTTTCTATTATTTATTGTTTCTCTTGGGTTTTAATCACATTTTATTTCCTTGTGCGCTTTGATATTTCTGCTGAGTGTCAGACTCAATCATTCTATGAAAAATTATAGAAATAATTTGAGGGCTAAAGTGACCTATTCCTCCAGGGAGGATTTACTTTGACTTCTGGTAGGTCCCTAGGGCTTCTGGAAATCCCAGATGCCCTAATCCAATTATAGGGATTAAGATTATTTGAAGCTGAGTAATGCGTATGAGAGCAGGATAAGGACTTGAAAACCTAGCTGTCCTCTCTACTAAATACCAGAGATCAGAGCTAAACCAGTGGTCCAAGGTCCAGTACACCAACATGCCACAGCCCAACAGAACCCCCTCACTGAAGCAATATTCTAGAGGAAGTCACTTTTGCTTACTTGCTTTACTGCATCATCATCTGGACCTGCCATATGTAGAAAATGTAGGAGTTAAAGACTTTGACTCCTTCTACATATTTGCGAGATGAGAAAAGGATTTTTTTTTTCAGAATGACTGAACCTAAACTCTGAAAAGAAAATTGCAAACACTTATTCACAACAAACCATGAATAATAGTCCTGCTGAAGAACCACCGATGAGCCTTCATTATTTGATCCAAAGAAAATATTCATCTGTTCTGTCCCAAGCTTGATGCTCTCTTTTAGGGCCCCTACACACAAGCTCTTGCTGTGTCTGGCATGTTCCCATGCTAGAACATTCACTTCTTGTTTTGTGAATCAAGATTAGTCAGCTTAGGAAGTTTAAAGTCTTTGTTCATGGCTGTTTATGAACAGACTCTTCAGTAAGAGCCCAGCTCTGCTTACCTCCCCCATGGTTCTGTCTGCTGCTGGCTGCTGGCTGCTGGCTCAGTGTGAGAGGCAGTGTTCTTGCCTTAACCCAAGGGACTCATGCACGTGCATAAGACCCAACTCTGTATGTTCGGGTAAGTACTCTCTAGGCCGGTGCTGTTCTCCCCATAGCTGTGATCTCTCTCCCACTAGGTGTTTTCAGAGAGCTGGGGCCACGGCGGAAGGGGGGACATTGGAATGCCACCAACAGTCGCGTCTTTTCCTGCCTAGGGGCAAGTTGAAACAGACCTTCCAACCCATGCCCGGAATATGACCCAAAGTCATGATTCTCCCTGAGTAACATTTCTGAACACCTTTGCAGAATCTCAGGTGCTCCCTGTGCAACCAGCTTGTCCTCTGTGCTGAGGTAGCTCTGGGCAGATCTACATGGAAGAGTCAGGTTCCACGTGTGTCATCATCCTCATGGGTTTGAGACATAGAGTAAGACAGATCGTTCACAAGACTGAGTAGGCAGGAACTTTCTCCCCCCGGCCAGGTCCTCCATGTACCTCCAGATCAGCTCAGGCTTCTCTTTTCCATCAAGAGCTTCCTAATCCACAGGCCCAGTGCTCGGTCTCTGTCCTGTAAGTCTATCTCCCCAGCTGGGCTAGGCCTCCAGGGCAGAAGCAGGTCTGATTCTGCTTTGTGCCCCCAAAACCAGAACTGGGCTGATGGAGCAGGTGCTCCTGAGCCCTGCCGATGAGCGAGCGGGGATGTGGGGCACACCCCAAGTTGTGTGGTGACACGCTGACTGAAACGGCTCTGCCTTGGGGGCACGGGGGTGGGGTCTGGCCCCTGGAGGTCCCCCAAAGTGCCCCATCAGGCGAAAAGCTGGTGGACAAGCTTTCCAAAATGCCGAGAGCCCTCCAGTGCTCCCCAAGGGAAGGAGTGCCCCACCCTCCACCCTCCGTGGGGGCTTTTGTCCTTGGAAAGGACGAAAGGGTCTGAGCTTGGTGGGAGTGCAGGAGGAGTGATGTGCAGACAGCTGTGCCCCATCTCCTCCACACTTGGACTTTGGAATGAGACCCGTGTCCCCTTATCACACAGCAGATGTCAACAGCAGCAGAAGCACAGGTGTGGGCGACATGACCCAAATTGCCCAACCGCAGACACCCGTGTGGGGGTGCAGGTGTGCGACAGGGGGTGGCACGGGGGATGGGGGTGGGACCGCGCCTGGGATCACGAGTTGAATGGCACTCGGGGGGTCACAGAGCCCACCCTCCCCACGTGTTGTCGAGGAGAACAAAGGCAGGAAAAGTACAACCAAGAGCAAATCATCTGACAACACGTAGCCCACTGATCCACGTCTGAGATGTGCAGAACACGATATTCTTAAAGGGTCTCATGACTGACATTTTACGAGACAATGAAGGGTAACCTTACCTGGACAATGGCCAGATCTCCAAGGTCCAGTAAACCCCACTTTCAACACACACAAATTCCTTAGAGGCTCATGTTATCCCCCACGCCTGCCAACTACAGATCACTCCTCACCACCCCGGTGCCCCTCTTCCTGCCCACGCGTCCCGTCCCCGTGCTTTAATAAAAGCACCTGTTTGCACCGTGAAACATCTCCGGGATTCTTTCGTGACCATCACGCTCAAAAGACCCGCATCAATGGGACGTCTCAGGTGCCAGACTTTTCCTTCAGCCAGCAGGCTCTGACCCGAGAGTCAGGAGCCAAGGAGACGGTGTCCCACGACTGGGCTTTGTTGACAGGGGTACGAGAGGACATGCAGGTGCCTGGGGAACACGAAAGGGGAGGAAACAGGATGGTGTGCCTCAGAGGCTCCCGCCCCAGCACAGACGGGGGCTGATCCCACTCCTTCCGGGGATCAAATCCACCTTGACCTATGGCAGTCTTCTGCTCGCCCCCAGAGGCAGGAAGAGGGGCCAATCCATGCTTGTGATGGACAGAGGGACAGAAATATCTTCATGCTCCATAATAAGTACTCTTGGCATTTTAACAATCTTATAAATTCTAAATTTTATCTAAGACATTACATACATAGGTATTCCAGAATTCCGTATTTTCACAGGCCAATTATGCCATCTGATCCTCACGACAACGGCGACAGAGGCAGGAAAGAATTTCTCAGCCCCCGGCCCCCTCTGCCACACCACTTTAGGGACAAGAAACTGGGGCCAGAAACAACCGCCATGTCCAAGGTCATAGGGCAGATAGGCACAGAGCCCCCGGCATCTGCCTCAGGGCTGGTGCTCCTCGGGGACACTACGGCACGGCCCGTCTCGTGACAGCACTAACTCGTAGCAAGAACACGTCATGGGCACCTGCTAGTGTCCTGTGGCTGCAGAAACGCATCCCCACAAAGCGGGCACCTAAAACAACGGAAGTCCATCCTCTCACAGTGTGGGAGCCAGGAGTCCAAAGTCAAGGCGCCATCAGGGCTGTGCTCCCTCTGAAGGCTGGAGGGAAGGATCCTTCCTGTCTCCCCAGCTCCTGGTGGCTCCAGGCTTGTGGCCATATCAGCCGGTCTCTGCCTCTGTCCTCACATCACCTGCTCCTCTGGCTGTGTCAAACGTCCCTCTGCCTCCTCCCTCTCATAAGGACACCTGTGACATCCCGTGGATAATCCAGGCAAGTCCCGACGGCAAAGACCCTTTATCCACAAAAGGTCCCCTTCCGGGGATTGGGATGTGGAGGCTTTATTGCTACCGTAGCATCTGTCTGCTCATTCCTACGTTGGCTGGAGGATGGAATTCTGATGGCAGTAGGTCCCCCTGACTCCTCCAGTCGTTCCGCACATTTTTGTGGAGCACCTACTATGTGCCACGGTCTAGGTGCATGAGATACAGCCATGAATGACAGCAATAGAACTTTGGCCTTCCGGTCCCCGCAGCTGGCTTGCCTTCCCCGCTGAGGTCTCACCTCTCCCGGCTGGGAGGCTGGCTTAGTGGAGAAACGCTCAGATGTCCGGGCCTGAGTCCTGGCAACGTCGCGTAGGGCAAGTCACATCCCTCCCTGTGCCTCAGTTTCCCTTTTTGCAGAAATGGGGGCGGAGCGCCTTCCAGACGGGGTTGTTGAAGGATTCCCTGAGTCGAAAGATGTGAGGCTCTTGGGCGTGTGTAGAGCTCGGCACAAGTACAGACACTTCCTGTGGGCAACGGCGCAGCTTCAGGAAAGCCGCTTCTGACTTGAAGGTGCGCGGGTCATGGGGTTGCGGGGAGACGGCTCGCGCTGGTGGCAGCGATGCCCACAGTAGGCATCCATCCATCTGAGCTATTTTATGATCTTCATTTTTTTTTAACGTTTGTTTATTTTTGAGAGAGACAGAGCATGAGTGGGGGAGGGGCAGAGAGAGGGAAACACAGGATCCGAAGCAGGTTCCAGGCTCTGAGCTGTCAGCACAGAGTCCGACTCGGGGCTCGAACTCGCGAACCACGAGATCAGGACCTGAGCCAAAGTCGAACACTCAACCGGCTGAGCCACCCAGGTGGCCTTCATGACCTTTAAATCACTCCTGTGCCACCTGGGATCCAGCCCCACCGGATGCTCCCCGTTCCCAAGCCCACCAGACCTTTTCTACTACATTCCACGTCTCTCCCCTTCCCTCCCCGGCCCAGTCTCTGTGCTTCCCCAAACCCCTCATCCTCCAGGCTCCTTGTCTCCACAGCTGGAGTGACCTCTCTGTGCTCGGAACCCAGATGACCCCGGGGTCTGTGCCTCGTTGGGTCCTCGGGGCCTTCACCTGACTTCCAGCTATTTGCAAGCAACCCCAGCCTCACCCCTCAGGGCAGGACTGGCGCTCAGGGTCAGAGCAGGCCCCAGGCTGGCCCCAGGGTGAGGAGCTGGCCGCCCGGAGGGCTCTGCTGCAGGCTGGATGTCAGGGTCAAGGTGATTGTCCTCCGTGGATGCCAGGCTTACGGATGTGGGGTCCCAGTCGGCAAGGGTGGAGGGGAGGAAGCACCGGGGGAGGGAGGAGGCGGAGACGGAGCAGAAACGGAAGAGAACAGCGGAAGTAGGTAGGAAAGCTGGGAGCAAGGCGCTCGCGATGACAGGCAGTACTGCCCCGCGGAGGGTGTGCGTGAGTGGGGCCTGGTCACCACGGAGCCGCGACGTCCTCGCAGAGCACGGGGAGCAGGCTTCCTGGTCTCTCTGCCCCAGCTGTGGCCACAGCTCCAGGCAGGTGCCAGCCCCATCCTGCCCTCCCCAAGTCCAGGCCGATGCCGGCCCACCTCCAGGACTGGCCCTTGTCTCGAGGGCCACCTTAACAGGATGTGCCTCCCCTCCAGCCAGAAGGAGGGGCCCGAGCCTCAGGCCCCAACAATCTTCTCATGGGGGGGGTGGTGGGAGTGGGGGTAGGAACCCCGTGAGGCCTCTTGTCCTCTTTGCTTGCTCAGGAGCAGCAGGACCGGGGCAGAGATTTGATTTTGCAAATACACCTTCGGCTGTCGCTGTGCGGGGTGTCCTGATTTCATGCTCCGCGCAGGGCTCAGGGTGCTCCCTCCTCCCCCTCCTCCCCGCAAACGCTGCTGAAGAGGACAGAGGGGCTGCCCTACCTGGGGGGCTGCGCACGTTTCCATGCAGCGTTCTCGAGGCACCGGCCTGGTGAAGGGCACCCCCCGCCCCGTGGAGGATTCAGGTACTCTGGGGCACTAAAGCCTCATGAAGGCCTTTTGGGGCTCCTCCTCTGGCACGTGGGGCTGGATCCCTGCCCCCCGCCAGCACTTCTCATCAAGACGAGAGGCTCCGGCTTGTGGAACTGAACGGGAATAGTCCGCAGATTCTGCCTGCCGCTCCCACCGCATGGATGAAGAAGCAAGGCCGGGGGCGTTCTCTGTCCTCCCCCAGGAACGGCCCACAGCGGCCGTCCACATCACAGCAACTCTGTTCCAGGGAGGTGCAGGGCTGGCGGGGGGGGGGGGGGGGGGGGACAGGCCCCGTGAGACCCAGGTGCCTGGCGGCCTGTGGGCCACCCGCCTCCAGCCACCACCAGCCTGGACCACACCCCAGCTGTCACCTCATCCGTCCCCCCAGCTGTCCCCTCCACAAAGGCGGCAGGAAAGGTTGGAGATGGAGCACTGGATGGGGAAGCTGGACAGACCCAGAACACTCCCCAGGGAGCCTGGACTGGGCCCTTCCTTCCTTCCTCCTTTCCTTCCTCCCTCCCTCCCTTCCTTCCTTCCTCCCTTCCTTCCTTCCTTCCTTCCTTCCACTTCGTTCCTTGGGCCCCAGCGTCTACATTCATAACAATGAAACTGAGGGCATCATCTGGGCACCTCGTGGGGCGCCTCACTTAAGAAGGCATTCAGGGGTTAAGAATCATAGGTACCCCTGTCCTGGATTGGCAGGCAACACACAGGATGGCCAGTCGGCTTTTCACGTCGTGTGAACAAGTTTTGTGTGGTATAGACAGGCCCCAGCGTTCGCTGCGTAGCTGCGATTTAAATGTAGCTGAGCACTCTGTGTGTTTATCTGCTAAGTCTGGCAAGCCCCGGCCCCCCGCCAGCCCGCCAAGGCTCCTAGGGCAGGACCCGGCCCACCGGTGTCTGCGGCGCCCCCGGACGGGCGCGTGAGAGAGCGGATGGACGGCACCCCTCACAGGCTGCAGGTGCCAGTTAACCAGCAGATCGGCCACGAGGGCGTTCGGCAACAGCCACTTGTTCCTTTACTCCCTGAGCGGAACAGATAACGGCATCGAGAAGGGAAGGAGGCCGGCAGGGTTCGTGCCCCACAGAGCCGCCGGCTGCCACGGAGAAGATGGCACGTGAGACGCCCGTGGTTTCGAGTTAGGAAGGAAGACTGTATGCTGACAGCTTATTTCTAAAAGGGTGAGATTTCAGGGGCCCCAGGGCGGCTCAGTCCTAAGCGCCCGGCTTCGGCTCAGGTCACGATCTCGCGGTTCGTGGGTTCGAGCCCCGCGTCGGGCTCTGTGCTGACAGCTCGGAGCCTGGAGCCCGTTTCAGAGTCTGTGTCTCCCTCTCTCTCTGCCCCAGCCCCACTTGCGCTCGCTCGCTCGCTCGCTCTCTCAGAAAATAAAATAAACATTAAAAAATTTTTTAACAAATGGGTAAGATTTCTAAGAGCCTCACTCGTCTGGGCTGCGGTGAGGCGGAACGTGGACAGGGCCTCCTGGTCCCCTCCCCAAGGCCTGTGATGGAGACCGCGTGTGTCCCCAGGAGCCACGGCTCACAAAGGTGTCTCATCGCTTACCACGTACTGGTCAGGGCCCAACGCTCAGGAGGGGTGGTGTGGAAGAATCTAGAGAGACTCCTATGAAGCTGTGGGCAGGGCTAGAAAACCGAGGCCACGCCCAAGGGAGTGCGGGGAGCCAGCCCCACCGAACCCACAGGAGCTGTGGCCTCCGGCAGGGGAGAGGCCACTCAGGGTGGCGAGACTTAGCAAATAAAAATACAGGCCCAGATACATTTGGGTTTCAAATCAATGATTTTTTGCGTACGAGACTGTCCCCAATACTGCATGGGATATACTTATACTAAAAAAAAAAAAAAAAAAAAAAAAAAGATTCATTGTTTATCTAAAATTCAAAATTAACTGGGCATCTGGGCATTTACCTGGCAGCACTAACAGGGAAGGAGCTGGGGAATAAATGCCCAGACCCGTCCCTCATCCTCGCACCTTCCATTGGCCCAACCAGGCAGAAGCCAGAGAGAAGGGAGCTCACGGCTTGTGGGTTCGAGCCCCACGTCCGCTCTGTGCTGACAGCTCAGAGCCTAGAGCCTGCTTCAGATCCTGTGTCTCCCTCTCTCTCTACTCCTCCCCCACTCGAGCCCTGTCTCTCTCTCAAAAAAATAAACATAAGAAAGAAAGAAAGAAAGAAAGAAAGAAAGAAAGAAAGAAAAGAAAGAAAGTAAGTGTGGGAATGTAAAAAGGTGCGGCCACCATGAAAACCATTATGGCAGGTGTGTCAAACAATTAAACACAGAATTCCCACATGAGCCAGCAATCCTACTTCTGGGGACAGATCCAAAAGAACTGAGAGCAAGCACTCAAACAGATGTGTGCACACCCATGACCCTGGCAGTGTGATTCACAATGGCCAGAGGTGGAAGTCACCCAAGTGTCCACCGACAGATGGGTCCAACATAATGTGGTCCATCCACACCATGGAAGAGGATTCAGCCTTAAAAAGGAGGGACATTTCAGGGGCGCCTGCGTGGCTCAGTCTGTTAAGCATCTGACTCTTGATTTCAGCTCAGGTCACGATCTCACAGTTTCATGGGACTGAGTCCCCATCGGGCTCATGTGATTGAGCCCTTTGTCAAGCTCTGTGCTCACAGTGTAGAGTCTATTTGGGATTGTCTCTCTCTCTCTCTCCCCTTCTCCCTCTACAACTCCCCTGCTTATGTTCTCTCTCTCTCAAAATAAATGAATATACTTAAAAAAAAAAAAGACACAGGAAAGACATTTCAGGGGTGCATGGATGGCTCAGTCAGTTAAGCATCTGACTCTTGATTTCAGCTCAGGTCATGATCTCACGGTTCAGGACATCGAGTCCCATGTCAAGCTCTGCAGTGACAGTGCTGAGCCTGCTTGGGATTCTCTCTCTCTCTCTCTCTCTCTCTCTCTCTCTGCCCCTCCCCAATTCACTCTCTATCTCAAAATAAATAAATAAATAAATAAACTTAAAAAAAAAAAGGAAGGACATTTCAGTAAAATCTACAACATGGGTGGATCTTGAGGACTTTATGGCCACATGCTTCTCCTCTACAAGGTCCCTACAGTAGTCAGATTTAGATTTAGAACGTCACCCCCAGGGCCTGGGGGTAGGGAGGAATGGGGAGTGAGTGTTTGACGGGGAGAGCGTTTCGGTTTAGGAAGACAGAAAGTTCTGGAATTGAACGGTTGTGCGATGAATGCACACCAGCATTAACGTACCGAACTATACGCGTAATACGGTTAAAGCGGTCAATGTGATATTGTGTGCATTGTACCACAATCTTTAAACAAGGAAAGAAAACACATCTTCTGCGTTAGAAGAGTGTTCATCTAAAAAGTTAAAATGGAAAGAAGGGGCTGAGCACGCAAAGGAATGTCGTTCAGTTATTTGGAAAATCCGTTTGTAGCCAAAGGAGCATCTTCTCGTGCTGTTGGGTAACAGCAGCATTACGCTAACGAGATTGGCGTCGTTAGAAATGTTTCTAGAAATTAATCATAGAACTGAATTTGTAGCCAGGGCACCATAGCGTCACCACCCCAGAACTCTCCCACGTTACTACAACCAGTGCTCACTGGACTTCGTGAGACCAAGAACAACAAATAGCCTAATGAGTACACCCCTTCGTCCACTGACACCTTATTCTTTTCTTGCCAGGTCTTTCCTGAGAAGATCTTTCCAGAACGGCTTTTGTTCACTTACATGCTCATCTCAGTGGAAAGAAAGGTATCTTCTTACTTCATCTGCTCATTGCAAGGACTGGTAGAAAGTCCCTCTTCCCACGTTGGGCTCCACTCTTCCGGATCTAGGTCAGCTGGGACCTGGAGTCTCCCCACCGGGGTTCAACAACTTTACTGAATTCCTGCCAGGCCCGCTGTGCTGGGCAGAGCGGGCCGTGTACAGGTGAGAAAGAACCTGTTCCTACCTCTGAGAAATTTCTGATCTGGTGATGGAGAAGGCTCGCCTATAAATAACAGTAAAATAAGGAAGACCATTTTTTAAAAATCTTTGTTTACTTATTTTGAAAGAGAGAGAGAGAGAGAAGGAGAAGGAGGAGGAGGAGGAGGAGGGGAAGGAATGAGGAGGAGGGGCAGAGAAAGAGAGGGAGAGAGAGACCCCCAAACTGGCTCTGCACTGTCAGCGTGGAGCCCAATGTGGGCGTGAACCCACAAACCGTGACGTCATGACCTGAGCCGAAATCTAGAGTCACATGCTTAACCAACTGAGCCACCCAGGTGCCCCCAAGGAAGACCCCTTTATTTGTACCCCGGTCTGGGGGACTTAAGGAAGAAATGCAGCCAGGCAACAGGATCAGGAATGTGCTCACAACGTCACAGGAGAACATACACGGACGGTCACAAATGAGAAGATGGTCAACGTCATCGGTTGTCAGGGAGATGCAAACTTAAACCACAATGAGTTACCTCTACACACACGAGAGAACGGCTGAGCTTTTTATCTAAGTGTAAAACCCGACACCAAGAGTTGGTGAGAATGTAGCCGAACTGAATCACTCACGGGAGGTGGTTCGAGCACACAGGAAACCACAGTAACTTGGGAACTTATTTTTTTTTTAACTTTTTTTTTTTATGTTTTTATTTATTTTTGACACAGAGACAGAGCATGAGCAGGGGAGAGGCAGAGAGAGGGGGAGACACAGAATCCGAAGCAGGCTCCAGGCTCTGAGCGGTCAGCACAGAGCCCGACGCGGGGCTCGAACTCACGGACCGCGAGATCATGACCTGAGCCGAAGTCAGCCGCTCAACTGACTGAACCACCCAGGCGCCCCTAACTTGGGAACTTACACAGACACCTACCATACAACCCGGGAATTTCACTTCTAGGCATGAACTCAAGGGAAATGAAAGCTTTTGCCAGGACAGACACTTGCACAGGAATGTTCACAGCAGGTCTATTCACGATCGCTCCAAACCGAAAACCCAAACGTCCATCAAAAGGGAGAGGGATAGGGGCACCTGGGCGACTCCGTCGGTTACGCGTCCGACTTCGGCTCAGGTCATGATCTCACGGCTCGTGAGTTCGAGCACCACGTCGGGCTCTGTGCTGACAGCTCAGGGCCTGGAGCTGCTTCGGATTCTCTCTCTCTCTCTCTCTCTCTCTCTCTCTCTGCCCCTTCCCCGCTCATGCTCTCTCTCTCTCAAAATAATAAATTAACATTTAAAAAAATAAAATAAAATAAAATAAAACAAAATAAAATAAAAAGGCAGTATGTCATGCCCTGGGATAATATTTAGAAATTAAAAGAACTTGATTACTGATACACACAAATCCATGAATCTCGAAATCATTATGCTGAGTGAGAAAAGCCAGATGCGAGAGTTTATGCCCGGAGTCTGCTCGCATGAGACTCTGCAAAAGGCAGAAAGAAGTGCGGCGAGAAGTGGGGGCAGAGAGAAGAGGGAAGGAGGAGCCAGGAAATCTGGGGTGATGACAATGGCCTTTACCTTTGCTGCCATGGCAACGCTCACAAGCCTCGACTCACCAGGGCTCCTGGGCGGCTGGGTCGGTGAAGCATCTGACTCAGGTCATGATCTCACAACTTGTGGGTTCGAGCCCCACGTCGGGCTCTGTGCTGGCAGCTTGGAGCCCGGAGCCCGCTTCGGATTCTGTGTCTCCCTCGCTCTCTGACCCTTCCCCGCTTGTGCTCTGTCTCTCTCTCTCAAAAATAAATAAACATTAAAAAAAAATTTTAAACAAGTCGGAACTCACCAAATTGTGTCATTTAAATGGGTGCAGCTTATCGTACATAAGTTATACTTCAATGATGTAGCTACGAGAAGCTTACAAGAGCAAAAGAGGAAGAAAAACAAATAGAAGATGTCAATACAGGTTCTTTTAATGTTTACTTATTTATTTTGAGAGAGAGAGTACGTGCAGGGGAGGGGCAGAGGGAGAGAGAGAGAGAGAGAGAGAGAGAGAGAGAGAGAATCCCAAGCAGGCTCCAAGCTGTCAGTGCAGAATCTGACCCTGGGCTCAAACTCATGAACCTTGAGATCACGGGGAGCCGAAATCAAGAGTCGGACGCTTATGTCCATCAACTGATAAACGGAGTGTGAAGATGTGATATATATACACCATGGAATACTACTCAGCAATGAAAAAGAGTGAAATCTGGCCATTTGCAACCACGTGGATGGAACTGGAGGTATTATGCCAAGTGAAACAAGTCAGGCAGAGAAAGACAGATATCATGTTTTCACTCACATGTGGAATTTGAGAAACTTAACAGAAGACCATGGGGGAAGGGAAAGAAAAAATATATATATACACATAGGTACAAACAGAGAGGGAGGCAAACCATAAGAGACCTTTAAATACAGAGAACAAACTAACAGTGGAAGGCAGTGAGGGGGCGGGAGGCGGGGAAAACGGGTGAAGGGCATTGAGGAGGGGACTTGTTGGGATGAGCACTGGGTGTTGCATGTAGGCGATGAATCATGGGAATCTATTCCTGAAGCCACGAGCACACTATATGTTAGCTAACTTGACAATAAATTATACATATATAAAAACTCGGATCCTTAACCAGCTGAGCCACTCAGGTGCCCCAATGCAGTGTTTTTTTTAAATTTTAATGTTTATTTATTTTTGAGAGACAGATCATGAGTGGGGAAGGGGCAGAGAGAGAGAGAGAGAGAGAGAGAGACAGAATCCGAAGCAGGCTCCAGGCTCTGAGCTGTCAGCACACAGCCTGACGCGGGGCTGAAACTCATGAACCAAACCATGAGATCATGACCTGAGCTGAAGTCAGACGCTGAACGCTTAACCGACTGAGCCGCCCAGGCACCCCCCCGCCCAGTACGGTTTTTTAAACCACTTTATTGAGGTATAATTGATATGCTAAAGACCACACATATTCAATGTACACAATTTGATGAGTTTGGTGTCAGTACAGTTTTTAAAAAGAGAGTCCGCAGAGGGTGAGTGTCTGGGCTGGGCCTGATACCTGGGCAGGCAGAGTAGGGAGGAGGTCATTCCAGAAGTGGAGGGGGCAGGAGAGCACGTTGGGGGGGGCTCCGCACTCTAGCGGTGGGGGTCCATCCTTTAGACTGGAAGACGGGGGCCTTGCCCCCGCCCTGTCGCATGGCGTTAGGAAACGTTTGCGTCCTACCCAAACCCGATACGATTAGTGTCCTTAGAAGAAGAGGTGCCAGAAGCTGGCTCTCTCTGTGTCTGCTTCCCCACCCCACCTGCCACAGAGGGGACACAACAGAAGGTGGCCGTGTGCAAGCCAGAGGGGGCTCTTGCCAGAACCTGACCATACTGGCACCGCGATCCCGGGCCTCCAGCCTCCAGAACCGTCAGAGATAAGTATCTGTTGAGTAAGTGTCTTCGGCACTTGTTAGGGGACTATGACAGGTGATTGACCTTTGCTCCCTCCACTGCCTCCGTCCACTCCCCAGCCCGTGCCAGCCTCCTCGTGACCACTGTCCTCCAGCTCCCACCCAGACCCCCCACTGCAGCCACAGTGCCTGAGCTCAGTCCCTGATGCCTTCCACTGCCGGAGCCAACGGGCGTGCCTGCGTCCGTCGACTTTAAATTCCATGGAGCACTGTTACTCTGAGACCACCCTCCGGGCCTGGCTTCTGCCCGTCTGGCAGCTTGAGCCCCTCGATGGCCGGGCAAGCACCCACACCCCAGATTCTCCACCCCAACCCTCTCCAGTCCACAAAGTCACGTGAGGGACAGTTCAGCTTTCCAGTTGCTCAGGCTACAAGTCTTCTTTCCGGGTACCTGGGTGGCTCAGTCGGTTGAGCGTCTGACTCTCGGTTTCGGCTCGGGTCGTGATCTCACGGTTCATGGGATTGAGCCCCGCATCGGGCTCCATGCTGACAGTGAGGAATCTGCTTGGGATTCTCTCTCTCCCTCTCTCTGGCCTCTCCTCCCCTTCTCCACCTCCACCACCACCGGACCCAGAGACCACGGGACTGTTTTAATTCCCTCCTGATGACGACCCTGCTCCCTCTGTCCCCCTCACCTCTACACCTGAGCCAGCGTGGTCCTTTTAGAACCCACATCAAGGCGTGTGCTTTCCCTGCTTCAAACCCTACAGTTCCCAGAGGCACTCAGTGAGAGCTGAGCCCTCACGATGGCCAGCAAGGCCCCGGTGCCCTGACACGCCCTCTTCTTCCTCCTCGATGAGCACCTTGGCCTTCGAGCCCCTCAAGGCCCCTCCTTCGTGGCTCCTGAACCCACCCACCTCCCACATCACTGCCTCAGCTCCCAGCGCCCAGGTTGAGTGCGCTGACCTCCCGAGAGAGCTCCCCTCTCCTTCCTGTCCCACCCTCACGACTCCATCTACCACCCACTGGACATGCTTGTTTCCCCCAACACTCCCCTGCCCTAAACCCATTCCAGGTTTTTCAGAACACACAGGGCGAAGCCCGGACTTCTCGGTTCTGCTGGAGAGGAACTGGGCAGCTCCTGCAGCTTCCCCACCAGGGAGCGTGTCCACCTTGCCCTCCATCCTGTCTTGCAGGGCCCCGCAAGGGAATGTTTGTGACCAAGCCTAGAGTCCTCAGCCGGCCCCACGGCTCCACACCCCTGAGACTGATGAGGGAGAAAAGCAGAAGAAGGTTCACCTGCAGCCCAGAAGGCTGACCTACAGACTGCATAGTTCCGATCAGGATCAACTTCGCGCTGGTTGCTACATTCTTTATTTATTTATTTTTGAGAAAGAGACAGAGCACACAGGCTGGGAAGGGGCAGAGAGCTAGGAAGAGAGAGAGAGGGGGGATCCCAAGCAGGCTCTGCCCTGCCAGCGTAGAGCCCGATGTGGGGCTCGAGTCCACGAACCGCGAGATCATGACCAGAGCCGAAATCAAGAGCCAGACACTCAACCGATTGAGCCCCCCAGGTGCCCCTGGTTGCTACATCCTTAAAGGGGCTCATGACCTGTCTGTACACCTTACCCACAGTTAATATCGAACTGAGTGATAAGCACCAGAGAAATCTTTCGGAAGTAGTTTAATGAGTAGAAATTCGAAGAAGACATTTATGACCTAATACTCTCTGCACGTTCCCTCCTCCTTGAGCACTAAGCATGGAAGCACCAGCTTCCACAGCAAAAGTGAGGCTCTTTCTACCCAGGGGTCCCGTCCCCGTGCTACTCAAATAAATCTACTAAGTTGCACCGTAAAACATCTCCAGAATTCACTCTTTCTTGACCGGTGCGCTCCACGACCCCACAACAAGCTCACACACCTGCTACCTGGGGAGAAGGGGACAACCCTTCGTTGTCCGAACTCCTGGTTGGCCTTCAAGGCTCAGCTCTGGGGTCACTTTCTTCTGGAAGCTTTCCTTAATTCAATGCGCTATTTAACCGAACATTTATAGAGCATCTAGTGAGTGCCGGGAGGTGCCAGGCTGGGGGGTGGCTTCAAAGGGTTTAGACCTGGCCTACCCTGTCCCGCTCATTCGAAGCTTGGAATGGGGATCCCTGGGTAGCAGGTGTCTTCTGAAAAATTCCTGGGGGTGTGGGTTGGTAGACCCCTGCTGCCTATGCTCTGAGAATAGCTGGTTTAGAAATAGCAAGACCAGGCAACGTCTGAGCACTGGCTACACGCCCAGGTACTGTGCTAGGTGCTTAACTCACATTGCCTCGTCTACCTCTGCCTCACACACGTTGTGATGCTAGGTACTATTATCATTCCCTTTTCCTAAGATGAAAAACCTGGGGACTAAAAGGGTTCCTTGCTCTAGGTTTCTCAGGTGGTGAGAGCCCCTTACAGCCGGAAGGGGTCTCAGAGCCCACCTCACCTAGGGGTTCGCCGCCCTCCAGCATTAGAATCACCTGCAGAGCTTTGAAAAGCACCTGGAGTTTCTGATTCAACCAGCACCGTTATTCTCTTTCCCCAGGGGATCATCACACGCTACCAGAACTGAGAACCACCGACTAATTTGATTTTACAGATAGGGAAACTGAGGCCAGGGGGGGCCCAGATGATGTGTTCGGGTCACACAGAGCCCTTGAAGGAAGGAGGATTAAAATGTAGGATTTTCTGACACCCCTACCCAAAGCTCTTTCCAACGTGCCAATGTCTTCCCAACACCATGACCCCTTCTAAGAAGGATTGTGCGGGCTTCCCCAACTGAAGACGTTAGAAACTCAAACATGTTGCCAAGTTTCAAGGCAGTGTGATCCCAGGTAGGGAACATTGTAAAGCAATGCCCCAACCCCCTCCCGGACCCTGGCAGGAGGAACAAAAGAGGGCTTTCTCCCCAGGAAACGAGACCAAGCTACTCTCCCGCGCCATCTAGTGGCACCTAGAGGTAGCCAGGAAGGACGAAACATGGCTTCAACACAACTGGAGCATCCGCCATGGACCAAGGCCAGGAAGGAGTCAAGAGGCCACAGAGGGCGGTCCTCAGACCAGGCGCTCCATGGATGCAGGCGGCCACAGAACTGTCACCCAGGAGATGAGACGTGAGGAGAGGTGGGAAGTACATTAAAACAAAACATCTTGCTGAGAAAGAAAAAAGTTAGGTATGGCCGTTCCTCAAAAAATGAAACACAGAATTACCATCTGACCCAGCAATCCCACTTCTAGAGATACACCCAAAGGAACTGGAAGCAGAAACTCGAAAAGGTATTTGTACACACGTGTTCATAGCAGCTCTATTCATAATAGCCTGAAGCTGGAAATAATCCGAATGCCCACCAATGGATGGATGGATGAACAAAATGTGAAATGCACATGCAGTGAAATATGATTCTGCCTTAAAAAGGAAGGAAATTCGGACACAGGAGGCAACATGGATGAACCCTGAGGACATCACGCTCAGGGGAGTAAGCCACACGCCCACACACACACAAATACGATTTTTTGTGTGTGTGATTACACCTAATATGGTACCAAGAGGAGTCAAATTCATGGAGAAAGGAAGTAGGATGGTGATTGCCGGGGAGGGGGTGGGGACAGAATTTCGGTTTGGGAAGATGAAAAGTTCTGGAGAGCGTGGTGGTGGCTGCACAACACTGTGAATGTGCTTAACGTCTCCGCACTGTACATTTAAAATGGTTAGAATGGTGAGTTTTTATGGTATGTATATTTTGCCAGAGAGAGAGAAGTGTAAGACCCCAAGTGCTGAGTCAGACTAAATGGAGCATCACTCCCAAGAACCTCTTCATTGCCTCTTCATTCGTTTGTTCGTTCATCAGCAAACAGGGACATGACCACATGCTAAAGATTGTTCTAGGCACTGGAGATCCAGTATCAAAACCAAACAGACACAACCCTGCCACGGTAGAGCCTACAGTTCAGTAAGCACCACTAAACGAACAAGAGTGGGACATAAGGATACTGGTATAGAGGAGCCAAGTGAGGCCAGGGCCCTGGGCTGTTCCCTTACTAGGGCAGGAAGGGTAGGACTTGCTGGCACAGTGACATTTGAAAAAGGGCCCCGAAGACAGCGAAGGAGTACACGGTGTCAGAGGAAGGGGGTCCAGGCAAAGTTGTGGAGTAGGGCTGGGGGTGGGCAGCGGGGCAGAATAGGCAGAGAGGCGACGGGGGTCAGACCACTCAGGACCTTGCCCACCACTGTGAGGATGGTGACTTTCCCCACCCATGAGATGGGAGCCACGGGGCGGGGGAGTCTGGGCGGAGGAGGGTCTTGGGATGTAGCAGGATCGTTGGGCTGCTGTGGGGGAGCAGACGGGAGAGGGCAGGTGGAACAGGAAGACCAGGTGGGAGGCTGCCCTATAAATCCAGGCAGGAGACCATGAGAGCGTGAAGGAGGAGGCGGCCCAGGGGGCCAATGAGGAGTCTGGAGAGCCAAGGGATTTCTGGCTGGCTTTGGCGTGAATGAGGGGGAAAGACAAGTCAAGGGTGACTTCCACATATTTGGCTTTTGCCCTAAGTGCCTGGCAGCATGCGGCCATCCATTTACTGAGCCGAAAAGACTGAGAGAGGGGAGGGTTTGGGGGGAGAAGAGTCAAAAACACCTCTGCGGACACACTGAGTATGAGATGGCTATGTGATGCCCAGAGGGGACGTGGAGGAGACATAGGAGTGGGGTGCTTGGGGAGAAATCCAGGCTGTGGCGGGATGGCAGATGAAGCCACGATGAGATCGCACAGGGAATGGGGGTGGGTGATGAAAGACCGGCATTCGGAGGTTGCAGAGATGGAGAGGAATCCATAAAGGAGCCTGAGAAGGGCACCAGGAAACAGAGGACAGCGGGAGAGCGGGGTGTCCTGAAATACAAGAGAAGAATGTATTTCAAGGAAGAGAGAATGGTTGCTTTGAGTCAGATGCTGCTGTTGGGTCAAACTGATGAGGATTGACAACTGACCATTAGCTGGGCAATACGGAGGCCACAGGCCCTGACGAGTGGGTTAGACCTTGACAAGTGGGGACCGGAGTTGGGTGTTCTAATTGTGTCATCCTTGTGTTGTTGAGGACCAAGATTCTTGGAGGGGAAGAAAAGAGATGTACACGTAACCCAGAAGAGACTATGGAGAAATCCTGTGGTCCTGAACAGCCTCCAGAGGATGGGGATTACATAACCTAACTGTGTCCATTGAAAAAGGCTTAATGGCTTACAAACATTGACCGACCAACCCAGGATAACTGAACATATGTCCAGATTGTGGTCTTGAAATATCATTTCCCACTTAAAATTTTTTCAAGGATTCTCGGAGAAATGGCTGATTCCAGATCTGGGGCAAAATAAACCCAAAATGTACGAGATGAGCTCAGAATATCTTGTCATACTAGACAGCAAGGGAACTATCTAACCAATGGCTCCTAGGGTTCTGTCAAAAAGACTCAGGAACCAACTTGAATTTACCACTGGCCAAAACCGGGAAATTTTACTTAGTATCTACAGTGGATTGAAACCTATCAAAGGTGCTTAAATCCATGAATTCACCGTGTCGTCGTCGTCGTCGTCGTCGTTGTTGTTGTTTAAATCACTTTGTCACCTTTGGAGGACAAAAGGGAACCAATTCATTATGTTGAAAATTGGTAAATAGAAGGAAAGAACCAAGAACTTCCAACATGAACAGAGAACCAAATAGGTGAAAGGAAGCATCTCTTTGTAGAGAACTCCAACAGAAAATAGAGAAGAAATGACAGAATGTCAGCATTTTGCATCCCTAGTGTGTTGGTGGATGTCAGCATTAATCAACACCTAGTATCGCCAGGAGAGGTGAGGAGACATTATGGGCTCTCTGATGAAAGAAGGAAAGAAAGAAAGAAAGAAAGAAAGAAAGAAAGAAAGAAAGAAAGAGGGAAGAGGGAGGGAGGAAGGGAGGGAGGGAGAGAAAGGGAGAGAGGGAGGGAGGACAGTAGGAAGCGGGGAGAAGCAAGCAAGCAAAAGGCATCAGTACCCAGTCTTGCCAAAGGGAGGGATACCATGCTTCTGGTGCCAACGTGCAGGAAACACAGCAGACAGAGGCACTTGCCAGATAGCCCCACAAGAAGGCATTTCACAAAATCTAGACAGCAGGGAATTCCACTGGTCAAACAGCCCCCCTCCTTAGCAGATAAATTATAAGGGAAAAAGAAAAAAAAAATTTTAAGCACATGGCGGGGAACACCTCGGTGGCTCAGTTGGTTAAGCATCTGACTTCGGCTCAGGTCACTATCTTTCGGTTCCTTGAGTTGGAGCCCTGGTCGCGATCTGTGCTGACAGCTCAGAGCCTGGAGCCTGCTTCAGATTCTGTGTCTCCCTCTCTCTGTGCCCCTCCCCTGCTCACACTCTGTCTCTCTCTGTCTCAAAAATAAATCAACATAAAAAAAAAAAAAAAAGCACACAGGGGAAGCTTGTAAGATTAAAATAACTGAAAAACATATTTAAACATTTAGCTAGACAAAAGTAGACTGTAGTGTTGAGGGAGGCACGCTTGAATGGCAAAATGATCAAGAAAGGTGAGGAAGTGATTAGGATAAAAGTCAGGCTAGTCCTACCCCTGGCCCTAGCCCCTGCAGGGGGGAAGGGAGGGGCCTTTTCTGGGATGGTTGGCAAGGTATTATTTTTTTGACCTGGGTGGGGGTTAACAGGGTATTGGTTTTTTGTTGTTGTGATTTATGAAGGTGCACATTTGTTTTGTGTTTCTGCCTGTATATACTGCCCCTTGAGGGGCGTTTTGGGAACATTACGGGTGATGTTGTTACCACACTGATGGGGTTACCTCAGGCCTTTTGTGGGTGGGACCAGGTTTGCTAGATGTTCTCCAGTGCCCAACGACAATCTCCTTCGTGTCTCCTTTTTTTTTCTTCTCCCCCAAAAGTCCTGGCGGACATTATTGCTGGTGAAAAAAGTGTTTACAACGATCTGAGGCTTGACTTTCACATAACGCGCACAGAGGTTTTTACACATTAAACACAAGGTGCTGAGCAATTTGAGGGAACACTGTTTCTGGGCTCTTGCTGGAAGTTTACCAAATGTGTACCATTTCAAAACATCCTGCCCTTGCCTACAACGTGCTGTGGCTCCCATTGTGTTCACCCTCCTGGTCCGGTTCGCATCCGTAGCCATCCCCGTTCACACCGGTTCTCCAAAAACTGTACGGGTGTCACCTTCTCACTACTCTATATGTCTTTCGGTGGAGCCAAACCTCAGCGTTTACATGTTGGAATATGCATTTCATTATCAATTTCTTTCATTTCTCCTTCATAGTACGGTTAGGACATTACACTTTTTTTCCCTTCAAAATGATGTTTTCAGAAAGTGCTGTTAGTGAATTTCACTTCAACATGATATAGTGGCATCACAAAATATTTGTTATTAACTGAATGACTCCAGTTTGTACGAGGTATCGAAAGTAGTCAAATTCATAGAAACGGGGGCGCCTGGGTGGCTCAGTCAGTTGAGCGTCCAACTTCGGCTCGGGTCATGATCTCGCCGTTCGTGAGTTCGAGCCCCGCGTCGGGCTCTGTGCTGACAGCTCAGAGCCTGGAGCCTGTTTCGGATTCTGTGTCTCCCTCTCTCTCTGACCCTCCCCCCCATTCATGCTCTCTCTCTGTCTCAAAAATAAATAAACGTTAAAAAAAAAATTCATAGGAACAAAGTAGAATGGTTGTTCCCAGGGGCCAGGGGGAAGCGAAAGGGGAGTTGTTTAACACATATGGAGTTTCAGTTCTGCCAGATGAAAAAGTTCTGGAGATCTGTTTCACGCTAGTGTGAATATATTTAACACTATCGGACTATGCACTTAAAAATGGTTAAAATGATAATGTTTTATTTTATTATTTATTGAAGTGTAATTGAAAGATGGTAATTTTTTTTTATTTTAGAGAGTGAGAGGGGCAGAGGGAGAGAGACAGAGAGAGAGAGAGAGAGACAGAGAGAAAGAGAGAATCTCAAACAGTCTCCATGCTCAGTACAGAGCCCGACTTGGAGCTCGATCCCACGACTGTGGAATCAGAACCTGAGCCGAAATCGAGTCAGATGCTCAACTGACCGAGCCTCCCAGGTGCCCCAATATATGGTAATGTTTTACATTATGTGCTTTCTAACCTCATTTTTTTTAATGTCAATAAAAGGAGGTATTAGGTCTGATTGGTTGAGAACAATGATCTTTATAAATAATGTCTACAGGGGCGCCTGGGTGGCTCAGTCGGTTGAGTGTCCGACTTCAGCTCAGGTCAAGATCTCGCGGTCCGTGAGTTCGAGCCCCGCGTTGGGCTCTGGGCTGATGGCTCAGAGCCTGGAGCCTGCTTCCGATTCTGTCTCCCTCTCTCTCTGCCCCTCCCCCGTTCATGCTCAGTCTCTCTCTGTCTCAAAAATAAATAAATGTTAAAAAAAAAATTTATTAAAAAAATAAATAAATAAAAAATAAATAAATAAATAATGTCTACATTCCAAAACAAATGTAATAAAGCTACCATATGATCCAGCAATCCCACTCCTAGGTATGTACCCAACAGAATTGAAAGCAGGGACTCGAACGGACCCTCGTAACCTATGCTCACAGCGGCACTGTTCATAATAAGCAAACCGTGGAAAGAACCCAATTGTCCATCAACAGATGAATACATAAACAGAATGTGGCCTGTGCATACAATGAAATATTATTCAGCCCTAAGAAGAAATAAAATTCTGACATGCTACAATACGGAGGATCTTTGAAGACACCTGCCAAGTGAAAGAAGCCAGATACAAAAGGACAAATATTGTACGCATCCACTTACATGAGGCCCCCATAATAGGCGGATTCACAGGACAGACAGTAGAACAGTGATTGACAGGGGCCGGGAGGGGGGGAATGGCGAGTTGTTTCACGGAGACAGAGTTTCAGTTTGGAAGATGAACAAGGTGTGGAGTTGGGTGGTGGTGGGAGTTGCAAAACAATGGGAGCGTACTTCACGCCACTGAATTGTACACTTAAAAATGGTCGAAATCTAGGGGAGGTGGTTGGGGGGGGTACATGGAATAGATAAAGGGAATTAAGAATATGCTTATTCGTGGGGGCGCCTGGGTGGTTCAGTCGGTTGAGCGTCCGACTCTTGACTCCGGTTCAGGTCACGATCCCAGAGTCGTGGGACTGAGCTCTGAGTCGGGCTCTGTGCTGAGTGTGGAGTCTGCTTGAGCTTCTGTCTCTCCCTCTGCCCCTCCCCCACTTGCATACGCTCTCATATGCTCTCTCTCTCTCTCTAAAACAAAAAAAAAATTTTTTTTAAAGAATATACTTACTGGGGCGCCTGGGTGGCTCAGTCAGTTAAGCCTCCGACTTCAGCTCAGGTCACGATCTCGCGGTCCGTGAGTTCGAGCCCCGCGTCGGGCTCTGGGCTGATGGCTCAGAGCCTGGAGCCTGCTTCCGATTCTGTGTCTCCCTCTCTCTCTGCCCCTCCCCCGTTCATGCTCTGTCTCAAAAATAAATAAATGTTAAAAAAATTAAAAATAAAATAAAATAAAATAAAGAATATACTTACTGTCGTGAGCGCTGAATATTGTCTAGAATTGTTGAATCACTCAATTGTCCACCTGAAATGAATATTACATTGCACATTAATTAGACTTCAATTTAAAAATTCAGTAAAAAAAAAAAAGGACATAACAGAAGAATCCTACTAATAGAAATCTTAAGAATCTCAAAATCCCATTCATATCAAGAGTGCATCTATATGATATCACCTTGTAATTCTGCTGTTAGCAATAAATAAACTGCATAAATTTTCTTAGGCAAAAATGGTTACAATATTAAAATGTATATCATGTGTATGTTATCACAATAAAAAGGGGGTGGTAACATTGTCCAAAAATTATCGAAAACTATCTTCACCAGAACAATATCTCCACTTTTCTTTAATTTTTTTTTAAGTTCATTTATTTATTTTGAGAGAGAGATGGTGAGCGAGTGAGCAGGGGAGGGGCAGAGAGAGAGAGGGAGAGAGAGAATCCTGAGCAGGGCCCACACGGTCCACACAGAGCCTGATGCAGGGCTCGAACTCATGAACGGTGAGATCACGACCTGAGCCAAAACCAAGAGTTGGACGTTTAACCGACTGAGGCACCCAGGCGCCCCCTCCACTTTCATTTTTTCCCTTCCTAATAGACACAAGTGCCATCTTCCGCATAAGAACTACCTGCAGTTTGTCCTCCCAGTGTTGACATGCGGTTGGCCCACAGTCCACCCCTTGAGAAGGTCTCTTGCGGACTCTCTGGTCTGTTGTGTAGGCAACTGGCTGAGGTACGTGCAGAAAGCCCTCAATTTCCTGCCCAGGGGCTCCTACCTGTCCCCGTGCTGGTGGGGATGGGCCAAGAAAGGATGGACTTGTGCAGACACACAAGACTCCCCGTTCTGACCCACCCTAACTGCCTCGAGTGCCCGTTCGTTCGGGCATGCATTCTGTGAGTCTCCGGCACCTACTATGTGACCACTCACAGGCGGGTCACTTAGCCTGTCCTGCTTTGGTTTCCTGACCTACATATCAGGAATGACATTAACTAGCTTGGCCCACTCTTGTCTTAGACTGATTGACACAGATAGGGGACTTAGAACAGGGTGGTGCATGGCTCACAGTGGGTGATGGCCGTCATCGTCGTCATCGGCATCGGCATTGGCACCATCACCAGGATGGAGAGGAAAGGGGAGCATCGAGGGAGTAGGTATATTTCATCAAGAGGCGGGTCTTGAGTTAGACCTCAAAGCAGAGCGGCACCGGGCTGCAAGCGGTTAACACTCACGTGGCCCTTCCTCTGTTCTTTACACACGTTGCAAGCGATTTACCGAGAAAGAGTGGAGCTGGATGTCAGCCAAACAGTAACTTGTGTTGGAAATACAGAAAGGGACTCAGCGACATTTATGAGCCCATTAAGCACAGAAGTGGCTAAGGATCGGAGTTCCAGTAAAAGTGAGCACCCATTTTTGTCATGCGGCTTTCTGGAAGGAATGACATGATGACACTCCCCTCCTGGCCCCCACCCATTCCTTCTACCCCTATCCCCTCTTCCTCCTCCCTGCCCCCCCACCCCCATCTCCACAAGCTCTCAATGGACTGTTTAGGCCTTAACAACTCTGGAGAGCTATTCTGATCTATCAGGTGAAAAAATCATTTACTTTACAAAGTGGTGTGTGTGATTTTCACCATTGACTGTAATAGCAACAGCGAATCATTTCAGCTGGCTGAGTGCATAATCCGTGCGCTAAACTTCTCTAAGCATGGATTTACACAATGGAGGAAAATAGCCCCCTGGGACCCACTCAGCACCGCGGAATAAATAGCTTGCGTTTCATAGATGGGCTGAGTATGTGCCAGAACCATCGCTCAGGACTCAAACTGTGGTCAGTCTGAAAGGCCATCGGACACTCAGAAATTGTCTTTGAAAATCCTTTTGTGGTAAGGCGGTGGGGGGCTCCGGGGGACGCGCACCCAACCAGCAAAGAGACTAGATGTTACCATGTGCCCCCAGCCAGCAAAAGGAAAAAGGGAGAGGAGCCAGCCTGAGGACGGAGGAGTCCTTGGTTTTCCTCCATCACATTGGCGGGCAGTGTCTGTGCAGCAAGGTGGCCGATGGGAAACCATCTGGATTCCTTTGCTCATTGACCTGGAGGCAGGAGTGTGGTCTCGAAGAAGAGGGTCGGGCTGTTTGAAAGTGTTTCAGGACCTGCCTGGCCTCTCGTCCCAGGTGCTGCATCCCCCATGGGTGAGTCTCCTGGGTCCCCCACGGAAAGCTCAACCCGGCCCTGGGGCCTGGCCATCCTGTCATCTGAGGAAAGGCACTTCAAGGAGCCCCAACCTGGGGGCTTCACTGGCAGACTGTTCAGACAGAGACTTGAAAAAAATTATGATTTTTTAGGGGAAGATGCAGGTACAAAATTGTGTCTATGGCTTAGGTATAGTGGCACCTGGGTGGCTCAGTCGGTTAAGCGTCTGACTCTTGGTGTCAGCTCAGGTCATGATCTCACGGTTTGTGAGATCGAGCCTTGCGTCAGGCTCTACTCTGACAGTGCAGAGTCTCCTTGGGATTCTCTCTCCCTCTCTCTCTGCCCCTCCCCTGCCCACTCTCCCTGTCTCTCTTTCAAAATAAATAAATAAACTTAAAAAAAAAAAGAAAGAAATATGCCAGCCTGTCAGCCCAGTTACCTTTCGGAATGAGTTTTTCCCTAACATTCTGCATTTTCTAAAATTTTCCACAACAAACATGTAATCATAATTGTAATAATAAAACAAGATTAAAAAAAATCTCAAGGTGCCACACTCTGAGTTCGAGCCCCGTGTCAGGCTCTGTGCTGACAGCTCGGAGCCTGGAGCCTGCTTCGGATTCTGTGTCTCCCTCCCTCTCTGCCCCACGCCCGCTTGCACTCTGTGTCTCTCTCTGTCTCTCAAAAATGAATAAACATTAAATTTTTTTTTAAATAAAATAAAATAAAGGGCAGAGAAATGCCCACAGGGTTGAGGATCAGGGGACTTACTGAGTCCTCGTCCTACAAGTAGGAGCTAAAGAAAATCACTTATTGCCCTGGAGTCATGATATTCACATGCCTTAACCGCAGGCAACAACTGGCCTCCCCCCTCCTACAAATGACAACTGTCCCATCTTCCTGCTCAGATTCCCGCCCCTCTCCATTGTTACCACCCTCACCTACTCAATGCAATTCCCTGATGTCCCAGCCTCTCCCAAGTCACTGTGGGCTCCTGCACCAGCCTGGCCAGAGCACAGATGTTGTGCCTGTGGGGTGGCGGAGGGGCACGTCAGCCTGGCAGAGCTGGACCCTTGGAGAAAGAATGTCTCTCCTCTTGGGGACTCCAACACTGCGGATCAGAGAAGTCTGGAGCTGCCAATTTTGCACGGAGAAAGTCTATGTCAGAATGAAGCCAATGCGTTTGAAAACAGAGTTAAGAGACGGGAAGACTGAGTCCTGGGGATGTCCCTTGAGTCCTGGGTTGAGCATGACCGCAGCCAGCCCCAGCCCCTTGCAAGTCCTATTTACTGAACCAGGAGATTCAACCTGGCGATTCCACCAGAGAGAAGAAATTCACATGCTCCCAAGGAGACGTGAAAAGAACATTCACTGCAGCCCTGTCTCCACATTTGCAGGAAGAAAGACCTGAGTCTCTGAGGTGCGGTCCACTGTGTGACGGGATTCTAGGTAGCAGTTTCAACAAATGAACCACATCTGCACGGATCCACACGGAGAGTCCTCTGCGCAAGCTGAGCGACGAAAGCAAGTTCCAGAACGATGGATACAGCACACCATTTTTACACCACCTAAAACACATTATGAATGGCATATATTGCTTATGATAACTTCGTGTGTAATAGAGACGCCAAAACGCACAGGGAAATACATCACGGGCAGAAACGGGAAGGGGTAAGGGTGCAACTTTCGTTATGCCACTGAAGTTTTATGTCCTTTGAAGTTCAGCAGAGAGATTGGAAACAAGACAAAATATCTGCCCTGGTTAGCAAGATGCGTCCTAAGTTATCAGGAATGCCTAAGAAAGGTTTTTGGTGTTTTTTTTGGGGGGGGGTCTGGGAATGCTCAAAAATTTTCCATATAAATTAGTGATATTTGCAGGGCGCCTGGGTGGCTCAGTCGGTTGAGCGGCCGATGTCGGCTCAGGTCACGGTCTCGCGGTCCGGGAGTTCGAGCCCCGCGTCGGGCTCTGGGCTGACGGCTCAGAGCCTGGAGCCTGTTTCCGATTCTGTGTCTCCCTCTCTCTCTGACCCTCTCCCGTTCGTGCTCTGTCTCTCTCTGTCTCCAAAATAAATAAACGTTTAAAAAAAATTTTTTTTTTTAAATAAATAAATTAGTGGTATTTGCTTCGTTGCTTTGCACCATGGTGGCTTACCCAAGGTTTCGTAGGCACCCTCTCTTTTCGGGTGGAAGGAGAACCCCGTATTCCATTGTCCAGAGGGGCCAGTTCAGTTGTCCACTCACTGAAGACCAGCATGGCTGCTTTCAAGCCTTGGTGATCATGAACAAAGCTGCTATAAACGTCCATGTGCAGATTTTGGGTAGACGCAGGTTTCAACTCCTTTGTGTAAGCACCTGTCACTCGATCGTCTGGTAAAAGTACGGTTAGCTTTCTCAGAAACCGCCGCGCAGTCTCCCCAAGAGGCCGAGTGTTCCGCGCTCCCGCCAGCAGTGAAATGAGAGTCCCTGTTGCTCCACCTCCTCTCGGGCGTTGGGTGACGTCTTCTCTCTTTGCAGACCGCAAAGTCGCTCCAGGACGGCGTCCTCTCCCGGCAGGGCACACACAGCAGCTTTCTGCATGGGGTCACAGGATGAAGCGAGGTGTCTCCAAACGGACTCCTGGCAATCCTCCCCCTTCCTTCTTGGATCTCTTTCTTAACGCCTTCGTGAGCTGAGGGTCCCAGCGCCACGGAAGCAGTCCCCAAAGCTGTCCTTAGAAATTCTGCACAGCGAGGTCTAGCTTCAGACGTCCACATCTATTACATGTTAGCATTACCCTCGGCCTCCCGATTTTGACAAGCTGTCACGACTCAACCGACTGCTCTACAGTGACAGCCACCCTGCGTTATCTGCAGCTCCACGAGGGACAAAAATCTGGGCCCAGATGCCACGCTTCCCAATCTCACATCCGCAGAAGACACAGCGGCACTGACTGCCCAACTGAACTGTTGGAAAGAAATTCCAATGGCAGAGAATCAGAGACGTGTCTTTGGCCCCACTGGATGAGAAGGAAACCATTTACCGCGTCAGTTCCCAGCTTTCTCTTATTTATACCATACACACTTATTCTACAGATATTGTATATGATTTTTCCAACATTTGTTCCCCTTATGGAAATAGAATTGTTTCTTTTAGTCTGTTAAAGAGAAGAGCCTAGGGGCGCCTGGGTGGCTCAGTCGGTTGAGCGTCCAACTTCGGCTCGGGTCATGATCTCGCGGTTCGTGAGTTGGAGCCCCGCGTCGGGCTCTGGGCTGACGGCTCGGAGCCTGGAGCCTGCTCCAGATTCTGTGTCTTCCTCTCTCTCTGCCCCTTCCTCTTTGCGCTCTGTCTCTCAAAAATAAATAAATGTTAAAAAAAAATTAAAGAGAAGAGCCTCTTTCTGTTCAAGGGCATGCCTTGTTCATTAAGATATTCAAGAGTCAATGCTCAATAATCTATTCTTTCCTATACACCTGGTCTTAGGTTAGTGACCCTGAGAAGCAGACCCTGAAATAGGGACTCAAGGTCCCATAGTGGTTTCTGGCCATCCTTGGGCTTCCTTGGCCTGTAGATGAATCACTCCAATCTCTCCTTCCACATTCACACAGCCTCCTTTCTGTGTGTGTCTCTGTGTCTCTTTTCGTCTTCTTAGAAGAACATCCTAATTCAGTATGGCCTCACCGTAACTCGATTACATGTGCAAAGACCCTATTTCCAAATCAGGTCACAGTCACAAGTATCTAGACTTAGGACTTCAACATGTCTTTGGGGAGGGGGCACAATTCAACGTGTAATAGGACGGGATTGATCCCTGGGAACTCCAATGAGATGGGCTGGGATATGGGGCAGGGAAGGGAAGGACCAGTACAGAGTGTTATCAAGCAAGTTGCTGACAGGGCACTCGGAGAGCAATCCATAGGGACCCACAGAACACATCTGGGAGTTACCCCACGGGGAGGCTGGGAAGCTAGGCTTAAGGAGTGCTGTAATGGCTAGTAGGTGTAGGTATAATAATTATTTCAACCTCGGTTGAGGGCTGCTTCTGGGGCATTCACTCTCCCACACTTCTGGCTTGGCTTGCCCAACATCCAGGCCCCATATGATCTCAGAGACAGAGGAAAAGTCCTCAGGACAAGAGTTTCTGGTGCTTATGGTAAGTGCTCTCCACCTGTAGAAACGAGGGCTGAGGGAAGGAGAGGGAGCCAGCCGTGCTGGCCACAAACACCAACAAATTTAGTCGAATTTTATTTAGCGAAAGGAAGCAGATCAAAAATATAAGACATCTGATCCACATAGGTTCCAGCCAAGGTCTTTAAACCTTAACTATCAACTCAAAATGTTAAACGTGGACACCCATACGGTATGAAGTCCAAAGGAAGCGATGCGGTGAGATCCTCCTGTGTCCAGTGAGCCACCCTCGTAGCACAGAGGGCGCCTTCCGAGTTTTTGTTGGCCTGTGGGCTGTTTCTGCCACCTCACCCTCTTCCTTCTGGGTTGAAAGGGCCGATGGTCTGCGTCAAGAGCTGGAGAATGCATACCAATCCTGCCACCTGCCTTCTTTTACCTCTTGTGCCAACGTACACGCAGCATCTCCCTTCCTGGCACATGAGACAGAAACCAGGCTGGGCCTCGGCACATCTCATTCCAAAGATTGCCGACCACTCTGCTAACAGATTCCGTACTGCTCTCAGCTCTCACCCTTACAAACCCCAACGTGCTAGAATCACAGTGCAGCTTGCTTCCCTCAAAAGTGATTAGAGCAAACTTACCCACTAGGGGAAGGCAACCAGAAGGGAGAGAGAGAATAGTCTGGATATCTCGGGCACTTCCCCTGAGACGTAATTAGTGCATCTTGGCAATCATTCGTTTTCAGCCCCGTCGTAATTTTCAGCAGCTGCTTAAGCTGCTGAGGACGAAGTAACAGCTATTAATTAGCACACAGGCTCATCAAGTAATGAGAAGAAATAGAAAGAAATCAGCTTGGGGAGTGGAAAGCATCAATCACCCCATTCATTGATTTCCACCATAATTGTGCCAGTCTGGCTGTCGAGCTCCAGGGAGGTCAGCCTGCTGACCAGCAGCCCGGGCACGCTGCTACTTTCTACTTCCAGGGCAATACGGGATCGTCCCCTGGGGGCAGCCTCCCCAAGCAGGCTCAGCCCAGAGGCACCGCTCTGTTCTCGGGATTCTGAGACCCGCCACATACGAGTATATCCCGTCCTACCCCAGGGACACACCCTGGGCTGTTGTTTCCCATCATGCTACGCTCACACTGATGTCTAACGTCTAGCGTCACTTTTTAAATGTTCCCAATGAGAACATAAACTCGAGGGTAGAGACCGTAGCCATCCCCCACATATCCAGAATGGAGTCCTGATTCCAAGAAAGCTACTTAACAGACTATTACCACTTTATTTGAGATGTATTTCCTTCCTGCGGAAAAGACGCTCATCAGCCCCCGAGTGGGGATTTGCAGACCATGCGCTTCAGGTCATTCAGAGACGAGGCTATGGGACAGCAACCTGGCAGCAAGTAGAGAGGGCAGAGAGCCAGGGGTGGGGCCCTCTACAATCGCAGGGTCACCGAGGCTCCGGAACCCAACAGTGATTCAGTGGCAGTGACTGTGGTGATGGTCTTGGGAGCTAGACCATCTTTGTTGGAATTCGATGTGTTCCTTCCAACATTTGTACAACTTTGCTGGTCTTATTTGGACTTTACTGAAAGCACCTGCTCTGCCTTCTCGTTCTAGGCCTTTTGATAGAATGAAAGTTCAGTAGAGAAATCCTGAGTGGAGACAAGGCCATGGAGACAAGCTTGGGTGTGTGCGCATGGGTCTCTTCCATTAGGCAGGGTCTTAGCGAGGGGACACTTCATTCATTCACCTGGCAAATATGTACTGAGCCCTTCCCGTGGGCAAGGGATGGCACCAGATGCTGTCTGGGGAAGGGTGGGCTCTAGTGAGTGGAAAGGAAGATAGACAGATGAATCAAAGCTCCAGCCCATCCTTAGAGTGCAGGGGAGGGGGGAATGAAGTTGGCACATAAATAACTAGAATTCAACAGAGTGGCAAGGGGCCTAAGAAGTTCCAGAAAAGTTCACGGAGCGACCGACAAAGGGTGAAAGTAACTGAAATACAAAGACATTGTGTCGACTCCCTCCCTCTCAGAACTTCTGCCAGAAAGTGCAGAAACCCAGAAAGTTCGTGGGTTCAAGCCCTGCATCGGGCTCTGTGCTGACAGCGTGGAGCCTGCTTGGGATTCTCTCTCTCCCCCTCCTCCATACTCTCTCTTTCTATGAAAATAAATAAATAAACTTTAAAAAAGGAATGGTAGGGGCGCCTGGGTGGCTCAGTCGGTTGAGCGTCCGACTTGGGCTCAGGTCATGATCTCACGGTTTGTGGGCTGGAGCCTCGCATCAGGCTCTGTGCTGACAGCTCAGAGCCTGGAGCCTGCTTTGGATTCTGTGTCTCCCTCTCTCTTTCTCTGCCCCTCCCCCGACACGTGCTCTGTCTCTCTCTCTGCCTCTCAAAAATAAATAAAAACTGTTTAAAAAAAGTTTCCTTGTAAAAATGTTATAATCCACTTACTAATATTGTAATATCAACCGGTAATCTGGTTTATGGCTTAAACAGATGTATGTATGTGAGAAAAATTTCCAAAGCCCCACTTGGGTAATTCCATGTGAATTCATACAAAGGGAAGAAGTTGGTGGGGAAAGTGAAAAAGAGGTAACACTGAGTTTCACCAAATGCTTGCATCTAAATAAGAGGTTTTTTTTTTCTTAATGTTTGTTTTTGAGAGAGATAAAGAGACACAGTGCAAGCAGGGGAGAATCAGAGAGAGAGGGAGACACAGAATCCGAAGCGGGCTCCAGGCTCCGAGCTGTCAGCACAGAGCCCGACGTGGGGCTTGAACCCACGAACTGTGAGATCACAACCTAAGCCGAAGTCGGATGCTCAACCCACTGAGCCACCCAGGCACCCCCCATAACAGTCAGTTCTGAATAGCCAGGAAAAGCTTCCTGAGTTAGTGATAAAGTGGAATTTTTATATGTAAGAACAGGAAACTTACAAGAGATCTCACCGTACGTCCCAAGCCACTCGTCCTCACCCTTCCAGTCCAGTTCAGTGTCTACGGAGATGGACATAACATGCCCATTCTGATCTCCCCAGGCCTTTACGTTTGCAGTCTCCTCTGTCTAGAATGCCCCCCTACCACATCCAGCCAGTTCTTCTGCATTCTTCTGCATACAGCCTGCATGCCGCTCACTATCACTCCCAGCGTTCCACCAGCAAACATGTTTGTTTCCTATATACGCCCCGCGTCCAGCTGGCCTAGAGGTCGTAGAGAGGGAAGGTGGGTGGCAGGTATGGTTCCAAGGAACTGAAACTTAGGACGGCCACCTGGCCACTCTGGGATCCTCGTGCCTCTCAATCAACCAGCAAAGAAGAAAGTCCTTGTGCCTGCTGGGTGACTGATTCCGACTACCCAGGGGAAACTGGACCACCTCTCCACCAGGAGGTACGGAGGAGTGTGTCTGGAGTGCAGAAGACCCCTTAGGGTGTCTCTTAGTATCACCATGCCCTAGGATTGAAGTCAGGGACTTTATTCCATTCAAGCAGAGCTACTCATAACACCCAGACCCCTCGGGAATGAAGGTCTGGGTCACCCACTAGGTACAAAAATCATGACAAGCTAAGGTCTTTGCTGAAGGCAAAGGGGATATGGAACAGGTAGTGGAAGAAGGTAGTTACAAATACTAGCTACGACCACATCAACGGCCGCAGAAATGACGACTGTGGTTGTCATGAGTGTTTCTTCATTTCTCCAGAAAGAGTATTTCTTCTTTCTCCAGAGAGATTTATACAAAATAAATGGCTCACACAATTAGGGAAGCCAAGGAGGCCAAAATCTGCAGAGAAGGCCAGCAGGCTAGAGACCCGGAGAGGAGTTGATGTTGCAACTCAAGTCCAAAGTTGCAGGTAGCATCCCTCTTTCCTCGGGGGAAGTCAGTCTTTTTTCTCTTCAGGCCTCCGACTGCTTGGACAAGGCCCACCGCATCCTGAAGGGTCATCTGCTTTACTCAAAGTCCACTGCTTTATTCTTTTTAATTAAAAACATTTCTGTTGTAAGTAGTCTTGTAACCATCATATGGTTGGACTGTGGACATGCACGATTTGAAGTGAGAAAAAATGGGATACATCAGCCCATTATACGTGGAGTCCGAGAGAAGGAGAGGTACAATCCCAAGCACGTGGAGTCATCGCTGTCAAGATACCTACGGAGATACCTGGGAAGCTGTGGAGATGCTGGTAACTGAGATGGGAGGGCTGTTGGGGAGAGCAGACAAGGGGAGTAGGGTCAGCGGTGGAGATCAGACCCTGGGGCTTCGAGCTTGGAAGTCAGAGACACCTGCGAGGCGTCCAAATACCGCTGCCGTGTACACGACTGCGTATTTGGAGCTGGGGTTGCGGGGGGGAGAGGTTCGGGCGGAAGATTCAAACCTCATGCCATCTTCTCCGCGAGCCGTTTAGGATTTCCCACGCAGATTGCTAAAACAAATCTTCCGTGCCCCAGTTCGGGATGCAGAAAATAGCTATAATGAGAACCCGAGGAGGATTAAAGCACAGAGAGACCAGCCCCGCGGAGGA